>NC_134112.1:20578269-21179423 GCF_040939455.1 Microcebus murinus
ATGTTTCTCTTCAAAAGGATTCTCAGCAAACTGTTCATGGTACTTCGGTTGTGGCAAGAGGAGCTGGGAGACATTTCTACACTTTTCATGATGATTTATGAATACAATCCTAGAATATGCCGATCCTAATGAGATTCTAGATCAGGGATGGGGAAACTTTTCATGTTGGAAGGCCACATTAATTTAGCTGTAATCAAATAAGGCCACATTCAAGAAACTTCAATTAGATATACTTAAAGATGTACATTATTTTGTAAAAATCTAACTAATATGTACTTAATAATTTCAAAAATTGAAAACTATTTGTTAATTTTAAAGTTAATTAACCTTTTAGTGACTTTGTTGTATCTGCTTCTTGTTGTAAAGCATTTGAGTATTTGGTTGCAGTATGGAGGTCCACAGTTTCAGTTGATCCTCTAGATGAGTATCAGCCATTTGTAACCTTAAGTGTGATTTGGGTTAGCCTTAACCTTGATTTGGGTTAGGTAGGAGAATGTAGCTTTGCAACAGTAAGTGGTTGAAAAGCAAAATAGCATTTTTGGGGCATGTTACCGAAGGTGTGGGTATTCTACTGCCTTTTTCCATATTTCAATTGGATTTTTCTTAGCATCAGTAACTTTAAAATGTCATTTACCGAGAACTCAATCAATTCCATCTGTATTTCCTTAGGTGTCTTGGTGATATCAACTAGGTGAAGCTGAAATGCTGATTTGAGTGTGATGTCGTAATTCTCAAAGTCAGTGAACCATTCGTTCATTGTATTCTCCAATTAATGTGTATTTTTATATCACAGCTGTGTATTTTTCAAATGATTCATATATATCATCCTGCTCATGAATGACCTTTGTTAACTGGGGAAAATGTTCATCCGTAATTTCCTTTTGAAGATGTGTTTTGAAAAAAGATATAAAACACTTCTCCAGAGAGTGCAAAAGTTAGCTATACCCCACACATTTGCAAGTGAATGTAATTTTGGATCTCCTCTCTGGGACCACAGAGGCAGAACCATAGCCAGACCAGCCTCCTCTCGCACTCCCCAGTCCTTTCCTTCCTCGCATTGTCCTCTATGACGGTGTGGGGGCAAGTATATTTGTCCAATGCGACGTTCTGTGCCAGGCTGGCCTGAGGCCTTTAGCAGCAGGGACCAGACTCATCCAGCTTTGCAGGGACTGCTGCAGCCCTGGCTTGGGGCGCCATGGGGCTCAACAGGGATGAACTGAACTGAACTGAGTAACATTTGGCCCCATCCGTATCCCAGAGAACTCCCAGGAGGCCCCAGGCATTGGGGAATGAGTTTCAAGTAGTCTCCCTTGAAGAGCCCATTCACTGATTGTTTCTTTGATGGTCTCACGCCCCCTGGTGGTTCTGTTACACCACCTGCTTCAAGGAGCCAGTGCTTTGGTTGTGTAGAAGATGATTTAGAATACTTGCTTGTCATAGGTTTAAGTGACAACCTGGAGCTCTTGGTTGCTTATTGCAGTATATTAGAAGTGATAAATACTATGCAAAAAAAAATAATCAGGGATTGGGGGTCAGGGATGCTGGAAATGTTTCTCATCTATGAGGTGGTCAGGGGAGAACTCACTAAGATTGTGTTATTTGAGGTGGGAAGTAACATCTGGAGAAAGAGCTATAAAGGGAGAAGTCTCAGTCAGTGCGGAAGCCCCAAGGAGATGATATGCCCCACATATTAAAGGATTTGTGTGAGGTCCAGGTAGAATTAACAAGGTAGTGTGAAGCAGGAGATGAAATCAGGGAGGAAACGGGGCCAGATAACATACCTAGCAAACCATTGTTAAGTTCTTTAGCTTTTACATAGAATGAACTAGAACAAATTTTGTGCGGCAATATCTAAATTTCTATGCCATTCAGGTGTATAATAGTTACATTTTCCTCAAATTATTTCCTGAACAATACAGGGAATTCAGCATGTCATGAAATAATAGTTAACTTTTTAAAATGGCAAACGATACTGTATAGATAATAAAAGATAAATTGGTTTAAAAGATTATAACAGAGCTGCCAAAAAAGGTGAAAATACTGGCCTATGCATAAAGAAATAAAATTTAAATACAAACATGTATCTATTTTTTTTGAAATGTGTTTCAAATTAATTAATGAAAAGTAGAGACTGGGAAATTACAAAGGACAATTTATTACAAAGCAGGCTGTAAATGAGCAATTACAATGTTATTATAATGAAGACATAGATTGAAAAAGCAACTTATCTGAATATGCAAGTTTTGTATACAAATAAAATGCACACGTGAAGATATTTTTATGTAAACTTGAGTAATATGGAATCACATGGATGGTAATTTAAGGAGAATACCTCACCCTGTGCTCTGGGAACAGAGGTTCCACACGTTTGGGAGGAGGTGATAACTCTCATTATGGAGTGGGCTGGGCCCACCCTTGGTGGTTTGTGTACAAGCCCACCAAAGGTGAGTAACTAAAAGAGATCTGCAACAAGCTCTAAAATCAGGTGGAAATGACTCTTAGAAAACATATGGACTATGTGGCTCACAACTCAATTATTATCAGTTATTTAAATAAAAAAGTTCTTCAGGCCTTAGGGTCCTACATTGCTGAAATTGGACTTTTAAATGTAAAGAAAAAAATCCTGCCTCAGAAAAACATTTCTGGCTTTTCTTACTGATGGTTGAGGTAGATCCAGAAGTAATTCTGGTTAAATTGGCCTGTTTCTGCCTTTCCTGATGTTCACCTTTGCATAGCTTTGTCAGCAACCAGTTGTTGGCGCCCTTTAGTGGCAGGTTCTAGCTGCATAGTAAAAACTTGGCACAACCTGAAGTTATTTCATAGGAGCCCTTCTTATTTAAGGAGAAACACCTGCCGACTGATCTAGTGTAAAAGCCAAGTTTTCCCTTTGCTAATGATGCATATTTCAGGGTTTAATAAAGTTACCTGAATGATGAGTTTGTCTTAAAAAAGTAGGCACAAAATAAACAGTATTAACACCTGGGTAGAAAACTTCCGCAGGGTAATAATGACTAATACTTTTGAAATTCTTACTCTTCTAAGTACTGTATGTTTATTAACTTATTTAAGCCTCACAACTCTATGAAGTGTTATTATAGTCCTTTTATGAAAAGGGAAACTGAGGCACAAAGAGGTTTCACTTTCACAAAGAAGTCACGCAACTAAGTAAGTAGAGGACCAGGAATTTAAACTTAGGTGGTCTTGTTTCGACTCTGCTGTTACCACTGACAGCACCATATCATCACGTATGTGGCTGGGTGTACAGTTGGTTTTATATAATGCCTGATTCTCTAGTGTTGATTGTCATTTTCAAACACTTTTGCTTTTTATTATAAAAGCAAAGCAAGATTATGTATACATATGTATGCACACATAAATATTTAAAACATATATGAAGTAAAATATATTATTTAAAGACAAGTATATAAGAAGAATTATATATATGAAACAAGATAAATACATGGCTTTGGTTTTATAAAGAAAAAGTTTTTGAAGGTTATTTTTATGGTGATGTATATATTCCAATAATAATATTTGCTGTTATTAACTTGGTTCTTCAGATTGAGATTGAAAATGTAAAATTCCGCATGTCTTAATCTCTGTTAGTCTAAGCTTCTTGAGAGAAGAATTTGTGTCTGATGTATATCTATGAGTGCCAGCAGTGAGTACTCTAGCAATACTTGTTGAATGAATGAATAATGGAATGGATGAATAAATACATCAGTTAGACTTTCTTCAAAGTAATTAGTGTTCATGATACTGATAGCAAATATTCATATGGTGCTCATCATTCATTATTTTCCTCACTATTCTATATATACAAACTCATTTAATCTACAGCAGCCTTTTTTACAGATAAGGAAACTGAGGCAAAAATTTAAATAACTTGCTCTAGCCAGTAAATGGCAGTGCTAAGATTCAAACCAGGAAGTTTTGTTCCTGAGTTCCTGAGCTCAGCCACCATGCCACCTGCCTTATGCAAACAGCCTTGAGTTGGCCCTGGGTGTGAACATGTTTATAGAGCTGTAGGGGTACACATTGAGGGATTTTTCGGTACTTAGTGCTTATGTGGAAAAAGGACTGGGTGTGGACTCCCTTCAGCTCTGGGAAACTCAGACTCAACAAGCCCCCCCAAATTGAATTCACCGTGCCCACCCCACAAATCCCCCACTTTGCTCCTGTTCTTTGCTGTCTCAGTGAGTGGCCACAGCAGCCTATTGTCTGGGCTCTTTTACTCCAGGGTCACCCCTGTTCTGTCCACGTTCCACACAGCACTCCAGTGTGATTAAAAAAAAAGACTTTATTTTCTAGAGAATTTTTAGGTTGACAGCAAAACTGAGCAAAAAGTAGAGAGCCCCTCCCTCATACATGCACAGCCTCCCCCACTGTCAACATCCCCTGCCAGAGTGGTACCTGTCACACCTGACGAACCTACATTGACATGTTATCATCACCCAAAGTCCATAGTTTACCTTAGAGATCACTCTTAGTGTTCTATATCTATGGGTTTTGAAAATTAGTATAATGACATGTATTCATCATTATAGTATCATAAAAATAATTTCACATTTCTAAAAATCCTTTGTGCTCTACCTATTCATCCCTTTGTCTTCCCACCCTGCCCCAACCCTTATCAGCCACCAGTATTTTTAGTATCTGCATAGTTTTTCTTTTCCAGAATGTCATATAGTTGGAATCCTATAGTAGGTAGCATTTTCTCATAGGCTTTTTTTCACTTAGTATTTAATATGCATTTAATATTTTTCCTTGTCTTTTCATGGCTTGGTAGCTCATTTCTTTTTAGTGTTGAATAATATTCTATTGTCTAGATGTAACACAGTTTATTTTTCACAGCAATTTTTTAAAAGTACAAATATGATTGTGGTACCTCCTGCTTAAAATCCTTTAGTAGCTTCCTTTATGATAAAATACAAACTCATAGTGTGTGTTCCAAAGTCTTCACAAAAATAGCTTTGTATTCCACTCCACCTTTATCTACCCTGTGGTCCTGTGCTCCCCATCCTTAATGCATTTCCTGCTCTCATAGTGACATACTCTCACTTGTCTCGGTGCCTTTGCACATGCTGTTCCTCTTGTTTCACATCCTCCTCCTCCTCTCCATACTTCCTCCCCATTCTTCTCTTCACTTCTCTTGTCTTCTTTGGGACAACTTCAGCATCCATGAAGGTGATTCAGTCAATATTTGAGACTCATTTTCTTGATCTCCTTAACTCCAAAAACCTTTCACTCTACCTGACTAAGCCTTCTACTCACAAAGTCATTTACAATAATGGCCTGCCTCTGAAATCTTGCTCAACATGAGCATCCTGCTCTTTGATCCTCTCCTACGCCTCCCCTTCCAGTGTCTGGGGCTCCCACTCGAGCAAGTCCTAGTCCTGAACGCAGCCTCCGCTTCACTCCCCTTCTCATGCCCTCACTTCCTGGAAATCTCTTGCTTCTCTCTCTCCTCCATTGCCCTTGTCTAAAAAAACCCACAATGCTGGTTAAAACCAGCTACTTGCCAACCCTAGCCCTGCTCCTGAGCAGCTGCTCGTTGCTGGAGAAAACACCACTACCATGTCCATGAAACAAGGCTTGTTTCAAATATAAGACCACAGATCCCAAACGGCCATCCTATACCCCAGGCGGCCCTGCTGCAGTTGCCTGCAAACGTTCTTCAATATCTCTCATTGTGACCCTGCCAGCCTTGGCCCCATGTTCCCCTCCTGCTACAGCCTCACCTCTATGCTGCTTTTCAAGCTAAAAAGTTACGCATTCACACTAGCTCTATTTCCTCACCTCCAAGTCTCTCTCCCACCAACATTTCATTAGGCTTCTGTGACACACTCCACAGTGGACAGTCCTTTAACAAAGCCTTCAGTTCCATGTCTGTCTTCATGTTATGCAACCTCTCAACAGAAATGGACTACTTCATTTTTTAACTCTTTAACAAATTTTAATATTGTAGTAAAATACACATAATATAAAATTTATCATCTTAACCTTTTAAAAGTGTACAGTTCAGTAGTGTTAAGTACATTCACATTGTTTTGCAATCAATCTCCAGAACTCTTTTTGTCTGGGAAAACCAAACCTCTGTACTCATGAAACAGCAACTCCTTAGACCCCTGTATCCTCGTCCCTGGTAACTACTATTCTACATTTGGGTTCTATGAATTTGACTACTCTAGGTTACTCATATAAGTGGAATCATGCAGTGTTTGCTTTTTTTTATGACTTTTAAATTTTACCTTGCATAATGTCCTCAAAATTCATCCATGTTAGAGCATGTGTCAGAATTTCCTTCCTTTTTAGGGCTGAATTCTCTGTTGTATGGATATGCCAAATTTTGTTTATCCATGTTGATGGACACTTAAGTTGCTCCCACCTTTTGGCTGCTGTGAATAATGCTGCTATAAACATGGGTGTACAAGTAACTCTTGGAGACCCTGCTTTCAATTCTTTTGGATACATACCCAGAAGTGATATTGCTGGATCACAGGATAATTCTATGTTTAATTTTCTGAGTAACTACCATACTGTTTTCTATAGTGATTGCATCATTTTACATTCCTACCAAGAACATACAAGAGTTCCAACTTTCTACATCTTTGCCAACACTCTTTTTTTTTTTTTTGATAGTAGCCATTCTAGTGAGAGTGAGGTGATATCTCAATGGGATTTTGATTTGCATTTCTCTAATGGTTGGTGATATTGAGCATTTTTTCATGTAGTTGTTGGCCACCTGTGTATCTTTTCTGGAGAAATGCCTGTTCAAGTCCTTTGCTCATTTTTAAATTGTATTATTTGTTTTTTGTTGTTGAGTTATAGGAGTTCTTAATATAGTCTGGATTTTAACCCCTTGTTGGATGTATGATTTTCAAATATTCTATTCCTTAGGTTGCCCTTTCTCTCTTTTTTTCTGTGTCTTATGATATACAGAAGTTTTAAACTTTGATATAGTCCAATTTTTCTATTTTTTCTTTTGTTGCCTATGCTTTTGGTGTCATACTCAAGAAATAAATCATTGCCAAATCCAGTGTCACGAAGCTGTTTTCCTATTTTTTTTAAGTCTTTGATCCATTTTGAGTTAATTTTGTGTATGGTGTAATATAAGCATCCAATTTCTTTCTTTCTTTCTTTTTTTTTTGCATGTGAATATCCAGTTTTCCCAGCATCATTTGTTGAAGACTCCACTCCCTCATTCACAGAGCATATTCTTTCCTAGTGCTTTGTGACCACTCCTCTTGCTGCTTTTCCTTTTACTTCAATGATGGCTCCTTCTCCATCTGTTTTGCTGGTTCCTCCCTGTCTTTCTGACCTCTGAAACCTGAGTCTCTGTAGGCTCCATGCTTGTCTCTCTTCCCTCCCTTCTTTTCCCTTCCCCTCTCTTCTCTCCTGTCTGTGGTGATCTCATCCAGTTCCATGGCCTTAAATACTGGTAACTCCCAATTCTCTATCTCCATCCCAAATATGGGCCTGTAGGCTCACTCATCCACTTGCCTTCTCGATATTTGTTCTTGAATGTCTAACAGACATCTTCAATGCACATTGTCTATTGATTACCCCATCAAAATCTGCTCACTTCTGATTTTCCCCATCTCCCTCTTTGCTCATCTTCCCGGAGAAGAAAGGTGTACAATAGCAAACACTTTTTTAATAGCAATTTTTGTCTCATTCTACAGCAGTAGTTCTTACCTATCAAAGTCCTCATGATACTAATTTATTGTAATTATTTGTTTGAAGCTGTCAGTTGTCTCCCTGACCAGACTGTCACCTCCAGGGTGTGTGCCTGCCTTGTTCAAGATTGAATCCCCAGTGCTCAACATAGTGTGTGGCACGTAGTCAGGGCTCAATAAATAGTCATTGATTGAACAAATGAATTCCCTGGCAGTAGAGCATGGGGTGTTTTAGAGGGAAGGAGACCAAAGGCAGGACACCCACGTAGAAGTCTCTCTGGGCCAGAGGCAATAAATACCTGAGCTAGGAAAGTCACGGTGGAAAAGAAGAGACAGAGGGAAGAAACATGAAAGAAGAATCCATGGAATATGAATGTCTGAGCAGGTGTAATATGACTCAGGACTTGTGACGAAGGTCTGCTTCAGTGATGCAGTGTTAAATCATGCTCTTCGGAGCTGTTTGTTTAATATTATTTTTCTTGGGAACTGCATTAAGAAGTTCTGGGCCGGGCGCTGTGGCTCACGCCTGTAATCCTAGCTCTTGGGAGGCCGAGGCGGGAGGATTGCTCAAGGTCAGGAGTTCAAAACCAGCCTGAGCAAGAGCGAGACCCCATCTCTACTATAAATAGAAAGAAATTAATTGGCCAACTGATATATATACAAAAAAATTAGCCGGGCATGGTGGCGCATGCCTGTAGTCCCAGCTACCCGGGAGGCTGAGGCAGAAGGATCACTCGAGCCCAGGAGTTTGAGGTTGCTGTGAGCTAGGCTGACGCCACGGCACTCACTCTAGCCTGGGCAACAAAGCGAGACTCTGTCTCAAAAAAAAAAAAAAAAAAAAAAAAGAAGTTCTGTACTTTCCTGTCGAGAATTCTCTACTTTCCTATATAGAAAGTTCCCTATAGGCAGTTTTTGAAATCAAGTGTACAGTGTCACATGTGTGAAGGTGGTATGAGATATCTGCATGCGGCAAGGGAAATTCCATGTTCAAAGAGCTAAAGAATATTTTAAGATCCCAAACTGCATCCCATTGTTTAGGCCCAATCTTTGGTCATCTGGTTTTGGAAGTTGGTCTGTGTTATTTAGTATTTTTTTCCCTTTACAAGATGTATGTACATCAGCTTAATTTCAGTGAAATCCTAGTTGAGAGAATCCCTGATTCGAGCCCACGTGGTAATTGTAGTAAGGTTATGAGACTTACGTTTCTAATTACTAGTTCCAGCCTGTCATTTTTCCATTTTCTACACATTTATTTGACACAATAGGGGCAAAACGCAGTAAAATGTTCAAATAAGTGCACAAACACTCTCTCTTTAATGGATTAAAGTGGGGATGCTCTAAAATTGAACTCTGTGCTGGCAACTGCTTATTGGATAATATACAAAAGACCCCCCCCATCCTGAGGGCACCCTTATTAAGCAGTGCCCTCCTATAAAGGGGTATGAAGAAAATGGAGCTCTATCTATATTTTGGAGAATTTGCAGGTAATCCCATATAATATCTTTAATTAGACTTTCCTGCCTCTATCAGACCCATTTCTTCCACTCTCTGTGTTCATTTCTTTGGTAGGAACTTCTTATGGGTTGAATTGTGTCCCCTCAGAATTCATATGTGGAAGCCCTAACCCCCAGTACCTCAGAATGTGACTGTATTTGGAGAGAAGGTCTTTAAAGAGGTAATGAAGGTAAAAGAGAAGATTAGGGCACAGACAGAGAGGGGAAGGCCATGTAAAAGCATGGAGAAGACAGCCATCTAGTTCATGGTTACATACATATATACTTGTTTAAAAGACTACCTTGACAGAGAAATACAAATCAAAACCACAATGAGATACCATCTAACACCAGTGAGAATGGCTTGTATCAAGAAATCCCCAAACAACAAATGCTGGCGAGGATGTGGAGAGACAGGAACACTCTTACACTGTTGGTGGGACTGCAAATTAGTGCAACCTTTGTGGAAAAGAATTTGGAGATACCTCAAACAGCTAGATATAGAAATACCAGCAATAGCATTGTTGGGCATCTACCCAAAAGAGCATAAGACACTCTATTACAAAGACATCTGCACCTGAATGTTTATGGCAGCACAATTTACTATTGCAAGATCATGGAAACAACCCAAGTGTCCGTCAATTCATGAGTGGATAATTAAAATTTGGTATATGCTCACAATGGACTACTACTCAATTCTAAGAAATGACAGTGAGCTAGCACCGTTTATGCTATCCTGGATTAAGTTTAAGCCCGTTATCCATAGTGAGGAGACACAAGATCAAGAAAATGGGCCCCACATCTACTTGCCATCAAAATTGGTACTGACTGATTAAAACTATGGTGCTCAAATGGTGGTAGGGCTCACCAGGGTTTGGGGGAGGGGGAGATACACATCTTAGGGATGTGGCGAGCATTTTTTGTGGGGGGGAAGGGAATACCTCTAACTCTTCGTAGGGAAAGCCAAACATATACAATGTAACCAAAAGGTCAAAAAAAGAAAAAAAAAAAAAAAACCTTTTATTGGGTGGTGGGCAGATGGGAGGGGGAGGAGGAGAAGGATATATACTTACAAAATAGGTGTGATGTGCACCACCTGGGGGTTGGACATGCTTGATGTTTTGACAAGGCTGGGGTGCAGGGGACGAAATGACGGGCAATATATGTAACCCTAACAATATTTGTACCCCCATAATATGATAAAATAAAAGGAAAGAACCCCGACTACCTTGAAAGGAATACAATGCCTTTCCAAACCTCTAAAAGATAGCTAAATCCTACAGCCAAAACAAAAAAGTCAGGGGCCAAAGGTTGTGATAACAATATATCAGGACCAAATACTTGGAAAAGTGCTCAGAAAATTAATTTTTGCAAATACAATGATTTTTATATTTGTTATTCTTTTATCAGCTTCATTCTTTTTATTTTTATTTTTTGAGACAGGATTTTGCTATGTTGCCCAGGCTGGTCTTGAACTTCTGGACTCAAACAGTCTTCCTGCCTCGGCCTCCTGAGTAGCTAAGGTTCCAAGGCACGCCACCGCACCTGGCATCATCCTTGCTCTTTTAACTTGATGTTAGGCACCGACTCTCTGGCTATGACCTTGCTTTACCTTGACTGTGATTTTGGCTATCTATTGGAACCATGTTGCCTCTAGCTGTCATAGGCAAATACTCTTTCTAGGTGTTTTTAGGTACATTTTTATTGATGTGTAACACAAATACATAAATGTACACAAAGCCCAAGTTACAATTTGATGCATTTTCATGAAATGGACTCTCTTGTGCAGCCAGCGGCCAGATTAAGAAATATATTACCTGCATTCAAGGACCTCCATGTACCCAGGCCTTACCACCATCACCCTCCCCTCAGCCTTTGGCTTTCCTGACTTTTATCCCCGCAGGGTAGTTTTGCCTGTTTTTTTGAATTTTATGTAAATTGAATCATAGAAAATATGCTCTTTTGAGTTTGGTTTTATTTTCCAACATTATGCTTGTGAGATTCACCCATGTTATTATATGAAGCATTTGTTTATTCAGTTTCATTTCTATATAGTATTCCTCTGATATGTCACAATTTATTTTATCCATTCTCTTGTGAATGGACATTTTAATTTTCCCCCATTTTTGACTATTTTGAATAGTCCCCCTAAAAACATTCTCATACATATCTTCTGGCACAAATATATACATATTTCCATTGGATAAATGCCTAGGAGTGGAATTGCTGTGTCACAGAGCATGTTATGTGTTCAGGTTTAGTATATATTGCCAGATTTTTTTTCTTCACCATGTCAATGTCAAGATGCCAATTTTTTTTTTTTTTTGAGACAGAGTCTCACTTTGTTGCCCTGGCTAGAGTGAGTGCCGTGGCATCAGCCTAGCTCACAGAAACCTCAGTCTCCTGGGCTCAAGTGATCCTCCTGCCTCAGCCTCCCAAGTAGCTGGGACTACAGGCATGCACCACCATGCCCGGCTAATTTTTTGTATATATATTTTTAGTTGGTCAATTAATTTGTTTCTATTTTTAGTAGAGACAGGGTCTCGCTCAGGCTGGTTTCGAACTCCCGACCTCGAACAATCCGCCCGCCTTGGCCTCCCAGAGTACTAGGATTACAGGCGTGAGCCACCGCGCCCGGCCTAGATGCCAATTATTTTTAAAGCAGTCATATTGATTTAAATTACCGGAAATAATATATGAGAAATTTATTTGCTCTGAATCTTTGCCAGTACTTGGTATTGTTAGTCTTTTTCATTTTAGCCATTTGGTGGTTATGTAGCAGTGGCTCATTATGGTTTTGCTTTGTGTTTCTCTAATGATTAATGAAGTAGAACATCTTTTCATATGTTTACTGGAAATCTGAATATCCTTTTTTGTGAAATGCCTGTATAGATCTTTTGCCCATTTTCTATTGGATTGTCAATGTTTTTCTTATTGATTTTAGGAGTTTCTATCTCTCTCCACACACACACACACACACACACACACACACTCATTTCTATACAATGCAGAAAATACAATGATTTTGTTGTTTATTATTATTTTTTCATCCTCATTCTTTTAACTTTGATGCTTGGTACTGATTCTCTGGCTGTGATCTTGGTTTACTTAGATTATGATTTATATATATACATATATATCTCCCAGATAAGGTAGTGACTGGAGGCAGCATGAGAGCCCCAGGATCCTGAAAGGTGTGGTACAGTGGGGGAAAGAATAGAAAGGGGTGTTGGGGTGCCAGAGTAAAACTTCACTTACTTTCTTCCTTCGGTGTGTGGGAAAGACCTTGTAGGTGGCAGTACTTCAGAACCCTTGCACCCTTGTGCCTCACTAAGGGGTAAGGACTGGCCACACCTCTTGGCCTGTTAGCTTGGGTTTTGAAGCCTCATGGTCTTGGGATCTACACAGCACCATTAACTCAGAATTTCAAGTGATCAGGTCTAGTCCCCGGCTTGGGAGTCATCTCCCTTTTTCTTGCCTCCCAAGCCCTCACCTCTCCAGTCGCCAAGTCCTGTTGATTCTGTGTCTAGAATATGCACGGCATGGATCACATCGCCCACTGCTACCACCCGCACCATGGCTCAAGCCACATGCTCTCTCCCTGGGCTGATGAGCAGCTTCCTAACTGGCCTCCACTTCCACACTTGCCCCTCTCTCCCAGCCCAGTCTCCTGGCGGCAACTACAGTGAACTGTTTTAAAACACAATTTGAACCCCTACTCAAAACTCTTTATTCTCCCTGTTATAATTTCTTGTGACCCCTATTCTTTCCCTGTGCAGCAGGTATCACAATGAGTAATTACTTATGCCTGTCTGCCTTTGCTGACATGCCTGTCCTGTAAACTCCCCGAGAGCAGGGGTCAGGCCTGCTCTGTAAGCCAGTGTGGCTCGATAATAACTCGTTGTTGGATTAGAGCTTGAGTGACTGACTCAGTAATGCCACATGTCAGTTCTGAATCATGTCCCTGGTGTCCCCTTCAAGTGGTCATCCAGCCTCTTCTGGTACTTCTGGGATGGAGCTTCTCATTACCCCCGAGGCCACCCATCCTGTGTTTGACAGGAAAGGGACACACCTAACTTCAGTGTTCTAAGCGTTGTCTGTCACATACAGACTGGCTGGCTTCCGCTAAGTGAGTTGAGGATATTGTTGGGCTCTGAGGGGCAGTTGGCTCAGGGCAGAGATAAAGGTCCTGCCCCTCACCCAGGGCTGAAGGACACTGTTTGTCAAGGGTGCCTTAGCTGCCGGGTCAGCCCCAAGGAGGCAGAGGAGGACAGAGGAGGAGGCGAATGTGTGTGAGCTGAAGGAAAATCTTCCCAGGGCACTAATGTCCTTGCCTAATTGTTTTAGTTGGAAAATTCCCCTCATTTAGTAGATGTGATTCCCAGCTCTTTGGCCTTAACTTCCTTCCCACCCATAGCGTTTCTAGGGACCCTGGTGCACTTCTGTTCTGGGGACAGAACAAGCCTGGGGGTCGATCCTTTTCCCATGCCCTGCCTTTGACCTCTCTCTCTGGAACTGAAGTCCAGAGTGGAGCATATTGTGGCCTGGGCCTGTAGAGCAGGCTTCAGCCATCTCTCAGTGGCCCAGCTCCTCACTCAAGCGTGGGTTATTTAATGCAGACTCATCAAAGGGGGTGGCAGTGAGTTAGACACTCAAGTGCATTGCACGAAAGAGATAAGACTGTGGTTGGAAGTTTTGGTTGTATTGAGGCCATGTCCTCAGGGTTTAGCTCCTCTATTAAGTAGTAATCTAACCCTGTGATGATCTCAATTAATTTGATGTTTTCCCCAGTCTCCTTTTGATAGTCTATGCTTAGCTCTGTGGGATCATGAGCAATTTTAAATCCAGCACAGGAAAGATCTTCCTTTGTTCTTCCTCCTTTGATTCTAGCAGTTTGCAGCCATGGAAAAAATCTATCAGGGTAGTTGAGCAAGGCCTTGGAGCCAGAGATATCTGAGTACAAGCTTGAATCAGCCACTTACTAAGTGGGGTCTTGCATAGGTCATGCACCTCACTGAACCTCGACGTCCTCATCTGCAAAACGGAGATAATCACTATCTCTAGAGTCATTGTGGGGACTAAATATGTTATGTAATGTGTCCAGTACTGTGCCCCAGAGTTGGGGTCTCATAACCTGATAGCTGGTTTTCCAAATAGAACTGTTCATTTTCTGGGAAAGGTAGCCAAATATGGCTTCTTAATCTATTTGGTTGTTCTGGGAGATGCTATAATCATTCTTGCTTTTGGAACAGTATTTACTGAATTGCTGTAATACTGCCAGGTTCCTTGGCATTGCTGATGGGGAGACAAAGGCAAGGTGTGGAAGGTGATTTCAGCATATGAGCTGGAAACGGGACCCAAACCTGAAGCTTTTCATAATCCATCCCCAATTCATCTCTGCCTGTTTTGGGTATAAAGGACATTACAGGGTTGAATAATTACAATCCCCCAAATGCCCTACTATATACCATAGTTCCAGCCAAGACCTCTCCTGAGCCCTTTGACCAACCTTAACAATAAAGGGGCAGAGAAATAACAAAGACTTGAGGGAGATATACTGACTTTTTCCTGAGTAGTGGAAGTATGGATAGCTATTATTTTTCTCTTACTCATTTTTCTAAGTGAATTTATTAGCATTATTATCAGGAACCTCCCCCCACAGACTTTCTAAATTCAAAAAATGGACAAATTAATGTAAATGCTACTGCATCTCTGAGGACAGGGTAAACCTACATGAAGTGGCCCAAGCAGAGAACAGGAGTCCAAAGCACCTCAAGGTCACCCACAGGCACATCGGCGATTGAAATGGTGCATTGTGGTGGTTTCTGTTGCAGAGTATCTAGGGTTTATCCCATCCATAGTACATGCTCTGTAAACAGTGGCTGTGTTGATGTATAAATGATGCTTCTCTCTGAGCATCTCAGAACATTTTGCTTTATCCATTTTCTTCAGTGTGAAAGGGCTGTTTAGCTTAGATCCCCCCCCCACAGGGATACTATTTATTAAATCAATTAGATGATAAACATTTATTGAGCTCCTACTGTAGGCCCAGGACTAGGCATGCAGTAGTGACCAAGAGGGCCCTGTCTTTGCCCTCATGCACCTTATAATCAGCAGAGAAGATAGAACATGAAGAAGTAAATAAAGAATAAGCTATGTGTAGATTGTGTAAGTGTTGCTGAAGAAATACCTTCTTGATACAGAGGTCAGGTAATTAAGAGTTCTCACCTGAAGGGGTGACTTGTAAGTTGAGACCTGAAGGATTAATAATAGTTAGGGTGGGTAGGGTTGTGTTCTGGGAAGAGAAAACAACCTATGCAAAGACCCTGAAGTGGGAGAAAGCCAGGAATGTTCAAGGGACAGAAAGGAGGCTGGTGTGTCTGGAGCACAGTGAACAGCATGGAGTGTGGCTGATGAGATGAAATTGGAGAGGTAGATAGAAGCTAGATCATCAGGGGCTTGGAGGCTGTGGTGTATGAGTTTGGGGTTATTCTGAGTGCGGGTGGGAACCCTTGAAATGTTTTAAGAAGGGGAGTGATATACTGTGATTTTTGTTTGAAAAAGATTTCTCTGTTTTTTATTTGGAGAGTGGATTGGAAGGAGGCAAAAGTGGAAGCAGGAAGGATGATGAAAGGCTATTTAACTAGAACCTCAATAAGATAGCATTGCATACCACTAGAGGGCTAAAATGAAAAAAGAGCACAAGTGTTGGCAAGGATGTGAACAATGGAAATCTTCTATCCTACAGTAAGAGTGGAAAATGATATAACCATTTTGGAAAACTGTTTGGTGGTATCTACTAAAGATAAGTGTATTTAATATATATCACTTATGAACCAGCAATTCCATTCCTGAGTTTTTGCTCAAGAAAAATGCCTACATATGTGCACCAATAGATGTGAAGGAAAATATTAGTCTATTCATAATAGCCCCAAATGGGAAACAATCTAAATATCAACAGCACAATGGATAAATACATGGTGGTATATTCATCTAAAGGAACATGATACAGCAAAGGGAAGGAGTGAACTATTTCTGTGTGCAAAGAGCATGGACTATCTCACAAACATAATTTTGAGTGAAAGAAGCCAGACACAGAAAAAGCTACACTGCATGATTCCATTTACATGTTTTCAAAGTAGATGAAACTAACCTGTGGTGATGGAAATCCAGATAGTGTTACTTTTGGGATGGTGGTGAGTGGTTGGCAGGGCGTATGAGAGGGGTTCCTGGAGTGCTGGTGATGTCCTCCTTCTTGGTGGCTACGTTTGATACGGGCATGTTCAATCTGTGAAAATTGATCAAGCAGTATACTTATTATTTGAGGGCTTTTCTATATACATATGTTATACTTTAATAAAAAGTTTCCTTATTAAAAAAGAAAGAATAAAAGACTATTACAGTAGTTCATAGAAAAATAAATTTGACTTGGGTAAGGACAATGGTAATGGAGGCAGTCAGAAATTGGCAGGTTTTGGCAGTATAGCCAATAGAGATTATTGACAGATTAGGGGTACCTGTATGTGTGTTTGTGTGCATATGTGTCTTGTGAGTGGCAGAGGGTAGGTAAGTAGTGATGAGGATGATTCTTAGGTGTTTTGCCCATGTTACTAGGTAGATTATGGTGCCATTTGGGGGACATCTGTTTTTGCACTAGATCCTAATCCCTGTTGTCTATTATCTAGGGATCCCTAGTCACGAACATCTCTCCAGCAATTCTCCCCTTTTTTTTCCTGCATCATTAATTTTTTCTCTTTGGGATTATATCATTCCCATCAGCATGCAAACATGCTGTCATTGCTGCCACGTTAAAAAAGTTTCTCCTGAGATCTTTTATCTACCAGCTACCACCTTTTTGCTCTGCATCTATGTGCATCAAAATGTCTCCAAATAGTTCTCTGTACTCTCTATCTTCAATATCCTCCCCTATTTTCTCCTAAACCCCCTTTAATCAAGGTATTGCCTTTTGTCCTGTGCAGAAACTCACTTGTTAAGGTAACCAATGACCTTGACCTGAACATTGCTAAATCTAATAGTCCTTCTCTTACTTGACCGGTCTTATGCATTTAACTTATTCTATCTCCACGTGATGCCCTTGGTTATTGTATTCAGTATCATGGCTTGAAAAATCATCGAGATGCCAGTGACTCCCATATTTATACCTCCAGCCCACATCTTGGTCCTGCACCCGAGGCTTGCATATGCAGCTGCCTACCCAGCAGTGGATGGTACCTCATCTATGGATGTCTAAATGACAGCTCCAATTTAACACGTATAAACAAAACTTCTGCACTTCCTCCCCAAAGCCTACTTAGTCCACAGTTTTCTCCATCTTTTTGGCAATTCCATCATTCCACTTTCTCAGGCCAAAAACTTTGGAGTCATTCATGATATCTTTCTTTTTTTATCTAACTGTATCTGACCTGTCAGCAAATCTTGTTGCCTCTTCTTTTAAATTATTATTAGAAGCTCACTACTTCCCACGACCTCTAGTCCTCTACCCTGATCTAAGTCACCATCATCTCTTGTCTAAACTATTGCGATCCCTTCCTGAATGGTCTGTTCTCAGCCCAGCAGCCTGCAAAGTCAGGTTATCTTCTTGGGCTCAAAATGCTCCAATGTTTCCCCACCTCACTCAGACGTGAAAGTGAAAGTCCTTATAATTAAATAATCTGGCCCCTCACCTGTTGCATCTTAGTCTCTGGATACAAAAGAGAGTCAGTGGCTACTGCCATTTATTCATTCCATCATTCCTTCAACAAATATTTATTGAGAACCTACTATGAGTGCTCTCCTAGATGCTTGGGAAGCATCCATGACAAATTAGATAAACGTCCCTGTCTCATGGATCTTACATAATAAATAAATGATATGATTTGTTAGAAGGAAATAAGTATCAGGGGGAAAGTAAAGCAGGGTCAGGGAAATCCAGAGTGCTGGGGAAGGGGATGGTGGTTTTAGATAGGGTGGCCTTTTTAAGAAGGTGACCTCTGAGCAAAGACTTGAAGGAGGAGAGGGAGTTAGCACCACAGGCAGCAGTCGCAATGGGATCTCGGGCTGTGGCTGTGCTGGGAGTCGAGCAATGGCTGCTCCCACGGGGTGATGCAGGTTGCAACTGCCATGTAGTGTAGGCTACCCACAGCCAAGTAGTGGTCACAGTTAAGTCAAATGATTTGGGTTAAAACAATACACTCTCCGGTGGCCTTGCTGAACATACATTTGTTGGAGGTCTACTTCTTTTAGAATCAGACTCCCAAAAGGATTCTGCAGACTAGATCTCAATAAGAAGGTTCTATAGTCAAATAAGTTTAGGAAATGCTCCCCATCTTGGACTTTCACAGGGCATATCAGCATCTTAAAGGCTCTGAGGAGTTTTGTGGAAAGAAGAATGCATATTTAGATTTTTAGCTTATCATTGAGTATGCTTATTCAATTGTGGAATCCTTTTTCTGTAGTGGAACTTATAGTCAAATTCCATAGAACTACAAACTCGGGAACGCTTATGCAGACAGATTGGAACCAACCAATTTGGAAAGATTTGATTGAATTCATGGGGAAAAAATGCTTAGAGAAGCTGGAAAACAAGCTTATTCCTAGGGTCTAGGGCAGGGGTCCTCAAACTTTTTAAACAGGGGGCCAGTTCACTGTCCCTCAGACCGTTGGAGGGCCGGACTATAGTTTTTTAAAAAACTATGAACAAATTCCTATGCACACTGCACATATCTTATTTTGGAATAAAAAAACAAACGGGCAAAAACACCTGCATGTGGCCCGAGGGCTGTAGTTTGAGGACTCCTGGTCTAGGGTAAGTGGGGGTCTTCTGATCAGGAAAGTCTGAATAGTTATGAGATTGAAAAGGGCTGTGGTTGGACCTCAGGTCAAGTAATCATTAATCAAATATGTTTTTAGAGTTTCCTATCTTGTGCCTTGTTGTGTGCCAAGAGTTGGCAAATTTTTTCTGTAAAAGACCAGATAGTAAGCACTTTAGGTTTTGCGGGCCATAAGATAGCATGAAAGCAGCTGTGATAATAAGTGAATGAATGAGCATGGCTGTGTTCCAATAAAACTTTGTTTATGGACACTGAAATTTGAATTTCATATCATTTACATGTATCACAAAATATTATTCTTCTTTTGATTTTTTTCAGCCATTAAACCATTCTTAGTTTGCGTACCCTACAAAAGCAGGGGGAAGACCAGATTTGGCCCATGGGCTGATGTTTGCTGACTCTTGCTCTATACATATCTGAAGGAGCTTACAGCCTAGTGGGAGACGTGTACTTGGATAACTACACTGTGTGTGGGGAAGGTTGTATTAGAGAGCAGCACTAGATGCTTTGACAGCCCAGAGGAGGCGCTCCCAGCTCATGCTGGGGTGAGGAGTTTGTATGGGTTGGGAGGGAAAGCTAAGGCTTTCTGAACTTTCTGCTTCGTCCTCAGGGGCTGATTGGCTGTTGACTGAAAGGTATGCCTGATTGAACTCGGGTGTGTCCTATTCTGACCGGGCATCTCTTTCACCTAGATCCTGACCCTTAGTGTTCACCTTGCATCTCTTTTCCTCTTGCCTCCTTGACTTGGTTCTGTGGTTTATATCCCCATTTGCTCTGCATTTGTTTTGGAGGCTTTACGTTTTAGGCACCATGCTGGCTGCTGCAGCCTTCTAGAGATTGAACACCTGTCCCCTCCTTCCTGAGTGCCTGAGGCCTCTCTCTCTTAAGGGTGGGTGCTTTCCTGCCCACCTAGCTCTCAGCTCCCTCAGTTTCTGACACTTGCTGCAAGAACTTCATGCAGCAGTGTGCTGAAGCTAGCCCAAACTGGCTCCTGAGACCCAGATATATACATTTCTCTCCAACTCTGAGTTTAATGTCTGATTGGCAGCCCCAAATCTGCCACTGTGGGAGTATTTACACTGTGGAAATTGGCAAAGTAAATCTGCAAATGGAGGCTTTTTTTTTTCTGTTCTGGAGAGCTGGTTTATGAGCTTAGCACTCTTTGCAAGCCCAGGCAGAAGTTATCTATGAGTAATCCCACTCATAGATTTATAGAATGGTAGAGCTAGGAGAAATTTGGTGTTAGGTGTAACTTTAGTTTGCTCAACAGTCAAAAAATGCCTGAAATCTCTCCCTACCCCTGTACCTTCCTGACAAGTTCCTACTAGGTCCTCCCAGTCTGTTTCGGCCCGCCTTCCTTGTTACACTCAAGCATAGCACTTATCACACCTTTGTGTCATCTTATGATTACATGTCTTTTATTCAACTTTTAACTCCTTGAACATGGGCCAGGAAGAGCTGCTATAGAGCAGAGATTTTAATTGCCAGGGCTCTAGAGCCAGGCTGTCAGGGTTCAAATTCTGGTTTCGTCACTTATGATCTGAGTATCCCTGAGCAAGTCACTGTTAACTGAAAGCTCAGCACTGTCCTCCAGGCTGCATCAGAAGAATGAGAACAAGTGGTTTGAGGAGAAGGAAAGAGAAGTTTATTACTTAGCTGGTGAAGGAGGAAAAACGGTAGATTCCTGTGTCAAAATTCAAATTTCCTGAACATAAGCAGAAACACAGAGCTTTTAAAGGAAGGGCCCTCAGTTCTAGGCTATTGTGGTTAACTATTCTAACCCTCCCATCTCTGCCAAAGACAAAGTCTGTGACCTCTGCCTACCTAGGAGGCCAGTGCCAGGGCCTGGGATGGCTGAGCTATCTCCTATAACACAAAGAACAAAAGACACTCCCCTGCCCCCTCCTGACCAGCTGCCTGAGGCAGGGATTCAGCCTTGAGTTCCCAAAAACAGTGGGGGAAGTTTTAAAGGGACAGAAAATATCTTTTTGCCATTTTTTTCCAGGCCAGTCCCTCTGTTGCATTACTAGGTAATATAGTTTACTTCATCTGTAGAATTGGGGTAATAGTAGGACACTCCTGATAGAGTATAAGCACTAGATAAATTAGTAAGCACAAAAGCACTTAGACCAATACTTACCCTTAGTAGGCCCTTAGTGAATTCAGTTATTATTACCAATCAGGTTAATCTTCATTTCTCATTGCATTGCCTGGCACATGTCACATAGTACATATTTAATACATTTAATATGCATATGAAATGCTAATTGTATGAGCAAAAGTACAAATAGAGGTAGAGAAGAAATGATCCTTTGGGCTGGAGCAAGGGGATTTAAATAGCTGATGAGGTTTGAAATGGGGTTTGTAGGATTGGTAGAGCATGGATAGATGGAAAGGTTAACACAGCAGGTGCTTGCAGAAAAAAACCTGCCCTCTGAAAGCTAGGCTGGTTGGTAAATATAGAAACCAAATGTGAAAAATAATTAGCATTAAGCTGATTTCATCTCAAGTTAGTGGCAGACCTGCTATCAAAATTCCATCTCTCTTCTCCCCAGTGTCTGCTGAGGTGTTACTAAGTGATTTAGGAATATAATAGATTTTAATTATTGAATGATGCACTTCAAAAGAAAGCAGGAAGAAGTTAGGAATGTTCTGTAACTCGAGGGCATCTATTTTATGCATGCTGGAGAAATTAACATAATATGGTAACATAGCCACCCAAAAGTAATTTTATCATGACTTAGCTGTTGTGCCCCCTTGATTCTCCCCCTCCCACATTCATTGTCATTTTGCCTTTTGTGAATTGTTCTTCCTTTTGGAACTCACCTGTGCTGTCTTTTGGCAAATAAAAGCCAAGCTAATAACACCTTCACAAAAGAAGGGAGGGGTATTCATTTGTCTTTTTTAGGACCTGCTTAGTGATTGAGGTTGATGTAATTCTCTTTGAGATTTTTATTCTTTTGCCATTGAGCAATTGTTCTTCAGCTGCTGAGAGTAGATGAGAGCCAGAGATGGAGACTGCTCTATCAGAGGAATCAGGATTGGATTGTGAGCTTTATCCTTAGTCCTCTCCCCACTCCAAAATCTGTGGCTTCTGGGGCAAGACAGATCTGAGTTTAAATCAGGACTCTGTCGCTTTGTCGTGGGTGACCTAGGCTGGTGATGCACCTTTTATTTTGAGCCTCACTTTCCTCCTCTGTAAACAAGTATTATGACACCTGCCTCACATGTGGTTGGGCGTCTCATGAAGATGGAGCTCTGGTGACACTATGTGACAGAGCCCAGGAGCTTAGTAGGTGCTCAGAAATATGCTTCTTTCTTTGCTCTGCTTTTCCAGGTTCCTTTCCCTGAGAAGCTCAGCATGTTATATGAATGGCGGGATTTCCCTTAGATATATTTCAATTGACATGACTATGTGAAAATTAACACATAGGTGCAACTTTAATTTTGTGAGTGTATACAGAAGTGTAAGAGTGTGTGTGTGCAAATTAACATTCATTGAACTGAGGCCACATCAGCCTCCCTGTGCCCTCCCCCGCTGGGCTGTGCTTCAAGCAGGGAAGTGTGGCTCTGTGTCATGACATTCTGGGGGGCCTTTTATCCATCCCACTTACTGTTGACTTTGGGATAGTAAAAGGAATAGTTGATTTTTACTTACTATGTTCAGGTAGCATAAAAACTACACAAAATTGAGAGAAAATACTTTTAGTCAACATGAAATAGGCTCAGTTGCACACTATCTTAAGAAAAAATTGTCTGTAGGAGCATTTTCACTTTAGAATCCACTTTGTAACTTTTCACCTTTCATACCCAGAGGGGTCCCTGTGGGGAGGAAGAAAGTGCACTAGACTGGTTGAAGACCAGCGTTCAAATCCTGCCACTTACGGGTGCCATGACCTTGGGCATATTACTTAACCTCTCTGAGTTTGTTTTTCCACTTGAAAAATGGGGTCATTCTAGCTGCTCACCGAGTTTTGGCAAATGACATTCTATAGCAGAGTTTGGCCTACTTTTCCAGTTTTGCCGCCTGTGGCCCAGTGCCCTAGTGCGCTCAGGATGCAGGAATATGGGCCACTTGGGGATCATTCCAGGGGTCTGGAGGAAGTGCCTCTGACTCTTCCCAGCTGGTCATTTTCCCAGTGATGGCTTGCCCATTTCCCAGATGGCTCCAGTCCCTCCATGTGCTGGCTGAAGGGACAGGATTCCACAGCACCCAAGGGCTGGATGCCATCACTTGGAGAGTGTAACAGACAGCTTGGGACACCAGCTGAAGGGGCTGGGGGAGGGTAGAAGGGCGGGCATGGGAGCAAAGGAGGAGCAAGAGTCAGGTAGAGGTCACCAAGGACACTGGGGTCCCCTGGTTATCTTTAGGTGCCTCACCGGCCATGTTTCTTTTCTTTCTGGCCAGAGGCAGCGGAGGAGTGCAGCGCCCCGGGGGAGAGCATGGAGGGCACAGCAGAGCCAGGTAAGCCACATTGTGGAGCCAGAGTGTTCAGAACCCTCTGGGCCCTCTCCTTTCCTCTGCGCTTGCAGTAGTAAGGGAGCACGGAGGTGACCAGCACCATTAGTTCTACTGAAATGTTGAAAAACCAAGACTTGGAGCACTGTCCAGTCGTGGCAGACCTAGGATTTGAGTCTCGTGCTCCCAAGCTGCAGTTCCGAGCACCTGGTGCCAGACCACACTGTCTCAAGGGAGTTTCCTAAGCGTTTCCAGCTCCTAAGCCCCAGCCAGGAGGTGGGCAATGTCGCCCTTCCGGCAGGTGTCTCGCCACACAGAAGGCCTCGCTGCCGGGCTCTGCTGTGTCTCCTTTTGTGGGAAGATACACAGGGAAATGTTGTCCAGATTTCAACGTCCTGGTAGCCAATCAATCACGTTGTGGGTTGTTGCCTTTATTCATGCTCACATGCTTACTGCCCTTCGCTCTGGTCACTTCTCTCAGATAAGAAGGAGGTGCTTAGTTCCTGGGGAGAAGAGAGAGACCGCAGGGTGGGGGAAAGAAGGCGCCTGCTTGCTTGTCCCCTTTCCCTTGTTCTGGGTCCTTGACATTCCACCCTTTTGTCCCTGCTGCCTTTCTATTGTGACAGCTGTGAGTTCCCTGGCCCTGGCATGAGTCCTGCCTGCCAATACAGGCCTGCGCCCTGCCAGCTGCTAGGTGACAGCTCAGCTGTGCAGACAGCAGCTGGCGAGCGCCGCCCTAGTGGGCAGGACTTGGAGCAGAGAGAGCCTGTGTTTTCCCAAAATACGGCTCCTGTGCTCTGGCTGCAGTGACCATTTGGGGTCTGGGGGGATTTTATCACACTCAGAGGAAGATTTGGTTTGGATTCCAAGTATCCACAAGTTAACCCTAGGTATGGGGCCCTGGGATCTGGGGAATGTTGCTAGAGACATTTCCCCAGCTCAGTTTCTTTCCTCATTTATGGTTAAGGAGCACTGGAGTCATTAAAAAAAACACAAAACTTTTAAAGGAAGTTTCTTCTGAAAGTTTAGGGTTTCAAAACAACTTTATAAAGGGTCGTGACACATTGGAAATGACCTAGGTGGTCAGGAGTCCTGGCGTCAGAACCACGGTAGCTAGTTGTGATGGTTAGAGCTATCCATTCCCCTCTCCAGCACCATCCCTTTATGGTAAGACTTCCCACCCTTCACAGACTACTACGCCAAATGAGATATTGTGTGAGGATGCACTGACATGCATACAGTGCAAAAATATCCTATTAATGACAATAATAGCAGCTGATATTTATTGAGTAGTTACTATGTGCCAGACCTGCTCTCAGCACCATTCATGTATTAAGTCATTTAGTCCTCACAACAACTACAAGAGGTACCATTATTATCCACGAGGAAACTGAGGCAGAGCCCAAGGTCACACAGCCAATAAGAGCAGTGCCAGGATTCGACCCTGGGAGACTGGTGCTGTTCATAGAAATACTTTACTGCATTAACATGGGTGTGAGTAGGATGAAAATGACATGAGTATGATTAAAGTAGAAATGACACTAGTAACGTAAAAAAATGCTGTAACTTTTTCTCATGCCTTTTTATCACTCTTATCTCAGAAAGGAGACAAGTGTAAATCTCCTTCAGGAAATTGTGGGCTGGACTAATGGCCCCATGTTGAGGTTCCTCCCATATTCTGAATTCCCCTCTGTTTTAGCCCCACATGAGATTATTATCTATTCATTTGCAGGTGGGCCCATGTAGACTCTGAGCTGCCTGAGGGCAGGGACTAGGGGGCCTCCTTCAGCCCTGACCTAGAGCCGGACCCTAGCAGGTGGACTGTGGAGCTTGGATGCTGCACCTCTGGGTACCCTGGATGTTTTCTCTACTGCTATTCTTTCTTCCCAGTCCTTTCACGTAGCAGGATTGTCCTCCCATCTGGCCAGAAGAGTCCCTGTGGAGAGGCTTTGGGGGTCTGTCTGGGTACCAGGGAAGCAGATGGGTAGTCCTCTGAGGGGCTGCTGACTTTGGGGTGGATCATCCCCATGAAGCTTGGAGTTTTCTCATTTCCACATGTGCAGCAGGGAGCTGGTGGTGGTCAGTGCTGGGGGCTGGTGCTAGGGGAACCAAGCCGACCTAAGATGCTTGGGATGGTGGGGTGTGGGAGAGGCTTGCAAGGTGGCTTAGGGTTCCCTCCCCCCAGGGACAGAAACCTCAAGGGCAGGGAACCTCAGGGCAGTAAACCTCAAGGGACAGTTCTGTATTCTAGTGGGGAGGGTGGGAAGGAAATGGGGGCTACCCTGTGGGCCCTATCCGGGACCTGACTCCTACCTGCTTATCTCTTTGGACTTTATCAAAAAAGGAAGAGGTTGAAAAACAGTAAGAGCTGGCGTCAAATGAGGGCATCTGAAACTTTGCACTCTCTCAGAAGACAAGAGATGAGACCTTGCAAGGTGGATGGAGCCCGGGGAAGGAGTCAGACTGGTCTCCATTTAGATCTCAAATCCACCTTCCTGTAGCTGGGCCCCAGTGTATTCATGTGTGAAATGGGAATTGTTGTGAGGGCTAAATGCAATTCTGTAGATAAAAGAGTCTGGCACAGTGGCTAGAGCACAGTATGGATCCCAACTACATAAGCTGAAAACAAAGAAAACCACTAGTTTGGACCCCAACTACATGAGCTGAAAACAAAGAAAACCGTCTAATCACTGAATAAATACCTCATTGTTATCCTTTTCCATATTCTTTCCAACATGTGGTCTTGCATTTCTAGCATGCTGCACAGTTCTGTTTTCCTTGTGATTTGCTTCAGTTGTCACACGTTTTGACTCAATTCCATATGCATGTGCAGTGCTGGGTATGTGTAAATGGCGTTGCTTTGTGCTTTGGAGGATGTCTTCATAATCAGAGGGAGAACTAATTAAGCCAAGAGGTGACACATGTGAAAAGAGGAAACCAAATGCTCTTTGTTGGCTTGAGAGGTATTGTTTTAAAAATTTGGTTTCCAAATGTATGTGCAAGAATGTATGACAATGAAAAAAGTACCTTTTGGTAACTTAAATACCTGACAAAAGCATCTCAGCATTAAATCATTAATACTCCCACCTGCTGCCAACTATAACTGCTTTCTTTTATCATGATAATACAGACTGTCTGATTCTCTGGTAGAGTTTTTGGGCAGCAGTGTAATCAACATCTGGGAAAACTTGATTGCGATTCTGAGATTTCAGTCATCTTGTCAATGCAGAGACTTTGTGCTTTCCCCACGGAGGAAGAAGACTTTGTAATTCATGATCAAGTCTGTAATCTAATTCTTTTGGCATCAGCTTGCCTTGTATGGTGATCGCACCTAATATTTTTTATAAAGTATTTATATATAAGGTGCTACATGCTGATGATATGGTAGTGGGACTTTTTCATTAGGTCCTGGTGTGATATGGGAGAACAAAGTCCCTTCTGAAAAGAGGATCCTGAAGTCCTTAGATGACGAATGTGAATTCTTCTTTTCTCAGTTGGTGGCAAACATGGACCATCTCGTCCTGATGCACAGATCACATCCTTGACTTAGAAGGTTGACATGTAATTTCCATATTTCCAGAAATTTCTGTATTTTCCAGAAATACAATATTCATGTATTTACTCATTTAACAAGTATTTATTAACTGCTTACTTGGTGCTAGGCATTCTTCCAGGTATTTGGAAACATCAGTGAACAAAACAGACATAGCCCTCGTGAAGTTTACAGTCTAGTGAGAATATGAGATTGGATGGGTCATGGATATGGCATAGGATGGTTTAGTTTAACATTTACTTTCAATTATAAAATATTTTAAACAAAGAAAAGTACCAGCAGTAATTTAGATATCTATGTCTATATTCATAACTGACTTTTAAAATGTTTCTTCTTCTTCTTTTCTTCTTTTTTCTACTTATGGGCATGGTAGCAAATTTGGAAGACACATACAAGAAGAAACTAAATTATAGCCAATGTTCTTGGGTGGGAAGCCACCAGGGTACAGCCCATCTGTGTGTGTAGGAACTAGGAAAAGTTTGAACTTGCTGGCTCTGGGAAACCAATTATCTATATGGTCCCAGCAACAGAATATAATCACTTTTACCATTTTGATGTGTTTTCTTTCTTCCTGTCTACTGTCTTCCTTCCTTCTCTCCCCTTCCTTCCTTCCTTCCTTCCTTCCTTCCTTCCTTCCTTCCTTCCTTCCTTCCTTCCTTCCTTCCTTCCTTCCCTCCCTCCCTCCCTCCCTCCCTCCCTCCCTCTCTTTTTTTCTTTCTTTCAATTGGTAATTTCTTTTTAATTCATAATTTAAGCAGGCAAAAAAACCCAACAAATAAAAAAACCGCATCCCTGGGCTGCATTTGATCCAGGTGAAACCACTCTGTAACCGCTGATTTAAACTTCTTGTCCTTGGCCTGCACTGTCTCTCTCGCTGGGCTGTTCTTACCTTCCTGTCTATCTTAAGTGCATTTTTTAAAAACACAGTTGAGACTCTGTTGTATCCTACTTCATAGTTTGTTCTTTTTTCTTAACATTTTCACCTGTGACATTTTCTTCAAAACACTGGCATCCTTATTATTGTCATCATTGTCAGAAGCCACATTCAAGATACAAAAGTGGAGGGTATGTATGTGTGTAGCTCTGTGTATCTCTGTGGGTGTGTGTTTGCTGGTGACAGGGAACATGTTTGCTGTCCGGTTTGAGGTGACTCACTAAGCGGGAAGAAAGTCCTATATGAATTTATCTGTCAGTGAACAATAGATGGAGGAGCATCTCTCTATTATAAGTCATTTTGGCAAATAGTTGCATCTACTCTGTGTTAGAAATCCCCCTTTGGGCTGCCCGTCTAGTTCCAGTGTTCTTGGTGCTCTTGATAATTCTGTTGCCAAGGTTGCCACTGAGAGGAGTTACATTCTCCAGGGATTTCAGAACCACAGTAAGAAAATCTAACTCCATAATTCCTTTCTTCATTGCTGGAAGGCTTGAAATGAGATGCACGTGTACTTAGCACAGAGCCTGGTGCATGAAAGGCAGCCTCACCAAGGCTGGGCCCCCCTAAGAAACCATGCCCCCTTCCTGTGCCTGAGTGCAAGTGCATACCAATGCCAGCTATAACCCGTTACCATCTGGGACTCATCGCTGCGCAAGTTGTAACCTTGGATGCTCTGTATTTATTCTAATCCCCCATTCCCCAGATCCTTAGCAAGCACCTTTTATGTGGCAAGTTTTGCTGGCCTACGAAATATTATTGACTGAATTTCTTTCTGCTATTCCCCTTGTCTCTTAACATACTGGTATTTTTATATTTCTAGATAAGGTATAATATTTATGTTTTCTAGTTACAGAGAGAAAAAAAACATATGTCACAAGATGATGTGATTGTCAACTATTTAATAAGTTATATTTTGGGCTTGCTTTCTAAAGCCAGAGCTATAATATGCTGTTAAAACTGTTTATACTCTTAAAACTTCTGTAAGTGACAACACTGACAGTAGGTTACATGAAAAAGAGGTGCTCTTTCTGGGGAAGATGGGCTTTAATTTATATCATGGTGGTGGCCTGAGTTTCTTAGATGTGAGCCAGGGCTTAATATTGAAAGGTTACAATCTGATTTCAGGGAAGATTATGATCTCAGTCCTTGGCACACAGGTTTTAACCGTGTCTGCACCTGGTGAGCTGAGGTCAGATTGCATCAAAACAGTGGAAAGGATAGGGTTTCAAAGGATCTGTATTTACCAAACCTTCTTTACTTTCCTAACGTCATTTCCGCAGTTTGGTGGGGCCACGAGACTAATTTCTGGCTAATGTGAGGTGGGAAAAAGGGATGTGTGTTTCTTTTCAGGCCTGGTCCCTAAAATCATTCTTCATGGTCTTCCACCTTTTTTCTCTTCCTTCATCTGCCAGCTAGATTTGGAGGATCCAGTGAAGGATTCTGAGGTCCTAGGTGCTTGTGGAACTAGATGAAAGAGCTTTAGTCCCTGAATAATTCCACAGAACAAAAATCAACACCCTGCTCCCTCTAAAATCTATATTGGGCTTTGTAATGAGCAAGAAATAAACCTTTATTGTGGTGTTAGGCCACTGAGACTTTGGGTATTTGTTACAGAGGTAGTTCACAAACTAATGCAGAAGTTGCACATAGTAGGTGTTCCATAAATATGAGTGTTTTTTTCTCTTGGTCCCAGGAAGCACAGAAGGGCTGAATCCTCTCTAGGAAGTCTGAGGTGAGAAGAGGTGATAGGGGATGTCTAAGCCAAGCCCTTGAGAGAAGGTCAGGAATCGTGCGGGAAACCACATGCTTGGCCGTTGGCAACTAGACACTGGCTCCTGACATTCCCCTGAGGATTAAGCCCAGGTGCCCACAGTGGTCTTTGCTGGCCCCTTCCCCTTCTCTGTCTGGCTGCCCCACTCCCTTCCTGACCGTTCCCATCTCCTGCTTAAAAGCATTTCATGCTTCCTACTTGCTTTGGGAGGAAGTCCAAACCTCTCTCTGCTCCCCACTTTCCCCCAAGGTTCTGTAGTGCCTTAGAAGCCAAGGTAAAGAGTTTTTACTTTATTCTAGGGATTTTCCTAAGTGACAGGGAGTCACTGAAGGGTTTTAGGCAGAGGAAGGACATGACTTTTATTTAAAAAGGTTCCTTGGCTTCCAGGGAGACAGTGGCTTCCAGGGATAATGCGAGCTGGTCGGGAGGTGAGAGGCTGTTGTAAAGCTCACCTGGGAGGCAGCGGCAGCCTGGACTAAGGAGAGGAGTGGAAGATGCCAGATGCACTGTGGGAATAGTTTTGCCAGGACTTAGTGGCAGCTTAGATGAGGAGGACAGAGGGGACAGTAATGACTCACAGGTTCCCGATTTGGCATAGAGTGGCTGGAGGAAGATTTACAGAGACAGCACCCTTGGAGGGGAAGAGTGAGGCTTTGATGATATTCGGGAAGGACTGTAGCTAGGAATCCAAAAGTGCCTGACTCTGAGGGGCCGGGTGGGAGCAGCTTTCTTTCAGCCCAGGCTCCACTCACTGGGCTCTGCATTTGTCTTGGCACGGGGCTGCTTTCACCTGGGGTAGGGCACCCTCTCCTAACCCTCACAGAGGTGCCATATGGTCTCTTCCCAAAAGAGACTCTGGTGCTGATGAAACTCTAACCAGTCAGGTAAGGAATTCTCCTGCTATGGGGACAGCTGGAAAGAGGGTGGTAAAGGTGGCTTGGCCTAAGAAGCAGTATGGAAACATTATCCCCAACACCTTGAGGGAACTCTGGGGGAGGAATAGGAAGATGATTAGTTCAGATTTGGAAGAATCAAGGCCAAGGTGGCTATAAGACCTTCTGAAGAAAAGGGATATATCCTGTTGCTCAGGAAAGCAATCTAGGCTGGAAATAGATATTTGAAGGTCATTAACAGAACCATCAAGAGTTAAGAGGATTGCTCGGGGGAGAGGATGGGAATGGAGTGAGAAAATAAGAGGTTCCCTGGTTAATACCAACAGAAAAGGCATTGGCCAGAGAGCTTGAAGGAAAACCAGGAGCTAGCTGTGCCCTCGGTGCCCAGCGAACAGAAGGCATCTGAGTAGATATAGCTGGGTCCCCAAGTCAAACGCTGCCCAGCGGCCTGGAAGATGAGGACCACAGCACAGCTACTGAATGAAGCAAAGTCACTTCAAGTGACTGAAGTGCCACAGAATGGGGAGGGTTATGGAAGCTGGGTCTTGTGGGTGGATGAACAACTGAGAGTTCTCTGAGCCAGGTGGCCCTGGGCAAGCTCCAGAGTCCAGGCCTTGAGTTTCTGCAGCTGTGTGATAGAGACCTAGAACCTCTGGCCTTATTACTCGTGGGGTGGTACTCTGGGGCCTCAGACCCAAGGGTAAGTGAGCTTTGAGCCAGTTCCTCTTGACTCTGATTATGGATGACCTTGAGCATTCTGTGTAGAATAGAGAAGCACAAAAGGAACCTGGTATACTAATGATGACAGTGATGTTAAAATAATAACATTTATTGAAAGTTTACTATGGTCAGGTCTGGGGTCTTTAACATACATTACTTCATTATAACTCACACATTCCCTATGAGCTAGGTATTATATCTCCATTTTTCAAAAGAAGAAACTGAGGCTCAGAGAGGCTAAGCAACTAGCTCAGGGTCACACGGCTATCAACTAGAGGAACTTTTTGTCTCATTTTATTAATTTTAAAAGTTTTTAACCTAGTTATCATGGAGCTGTGTTTTGAACTGGCTCCAAAACTCATCATAGAGAAAGATAGAGGGTGAGAGGAGAGAGGGAGTCACTGACAGAGCCAACTGTCCTGCCCCAGGCACATCACATCCTGGCCACACAACATTGCACTGCACATCTTTATTCATTTCCTAATTCATAAAGCGTTTTACTGAGGGCCTACTCTGTGCCAGGCACTGTGCTGGGGCTGGAAGACTCAGTGGCCTATCCCACGAGGAGACCAGTATGCAAACAAGCAGTGTCAGCGTGGTGTGTTGGGGTCCAGTGGAGGCTTCGGGTAGGGTGGTCTTCTTCCCTTAGGAAGGTCAGATAGGAAATGCTTTCCAGAGGACCTAGGACATCAGTGGAGACATGAAAGATAAGGAGGGATGTTTCTAGGCAGACCTGGTGGGCTGAGGGGAAAGAACATTCCAGACCTGATATTCTGGATTATGAAAAAGAAATTAAAGACAGTTGTTTTGGTCTTTATCACTCCCCCTCACCCCCTGCAGAATGTCTCCACTTCTAAAAATCTAACTTCAAAAGCTATCAGAAAATTCTCCCCAAATTCTTAGTGCAAAAAAGAAATATAATTTATTGTACTTGCTACATAATGTTATGGGGAGCGCATTGGCCTGGGGATGCTTAGCTATTATTTTTTGAGACCCTGAAGGCAGATACTGAAGAATAGTGACCTTGACAGATGCACTAATAATATATAAACTCAGAAAAAAAAGTTGAAGAATGAACAGGAGGCCAGCCTTAACACAAAGAAGAATTGCTTCCTTGTGGAAATAGAATTCTGTAATCTCCACCAGGGACTTTCAGGTATCTTTTTTATTTCAGGATATTATAGGGGTACAAACATTTTGGTTGCATATAATGCCTTTGTAGCACCTTTTTCAGGCCTCATGCATGTAGGCACTTTGTTTTATCTCCTCCCCATCTGTCTCTGCCATTCTTGGGTCTAATTTACACAAGAAACAAAGATTGGGCTCTAAGGAAACAATAAGGTAGAAGTAAAATGAAACCAAGAAGGGTATTGGTGGGGGCTGAAGAGGAACTGCATCCATCGACACAGACTCTCTGTGACTGCTCCCTCATTCTGACACCTGGTTCCATGGATTGTTCTGGGACTTGTTCTTCCTGTAAACTCTTTAAAGGCAGGGACTGTTTCTTGGTTAGCACAGTGCCTAGCACATAGTTGGCACTCAAATAAATGTTAGTTTAATTTTTTATTTTCCCTGTTCATTTCTTCCTTCTTTATTTCCCTCCTTGAAGGGAACTTGTTTGGTACATTAGTTAGGACTCTTGGTTGTAAGCAACAGAAACTCACTTACAGTGGGTCACTCACAAAAAGGGATTATAGTATAAAGGTATAGCATGTAGGTATAGGGCATCTCATGGAATTTGGGAGGAGCTGATTTTCAGATACCAGCTGGAACTGGGCCTGGAATATACTGCAACTTTCTCTTTACCTCTCCCAATTCCTATTCCAGCAGCAATGGTATTCATTAGCCAATCTGGGACCCATCAATTACAGCCAGAGGAGAAGAGCTGCAGTAAAGAAACTTCATTGCTTGCAGCCATTTCTGTGATCATGTGTATGGAGGGGGCCCTTCCCGGAATTTGGGGTGGTTGTCAGACAGCCTGATAGGTGTCCACAGGGTTGTACATGATGCTCTTATTGGGGCAACTTGAGTTTACAATTCTTGGACCATTGGCTGCTGGGAGAATTCTTAGCTTCCTATCTGAGAATGGTTGAAATGCCTTAATTAAATGCTGGGGTGTTGTTCTCTCTGGTATGAAAAATAAAGTTATTTTCTTAGAAAGTATACTTTTTACACATATATTCTATATATAGAGTCTCATCTTATAGATGTTAAAAGTGAAAAACCAATGAGCAACAAGCACTTGCCATTAATTCCCTTTCTCTTATATAGAAACATTCAGTAGAATCCACCATCAGATACACAAGAGGAATCAAAGGACAGGATATTAGCACCTAAGTCAGTGAAGTATCCTGCCAGATTGTTTTTTTAAATATATATATATATTGTATCATATATCATACATAGTTGTTATATTTTAAGAGCACCACTTGATCCTATGTAGGTATTGGGTTCATCTTCTACTCTATTGTGATGAAGACAGGATCACACATTACTTCTTGGGAGAAATTAATCTTAACCTAAATTGTTTTGGCTAATGACTGGATCAGTGTTCCTTCTTCTTTCCCTTCTTTCCTCCTTTCCTTCCTTCCTTCCTTCCTGCCTTCCTGTCTTCCTTTCTTCCTTCCTCAAACATTTTTTGCTGTTCCTTTCTTGTCAGAATACATTCCAGTAGTTTAAAAAGATCAATTCCTTTCCAAACCCAAATTTTAAAGTAACTATAATAAAACCAGAAGTCATCCAAACCTTGACAGATATACGGAATTCTTACTCTAATTTTAGGGATCAGCAAACACTTTGTGTAAAGGGCCAGATAATAAATATTTTTGGCCTTGCAGGCCATATGGTCTCACACTATGCCTTTGCAGTGTGAAAGTAGCCAGAGATAATATGTAAATAAATGAGCACAGCCATGCTCTAATAAAACTTTATTTGTTGAATTTCATATAGTTTTAATGTGTCACAAAATATTATTCATCTTTTGAATTTTTTCCAGCCACTTAAAAATATAAAAGCCATTTTGAGCTTGCAGACTATAAAAAACAGGTGATGGGCTGGATTTGGCCTGCTGACATAAATTTGCTGATTCTTGCTCCAACTACCAGAGCAGAGGATTGACACATCTGCTTGGCTGTCTTGGTTCAGTTTTCTTACTTCATAGGCTCTCTTGAGGGGGCATTTATGAAAGAGCAAGCACAGCAACGCTTCTTTTGATCTCATTCTTTAACTCATTCTTTCTTGGCTTATGTAACGTTAGCATTCAACTGTGCTTGGTTTAGTGTAAGAGCCCTGCACTGAGAAGGCTGCTTTCAGACTTTGCACTTGAAGCGGTGCATTTAGTGGTTCTGTAGGTGTGCAATCTCTAAAACCAGGGAAAGAGATAATGATTCTGGGGAGAAGCAGTTTAAAAACACTTATAATTATTCAGGCAAGTTATTTTTACCAGACTTCAGGGGATAGATAAATGATCACATTGTTTTTATGTTTATAGGTTATATTTCAAGAAGCTTTTCTGTTGAGAGTGATTAAATACTAAGTTTTAATTTCACTCACTCAAGAAAAAAATTTCTATTGCAATAGACTTTTTTTTTGATAATTCACTACAGGAGACTGTATAACTCAGGGATTTCAGGCTCCTCATTTGAGGACTTATTTTGGCACGAAAAAAGCACATGCTTCAGTTAAAGGTTTGGGAAAGTGGGAGAAATACAGAGAAATGGGAACTATAAGAAACTTTAAGCAGTTACTATATTTAAAAATACATAATACCTATAATATATGTAAAAATGTTACATATAAAAATTCTCTTTACTTATAAAGTTAATGGTGATAACAATGACTGAAATATATTACTGTCATAGAGAAGAATTTTCCATGGTGTCTACATAATGAAACTTGGGAGTGAGCTGTTGATTGCATTAAGTGATTGCCCACTGTGTGCCTAGGTTTTACACGCTTATTCTCACTTAATCCTTATTGTAAAAGGAGGAAAGTGAGGCTCAGGGAGGTCAAGCATCTTGCTCAAGGTCATGTAGTGGGCAGTTGTGGAGCCAGATTTCAGACCCAGGTCTGTCTGTCTGTCTGTAAAGCCCTTGTCATGCCTCCACATCGCAACCAGTTCTAGACATGGGCATTACAGTCTCTCGAGGATGGTTTTGGAGCACCCCCTGGCTCCATGCTAAGATGTACCATTTTGTGTGGCACCAGGTTTGTAGCACACATTGCCTTTATGATTAATTAATCTTGCCTCTGACCTAACCAAAGTATCAATGTGAATGTGGCTCTAGGTCTTCCCTAAGAGAACTGAAGTTTCAACTCACTCTGACATAAATCCATTTCTTTAAATTTCGGGGACAAGCATTAACCTGGCTTCCACTGGACTTGAGACTTTCATGAGTCCCCTGAAATTGTATGTAGAATACTGCACGTGTTTTTGGAGAGGCGTTCTCATTTTTATTAGATTCTGAAGACTTGTGGATGCTTCTAAACTCAGTTGGAACCAATTAGGAATATACCTGGTGCACTCTTACTATTGGCATATGTTTGTTAATTGTGTCAAATTTTATAACAACAAACGAGGTTAAATTAATTGTAGTCTCACAGTAGCCTGAGCGTAGCACTGTCCTTCTACATGTTACACTGGGTGGACTTCTCTGTGGGACTCAGCATTGGTCTCTTTTTATGGTCTCAGCCCCTGACACAGAGGACTGCAGCTGTAAATCTTCAATAACTGCTTGCTGGTTGGAGGGAATAATCTTCCCTGTGTAAACCTGCCTAATCAGTTATTTCAGGCACTGGAAAAACCAATGACAGACTTGGCGTCATAAAGTGAAACTTCTGCGTCCAGTGTCTGCAGCTTCCTAGCTGTAGCACCTTCCTCAGGCCCCACTCAGCCTCAGTTTTTTCTTCTGTAACGAGAGTTAGTTATAGGACTGGTAAGATCTCTCCCACCTCCGCAAATTCCAGGACACTATCACAGTTGGCAAACCCAAATTCGAAAGAACGGGACAAGCTATGTGAAATGGATTGTAAGGGGCGCGTTGTAAGTTGCACATCTTAGAGCCTCCGTGTGAAAGCGCTCGTCCACGAATGAGGGTTACCTGAATAATTACCTTCCGGGCAGCAATTTCATCCGGCCTCCAGGCTACTTCTGGGGACAGCTGTTAGGAGGAAGTGGGCGTGGCAATTTTTCCTGACTTCCTTGTTTGGAGTAAACTTTGGCCACGCCTGATGGCTAAGATGTTTGCTTTTCCGTCTGTTGATGTGCTTTTTGGAAGCACATCGTCGGCCTGCCAGAGAAAACATACCTAGGAGGAGCACGACGCCAAATCTCAGCCATTCCCTTGGGCCCCCAAACGCCACTAGCGCCCAGAGGGGGAAGGAGAAGCTGAGGCAGAAAACAGACGCGGCTGCGGCGCGCGGGCTTCAGCGGCGTGCGGAGCGGAGTGTCCCCGGCGCGGGTTTCGGCGCACACGCACCGGCCCCCTGCACACGCACGGGCGCGCGTCGCCTCCCTTTAGCAGCGCTCCTCTCGCCGCGCCTGGACTTGGAGTGCAGATGGGGCAGTGGCGGCGGCTCGCCGCCTCCGCCGAGCGCCGGGCGTGTTAGTCGACCTCGGTGCCCGCGCCTGCGGCCGGCGCGCGGCGCTCAGCGGGCGACGGGGCTGCGGTGACAGCGCGGCGCGCGGGCACGGGGCTGCGCGCCCAGCCGCGGGGGCACCCCGGGACGTCGCTGGCCGCGCTGCGCTGCCCCTACCCGGCCGGCCGAGCCATGACAGACGCCAGCAACAGGAAGGAGGGCTTCAAAAAATGCCGGAGCGCCACTTTCAGCATCGATGGCTACAGCTTCACCATCGGTGAGAACTTTCCGCCCCCAGTCCGACTCCCGGCCTGGGCGAGCACCCTTTCCGGTGGCGGCGAGCGGGGTGGTCAGCGGTCGGGCCGACCCCGAGGGCGCTCGCCGGGAGGGAGTCCCCGGGAGGGAGCCGCGGCGACCGGACCGGGAAGCCGCGCTCGGGGCTGTCCGCGCGGAGCCCTCGCCGGCTCCGACCCGGCATCCCGCCCAAGCTGGTTTCTAGGCTCACACCTCACCTGCTGTTTCCTTGCTGCGATTTTAGTAACGAAAGCCGGGAGAGGAGGGATAGAAACGGGGATGGAGACAGAGAGATGGAGAGATGCAGATAGGAATACCGAGGGGGGAGACAAAAAGTGACAGAAAGACGTGGACATGATAGACACTTAGAGAGAGACAGACAGACAGACAGAGACTGGCAGGAACATCTAGACAAGGAGACATTAATAGAAAGACCGGGTTAGAAATACGGAGACAGACACCAATCCAGAGGCTAATAGAATGATAGAGAGGTGAGACAGTGATAGAAACAGGAGACATTCAGAGGCTGAGAGACAGACACAGATTTAGAGAGAGAGAGAGACATTGATTTTGAACAATAGTTTCTACAGAAGTTGAAACAAAGGAAAAAGATACACGTAGAGAAAGAGAGAAAGAGAAAGAAAGAAAAAGAAAAATGCAGGCAGGCAGGGAGGGAGGGAGGGATAATATATCATGTTACTAAAATATTAGGGAGAAAGCTGTGATGTTCCCGAGCTACATGGTGGGGTTTTCCTCTCCTGTCCTGTGGGCTCCCAGTGGCTCCTATTTTCTTTCCTCCACAAACCATTCACCAAGAGGGGGACCACAGAGAGCTGGAGGTGTCCTCAGGGGGCAGGACGACAGGGCTGACTCTCTGGAGGTCGGGCATTTGAAGAGAGAGGTACTTGACACTTACTATTGGTTCCATGCTGTAAGTGTTTGGAAACAACTTGTCAAGGGGATTGCCTCCACATCTTCCGGGGAGGTGGGTAGAACCCAGTCCTGGGTGGTGCCCTGGAGGCTTCCTCGCTGGAATGTCAGCCTTTGGAGAACAGCAGGGCGGAAGCAGGTGCCTAGGAGCTTCCCTGGGATTCCTGCTGCCCAGAGCACTCAAGTTACTGTGGCCTTCATCTGAACTTAATCCAAAGCCTTTGACAATGAGGGGGTATATTATTTCGCTTTTTGGTAGGCTATGTCTGCTTGCATGTGTAGTGAGAAAGTGGAGGAGCAAGAAAAGTTCGAGAAGAGGAGCTCGTTTTTGGGCCACTTTTGCTTTTAATCAACTAGTCCAGGGTTTGGTGGGCATGGACTGAACATTTGTCCTTCCCCAAACACGCCATGTCCCACTCCTCAGAGCCTTTGTCCATGCTGCTCCACTGTTCCCGCAGCCAGGAATGCCATTCCCCTGCCAAGCTCAGCTTTGAGAAATTCTGTCTGTCCTTTAGATGCAGGCTCTCACTTGCCACCTCCTCCACTCTCCATCCTCAACAGAAAGAATTTCTCCCTCTGCAGTCTCCTACCTAAGCCCTGGACTGCTCTAATGGAGCTCACACTGTGCCTTCAGTCAGTTATTTAGGCACCTGCTGATGGTTCTCATGGCATTACAAATTCCTTAAAGACGAGACTGTGCTTACTTATCTTTCATTCTCAAACTGGGTGATGTTGGGTGCTAAGGAAGTGTTTGTAGAAATGAATTAAAGGTTCTCAAAGTTAAAAGTGTTCTATTAATAGGTCATTGTCATGTTAATATTGATTTTCTTAACTCTCTGTAAGAAAACTTTCAAAATTAATTTTTAAGTTTTATCTGGTAGTTCCCACAAGATCTTATCCTCCAAAAAGTGTGGCATCCTAAAATCCAGGATCATAATGTGGTCCTTATCCTCCCAACACCTTCCTTCCCCATTAGAAGAGATGCTCTATCAGATTGGTGTGGTCTGGTGGTCAGAAAAGATCCCCAAAGTGAGCTGGTCACTTCTAAGTGAGGTAGCTGCCAGTTTATTTCAGGTTGCTGGGCATTTATTCATTGACTTTTTCCCAACTATCCTTCCCTCCCTCCTTCAACAGATGTTTATTGAATTTTTTTTTTTTTTTTTTTTTGAGACAGAGTCTCGCTTTGTTGCCCAGGCTAGAGTGAGTGCCGTGGCGTCAGCCTAGCTCACAGCAACCTCAAACTCCTGGGCTCGAGTGATCCTTCTGCCTCAGCCTCCCGAGTAGCTGGGACTACAGGCATGCGCCACCATGCCCGGCTAATTTTTTATATATATATCAGTTGGCCAATTAATTTCTTTCTATTTATAGTAGAGACGGGGTCTCGCTCAGGCTGGTTTTGAACTCCTGACCTTGAGCAATCCGCCCGCCTCGGCCTCCCAAGAGCTAGGATTACAGGCGTGAGCCACAGCGCCCGGCCCTGTTTATTGAATTTTACTGTATTAAATGATACAATTGAGCACAAGGCCTGCCACATGGCAAACATTCAATAAATGGTAATTGTTGCAATTATTCAAGGCACTAAGCTAATATTATGGAGAGTTATGAAGACTTAGAACCTGTATTGAAGGAATCTGTACTCTTGGGCTCATGTGATATGTTCATACATAACCATTTTAGAAAGTAGAAATTAGTAATTGCCAGAGAGACATTTTAGAAATTTTAGGTCAAGATAGATGTTTTAGAAAATACAGATAATCACAAAGAAAGAAATCATTGATAATTTTGTCACCCAATGCTATACTAATATTTCTTATATATACTTCCAGTAGTTTTTTGCATACATACCCTTTTTTTTTTTTTTTACAAAATGCAATCATAATGTTTGGAAATCTATTATTTAATAATATCTTATTGGTTTTATTTCATGCTATATATATTTATTTAATCAATCTCCTATCATTTGCTATTTCGGTTGCTTTTATTTTTTACCATAATAAACAATGCTAAAACACCAAATCTTTGAGTACATCCATGAATATTTGTAAAGGCTACATGTCTAGAAGTGTAATGGGTTGGTCCAAGAGTATGAACATTTTTGGCAACTTTAAAACATATTGCTTACCTGCCCTCTAGAAAGATTTGCCAACTTATACTCCCACCAGCAATGCTTCAAGGTATTATATCTACATGCTGTCATGCGTGCTGGGCACTATAATTTTTGTAGAAGTTGCTAGTTTGAGAGGTGGTAGGTGGTATCTCAATTCCATAAGTTATTTTAGTTATTTTGTAAAATTACCTTTTTATATCCTTTGCCTATTTTTTTTCCTTTGGAGGAGTTCATCATTTATCATTAATTTTCAATCATTTTTAATGTATAAAATATATATTTATTATAATATAATGAATTTATTAATTACATATAATATATAATTGCAATAACTATGTAATAATTATTTTAATATACTATGTATTAATAATAATTATAAACTTAATATATGCTAATATGCATTATATATACACATGTCCATATGTCTCTTTGTGTGTGTGTATATATATATATATATATAAATATGTGCATAGGGTTACTTATGATGGTTTGACTTTACAGTGGGCTTATTGGGATGTAACCCCATGGTAAGTCAAGGAGCATCTATATGTGTATGTTTATATATAAACACTTGTAATTGCTGTCTGTCATGTATGTTACAAGTATTTCTTCCAAGCATATGGACTCATATCAGTGTGTGGCACTTAGGACTTGCTTTAAAAATGGACAGCTTAATGAGTGAGATGTGCACTGTTTGGGGGATGGTCACACTTGAAGCTCTGACTCGAGGGGGCAGGGGGGCATAGGCAATATACGTAATGTTAACATTTGTACCCCCATAATATGCTGAAAAAAAAAATGGACAGCTGTCTCGTAGCCCACACCTGTGGTTGCCAGCTAGTCATGCCCTTTAGCAGGTGGAGTAGGTGGACAGTCACTCTCCTACCATGTGAAAGAAGAATCCTGATGAGGTCTTGGCAGCCCCCCAATCTCTCCCTTCCTCAGGTGTCTGACATTCTATCATTAGGCATTACCACCTCTTCTAGTCTGTTAATTATGAAAAACTTCCAGGTCAGAGGACTTAGTAAAGGAATTCACATTATGGTACTGGAGACTAAAGAGATTCTTAGAGGTCCCCTGTGAGGACAATGGGGACCTTGGGGGTTCTGTGTGTGGGGGTGGGCGTGAGCCACTCCCATGGCAAGGTCACAAACAAACTCTTCTTGGAGGGCTCCTGACAGAACTCCTCTCTGCCGGATGCGCTGAGGCTGAGGGGAGGCATTCCCTTCTCGTTCTGATTGGGCAGGGAGAAGGTTTTGGCTATGGTTCCCCCTAGGAGTGGTATTCTCCAAGGGTGTTTGGACATTTGTGGGGCACTTTTGGTGGTTGCCATGCTGGGGAATGGGGCACATTCTCTACAGATAGTTAGTGAGCCGAGGCCAGAGGGGTTACATTCTGCAGGGAGAGGAACAATGCTGCAGTGTGAGGAACTACGCTGCAGAGTGAGGAACTGTCCCAAACATCAATAACACCCCCATTAAGAAACCCTGCCAGCGTCCCCTCTGACCCAGCGTACGGCCAGCTGTAGGCACCCTGGGAATGAGGTCAAGGCTGCTCTGAGAACAGGCTCCTCACATCCGGTGGCCGTGAGCTGGGGCTTAACTCAGCTTATTCTGTCACCTTTTACAGCTCTGAAAGGTCACTGTTGGGATCCCCATTTTAGGAGATTAAGCTGCTAAGACTCACAGAGGAAGTAATTTGCCAAAAGTCATGCAACTGGGGAGTGGCAGATACAGAGGACTTTCTCTCTGCTTGAATCTTGGGACTAGCTCAGCATGGGGAAGTGGGGCATCTGGGAGTTTGTCAGGTTGGCTGAACCAGCCCAGGCTGGAGCAAAACCAGAAAGAAGAGGGACCATTGCTGGCAGGGTGGAGTTGCTGCGCCTTGCAGGAAGATCAGGTGGAAGAAACAGGTTTATTAATCTGCCTCTCAACAGGTGCCCTCAGTCCTGTGCTTCGCTGTCCCAGTGCAATGGTTTTGCTTCCCTTTTGTATAATTTCCTGAGGTCATGAAATGGATATGTGGCCAAGAAACAAGACTGTGCAGTTGAATACATGCCCTATCCAGAAATCACTGTCATTGATCCTTCATGATTTGAAAGTTCTGTCCCTAGGAAACCATTGAACTTATGATTGTAGCAGGTGATTATACTGATGAGCATTAATTGCAGGCCATATGTAGAAGTTCAGTGTAATTTGACTCTGGTGAAGGTCCTTGTAAAGGAGAATTTGAATACAGAGTGAATGGTTGTAGAGGGGGAGGTGCAGTGTTTGTTTTTCAGAATAATTTTTCTTATCTTCTGAGATTTGGGTGTCTGCTGGGGTTTGTATTAAGTGGATTCACAGAGTCTTACTTTCTTTCTGAGGCTACCTGAAATACAAACACATAAACACCTCCCCCCTGAAAAGTGAAGCATGTCTGTAAAAAACAAAACCACTTTTTTCTTGTTGAACCACCTGAGCAGGTACCCCCTTGGTCTCCTGTGATCCTCCTCAGGGCTTATTGTACGGATGAGAAAATGGGGCTCAGGGAGGGCTTGTCATTTTCCCTCCTCTCCTCAGCGATGGCCTCTGGGGTGTCAGAAGCTAGTGGGTAAAACTATAGGCTGGGAGAGTGTGAAGTTGGTGGGGTACATGGCAGATAAGCTGTTTCCTTCAAAAAGTCAACCTAGTGGTGTTGTGGAAAATTCTAGGCCTGTACGGAAGAAGTGTTGCTAGCAGAGGGATGTGTTTCCTATAGCAACCACCACTGGCTCCCCTGCCTATGTTTCTCTCCTTGCGTTGTCCCAGAGGAGGAAAAACAAGGGGCCCCTAGAGGGCAATCTGCAGCCCCAGGAGCTGAGAGTGAGGTTCCCTGTCCCACCCGTGGACTGCTGGGGACGGGGGCCCAAGCTGAGGGGAGGAGGCCTGCTGGTAGAAGCTCCTCTCAGAGGGGATGGGGCAGCAGGGCTCTGTGGGTGGCCAAGGCCAAGTGTGACTTGGGTGCATGCACTGGGGGCATGGCCCACTCTCCCTGCCGGGCACAGAGCCCCTGGCCTCCCTTGGTGCATTGGCTGAGGACTTTCTCAGCCCAGATGGTCTCTGCTGAGTGTCTTGTGTGTCTGCCGTCTGCCTGCTTGTCTGTCTGGGTGGCGGCAAGACCTCTGGGCCTTGTATGCCTGGTTGGGGGTGATGGTGGGGAGCAAAGAGCCCAGGAAGGATACCAGGTGAAATATTCTACAGCCACATCCCAGTATCATGGACTAGTTCCTTCCCCCTCTTATCATCTCAGAGCCAGAGTCAGGTGGAGCAGGGCGTGGGGAGAAGTAAGCAAACTGTGCCTCTCCGTCTCTGCTCTGTGGCTCATCCCTCTCCATTCTGCATCCTGGGCAAATCACTTCATCTCTCCGAGCCTCAGTTTCCTTATGTATAAAATGAGGAGTGTGATCCTTCGTTATTGAGCTGTGGTGAGGATCAAGTGAAGTTATGCAAGAAAAAATTGCTCTATTAATTCTAAAATGCCCTTCAAATGCTTCTTATTATTAGGGCAGAGTTAATACTGGTTAAGGTTCATGTACACCTCTTCACAGCATTTGCACTTCAACCAAGAGAAACCAAGTCTTCAGCCTGAGGAATGAGGCTCTCACAATGGGGTTGTAATTGTCTGCCAACAATTGGAGTGTACAGTTTTAGGGGTGCATGTCACCAGAGGTCATCTTGTCTGGGAAACATTGGGCTTTGGAGTCACACAAAGACTTATATTATGACTATCAGGCAAGCCATATAGTTTCACTGAGCCTTGAATTCTTTCTCTGAAAAAATGGAGCTAGAAACACCCTCCTTTTGGGTGAAGCATGGCCAGAGGAGTGAAGGGCCATGCACAGTGCCTGGCTGTCTTACTGTGGATGCCCACTCAGTGTCCCTTCCCTTTGCCTAATCATACGGCGAGTATAGCTGACACTGGCTGGGAGTGGGTGAGGGTCAGTGGTGTGACCTGGAGAGTTGTGGGTGCACTCTGTGGGGTGGGCAGCAGGGTGCCTTGTGCAACTGTGCTGGCCCCTGACACCAGAGCCGAGTGAGCACTGGGTACCCTCCTCTCCTCCCAAGCCATGCAGAGTTCCTGGCATGTCTACCCAGCCTCCACAGACCTGGACAGAGTCTACCTGGGCCATGGGGAAGTTGGGGGTGGTGGGGAGAACAGCATTGCAGGAATGACAGTTTTGAGCTTGGCTTGGAGATTAGCCTGGGACACAGCAGGAAGAGGGGACCAGGATGGTTAAATCGGACTTAGTAGAGTCCAGAGCAGTCTCTGGAGTTACACACTTGGGGTTCAAAACCCAAACCCCATCTTCCTGTTGCTCTGACCTTAGAGAGGTGGCATTGCATGGCTAAAGTTAAATGTCCTAAGCTGTAAAATGGTATCTGTCTTCCTGGGTGGGAAATAAAATGAGATAGTGCAAGTAGAGCTCCTAGCAGGGCTGACTTATCCATTGGGCACAGTAGGCATAGTGCTCAGGCCACAATATTTTTAAGGGCCTATTAAAATATTTTAATTTCTTTTAAAATTAGAAGAAAAATAGACTTTTAGGTCCAATAAAAAGTTGAATAAAATGTCTTAATTTATAATAAAGTTTTGATGAAGCAAGATGAATAAGCTCTAAAGATCTGCCATCCAACATTTTACATTTAAAAATGCATAAGGATCTTGTGTTAAGAAATCTTACCACAAAAAATAACAAAAAATTAAAAAATTATAAGAATGTATTCTTCTTCATACCAGTGCAATCCTAAAATATATTTTAAATTTTTAAAAATTATTTTTTTGTGGAGGAAGGGGACACAAAGGCAAATGTCTCATTATGAAAGTCATAATGTGGCTCTAGCTTCTGGTACAGGGCCTGGCACATTCTAGGTACTCAAATTGTTAGCTATTATTATTGGTAAGTTAATAAATATTTGCTGAACATAGCACTGAACTTGGCACTGTGAAAGGATAAGGGGAGCCAAGGGGAGAGAAAAGCACCGAGTATTGGAAAACACATAATGGATTTAGAATTGGGAGATGGGATTAGGTTCTTACTAACTTGCTTTTTAATTCTGGGTAAGTCGCTTAACATGAACCTCAGTTTCTCCATCTGAAAATGAACTGGTTGGATAAGGAAATCCCTAGGATTCCTGCTACTCCCAGAAGAGGTGAACTTTGAGTACTGATGGCCATACTAGCCTCCACAGAGTGGAGGAGGTGCAGGGTGAATGGCTGAGTGAGGTGCATGGAGGATTTCTGGTGAAGGATGCTTTGCAGAGTTCAGAGCAGAGAGAAGGCTGATTACATGTAGAACTAATGAAGAGCTCAGAGTTGAAATTATTTTTGAAGTAAGTATACTAGGCTTTGTGTATACAATTTTGTATAGTTTTCTTACAGCCAAGTTTGATAACCTATGAGCTAGACTCAAGGAAGGACCAAAGGCAAGTCAATGCGTGTAGCTGCCTATATGCTAACTATTAAATCCCAGTGGGGAATGGGAGACTAGCTGGAGATTTCCAAGTGTTTTCTTGCCTGCAGGGTTAGCTCCATTCTGATGTGATATGAAACCTTTATGACTTCAATTCTTGTTACTAGATTTGTTTGTTATGGAGAATAAATGTAATAGATAATAGGTACGGAAGCACCTCGCATGGGTTCTGTTTAGTAAATGCTAGTTGGATTTGAGAGGCAGTTTATGTAGAGGTTAAGAGCATGGATTCTGGAGTTTGACTACCTTTGTTGATTTTTTTTTTCTTTTTAGAGATAGGTCTCTCTTTGTCACTCCAGGCTGGAGTACAGTGGTGTGATCATAGCTCACTGCTTGAACTTCTAAGCTCAAGCAATCCTCCTGCCTCAGCCTTCTACTAAGTAGCTGGGACTACAGGTACACATCACATACCTGGCTAATTTTTAAAAAAAATTTTTGTGGGGATAGGATCTCATTATGATGCTCAGGCTGGTCTCAAACTATAGGTGTAAGACACTGAGTCTAGCCCTTGGTTGAATTTTGGCTTCACAGTTTTTTAGTTGTGTATTCTAGGACAAGTTCATTTACAGATGGAAAAAATGAAGCCCATGTTAAGTGACTTACCCGGGATAATAAAGAGCAAGTTAGTAAGGACCTAACTCCAGCTCCCAATTGAGTCCAGTACGTGTTTTCCACTACTTGGTGCTTTTCTCCCCCAGCTGCTCCCCCTGTCTTTCCACAGTGTCAAATTCAGTGCTAAGTTCAGAGGATTAAATGAATTAATACACACCAAGCCCTCAGTATAGTACCTGTATATAGTAAATTCTATATAAATGTTTTATTATTATATATTTATAATGTATACTCATAATATATTTCCATAATATTATTATTAACATGAAAATAATAATAACCAAGTCTGAGTCCTGCTTGATCAAACACCCATATATACTGTTGCTTGAAAAACTGTAGGGATGACCTTGGTCTTCTGCTTTCTGTCGTTCGAAATTGGCATTTCATCTGTCCTTGGATGTTAGTCTCCTGTACGGTTGTTCTTGATGAATCCATGGTGCCATTGGTGGACCTCCAAGTGTCCCCACTTCCTCAACCCAGATAATCATCTTTTAGGATTTGGTATGTTACTTGTGATGGTTTTGCAAAGTGAGTCCCCCTAACTTCGAGGCCCTTGTTAGATGGGCAGCTCTCCTAGGTGGGGATGCTCTGGGGGAAAGGAAAGGGATGCAGAAGACCTGGGCTATAGACCCAGATCTGGCGCTTCCTGTCCCTGTGGCCATGGGAAAGAGCACACACTTCTCTGAGCCCCAGGCCCTGCATTAGTAAATGGGCATAACTGTTCCTTCTTTGTGGCGTTGCTGGGAGGGTTCAGTAGGATGAGGAATGTAGGCACCAAGCGCACTCTAGGTGCCCAGTAATTGGTAGCTTGTTGGTTGTGATGATGGAGAGACTTTGAAAACTGGGAGTGGGCAAGACTCCCAGACCCACAGCTGCCTCCCTGGATAGCGCTCACCAGCCTGCCCCTGGCTGCCTCCAATAGCCTCGGCCTAAGTCGCGTGCAGGCACGGCTGCCAGGCTGTCTTTGTTTTAGGTAGGATTTCCTACCAGGCTGGGGATCTGGAGCGCCTGTCTCACCCCAGCCAAGTGCTTCCAGCTGGGTCTGGGTAATTGGTGCCAGCTGCTCTGGGGAGAGCTGGTTGGCACTTCCTGTGCTGCTGGCAGGCGGGCTCCGGAGTACAGCAGGAGCTTGGCCTGAGAACCAGGCCTTCCCCGAGGGGCCCTGGGCAGGTGTGGAGGCAGAGTTGCTAGAAGTTGGTTTTCACTTGGTGGAAGGCAGTGTCTGCTGGACAAAGATCCAAACCACTCAAGACTTTGCCCATGAGTTTTAGGTCACATGTGCTCTGCCAAGGTTTGTTTTCTCTGAGAAGCAATCACACCACAGTAATTGATTTGCCAACTCCTGCCCCTCCTCTCTGCTTCTCCAAACCGCTGTGCTTCTTCTCTTCTTGATAACTCCATAGGTGGCTCAGCTATGATTCCCTGGACTTGGAGAAGAAAATAGGAGGATCCACCACTCTGGACTTGCCTTCCTAGTAACCACCAGCATGAGAAAGGGCCTTTTATAAATAGTCTCATTCAGCTCGCGCAGGTCGAAATTAGGCAGATGGAGAGGTACTTGCCAAAGGTCACACTCACGAGTGAGGGCCTCAATGCAGTTCAGCACCAGGGCTCTTTTTTGGTTTCATTTTGAGTTTTTGATTTTGCTGTGTTGGACCTGCTGAATTATATTTTTTATTACCCAGACATCTTGACTCTTGGAGATTATCTCAAAAAATTATTGTGGTGTATATGGTGGAAAGAATATTCCTTTTTTATTTTGAGACAAACCATGGTTTGAATTGCTGAGCTGTGATGTTTATCATTTATGAGATATCTGACCACTTTCTTTACCGTTCTGAATCTTACTTCTTAATCTTGTGAAGTAGGAATGTTATCACATATGATATTACATAGAAAAGTGCTGGCCAAATAATAAGACCATTGCAGGTGCTTATAAAAATATTAGTTCTTTTCCTTTCTCTTTCCTCCTTCCCTACTTCATGCCAAACTGAAGGTATTTCAGCTGGCTTAGATGTTTGCCGTATAATCACAAAGTATGGGAACCCTCTAGCCCTTTGGAAGTTTCATCTCTCTGAGAGGGCCCAGGAGAAAGCTGGCATTGTTTTACTCTGTCTTTGAGCCCAGGAACCCCAAATTGACATAACAGGATTTAAGCAGTGAGTGAAAAACTAGACAGATTTCTATTTTAAGTTTCCAAGAAAGCCCCACTGTATCTAGTGACTCATCTTCCTTTAACAGCTGGAAGTTACTTTAGCTTTCAAATTTTGGCACGTCAGAAAATATTAAAGGGGAATCCAGTGTCTTTTAAGAGAGAACCAGCAGGACTCTAAGCCAAGCTAGATCCCAGCCATCTGCTAGGCCCCGGAGAAACCCAATTTTCCAACAAGATGGATTTTGTTACTTTCTCATCTGGGCCATTCATGAGGATAACTGTTTAAGACAGTGAAAAAAGTTTAAAAGATACAGAATTTAGTCCAGTTGTGTGAGACTGTAAGCAGTCCTAGTGACTGTTTTGAGGAGGCAGTTAATTTGGGTGATTGTACAAGCTCTTGCCCCCATGTCACTGATGATAATAAAAAGGCTTACACCCACTCATTTAACATCCGCTCATTTGCTCTACCCATTACTCTGCAAGACAACTATGAGCAGCTCCATTTTATAGATGGAGAATCTGAGACTCCAAGAAGTCAGAGAGACTTGTTTCAAAACAGTGATCTGAATCCAGTTTCTACATTTCGGAAACCTTGGGCATATAAACCAGAAATCTGGGAACCATCTTAGATTCCTTTTCCTGTGTCCTCACTTCCACCTCATCTCATTAGTATTCAAAGTCCTATAAATCTTCTGATCTGGCTGCCATCCAGCTAAAACCCTCCAGGAACTTCTTATTGCTTGTAGGATCAAGCCCACATTCCAAAGTAGGGCTCACAGGCCTTCCATGATCAGGTCTTTGCTTTTCTCTGGGCTCATACTTTACAGTGCCCTACCTACCCATGGGTTGCAGTCACTCATAGCCCATCTTTGCAGCAGCTTTTGTGTTAGGCACCAGGAGTACAATATGAGCAGAGTAGACTAGCCCTGGCATCAAGGCACTGACAGTCCACCGGGTCCTTGGACATTACTGATATAATGGTGTGCTGTTCTCTGATGGCAAGACCAGGATGTGCTGGGAGTGCCAGCAGTGGTATCTAACCTGTCTGGGGCATCAGAGAGGAGGTGGGAGAGCATCCAGGTGGACCAGGCAGCCTGTGCAGAGGCCCTGTGGCTGCAGGGTGGAGATTGGCTGTCCAATCGGCAGGGGAGGAGCATAGATGAAGAGCTTGAGCAGAAGTCTATGTGAGGAGTTATGGGCCCATGGAAGGGTTTTGGTCTTTTTCCTGAGAGCAGTGGAAAGCAACTGACTATTTTAAGCAGAGGGGACATGATCAAATTTGTGTTTATGTGAGTACACTCTGGCTATACTGTGGAGAATCAGTGGGTGAGTGTCTATTGAATGGTTTTGCTATTGTGTAATAACTAGCTATTACCATGTGTTTGGCATTCCTTCTCTGTATCTGGGCCTTCCTGTATCCTTCTAATTATTAATTCTCTCTTCCAAACAAACCCAAGAAACTTTTGGGCTGCCAGAATAGTAAGGTGGTCCTTGGGGGCTGAAGGTTCTCTTAATTTGCCTAATTACTTAATTCATTTTTTATCAAAATGAAGATAGCATTATTAATTTTATTTGCCTGTAAAAATGATCGATATTTATTTTAGGAACTCAGGAAAGAAAATCTCATTATCCAGAGATGACCTCTCTTAATATCCTATCCTGGGTTCACACAATATTTTATTGCATTTCTATTTAAATGGGATCATACATGTTGTTCTTTTAACCTACTTTTTAAAACTTAATCATATATATGGATATCTTAAATTACTCAGCTTTCTTGCTCTCTCTAACTTAGTACTTAGGCCCTCTTTTGTGCTCATATTAGCTTCCTTAATCCTGAATGCCCCATGTGGCAGGCAAAAGTTATCTCAGTGTTTCACAGAATGGCCTGTTTGGGTAGTGGTGTCTCACCAGTTCTACACATACACATTTTATATACAACCATACATACCATATATACTTATGCTCTCTCTGTATTTGAGCATTTGCTGTATGCCAGGCACTATTCTAAGGCTTTATAAGTACTAGTGCATTTAATTTTCCATTTTTTTTTTTTTTTGAGACAGAGTCTCACTTTGTTGCCCAGGCTAGAGTGAGTGCCATGGCGTCAGCCTAGCTCGCAGCAACCTCACACTCCTGGGCTCAAGCAATCCTGCTGCCTCAGCCTCCAGAGTAGCTGGGACTACAGGCATGCGCCACCATGCCCGGCTAATTTTTTCTATATATGTATTAGTTGGCCAATTAGTTTCTTTCTATTTATAGTAGAGACGGGGGTCTCGCTCTTGCTCAGGCTGGTTTTGAACTCCTGACCTCGAGCAATCCGCCCGCCTTGGCCTCCCAGAGTGCTAGGATTACAGGCGTGAGCCACCGCGCCTGGCCCTAATTTTCCATTTTCTAATAAGGAAACTAAAGCACTTGTCCAGGGAAATAGATAGATCTGGTTTTGAATCCAGGACATCTGAAGCTATGTTCAAGCTTGACTGTGCATGGGCGATGTCAGAGAAAGGACCCTTCTTACACCTGCGAGACATGCCTTTGGTAGAATTCCAAAGCACTTTTGGAACATCCAGCATCTCCTCTTAGCATCCCAATGAGGGGGTTTATGACTTTATATGAGAGAAACTGGATATTAAGTTATTAGGACCAGAATGTTTCTTATAGTTTATTTCAGTTGAGCATTCAGTTGGTCACTCAATCCTTCATTCATTCTCCTGTAAACATTTGTTGAGTGTCCATTTACTGCCCTGCTAGTGTAGGGAGACATTAGACAATTTTTTGTACTTGAAAAGTGTGTGGGCTTTTGGGGAGACTGACATTGAGAAACAGCATGCCTGGGCCAAGAGCTGTTTGAGGGATTTATAAAGGATGGGGGTATAAAAGATTTATAAAGGATGCCCCTGTTGACAGGGGCAGGAGTCGACAAAGGCTTGGACTCAGTTTTCTCCATTCCTGTTTTATCTTTCCTGTCCTTCCTGCCCTCCTGTCCTCTTTTCTCCTGTACCCTCCCTTTCCTCCCCTATCCTCTCTTCCCCCTTCCTCCCTTCCCTCCACTGTTCTTCCTTCCTGTTCCTTTTTTTCCCTTTCTTTCCCTTTCCTTCAGCTTTATTGAGGTATAATTTACATACAGTAAAATTCACTCATTTTTAGGATGACTTTCAATGATTTTTAGTAAATTCACAGAGTTGTTCAGTCATCACCATATATAAGTACTTCATTCTGTTTTATTTTGAATAATATTCCATTATATGGTATATATATATATATATATATATATATATATATTTGTTTATCCATTCACCAACTGGTGGACACAGGTTGTTTCCAATTTTTGGCTATTATGAATAATGCTGCTATAAACATTTACATATAAGTCTTTGTGTGAATGTATGTTTTCAGTCTCTTGGTCGATTGCCAGGAGCAGAATTGCTGGATTGTATGGTAATTTAATGTGACTTTTAAGGAACTGTCAAACTTTTCTAAAATGTCTACACTGTCTGTACCATTGTATAATTCCACCAGCAGTGTGTGAGAGTTCTTGAACTGAGTTTTAAAGAAGTGGGAATCAGCTAGGGCAGTGGTTCTCAAACATTGCAGGGACAGGGCCAGCTGCAGAAGAACCCATGGAAAGCTTGTTAAAGATTTCTGGGCCCCGTGCTTTAGAGATTCCAGTTCCATAGTTGTGAGTGGGGCTCAGGCATGTACATTTTTAGAAAGCTATCTAAGCCATTCTGATGTTCAGCCTCAGGAATCGCTGAGCTGGATGAGGTTGGAGATGGAGCAGGCAGGAGAGAAATTTGGGGAATATTCTGGGCAGAGAAAACACCATGTGGAAGAATAGTGTGATATGTAGGCTGGGGAGGTGGTGGTGGTGGGGATGGGTTGTGGGCAGGAGAGAGAGAGAAACAGAGAGACCAGTTAGGAGACTCTTGTATTGGTCCAATTAAGGCTTAATAAGGAACCAGTTAATCCATTGATCTATCCATCTAGTTTTCTGTGAAACTTTTTCTTTCTTTTTTTTTTTTTTCCTTAAGTTTGCGAGATCTGAACTCTGTGAAACTTTTTAAGGGGAACTAACTTTTTTGAGTACTAGGCTCTAGGCTAAGAGTTTATGTTTAATTTTCAACAACCCTTTTGACTCATTATTATTCTCAGTTTAAAGATGAGGACACTGAGGCTCAGGAGATTAAGTAATAGGGCTTGGACTTGAAACCAGTTCTGTCTGGCTCCTTCCACGATAGTAGTTTGCCCCTACTCTACACAGAGTACCATTCTAGTGCTGTGTGAATGGGGTCTTGGGATTTCATATTCATCGTGGGAGGATTCATCATGCATTCTAGTATTGCAGTTGATTCTCTGGCTTGCTGTGCAGCCACTGCTATTCGCCATTTTTTCTGTGGGTTAGAGGTGTATTAGAGTTTCTCTAATGGAAATGACAATATTTAAATGTGCTAGGGAGATGAAGTATAAGATACCTTAGTTAAACACTTGGAAGCTTTGGCTCATGTCAGCTTCAGTAAAAGTCCTGTGCTGCTTCTTCCCTCCTGGTCCCTGTTGATCAAGGGAGCATTTACTGATTGTGGCAGAACTTGACCCTGAACCTCTGGTGGCTGTCAGTCTGAGCTCTGCAGGAGTGGAAGATTAAGGCTATCTGTGAATCAGGCATTGGAGTTCTGTGGCAGGGCTGTTTTCTGAGTTGGATGCGTGATGAGGGGAAACTTGTAGTAATTACTAAACATATGCCCCTAATGAGGTCTCTGCTGGATTTCCAGCTGGCAGCAAGAGCTCTGCATTGGGACAGGAATGTCGAAGTCACTGGATCATTATGTGACATCACATCCTCTCCTTGTTGTCATAGCAGCTGTAATCATCCCAGTAAAAGTGTCCCTCAGGGTGATGGCAAGCCATGTCTTTCTCTGTTAATGGGGATCCATGGTGTTTCTTTCATGCTAAGGAGAAAAAAGCAACTAGCATGCCAGTTCTCTTTGAAAGGAGAAAAAGCTTAATTTCTGCATATTGTTGCTACTATTGTTATCATTTTAACAATTATTGTGCAAGTTGTATATGTCAATTGTGGAAAAATTCTTAAAATAAAGTTTGGCAATGAGAATATAAGATCCTACCTGTAATATCAACATGTAGAGAAAACCGTTGTTAACATTTTGTTGACTATCTTCCTGAACAAAAGTGTTTTTGTTTAATGAATGTACATATGTAGATGTATTATGATTTTTTCAAACATGGGACCATCACTATATTGAAGTTTACTTCTCCACATCTAACAATATATAATTAATATCTTTTCATGTTGATATTCTTCTTCATCAGAGTTTTTAAGGTATGACTTATTTAGCTGATTCTCTGTTGTTGGATGTTTAAGTTTTTTCTGTTTTCTTGCTGTCACAAATGGCCTCACCATAACTATCATTGTCTCTATGTCTTTATAAATCCTTTTTGCCTTAGGATAACTTCCTAGAAGTAAAGTTGTTGAGCAGAAAGTCAAATATTTTTGAAGCATTTGAAATATATATTCTAAACCACCTTCACCCTCCAATGTACCAATTTACAATTCCCTACATAAAGTATGAGTTTTCCTGTTATGTTGTGGACACTGGATTTTAACATTTAAAAAAGTTGTAACTTGATAGGTAAAAAAATGACATATAACTTTGCCATCAATTGACTTGACTCTTTGTGAGGTAGAACCTTTTTTTCATGTGTTAATTAACCAACTGTTTTTCTTTTGCAAATAGCACATTCCTGCCTTTTGTTAGTTTTTCTATTGGGTGTTTTCCTCTAATTTATATAAACTTTTTATATATTAAGGCTATTAAACTGTGGCGATATTTGCTGCAAATAATTTTCACAGTTTATAAATATGTCTTTTAACCTTGTTTAGTATTCAGAGGTTAAATTTTTTAAATAAGCCAATTTTTTTTCCATTTATGGTTAATGTTTAGAAAAACCTTCTACATTGACAATATTTTGAAAATATGCACCAATATTTTCTTCTAGTTTATAGTTTAAGTTTTTATATAAATCTTTTTTATAAAGCTGTACGTATTTATTTTTTATTTATTTTCTTATTTATTTTTTTCAGCACATTATGGGAGCACAAATGTTAAGGTTGCGTATATTGCCCTTGTCCCCCCTTTGAGTCAGAGCTTCAAGCGTGTCCATCCCCTAGATGGTGCGTGTCGCACTCATTATGTATGTATATATCCATCCCCATCCCCCCACCTGCCGGACACCGGATAGATGATATTCCTATATGTCCACTTAGGTGTTGATCAGTTAATACCAGTTTGCTGGTGAGTACATGTGGTGCTTATTTTTCCATTCTTGGGATACTTCACTTAATAGAATGGGTTCCAGCTCTAGCCAGGAAAATACAAGAGGTGCTATATCACTGTTGTTTCTTATAGCTGAATAGTACTCCATGGTATACATACACCACATTTTATTAATCCACTCATGTATTGATGGGCACTTCGGTTGTTTCCACATTTTTGCAATTGTGAATTGTGCTGCTATAAACATTCGAGTGCAGGTGTCTTTTTCATAGAGTGACTTCTGTTCTTTTGGGTAGATGCCCAGTAATGGGATTGCTGGATCAAATGGTAGATTGATTTGTATCGCTTTAAGGTATCTCCATATTGCTTTCCACAGAGGTTGAACTAGTTTGCAGTCCCACCAGCAATGTAGGAGCATTCCTATCTCTCCACATCCACGCCAACATTTATTGTTTTGGGACTTGTTAATAAAGGTCATTCTCACTGGAGTTAAGTGATATCTCATTGTGGTTTTGATTTGCATTTCCGTGATGATTAGAGATGATGAGCATTTTTTCATATGTTTGTTGGCCATTATTCTGTCTTCTTTTGAAAAGTTTCTGTTCATGTCCTTTGCCCACTTTTTGATAGGGTTGTTTGATTTTTCTTTGCTGATTTTCCTGAGTTCTAAATAGATTCTAGTTATCAGCCCTTTATCGGATGGGTAGCTTGCGAAAATTTTCTCCCATTCTGTGTGTTGTCTGTTTGCTCTCTAGAATTCATCTAAAATTTATTTCGTGATGAGGTAGTGAGTTAATTTTGTTTCCCCCAAAATTTATCCATTTCTTTCTGCACTGACTTAAAAGATTAATTTAATAATTAACAATGTTACACACACATACATACACACATTTGGGTCTCCTTTGTGAATTTCCATTCTGTTCTTTCAGTCTTTTCTTCTGCTAGTGTGATGCTATTGTAACTTTGTTATACATTTTAATGTCCAATATGGCAGGACTATACTCATTCTTCCTTTTTTGAAAATTCTTGGCTATTTTTGCTCATTTTTATTCTTGATGGACTTTAAGTTTGCTGGTTTTCATTAAAAATCCTGAAGTTTTTTTGATAGGGTTGTAGTTAAAATCATGACTTAGCACCTTTCTAGGTGGCCTAATTCTAAATCAGTTTTTGTACGTGTTCCATGGGCACTGACAAATAGAGTATATTTTTTGTTTTCATGTATATCATTAATATATTTATTAAATTAATTAATTATATTGTGATTATGTAATCTAGACTAATTATCCAGGTTACTAATCATATTAATATAATTATTCAGATCCTTCTCTATATTTTTGGCTGTTTGACCTGATGAAGACTACTTGATTATTAAAGATTTCTCCTATTATATTTTGTTCTTATAAATTTCTCCTTGTATTTCAGTTTTAGCTTTATATGTATTTTGGTACACTATAATTTGTCTTGTAGAATTCATGTGAATTATATATTCACTATCAGTTTTACCTTTTTCAGTATAAAATCACTAGATACCACTAAGTGTGGTATCTAGAAAGAAATTTTCTTTCTAAAAATTTACGATCTCGTGTGTGCGTATGCGTGTGTTCGTGTGTGAAAGAATATACTCATTGTTAAAAATTCAACCAGACCAAAGCACTAAATTTCCCCAAATCTATTTCTGATGTCTTGGTGATCCATTTTAAATATCCTATTAGGTGTGTACAGATGAACGCACAAATTGGCAGTTTGCTGTGTGATCATTCTGTGCATGCTTTTGTGTCATCTACTTTTTTTTACACTTAAAAATATGTCCTGGTCACCTTTCTGTTGTAGTAAACATAAAGTTAAGTAATGGTTTTAAATGAAGTTCTTTTTATTCCAGAATGTTTTGTTGTTTTTAAAAGACAGGGTCTCTCCTTACTGTCCAGGCTGGAGTGCAGAGTTGTGATCATAGCTCACCCCAGCTTTGAACTCCTGAGCTCAAGTGATCCTCCTGCCTCAGCCTCCTGAGTTGCTGGGATTACCGGTGTAAGCCACTGTGCCTGGCTTTGAAATGTTTATACTTTTTGTCAGACCAAAAAATTAGGCTTTCCATTCTTTTGCCCTTACCATGTTTGTTTTATTTTGTTTAAGGTACAATATTTTGCTTTTTGACTTAATTTTATGGTTTTAAATTTTTTAATAGGAAAGATTAATATAACTATAATTATATTATGATTGCTACATGTATTCTTTTTTCTGACCTATTAATATTTTCTACTTAAAAAGATGCTGTGTTGCTCTTTCCTTTATTTTTTGGCATATAGTGTATATTTTCTTTTAAGTTTTATTTTATTTTTAATTGACACATAATAATTGTACATATTTTTGGGGTAGAGTGTGATATTTTGACACATGTGTACATTGTTCAAGACGATATCAGGTTAATTAGCAAATCCATCCCCTCAAACATTTGTCATTTCTTTGTGGTGAGAACATTCAGAATCCTCTCTTTGAGCTATTTTGAAATATACAATACATTATTGCTAACTGTAGTCACCTACTGTACAGTAGAACACCAGAACTTATTCTTCCTGTCTCACTGCAATTTTGTACCCATTGGCCAGCCCTTCCCCATCCCCTCTCCCTGGACTCTATCTTCTTTATCTTTGATCTTTTCTACTGTTTGGAAGACATATATTCTATTGGTAGTTACTTTTAATTTTTCAAAAATGGAATTAGCTTTTTCAGATTGTCAGAGTCAAGGGTGAAATGGCACCTTTGGTGATAAGGTATTTAACACACTCTTAGTCATCCTGCCCACTTCTTAGGCTATGTTAGTATATATTTGATTTTGGCTCTTGTATTTGGTAAGGTTTTATATTTGATTTTTGTTTTTCAGACAGTTTTATTAAGGAATGATGTACCATAAAATTAACCCATTTTAAGTGTACAATTCAATGATTTTTAGTAAATTTATAGATTTGTGCCATTTGTGTCACCACCATCCAATTTTAGAACATTTGTATCACTCCCCTCACTGAATGCAGTTTTTTTTTTTTTTTTTTTTTTTTGAGACAGAGTCTCGCTTTGTTGCCCAGGCTAGAGTGAGTGCCGTGGCGTCAGCCTAGCTCACAGCAACCTCAAACTCCTGGGCTCGAGTGATCCTTCTGCCTCAGCCTCCCGGGTAGCTGGGACTACAGGCATGCGCCACCATGCCCGGCTAATTTTTTTTATATATATATCAGTTGGCCAATTAATTTCTTTCTATTTGTAGTAGAGACGGGGTCTCGCTCTTGCTCAGGCTGGTTTTGAACTCCTGACCTTGAGCAATCCGCCCGCCTCGGCCTCCCAAGAGCTAGGATTATAGACGTGAGCCACAGCGCCCGGCCCTGAATGCAGTTTTATATTCAGCTTTATGCCAATTGCTTATCTTTTAAAACTAGTTTTATTTCTCACTATTAGTCACTTTTGCATCCTTTCTGGAATTCTTGTCTTAATCTTCAGCTTGTTGAATGGCAAATTCAAGAAATTTTCCAGGAACTCCTATGTATCTGAAGAGCTCATGTATCTGAAAATCCCCTTCTAACATGGCAGACAAATTGGTGGCATAAAATTGCCGTATCATAACGTTTTTCTTCAAAATGCTATAAGGCATTGATTCAGTATCACTTTGGAGTTAGTCTAGCATTGGAGAAATCTGAGGCCTGACTAATTTTTCATACCTTTTAGGCAATCAGGGTATCTGCCTTGGTACTTACAGGTTTTAAAATTAAATTAATTTTTATTTTAAATTTATCCTTGTAATTAAGTAGTTTTTAAAGTATGTGAGTAGATGTGGATCTCTTTTAATGGATTTTATAGAAAACCAAGGGCTCATTTGATCTGCTTATCAGTTTTTCTTCAGGTGAGGAAGGATTTCTTTTACTATATCTTTGATTATTACTTCTTTTCTATTTGTTCTGAATTCTCCTTCAGGAACACTCATTATATTCATGTTAACTTTCCATCTCTGTCCTCCACAACTAGAGTTATTTTAATTTCCACGTTTTTTTCCCTGTGCATCTAGCAGAACTTAGGCAGTCTGTTTTCCATAACATTAAATGGATTTTCTATAGCATCAGTTCAGTTCTAAAACTGTTTCCACTATGTACATTACTTCTGTGATTGTACTTTTTTATTTTCTTGGAATCCTTCCTTCTCTTCTGCATTTATTTTATTATTTTATTTTATTTTATTTTATTTTATTTTATTTTTATTTATTTTTTTTTTTTTTGAGACAGAGTCTCGCTTGTTGCCCAGGCTAGAGTGAGTGCCGTGGCATCAGCCTAGCTCACAGCAACCTCAAACTCCTGGGCTCAAGCAATCCTGCTGCTTCAGCCTCCCAAGTAGCTGGGACTACAGGCATGCGCCACCATGCCCGGCTAATTTTTTTATATATATATTAGTTGGCCAATTAATTTCTTTCTATTTATAGTAGAGACGGGGTCTCGCTCTTGCTCAGGCTGGTTTCGAACTCCTGACCTCGAGCAATCCGCCCGCCTCAGCCTCCCAGAGTGCTAGGATTACAGGCGTGAGCCACTGCGCCCGGCTTGCATTTATTTTTGTTTTTGTATTTTTTTTTGCAACCTGTTGCATTTTAATTTCCATCTGCCTGTGTTTGTACTTTTTATTTATTTATTTATTTATTTATTTATTTATTTATTTATTTATTTATTTATTTATTTATTTATTTATTTATTTATTTATTTATTTGAGACAGTTTCCTTCTGTTGCCTGGCTAGAGTGCCATGGCATGAGCCTAACTCACAGCAACCTCCAACTCCTGGGCTCAAGTGACCCTCCTATCTCAGCCTCCCGAGTAGCTGGGACTACAGGCATGTGCCACCATGCCCGGCTATTTTTCTATGTACTTTTAGTTGGCCAGCCAATTCATGTCTTTCTATTTGTAGTAGAGATGGCGTCTCACTCTTGCTCAGGCTGGTTTCGAACTCCTGACCTTGAGTGATCCTCCTGCCTCGGACTCCCAGAGTGCTAGGATTATAGGCATGAGCCACTGTGCCCTGCCTTCTACTTTATTTTTTGCCCTATAGTCCAATGCCCTTTTCATGCTTGGGACGTGTTGGTATGCACCGTTCCCAGTCCAGTTCCCTACTCCTGTTAGGTCATCACTAGTATGCCCTGCTCTACTGAAGTGGCACACCTTTTGTCTCCTCCCACTGCCTGATTCTCTGGTACTCTGACATGGACAAGCCACAGTTCCCAGTATGTGTTGCTATTAAAGTTCATTCTGATGGTACATTGCCTTTATCTAAGGTGAATGTACTGTGCTGCCATCAAGTCTCTTCTTAACCTCATTAGTGTTCTATTTTCTAGAATTTGTGGTCTTTGCTTAGATTTGGAAGAGGGGATAGAGTTGGAGATGAGGATAAGGGAACACACCTGAGGCTGAGAGATGAAGGGGGAGGTTTGAAGCATCTTTCTCTTTTGTGTGGTGGTCTCTGTTTCATTCATCAAAGCTCTACTGTGTCAAGAGATCAAGTCTTAACAGCTATTGTTTTAATCCAGTGCCATCAGTTGTTCCCAGGTTGTAGTATTGGGCTATGGTCCATTTTAGTTTTGTTATGGCATTTTACGTTTTCTATGTCTTCATTGCTGTTTATGAGAACTCAGGAGTGTGTCTGCATTGGGAACTATGGCTTTGTACCATTTTGGGCCAGATGCATCATACTGGATTTTGTAAGACTCACGTAAAAAGTTTTAAACCACACATTGGCATGCCCATTGTGAGGACTTTGTAAAAGTGGGGTTCCTAGAAGATTTAAAAAACTGTTCATATCCAAGTAGTGTCATATGTTGCTTTTTGTGGGAAAACTCGGCATGCATGCAGTTTTTTAAGTGATGTGGGATGTAAGGATTTATTTTCCCCTTATGAATGAGTCCAGGAGCAGAATAGTGAATAACTGTCTTATAAAAGCCAGGATTTATTTCATTCTGTGCTAACCAAAGCCTCACTTCCCAGTTCATTCTTTCTCCAGATGGTGGTGGTAGTGATCATAATAATAGTAACTCATATTTATTGAGTGGTTCTTATGGACCAGGTACTATGTCAGGATTTCACAAGGCTCATTTAATCCTTGCAACAACCCTGTGAGATACTTAGTAATATTATTATTATTCCCACAGCAAAAGATATACAACTTAGTTAAGATCACAGAGCTTACAGGAGGCTGGGCTAGGTTTGGAATCCCAGCCCTGTGGTTCCAGAGCTCCAAGTCCTGACCATCACACAGAACAGTCCCTCAAACTAGCTGCCTTTTCTGCAGTCCCCTAGTTCAACCTCTGAACTATAGGATTTAATGTCTGTTTGCTCTTGGGTCGAAATGTCTCTTACTTGTGTTAACATGAGAGCTGAAGGTAATGTAGCATATTCGGGAAGTTTAAACTGTTATTTCTTCCTTGTTTTTTGAATCATCATTAGATACCAGTTAGTGTCTAGGTAGGAAAAAACACATATTCATTCATTCAAGTCCTGTTAACACTTTTTTTTTTTTGTTAGTTCTAATACTTTATTTCATGTCTGTGCCTCAGTTTGCTTTGTTATAAAATGACAAATAGGACCTATTTCTTAGACTTACAGTGAAAATTAAAGCACTAATACATGTAAAGTATTTATAATAGTGTTTGATATATAGTAAATGATGAATAAATATATTGTTGATATTGTTATGAGTAGTAATACAATTGTCTACTTTCATTATGGTCATTTATACCCCAAGTGAATGAAAATATGTTAGCATTTTCACAAATTGGAAATTGAGTTTCACTTACCTTGCAGTTCATAATTAAACTTTGTCAATTTGATGAGCTGCCATCTGCAATTATAGGATCCTCCTAAGTGAGTGTGGTTATGTATCATGTCACCATGTCACTGAATATACTAAATGTTTCCAGCAATGGAAATGATATCTTGTCTTAGTTAAAGTCAGAAACAAGTGATTTATCAACTCTCTGTGGTCATGGGTTTGGGAGTGCGTGTATAAAGCACCACAAGGGGAAGTCTACTGAATTTCATTGCCCTTCCAAACCACAACCCATTTCCAGGAACTGTTTGCAGGCACAACCAGAAAGACTTAAGCCTTTTTTTGTTTTGTTTTGTTTTCCCCATTGTTCCTGCCAACTTGCAGGTAGGGAATGTCTCAGGTTGTAGGCTAGATATGCAAAGGGGGTCACACTGTTTTTTCTGCTGCTGGTATTTCTTTGTTTGACAAAGACTCTCCCTAAAGCATTTTTTGGGTTCACTGGCTTCTCACTTTTTGTTCAGCAAGATTTACTGAGGAAGTACACAGTATGGACCATGGAAGAGTGGTCACTAGTGTGAATGACTGTGCAGGTGATGTGCCCACAGGAACTTCATGAGCCTGCTGGGCTCATCGAGCCCTTTGATGTCAGTGGGGGCTGGGTGTGGGTATCCTGCAGAGAAGTTTTTATTCAGAAGGTTTTCCACTCATCTTCAACTTGGAAATACATGTGAAGGTGTTCTTGTTCATGTTCAAGGTTTCATCTTATGAGCTTACTTTCTTTGCCAGCAGTAGAAAGCCTGCCTATATGGAAGGGGAACAACTTTGCTTAGAACTGCAGCACACTTAGTGGAGGAACTTTTGGATTTAGGGTAAAAAGTTCTGCGTTTTAATCCTAGATATGCGTCTCTAACTGTGCGACTTTGAGCAGTAATCTCTCCAATCTGAACCTAAATTCTTCATCTATAAAAAGAGGGAATTTAATTTGATCAGTGGTTTTTAAATGTTTCTGCAGAATCTTAGAGGCTTGTAGAGTTGCTTTAGGGTTTGGGCAAAGGTTTGATTCATCCATTAGTTGTAAAATATATTTTTAACTTTTAAAAACCCATTAATGTGTATCTTTGATTTAGGGACTCTACCAGTTTTTTTTAAGCATATGAGCAATAGCAGACATGTTAATTTATGTTGTAGGATGAGCTATTTTTTTCTAGTACATCTTGAAATAAAGCTTCTATGATTTTATTTTATTTAAAAAGTATCCTGTGATTGCAGGGTGATTGGCGAAGCTCATCTACTTGCAAGTCTGTCCCTACTTACCAATCAGAATTTTCTTGATCCTGTATAACTAATACATGACAGAGAAACACACTGGATGCTGAAACTTAATCTAGTGTACAACAATCATATTTAACCCCTGATTTCAAATTTTCACATCTAACAAAACAGCATCTAATTGATCTCACTGACCTATTTTATAATGTAAAAGTTTTCACTTTAAGACTAAGCCATGCTAATTAAATGCCATTATATCCATATTGGGGTTCTATGTAAAATTTCATTTTAATAAAAGGTCTTCTGCTAAAAAATGCTTGAGGCATTGCGGTAGATGTTTCTAAGACTGCTTCTTGTTCTAAAACTCTCTTAGGATGTAAATGTCCTCTAAGCCTGTGGTCCCCAAACCCCAGGCTGCGGACTGGTACCTATTAGGAACCTGCTGCAGAGCTCCGCCTCTCCCTCCCATCCCCTACCCCAGACTGTGGAAAAATTATCTTTCCTGAAACTGATCCCAAAAATATTGGTGACCACTGCTCTAAGCCTTCCCGCTGTCCTCTGGTGTACATTCCTCACCAAGCAATCTTCCATTCCCCTCTCCTGTCATGAGAATGGCTCTCATGTCATGCTTGGAGATCTCTGGGAAAGAGGCAGCTGTGAGTTGAGATTCTAACTACATTATTCTCCTCGGGGACCTAACAAGATGAGGGGTACTAGAAATCAGTGTTGTTAGATTTGGGACACTTTTACATTTGATTTCTCTGAACTAGGCTGATACCACAATTATGGCGTTGACACAACTGATTTTGTTAATGAATTGGTTGGCTTCACGCTGACTGTAGTCACAACTGTGGCGTCAGTGTCCCCACAAATCAGTATACAGGTATTTGAAGGCAAAACCCAAACTTTGCCCTCTGGTTCTCATGGATCCTCTCTGACAACCTCCATGCTTATCTGTCCTGCCAGCTGAGCCCTGCAGTGAATACCGTCTTCCTAACAAACAAATGCAAGGGACCACAAAGGAAAGCCAGTGGGTTCTGAATTTGAGTTCCAGTTCTCCTCACTGTGATAAACCTGTGTCCACTGTGGCTTGGGGAACAGTTGTGGGATGATGTCCTCTGCAGTAGCCCTGCCATACTTTTGCCTCAGAAATACTGTAATTGCAGGAAGTTTTTGGTGTGTGTTTATACATTTGTTCAAAGTACAGGACCAAGACTTTATCATTTAGTTATTATGGACATCTTTGCTTTCCTCTAACATGCTTTGCAAAGTGCTGGCTGCCTATTTTCCTGGTTCAAGGGGCTGACTATGAGTGGCTGCGCACTGTCAGCTCTCTGACCAGGACACTGTCCTATGTCTGTCACTGCTGCAACTACAACTGCTTTTCTTTTTTGCAACTAATGTTATTTAAGTGCTATGGTGGAAGAGTCACCTCTTGGGTATGCCCAAGCGGAAATAGAGTTTCTCCATCACCAGGTGCCAGGGCACTTCTTGAATAACCTGAAACACCCTCACCTTCAGCTCCATCTCAGAGTTACTGATTACTTATTCTATACCCAATATCATAGGGTTAACTTAAGATATGGCAGATGCTTAATAAATACTTATAAAAATATAGCACGGTGCTGTCTCCCTTTGCTCAATGTATTCTTTTACATTGTCACATTTAACATGCATGCCTAGTAAAAACAACTCTGCAATTCTCAGGCTTTGTTCTCCTTTTTCTCACTTAATGGTGGCAATATGGCTGCTTCAGCAGTTATTCCCTCAAATCTCATTGGCTATAACTGGGTCACATGCACACTTCTAGGCCGATCACTGGATTAGGAGAAGGGGATTGTCATTATTGACTTAGAACAATCATAAGTTATTCCGTGGAACTGGGCTCATTGTACCCAAACATAGTCAGAATTTTAGTCTTTACTAGAATTTATTAGTCTTTGAAGGGAGAATGGCCATTGGTTAGATAGCCAAGAGTGACCCAGGCAACCTAACTCTGAATATTTTGCTGGATGAAGGTTAAAGTTTCTATTATTTAATAAATCTCACTGCAGACAATGACCTTTGGCTTTGAGACTCTGTTGATTTTTGCAAATAAATGTTTAGAGTTTTCAGAATTGACTTAAGTGGGAGAATTCCATCTTCACTGGTTCATTGTGAAGTAACTTCTTTTCTGAAGTTCCCTGGTGGAATAGTTAGGTGTATCCATTCATGATGTGGTCTGGTGGGTTGAAGGAATGTTTGCCCTGGATGTATGGGGATTTAATCATTTCCTAGTCTGGTTGCATCCGCTAGCACAGACCAGTCAAGCCGGGCTACATCTGCCGAGTCTGGGCCTCAGCCTGTAGGCTGTGTCTCTTCATCGCTCACTGCTGGCCCCACTGCCATTTCCTCCTACTGATTGGCTTCCTTCCCCCAGCTGATCACAGGCATGGGGAGGGCTCTCTAAGTTTTAGGGTGCTACAATTGCTACACGCTCTAATCTTCTTACCCAAGTTAATGAGCATCTTCATTTCTCAGGCAAGGTCCCTCCCAGGCAGAGAGGCTGCTGGTAAGAACAGGTGAGACAAAGTGGAGATGATTTACTGGCACTCACTGCAACTAATTCAGTAGAATAAACAACAGGTTGCAGCACCCCAGAAGTTCTCTAGCAAGAAGGCCAGTTTATCTCCTCAGATTCTTCCCTTCATTACTTCATCCTGTATTTGCAGCAAAAAGTCCTCCCAGATGCCAGTGCAGATGTTCTCCAAGGTGAAGCTAATAGACCACAATAGGCTGCACCTCTGACTAGCGTTCACTTCCTTGCAAGCATTTCCCCCACTTTTTTTTTTTCTTTTTTTGGGGGGGGACAGAGTCTCACTTTGTTGCCCAGGCTAGAGTGAGTGCCGTGGCATCAGCGTAGCTCACAGCAACCTCAGACTCATGGGCTCAAGCGATCCTACTGCCTCAGCCTCCCGAACGAAGTAGCTGGCACTACAGGCACGCACCACCATGCCCAGCTAATTTTTTCCATATATATTAGTTGGCCAATTAATTTCTTTCTATTTATAGTAGAGATGGGGTCTCGCTCTTGCTCAGGCTGGTTTCGAACTCTTGACCTATAGCAATCCTCCCACCTTGGCCTCCCAGAGTGCTAGGCCACCGCACCCGGCCTTCCCCCACTTTTATTATCATAAGGTGGAGGCCCTACCAAGGCGTGGAGGGTGGTGCAAATCCTGTATCAGGTGTGCCAGCTTCTTGTTTTGTCTGTTTGTCAGTAAGTTCTTGTGGGACCGTCAGTTTTCTACATTTTCATAAGTACTTTATTTAATTTCAACTAACTAATCTGGTACTATATTTTCCTCCAATGTAACAGATTTCCTTATAATGAAAACTACCGACTCCACAGCATCGTTCCTATTTCAGAAATGATTATGTTCTTGGATAAAATATTATTTTTAAGCTTTTTCCTCTATATATTTTTCTTTAAAAAAGGGTACCTCTAGGCTGGGCACGGTGGCTCATGCCTGTAATCCTAGCACTCTGGGAGGCTGAGGCAGGAGGATCATTTGAGCTCAGGAGTTCAAAACCAGCCTGAGCAAGAGTGAGACCCTGTCTCTACTAAAAATAGAAAGAAATTAATTGGCCAACTCTAAATATATAGAAAAAATTAGCTGGGCATGGTGGCGCATGCCTGTAGTCCCAGCTACTTGGGAGGCTGAGGCAGAAGGATTGCTTGATCCCAGGAGTTTGAGGTTGCTGTGAGCTAGGCTGACACCACGGCACTCTAGCCTAGGTAACAGAGTGAGACTCTGTCTCAAAAAAAAAAAAAAAGGGTACCTCTTATTTATCTGTTCTAGAATATCACAGTAGTGTATCCTCATGCAAACTCATTTAAATGAAATAATGTATGTCCAATTTATCATGATAATATTTGCTAAAGTGAGGTTAAAAAACAAAAAACAAATAAAAATCAAAACTCCTTGTGCTGGCTCTAGCCCTGGACAAACTGATTAGACTGTGCAGAGGGCTTGCCCAGTGTAGCTGACACTGTGGAAGAGACTTCTTAAAGGTCATTCATTGCCAGAGGTCAACACTTGCCAGAGCCCTGTTTGTACTTCTGTTTTGCATTTGAGGAAACTGAGGCACAGGGTTGTCAAGGGACTTTTGCTAAATGGCAAAGCTGGAATTTGAATCTGGATCCCACCTGCTCCAATCCTGTGCCCTCTTCACCGGGCATCCCCATGTGCCATAAGATCGTAGCACAGGATTTGTGCTACAAAGGTCATGGCATCCAGCCCCTGCCAACAGGCTGGGGTGCTCGGGTCTCCAGGCCAGGCGGCATCTTGTTCACTATTCCTAACTCACCCCTTTCATGTGGAGTTTCAACTCCTTATGCACAAGCAAGCCACTGGAAACCAGACTCCTTTCTAAAGGCCTTTGGGGTGTCTTGATGGGTGGTGTGGTCACGTTTGAAACTAGCTTGACTTCCTGAGAGATCTTTTGTCTCTTTCCTTCCTTGATTGCCTGTATATATATTCTTGCCTAATAATCCAAAGAGAAAGCATTTTCCTGGGCCTCATAACCTCTTGTAGGTTTTTTCTTTTATACTACCCAAATGCTACTTGCTTGTTATTTAAAAGATTAGAAAGAATAGTTGCACTAAAAGAAAAATATATTAGGATCACTCTAAATTTTACCACCCCACAAATAGTGTCAGATTTTGAACTATGTTTCTTTAGATTTTTTTTAACATGCAAACCCTTGCATATAAAATAGAAGCATAGTATGCATATTATTTTGTACTCTGCTTTTTAATCTTTTTCAGTTGGATGCGTGGCTTTTATCACTTAACAATATATCCTAAACTCCTTTTCATATACATATGTATAGATCTGCATCATTTTTGAGAGATGCACATTATTCCAATATAAATTTATTATGGCTTATTTTAGCCAAGGCTTTGCTACGCAATGGTGTGGTTTGTGGATGTTGTCCTCACCCAGAAGCTTATTAGAAATGCGGTGTCTCATCTCTGGTCAGACCTACTGGCACAGAATCTTCATTTTTTTTTTAACATCATCTTCAGGTGGTTCTTGTCACGTTGAAGTGTGAGAAGCACTGGTTTAATGCAGTCTTCATCGTTGAACAGTGAGGTTGCTTCCTGTGTTTTAACTGTAAACATTTGATGAACATTTAGTAAGCATCTTTAAGGGGGTCTCTGTGCCGTCACTGCTACACAGAGTGTCATGTGAAAGCATGAATCCAGCAAGTTCGGGTGGCTTGTGTTTTATAGTTCACTACCTCTCAGGTCTCATGGGAAAGAATTTATGAGATGTGAGAAGTTCTCTCCAAGTAGGAATAACTAACAATTTTTCATCACATGTGCTAAATGGTCCCTTAATCTCTCTTGCTCCCTCCCTGGCCAGCATCCAGGAGTTCTTTCATATGCATGCATTTGGGTACAGAGGAAGAGGAGGAGTATGGCTATGTCTACTTCATTGCTATTAATTAGTGAAAAGCTGAATATTATTTGGAACATTACTTATTATCCTAACTGTTGCACTTAAAAACTAAATTCATTTTTTCACCTCCCAGTGAAAGGTTAGAACTGAAGTCATTGATTTAAAAAACAACCTAATGAATTTCACTGTAGGCAATTTTTCCTCATTGTCTCTTTGAGCCTCTCTGTGGGAGGTCAAGCTCATTAGTCTCTATTTTACACTTAGCCAGTTAACAAATGTTTACTGTGCACCAGCGGCCTTAAATCTCTTTTGGAACAAGGCGAGGTAGAGATATAGTATAGAGGGAAGTTCTACTTTTCTGTTTTTTACTATAACATTTCTTGTGTCTTCTGTGTGCTGTGCTTAATATGTGTTACCCAATCTCCTATCATTCCTGAAAGAGAAGTATCATTAGTCTCATTTTCTAGTAAAGAAACCGAGGCTGGAGAGGTTGGTAATTTGCCCGTAACCAAGGGGTCAGTAAGCTGTGGGACCGGCACTGTATATCTGGTTTAGCACAAAGTGCTAGTCAAGCCAGCCTGACATTTCTTTTACTGAAGGTCATGAAGTGTCACCTTTAGTGCAATTGCCGCTCCTGGGACCTGCGGGCCTGACTGCTGGCTTTGCTGCCAGATGGCCTTGCCGGATGCGGTGGTCTAGGGCAGTGGTCTAGGGTGCTTCCAGCTGATCTTCTCTTCCTTTCTCCATCACTTGTCAGACCCGTGTGTCGTGGGCCCAAGGCTCTCCCAGCCTCTCACACTCCCTCTCCACTTTACTCGCAGGCGTCTCACCTCGCGAAATCCGTGCACGTTTAATCCGATCTTGGCATCTGAGGACTGAGGCTAAAACGCTTTTGTTGGAGCTCATTCGCACCTCGGGGTCTTTGCTCTGCCCTCTGCCTCGGGTGTTCCTCCTCGTGACCAGCTTTAGCTCCTCGTTCAGGTCTCTGCTCAGATGCTGGAACCTCAGAGGCCTGCACTGACCATGCTGTCTAAGGAAGTCCACCCCTCACCCCTGGCCCTGGACTTTATCTAGCACATCACAGATTTTAATTCCTTCATAGCATGTCTGAATTCTTTCTATTTGCCAAACTCGTATTTTGTTGCTTACTCTTCTCCTGCACCCATCAATTAGAATGTAAGCTCCGAAAGGACAGGGATTTTGACTGTCTTGTTCTCAGCTGGTTTCCAGGGCAGGGAGCAGAAAGCCTGGCTTATGGCAGGCTCTGAAACAGTATTTCTTGAATTGACTAATTTGTTCTTCTCCAAGTCTTCCTTCTGCTTCTGCTGATAGTGCCACTTGCTCACCCTGCCTTCATCTTAACCAGAAACTTGATTATCATCCTTCATTCCTTGACCGGTAGAAGAACTTTATCTCCTGCAAAGTCCAACCCATCCTTCTCTCCACCTCTACATCCTCTTCTCTGTTGGGTTTCTCACCAAGATCTCAGATGTAGCCTCCTAACTTGTCTATCTTGGACAGATTTGTCTCTTGTACATTTTTGAGAGCGATCTTTTAAACGTGTTAATCTGACTGTTCTAACCTCCTTGTTCCTGACTTGGATCCTGATTTGAACAAAACAAATGTAAAAGGACACTTTGGATACAATTGGGAAGTTGAACACAGAGTGGGTATTAGATATTATTAAGGAATTATGTTTGTTGAGTATAATAATGGTCTTGTGGTTATGTGAAGGTCTTTATTGGTTGGAGATAAATAGTAAAGCTTTTATTGGTGAAATGATATCTGGAATTTTGCTTTAAAATATTGTATGCTTTTGCTTTTCTTGTTCTTCTTGTTTGGTATTGTCTCCTTTCCTTCTTACCCCCACCCTTCCACCTTGAAGGGAAGGTCTTCCATATGTTCATATGTATTCATTAGGAAATTACTCAAATACCACCTCTCTCAGGCAGCTTTCCCTGATTGCGCCATTGGAATTGATGTCTTTCACCTGTGAACACATATAAAATCATGTGTTTGTCATTTCCAGCAGCTACCAATATGACTCATATTAAAATTATTTGGATATATTACTCTCTCTGTTGGTCATGATTCCTTTGGTTGTAAGTAACAAAGGCCCAACTGATTTTAGTGAAAAACCTAACTTCTTGACTCACGAAACATAAAACCAAAGGGTAGTCTCGCTTTGGGCGTAGTGGGATTTAGTGGCTCAAAGTACATCCTCAGGTTTGTTCTCTGTTCTATCTCCTTTTCTGTCTTGACTCTACCTTCCTTTATGTTAGCTTCCCTCTCAGGCAAACCCTGTCTGTGTGTTGGTTTCTGCTACATTGTCCTTAAAAGAAAAGAAAAAGAACGTTCTTCTCTTCCTCTGTCATTCCAGCGCAATGTCCTATGACAGAGTCTGTTGGCCTGGATCTGATCATGTTCCCATCCCCAAACCAGTCATGAAGGCTGGGGGATCTGATCATGTTCCCATCCCCAAACCAGTCATGAAGGCTGGGATGTACTGACTGACCAGGTTTAAATCAGGTCCCCTGAAGCTGACCAGTGGAGCCTGCTTCACTCAAACCTCATCTACAAGGGAGATTGTATGTGCACTGCCCAGAGTTGCTCATTAAATGCTAGTAACATTGTATAATAATTATCTGGGCTAAGGGGTAAAGAGACAGCACAAGGTGCGTGAAACGGATTCGCTTCTTTTCTGCTTCTTTCTTGCTAATCTTGTCCTCTCTGGAGTGGCCCACTCTTTCTGTTTTGTTAACTGCTTGAGCCCGTTACTGCTCTTAATTTTGTGTATCTGTGTGAATGTCATCATGAACTGGACTGTTGCCCTTGCTTCTTGGCAAATCCATCCAAGATGCCAAAAGGATATGCAATTTGGCTTAAAGAATAATAGGGGACATTGTAGTGTGAAACTAGGGGAACAAAAAAGCGTCTGTTTGAGCATTTTGAAAAAGCGTACTTGAAAAGGGAGAAGTGCAAAAGGCTTCTCAACAGAACTTTTGCTAGTGCCAAATGGTCAGTTGTTTTCTGGCTCCATGATAGGCTCAGAGGATGTGGGGGCATGGAACACCTTGGTTCATCACTTCAGGACAGATAGAAAAAGGGTCAACATGGGAACTGATTAAATGGATCTGTTTGGATCATTGTTGCTGACATTTACTGGCCATTCCTTCAGCTTTGAGCATGTGCTGCACTCAACTGAAGTTCTGGATGGCAAGGATAATCCTGCAAGAGGTCTCCCACCTGGGTGGACACTGTGATGTGAGTCCATCTAACAGGATCCATTTTGGTGGGAATCAGAAGCCAGCCATGAAAGTAGCAGAGTGTGAAAGGCATGGGTTTTTGAATCAGATGAAACTAGGTTCAAATCTCAGCATAGTCATTTGGTAGCTGGGTGACTCTGGGTATGCTAACTAAAATCCCTCAGAGTCTCAGTGTGTTAATTTGCAGAAGGCAATAAAAATGCCTACCCCATAGGGTGGTGATGAAGGTTCATTGAGATAATGTATACCGGGTGTCCCAAAAGTCACCATACATAGGGAAAATGGGAAATTGTAGCTATTCTGTAAAAGGGCTTGGATCTAGTAGGTGCATGGTAAATGTTGGCTTCCTTTCCTTCTTTGATAAACACCAATAATAATATCTTGGATGACTCTTTTGCATAAAATCCTCAGCACCTGTGATAGTTTCAGGAGTTCTCTATCTAATGGTTCTTAATTGTTTGGAACTGCAGAGGTACCTTAAGTGACCTGTGGAGCTCTTATAATATCCTTTTACAACCATCGTGGTAAAGATCGGATCAGGTAAGAATCATCAATGGATAGTAAGGGGTGGGTGGGATTTTGATGAAGAGTAGGATATTTCCATGGTCTTAAAGCGTCTTGCAAAGGAGGAAATAAAACAGTAGGGATATTTTATTAACTTATTAATTTAATTTTATTTTTAGAGATGAGGTCTTGCTGTGTCACTCAGGCTAGAATGTAGTGGCATGATCATAGCTCACTGCTGCCTTGAACTGTTAGGCAATCCTCCTGCCTCAGCCTCCTGAGTGGCTGGGACTACAGGCATGTGCCGCCATGACTGGCTACACAGTAGGGATATTGAGGAAAACAGACAACACCTTGTTCAGGTGATCCATATTAGAATATCTTATGAGGGACAGATGGACATGTGAGCTTCCAGAGATGAGAGCCTGAGAAGGAAACATTGTCTATGCAGAGTTCTGGCTGAGAATACAACACCTCAGTCTAATCACAAGAAAACGTCAGACACAAGATGATGAACATTCTCTTATGAACAAAAAAGTGGGCCTGGTGAGGTGGCTCATGCTAGTAATCCCAGCACTCTGGGAGGCTGAGATGGGAGGATTGTTTGAGCTCAGGCGTTCGAGACCAACCTGAGCAAGAGTGAGGCCCCCATCTCCATTAACAATAGAAAGAAATTAGCTGGACAACTAAAAATATATAGAAAAAATTAGCCGGGCATGATGGCGCATGCCTATAGTCCCAGCTACTCGGGAGGCTGAGGCAGAAGGGTTGCTTGAGCCCAGGGGTTTGAGGTTGCTGTGAGCTAGGGTGATGCCATGGCATTCTAACCCGGGCAACAGAGTGAGACTGTCTCAAAAAAAAAAGTGTTGGGGGACTGGGCTATATTCTTCAAAGATGTCGTTGTCATCAAAGATAAGGAAAGGCTGTTGGAAATGTTCCCTATTAAAGAAGGCGAAAGAGGCATGACAGTTAAATGCAATGCCCGACCCTAGACTGGATCCTGTCTGGAGGGGGAAAATGCTATGAAGGACATTAGATCAACTGACAAAATTGGAACGTGGTTGGTAGGTTAAACTACTGTATCAGGGTAAATATATGAAGTTGATAACTATACTGTGGTTATCTCTATTGTTAGGAAATACAACCTTAAGTATTTTGGAGTAAAAGGCCATAATGTATGTAATTTACCCTGAAATGGTTCAGAAAAATAAAATAGATTTATACACTCCCTGTACACACATTATATATATGTGTGTGTGTGTGTGTGTGTGTGTGTGTGTGTGTGTGTGTGTGCTGGGAGAGGGAAGAGAGGAGAGAGAGAAAAAAAGTAAATGGAGTAAAATGTTAATAGCAAGTGAATCTGAGTAAAGTGTATATGGATGTTTTTTGTACCATTTTTATTTTTGCAGCTTTTTATAAGTTTGAGATTATTTCCAAAAAGTTAAAAGCAATACATCATGCTTTTCCTGCCTTTTCTGCACGCAGAGACCTGGGTTAGCAGGGGCGCTGGGGTGGTGGTGATGAGTTGTGTGTTGAAAACACTTTCCAGGTGATTTTGATATCCTGATGGAAAGGAAGGAGCTGGACTCTGTGGCAGACAATCACATTTGACATATAAATTCTTTAATTATAATTCAGTTGTGGTAAAACGAAGAATCTTAATTTTGTAGAGTTTTGAATGAAACAAATTTTGTGACTGGGGACTAAAGGATCCAGGAAGGAACAGGGAACAGGGGCCTTATGGGGCAAGGAGAGCTTTTAGGTAGGAACTTTAGCCCACACACCTAGGTGTGGAAATTTTCTAAAAATCACCTTAAATCTTATTCCAAATTCCCATCACAATAGGTGGAGAGGAAGTTCAAAGAGAGTCATTACTCGGGCTGTCCTTTCCCAGGTCTCACAGAAGTCCTAGGAACTGGAGTAGCAAGGGTGAAGTGGGTCGAGGGAAGGAAGATGCCAGTCATGGCTCACTGGTCCAGCCTGGCTCCTGCAGGTCTGGTGGGTGGCTTTGCTGCTTCTCTGCCATAGAGCCAACCCACAGGGACTCTGTGTGCCAGGGGTGCTGTCATGCTGGGGGCCTCTTGCAGTCATCCCCCCTGAAGTCCTGCCACCACCTGGTACACTGCCACGTAGCAGGGTGTGGGCCCCTGCTACTCAAGGGACCTTGTCCCCAGTTTGGAACTCTTACCCTTTGGGGGCTGTTTCCCTGTTCTTCTTCAGAACCTCCTAGCACCTTTTATGCCTTCCTCCCAGACCACCTTGTCACTCACCAGTATAATTGTTTCAGTGAGTTTAGGATTTTACAAAAGATAGAGTAGCCCACAGACTTAGCTACCTGATTATTTGCTTTGGAATTGGGTATGAGGTGGAGGCGGGAATCACAGAGAACAAAGTATAAATTATGTCAAAAATTATCCTGGCACATAGCTCTTCATCTCCTATGAATAGTTCAACTTAGAATTGAAAACAGCAAAAAGTATTCTCATCCATCATGGTTGAATCAGGTGAAGTTCTACCTTACCTGGTCTTTGGCAGCTGTTTTCTCACCAGCCGCTAGGTGTCACATCTAAAATAATCCCAGTGCAGCCCCAGGTATGAGCCATCCCTATCAGGGTGAACACATCATATTTGCAAATATTTTGCTTTTAAGAATGGAAGGGTTAAGGTAATTTTAGTCCATCAGTGTTTTTGCTCTTTTCCACTTAAGGATGATGCTTTAAAACTGGTGACATGGTAATAGAAAAATGTGTAAGGTAGTGATATAGAATAGATGCCAAGGAATGAATGATTTCAAAATGACTTACATCCACCAAAATTTCTGCCTAGATTTTTTTGGATTCATATTGTTCTAGGTATCACATTTATAGACACTTATGAACAGGTTCAATATAAAAATCAAAGTTGATTTAATTCCTGGCTTCTGATCCAAAAGGCCAGTGGGGAGCTCAACGATCAGTAATAGGGACTTTCTGGCTTCTCTCAATCCTTCAGGGATGAGGAAGGTGAGGTCTCTCCACAGAGGAAACCCACAGAGGGCTTCCCTCCACGGACTGACCACTCTGTTCATGAAGCAAAGATTGAGGTGAACAAATTTGGGGCTCACATTTCACTGGGGCCTTCTCTGTGCCAGATGGTTTACATATACATCATCCCATAATGCTCACAGCATTCCTGAAAAGTAGAGATAATTACATATTGCCATTTTGCAAAAGTGAAAAATGAGGCCCAGAAAGGCTGGATAACTTTTCCAAGGTCACATGACTAATAAGCAGTGGAACCAGCCTTCAAGAGTTTTCTACTGTTGACTAATTTGCTCACTTTCTTTTGGTTGGATGGCATTCATATAGTGCTCTTCCCTTCATCGCCTGCCTGCCTGACTTTGACTCTTATTTTCACAGACTTCCTGCTTTGGGTCAGAACTTTTAGACAAAGTTCTAAACATGGAAGTCTCCTCTGGTCAGATGACCTTCATCAGTCAGCCTGGAAACAGAGAGATCCACACAGCAGCTGTCTGGAGACTGGTCAGGTCCAGTCCTCAGAGTCTGACGACACCTCTTTGGGGATAGCCCGATATTTAGGTGGGACCAAGAATTTCTGGGCACCCATCCATGGCTGGGTGAAAGAAAGGGCATGTTGTGGGTTCGTGTTGTGTGTTTATCTAGTGACACTTGATGGATTCCTGTAACTGGAGTTGTTGAGAAGTGAGCTTGCAGGATAAATTGACTCATCACCTGCTTGTAGGCAGGAGGAGCTCATGGGGGTGACAGCTGGCTTCTACTGGCAGTATTCTCATTCCCTAGATTAAGAGGGTCCACTTTGACTACTGTAGAGACATCATGGGTAGAAATATGGTGTTTTTTTTTTAAGAACTTTCTCTGGGGGTGGATAAGGAGAACAAATAAAATCTTTCCTTAGGAGAAGTTATTTGTTTTGTTTTACTTTTTAAAATTTCAGTCCAGTGAGAAACCCATGAAATTTTAACCAAGATCTGGATTTGAGCCCTGGGAATCCCAGATGAGGCCACAGAGGCTCTGAGAGGTTTGGGGACCCGTCCCAGGTCTCCTAGCTGATGGGAGGCAGCTCCCAAATTTAATCCAGTTGTGCTGACTCCTTCCTAGAGCAGAGACTTGCCTATTCATAGTGAGACATTTGTCCTGTACCTTTTGGGTACTTGTCCAGCCATGCTAGCATGTAGGTGGAATTTAATGAAGAGCTGATGAAGGAAGGGAAAAAGGAGAAGGAAGAAAAGAGGAAGGAGAGAGAAAGCCCTGAGTTGGGGTCTAAGTGCTGTCCCTCCCCAGGCTGGCCTTTCTTTCTTCATTCAGAGTATGGGAAAGCAGTTTATCAAAACTCACCTTGGGCAGGAGAGTCCTGGCACCATCTCTTGGAGTTCTGGGGAGTTGAGAAACACACACCATGTGAAGTGCTGAAAAATCAGGACTGTAAAAATATTTTTTTCCATTTGATAAACCTTTACTGACTTTTTATCATGTGCAATAATTTGGACCAGAGTCCAAACTGTGAAGTGAGATAAAGTGGAACCTACTACTGAGGATGTCCCCTGTGCTGGGCACACCACGGACATCACTTCCTCCAACCCTCATAGCCGCTCTAGGAGGCAGGTCCTGTTGTTTCCAAGTCACACGTGAGAAGTCTGAGGCTCCCAGAGGGTGAGCGACTTGGGTCTAGCAGGCCTGGAGGGAGGTGAGCCTTTTGAAGGGTTCTTTGAGGGTATGAAGAAAGATACCCTTGAGTAAGAAACACTTGGCTTGAGTAAGAAACATTTGGCTTGAGTAAAAGAAATCACAGATGGCCACAAGCTTGTCCAAAATCAAATTTCAGGAAGTTGGCTGCTATTGCCTGCAGGGTTTCCTGGAGCTTCCATGTGTGAGCCAGTCACCAAATTGAGGAACTTTCATTTTTTGACCTGGCTGTTTTTTTTTTTTTTTTCTTAAGATGCTGATTCCTTAGGGTCCCCAAAGTGTTGAATTCCCCTGGCTGATACAGGTTGTTCTGGGCACGCATACAGCTTGTTAACTGAGAATTCCCAGGGGCCGAACCCTTGCCCTTGTGCCGCTGCAGCACACCAGCCATCCCCAGGTCATGCCCCGTGCAGGGCCCAGCTCTCATGGGCGGGAGGGAAGCGCATGGAAAAAGTATCGGTGGGTGAGTTGTTGTCAGGTTTCCCTGTTTTGAAGATGCTGATAATAGTCATGGGCCAATATTCATACCAGATCGAACACAGACTTTTTCATCTCAGAGCTTTGAATGTTGGTGATATGCTAGACCTTTGGCTAGGCTATAACTTAATTCTGAGAAGTAGGTTTTATTATTCCCATTGTATAGATGAAGACACACTAGCTCTAAGAGGTTAGGGAACTTGCCCACAGTCTCCCAGCCGGTGGGAGGCAGAGCCCAAATTCGAATTCAGTTGCCCTGACGCTGAGTCCTTGCTAGAGCAGAGGCTTGCCCCTGGCCCAGAGCTCAGTGAGGTATTTGTCTTGTGCCTTTGGGGCACTGGCCCATTCGTCTGCGGCCCCTGGAACCTCTGTAGCGGGGCCTAACTCTGCTGTCTGGCTCTTTGGATCCAAATTACCTAAGCAGGTAGATGGATAGACAGCATGTCACCTGCTGTATCCATCTCCTTGGCTACAGGATGGCCTCCTTGAGGGTTGATCTCTGCCTGTCTCTTTGATCAAGATGTAATGGGGATGTTTGGTTCTGTTCCTAGATACATAATGTGGCCGTGCAGCATCAGAGAGCACTAGGCAGAGCACTTGCTTGTATCGGGCCGACAGGGAGTAGCCCCCTCTGCTGTGGCTCTCGCCTCACCAGGTTTGGACATTTGAGGCGAATGTGAGCTTGAGTGGCATTGTCTGTGCTGCTGCCCAAGAGATAGCCACCATTTATTTCTTCTGTTTCATGATTGCTTAATAATAATAGCAATAGTAGGAATAGTAATAATAACAATACCAAACACTCACAGAATGATTACAAGGTGCCAGGCACTGTTTTAAGCATTTTACAAATATTAACTCATTGAAATTTTTACAGCAACACTTTAAGTAGATACAATCATTATCTACCCTTTTTATGGGTGAGAATACTGAGGCACAAAGAAGTCACATAATTTGCCCATGGTCACACAGAAAATAAGGGAGCTGGCATTTGATTTTATGCAGTTGGTTTCTGACATATCATTTAAACATAAATTGGCTTGACACGGTGTCTCACACCTGTAATCCTAGCACTCTGGGAGGCCAAGGCGGGAGGATCATTTGAGGCCAAGAGTTCGAGACCAGCCTGAGCAAGAGCAAGACCCTGTCTCTACAAAAACTAGAAAAATTAGTCAGGTGTGGTAGTGTGTGCCTGTAGTCCCAACTACTTGGGAGGCTGAGGCAGGAGGATTGCTGGAGCCCCGGGGTTTGAGGTTGTAGTGAGCTATGATGATACCACAGCACTCTAGTCCAGGAGACAGAGTAAGACTCTGTCACAAACAAACAAAACCCAAAAAACAAAAAAACTCAAAACACCAAAAACCAAAATATATTAAATTGGTCTTCATTGGGCTCTTGCTGTGTTCCAGGCACAGCCCTGGAATAGAGGTGAACCAGACACAGGCAGCTAAAGCAGTTTTGGGACAATACCAAAAAAGTTGCTGTTCCTCCTTCTCGTTTTTTTCCCCTCCTTTTTCTTTTTTTTTTTTTGTAACTTCTCCAAAATCTTATATTTACTTTTTTGTCCTCCTCAACCTTCCCTCATTTCTTGCACTGGCATCTCATAGCTAGCCACTGAACTCAGGTTTAGGGGCTTATCTGTGAGCTCCCTGAGCCGGGAACTGTGTGCCTGATAATCCCAGCAGCTGCACAAAGACTGATGCATAAAACGTGCTGGATGTATGTTTGTGGAAAGGAGGGATTGATAGATAGACAGATGGACTGATGAATTTCAGTCCTCTACCCGGCGATCAACCTCAAAAAAACCTTTGCTGGGTGCTGACTCAAAGAAGGTAGAGACAAAACAAGAAGCTGCAACGAGGAGACTGGATTAGAAGTCAAAACAATGACACACTATTATTGATTTGCAGTTTATAGAACTTTTTCTTATACCTTGTCATATTTAATTTTCATAATAACTTCTACTAGAGGTGGAGAAGATGAGGAAACTGAGATCAACAGAGGTGACTTGCCCAAGGTCATGTTACTCTGTATCCAGTGGTTCTCCCAATACCCCACAGGGCTGGCCATACCCAGAGCAGGGCAGGGAAGCCAGGTGAGCAGTTGAGCAGCCCTATGGCCAGGCGAGGCTGAGTGGGCAACAGGAATCCCTTGGCTGGGCTGGCAGAGATGTTGGCAGAGAGAACTGGCAGCTTGTGTTGAGAATGCAGCACTCACAACTAGGTGCCATTAAGTCCTCTCACTCACGCTTCAGAGAAGGGGAGGTGCGGTGTGGACCTCCAGGGCTTTGCCACCAGATGTCTGGCTTGGCTGCCCCTCTCTTGGGCCTCCTACCATGATCATCTGACAGGACAGTCACACAGCCAGGCTGCAGTGGGAGCCTCTTGTTTGTATCTTCAAACAGGATGTTTATGCTAAGCTTTTAGAAATCTCCATCAAACAAGCTGCTTATGTCTTGTACCCACTTGAGTGAAACCTCCTGGGAGACATCATTTGTGAAAGGTCATGTGCTCAGGTCCCTGAGGATTAATTCCTCTTGTGAACCCTGCGTTAAGTGGCAAAACACATTGGAACTAGCCTGGGTGATTCTCGTGAAATACCTTTTGATTTCTTCTCATCTCCTCCCCTGTGTAATCACTTTGGGTCAGACTTTAACCATCTCTTGCCTCCTGAATGATTTCCCTACTTCTGATCTTGATCTTCCACCCGCTCTGCACACAGCTGCCACAGTGCTGTGTCGTGTTGGAAACACAGTGGGATTGTGTTACCTCTCTGTCTAAACATTCGATGTGTCCTTATTTCCCTCGTGAAGAATTTCTCACCCCAGTCTACCTGCCCCTTCCTGTGTTTGCACGGGGCTCTGCTGCTGCTGCCTTCGCATACGTAACTCTGGGAACACCACAGGATGAGCCATGAAATTCCCAAGCCTGCCTGTGCTTTTCTTTCTGCTTGGGGTGTCCCTTCTCCTCCTCCTAAGCATCCCTTAAGGCCCATTGCAAATGTACCCTCCTCAGTGAAGCTTTCCAAATGCTTTGCTTCCTTGCACACAGGAAAAATATCCTTTACTCTTTGGCTTCCATGGCATTTTGTAATATTTTTCATGTGATACTTAACACAATACATTTTAGTTATTTATTTGCTTGTGTCTGGCTCCTGTGATATTCTCAGACACAGGAGTGGATACCTGCTCAGCTCAGTCCCTGGTGCCCAGCACAAAACTAAGGCTCCATCTCATGAATGTTTCATGACTAAATGATATTGAAGCTGGAGGCCAGCAGGACAACCCCCTGTAGTGTTACATTCTCTGCCTTTCTTCTCCAGAGCAAGTAAACCTCAAGGAACCCAGAAATCTGATAATATTTTAACAAGTGAAGGGGCCTATGTGTGTGTGTGTGTGTGTAATACTTTCTTTCTGAGGTTTGGGCTTCAGAGCCCCGGGATTCTACCTGTATTGCTGTCCTGAGAGCTTGTGGCTCTCTTGGCACTTTTTTTTCAATAAAAAATTCCATTGATCAAATCCCTCTTATGTGTCAATTACTTAAAACAGGTTCTCTCATGCAGTGCCCACAGAGACTCTAGGTGACAAATATTGTTATGCTTATTTAAAAAATGAGGAAACTGAGGCTTAGGGAAGTTAAATAACTTGGGCAAGGTCACAGAGGTAGTAAGTGATAGCCCAAGGCTGTTCAAAATATGGTCCACATGTAAATTCTTGGGTCCATACCAGCCTCACTAAGTCAGAAACTAGGGTGAGGCTCAGGAATCTGCGTTTTAACAAACTCTCCGATTGGTTCTGATTCACTGCCAAGTTTAAGAATTTTGAGTGTGGTCTAGTCATGTTCAAACTGAGGTCTCTGCAAATACAAAGCCCGGGCTCATCCTCCTCCCCTATTTTTGCTGCTCTCTCAATGGGACGAGGAAGGGGTGTGGGGCAGGACCCTCTGGCATAGAAATAAATCAGGGCAGTTTAACTTGGTGTCTCCCATCGGAGTGGGCCTTGACTCCCATGAACTCATTAATGCTCTTAACAGCTTTGCAAAGTGACGTCAGTGATCCTGGGTTCATGCTCTGGGCTCTCAGCAGCCTCTGGGATCTCTTGTTATCAGTGTAGGCGATTTCCAAAACAGAGAGACTTGGGTTTCAGAGCTCTTCTGGGAATAGTTGGCAACAGGGAAAGGTTAAGTGTTTCAGGTACCTTAGGCTGGCTGCGTTAGACAGACTCTTAAGAAGAAAGGAGAGAGTTTTTTGGATTTTTTTTTTCCAAGTCAGATTTAAGAGTGTGTGTTTGATTTTCTGGGGCAGCCGTTATCTCCTGAGAGAATTTCAGGGGTGGGGGTTTGTTGGAAGCATAGAGTTCAATGCAAGGTCCTAGACCCCTGTGTAGTGCATCCCTTCTTGGTGAGGGGTGCCAGTCCTCTGTAGCAGGGGTCTCTGAAATCTCTGCCTTCCCCTCTCACTCCTGCACGTGTGTGTGTAAGCACATACACAAGTATACACACGTGTACACTTACACAACACACACTTTCTTACACAGTCTGGGTGGATTTCTCTCAGTCGGTGCTGTCTCTGATGAATAGTAGCGAAAACATCAGGATCTTTCTTTCTTCATCATCTGTCTAGAAAATAGCATTTGTTTATTGCGTTTGGAATATAGTGATACAAGTGAAGGAAGCCATTGGGCTTTCTGGCTACATTTTAAAGTTGGGAGGGAAGGGAGAGAGGTTTTTTTTTTCCCCCTGCTCTCTTAGGAGGTGTGGTAGAGAACAGCTGTGCCTTTCCATCCAGGGCAACACCCACAGTTTTCTACCTTCTCATGAATGTGCAGGTGACCTGAGTTTCCTGGACCTGTCAGTTCAATGACACCACAGTAACAAGTCAATTGTGACTGGCATTTGCCACCACCTGCATAACATAGGACTTCCAGCTCTCCCAGAGTCTTGGTCTGTTGTTTCTGGAGGTATGCGTGAAGGAGTGTCATGTGCACAAAAACCACTGTTTCGTTCTCTTTCAGCTGCAAAAATAACGCCAACAATGACCAGTACTCACATGGACGCTTGGGGTCTAGTCCAGCCCAGGTCCTCAGACAAGCCCTGCATGGCCTCATTGCATTGTTGCTCTGGTGCACAGGCCATTTGTGCATCCTTGTCCTGTCCCGCCCCATTCCCTTTCCCTCATGCCCATACGTTTTCTCAGTAGTGAGCTGCCTGTGCTTTCCAAATGCATCCTGCTGATTCCTCGTCTTAGAATAGTGTTTTTAGGCTTGTCTGGTAGGAAAATTCCTCTCCCTGCTTTAAAAGCAAATCAGTCCAGTGACTGTTTCCCCATCTTGGAAACTTTCTCTGATCTCTGCCTCCTGCCCTCAGAGCGGACACTCCTTCTTCTGGGCTCTGCTGGGCATGTGTCTGTGTATTGTGTTTATCATGCAGTGTTGCCTTTATTATGTAGACATCATCTCCCTGTGTCTGTAACCCCGGTGTCCAGCTCAATGCCTGGCGCATTGCTTACGCTACAGAAATCTTTGTTTGAATTCAATTGAAACTGTCTTGGCCTTCCCTGAACCCTTCCCTCTCCCCAGCTGCATAAACTCAATTGTCTTTTAAAAGTCATCAGGACCTTTGGAAATCTATCATTTTAAAATAGATGAGAAAGTGGTGAAAAGAACAGCCTATTATATATAAGCAGATTCTCTCTCCACCTCTGGGGTTCCATTCATTGCAAGGCATTTGCATGAAGAACGGAGGCAGCTGTGTTCTCTGGAAGGCCTGTAATGCTGATGGGGCATCGCGGGGGTTCTGTAAAGGCCAGTTCGGCTGTGGATGGCGGCTGTGGATGGCGTAGAAAGGCTGTTTACCAAAGCGGCAAAAAGCATCTCGTTATAAGGTCACCAATGAGGTGGCCCTAAGGACTGCGTTTGAATAAGGATTCAGAAATTCTGAATTTACTAGGTTTTTGGAAATGTGAATTCTCCTTCTAGAGATAACTTTCAATTCACACTTAATAATGAGTATCGATGCCTACTTCATAGGTTGTCACAAGCATTAAATATCATTCTCTCTAAGGTCCACGATCTCTCACCAAGACACTTGCAGTAGCCCCAATTGCCCCTCCCATCCCCAAACCTATTCTCCCTACAACAGCCAGAACGGTCTTTGAAAAACACCACTGTGGCTTTGCAGCCACTGTGCTACTCCAGGTGTGGCCCTCAGAGCCAGTGTAGGAGCTGGTTGCAATCGTTAGGCTATGAGAAAGCACACGAATTGAGTCAAGCATTTAGAAACTTTATAGTAACTGGCAGAATAGTTTTATGTCCTGGGCTTATATTTTGTATATTCTTTTAATTTCAATTTTCTAATAATTAATTTGTATTGATTTTACAAAAGTATGTCTTTGACACGTTGGAAGTAAATAGTTTGAGCAGTGCTGGCCTGCAAGGCCTGAAGGCTCTGGCCCTGCCTGCCCTCCTGGACTGGTTTCTGGTCCTCTCCTGTCCTCCTCTGTGCCACGGACACTCTCACCTCCTCGCGTGTTCATCCTCCTTCTGCGTGGATTTGTGCAAATGCTGTCTCCTCTGCCTGGACACTTCCTTCCTGCCTTCCCTGCCCCTGAACTTGATTCTTGCTTTTCCTTCAGGTCTCAGTTCACACATTGGTTTCTCAAAGAAGTCTTTCTTTTTCCTCCAGACTAGATAGTTCTGTGTTCTCTTTGTACCTGGTTCTTTTCCTTCACAGGACTTTACAAAGTCATCATCACATAGTTAATTGTATCATTTGTTGCTTAAAGCCTCTCTTCCTTCTAGAATACATGTTCCATGAGGGAAGGGGTTGTGACTGCCTTGTGGTTTGAGCCCTATAATCCTGGGACCTTGCACAGTGCTTTGCACAGAGCAGATGTTCAAGAAATAGGTGAATGAGCAAATGAAGAATCGATTGGAAAATGTGCTTTGTACATTGTTTATATACTTAGTTATAATTTTAAAACAAGAGAGCAGTTGACTAACAGTAGGCAAGTCAGAGAGGAAGGGACACAGAGCGATCTGTATGATACACAATTAGATCATTGCTCCCTGAATAATTGAAATTTGCCTAAAATATTTATAACTCCTAAGTATCCTGGCTCTACAGGGAAATACAAAATGGAAGCATCCCTGGAGACATTAGCTATCAATTGGGTTGTCTTCACACCCCCAGGGCTGAGGTCTGATTGATACAATCAGTCAGACTAGATCTCACCTAAAAGGACCTCCTCCCTGCAGCTGGAGAGCGGAGTGTGAAGAGGGAAGTAGCAAATGAGGCACTTAGAGTAATGCCCATGCCCAACCTTTGTGTGCAGTCATAGGGAGTTTGGACTTTGTTTTAATAGCAAGGGGCAGCCATGAAAGTTGAAGGGGAGACAGGGTGGAGAATGAGAATGGAGAAAGGGCAAGGGGTTGTGGCTGCTTAAGTGAGATCTTTATTATTCATGGGTTGATGGTGGGTGTGTGTATTACCCTCCTCTGAGCCAGGCTTTGTGCAAGTGCACGGTAGGAGCAATCAGCCAGACATGGACGACACTTGGGGCAGGGGAGCAGTGAGGAAGCTGCTGCAGCAGCCCAGAGAGGAAGTGTTAGTGTGGCTGGAGTAGGAGCTGGGGTCATCCCAGCAGCAGTGGCTGGAAGGAGGCAGGCGGACTAGAGATAGAATACACAGGACTTCATATGCATTAGCTGTGGAAGGTGAAGGAAAAGAACCGAGGGATGATGGATGCTCAGGGGCCTGGTTGGAAAACTGGGCGAGTAACAGTGCCCTTCCCTGTGCTGAAGCTCCGGGCTGCTCGTGCTGTGCTTAGAGTGGGCCAACCCAGCTTCAAGCGTGCAGGTCGACATGGGGTGGGGAGGGCACCGGGGGCCTAGTCTTGGGCTGCCTGATGTAGGGCCAGGTCTGCCTGGATTGTGGACACGCCAGCTGCAGGTGGGCAAATGCAGGAGTATATCCAGCTGCGAAAGGCTGGGGATGGAGGCTTGGGAACCAGGGACAAGCTGATAGAGAATGTTCTACCACAGTTTAAAGAATTTAGCATTAGCTTTGTGTGTGTGTGTGCGTGCGCGCACGCGGGTGCGCGCGTGCCTGTATGTGTGTATGTGTGAAAGTGTGTGTGTGTGTGTGTGCCTGTGGGGTGTGTGTGTGTTGATAATCCGTCATTTTCTTTATCTGCATCATGCTTCACTAGAGCTCTTGACTTAATCCGGCTTGACTTGTACAAATGTCGCCATCTGGCACCAGATCATGCGTCTTTCCAATCAGAAGGAGCAGAATGATTCCATTCAGAAATGCAAGCCCATGACTGGATGCCTTCGTGGGCTGTGCCAGCCAAACCTGAACTTGTAATCAGCCTTTGAGGTATTTTTTAAGTAAAAAGCTTACTTGGATTAACCATGAAACAGATTTCATGCAGAAAAGGTCTCATAGTTTCAAGGGCTTTACGCTGCCCTGAATCACTAAAACAAACCCAAGGTCAGGGGTGTGCTGATGGAGGGGCTTCAGGCAAGTTGCTTCTGAGATGGGAGGGGAGAGGCTGTGGCTGCGGCATTATCAGTGATCATCGTCAAATGTTTATTTATAGCCCCCTCGCACCGCGCAGGCAGCACTGCCACGTGGTTTAGTAGAAAGCGTTTTAGGCAGGGCATTAGAGCCTACAGCAGGGCTTCTCACAGTGTGGTCAGTGGGCCACCTGCATCAGCGACGGCTGGGAGGGGAGCCCGGATTCTGAGCCAACTGCCCTGAGATGGACCCGGGACACTCCATTTTTAACAGGCTCCCTCCCGGGTGATTGTGATACACACATAACTTGAGAATTGCTCCTCAAAGGCCATGTGTTTGAGCTGTCTCCAGCTCTGCCGCCCAGCGGCTGTGCATGACATGCCCGGTTTCCTCTGTCAGTCTCAGACATGTCGTCTATAAAATGGGGATAGTAGCAGTATCTGCCCCAGAGGCAGGGGCTTGTGAGGGTTTAACAAAGTCCTCAACAAAGTGCTGGGCAGGCAGTTAGTGCCCAGTAAATGGGAGCTATCCTGTCATTATTCAGCTTCTGACAGGCTGCTGACCTAGAGCAGCTCACCTGTCTTAACACAGAGGCATGGGGTTTAACACTCTGTGTGCAGTGGAGCAATAGCGTGTGTGCATTTGACTTAGGAAAACTTAACTGTATACCTTTGTTTTTCTCTCTTATATAATTTAAAGAGAGATACAAATTTAAAATTTATATTTTGCATGTATAGACTTTATTATATATGCTGCCTTACTGCGTGGACTATACTATTGAGTTAAGGGATTTTCAAAAGCAACCCTTGAGCACACGTGATTTTTGCTTTCTGAGCTAATTTTAGAGCCTCGCCCCCACAGAAGGTATGACTTCACTATACTAACAACACATGATTGACTTATTTTTGTGCCTTGATTTTTTTTTTATCTGTAAAATTGAAATAATGACATCTCATGGGCTGTTGGGTGGATACGTGAGATAGCAGTTGTGAAAGGCACTTAGTTCTTAAAAAGAAAAGGTTTTACATTAGTCCAAAGTAGAATTTACAAAAATAGTTACCAGTGTGGTAGGATGGCTCTTAAAGATCAACTCCCCAAAATGGATTTGGGGTGTCTTTTGTCTTTTTGCCACAGGTGGGAACGGCCTTTTTACTGAGTTAGGCTGGTGTTTAACGGGTCCTCTCTCTTTTTCCTCAGTGTCCTATGTAGCCACTGAGGGGATACCCTTGCTTCCAGCACTGATGCCATTTCCCCTGATCCAAGTGAAGCTTGTGCTTTACTGCAGATTCACTATGGTGCAGCTAAATGCCTTCTCCTGTGGGCTTGCGTTTACCACCTCAAGGAAGGAACACCACTAAGTGGATCTCCTAGACATGTTTTGTAGCATGTAGAAGCACTGCTTTTGGTGAAATGATCTGGGTTGTTTGGCTAAGAATTGCAGAACGTTAGAATCTTGGAATGGACTTTTCATGCCCTATTTGAATTTCCTCCATAGCATCCCTGATAAAAGATTGTCTAGACCCCGATTGAACACTACCAGTAGTGAAGGTACTGTGTATCCCCTAAGGCAGCTCATTCCTTTCCGACATTTCTGACTGCTGGGCATCTTTATAACATCCTGAATTTTGACTCCCAAGAGCTCCCATCCATTGGCACCTTAGGGGATATGTCCAGTCCCTCCTCTGTATGACGGCCTTCTATACAATTGAAGACCACAGAGAGTTTTCTTGCTTGCTATAAACAACTCTCAACGTGCTCCCAACATGTAGGAGCATCATGCCTATTCTTCACATATGCAGTAGCATTTATGTACAAAGCACAAAAACAAAAGGAAGCTCTTCACATAGTCTTTTCAAATGTTTTGTTTTCCAAGTGTTGGTGCATTTTTGCCTATTAGTGTGATCAGAAGTGAATTATAGGGCAGCATCTGGGTCAGACAGTATTTGCTGCACCAGAGGATCTTGGCCTGTCTATTATGCCTATTTGATGAGAGGTAGTAAGGGTTATTTTCTGAGATTGTATTTTTTCCTTTTGAAAATCCATCCTTCCAAGTCTCTGCAGAGCTCACTGCCTCTGGAGGCCTTCTGTCAGTCTGTGACTACCCTCACCGCTCTTGGCTTTGTGTTTGTGTAATTCAGTGGGTCGTGTTTCTTCCAGGTTCTGAGAAATCCCTTCTGGGACTGAATCAGGCTGTTCCAATTTTACGTGCTGTTTTCATTCTCCATTTTTATTCTGTACTTCATGTTTATCTCTTGACTCCTCTGCCAGGTTATAAACTCATTAAGGCTGATATTCTGGCTTGTACATCCAAGTATTGCTAATCCAGTGATTTTCACGTTCTTGGTGTTCAATGACTATGATATTGATTTGGTCTTTTATTCTACTCTAAATTCTCTCCCCTGAAGACTTTACCCATTCCAATGAATTGTGGTTGGAGTCCCTCATTGTTTCCATCAAACTCTAGACTTATGTAGCACATTGTCAACTGGACAGCTCTACTTAGGTGCACCACAGAGACCTCAAACTCAACATGTATAATATTGACTAATTATCTTTTACACTCTAACCTGAGCCAGCCAAATCTATTCTGAATGGCAGCATGTCTGTCTTCAATTAACAGCCCTCCCCTGCCCCTGCCCACGTAATACATTGTTATTAATACTTACTGAGTCAAGTCAATTCAACTTTGGAAATCTCCTCCCCATCCCCATTGCCATGCCTCCCTGGAGGCCCTTACAACTGTCAGAGTTTCCTCATACAGGGAACTATGATCCTCAGCTTACAATGGGGTTATGTCCTGATATAGCAGCCCCCAACCTTTTTGGCACCAGGGACCAGTTTCATGGAAGATAATTTTTCCATGGATGAAGGTGGAGGGATGGGGAGCTCAAGTGGTGATGCAAACTGTGGGGAACAGCTGTAAATACAGCTGAAGCTTCACTCTCTGGCCCACCACTTACCTCCTGCTGTGCAGCCTGGTTCCTGAGTTTCATGGAAGATGATTTTTCCACAGATGGCAGGGCTGGGGTGTGGGGTAGGTGGAGCTCAGGTGGTGACGTGGGCTGGTATTGGTCTGTGGACCCGGGGTTAGGGACTGCATTGTAAGTTGAAAATATCATACAACCAATTGTAAGTTGAAAATATCATAAGTCAAAAATGCTTTTAATATACCTAATCTAGCAAACATCATAGCTTAGCCTACCCTACCTTATCCATGCTCAGAACACTTACATTAGCCTACACCTGGGCAAAATCATCTAACTCAAAGCCTATTTCATAATAAAGTGTTGAATATCTCATGTAGTTTATTGAAAGTGAAAACACTAGAGTGGTTGCTTGGGTACCTGAAGTATGGTTTCTATTGTACGCATATTGCTTTTGCTCCATTGTAAAGTCAAAAGATTTTCAAGTTGTGTCATTGTAAGTCAGGGACCATCTGTACTCACTGTGTCGCTTATCTCTTCCTCCAGGCCAACTTTTATCCCATTGCATGAGTGGACTTACTGTGGCCCATCCATTACCTACAGGATGAAGTTAATTCATTTCCTTAACAAGTGGCTCTTGAGAGTTTACCACGTATCAGTCCCTGTTCTGGGCATTGAGGACACAGAAATACAAAGGCAAAATCCCAAATTTGGCTGGCAAGGCCCCTGGCTCCCAAGGCCCAGTCTGTGTCCCTCCTCTCGCACAGCACACTCTCATCATTCCCAGACTTGCCGCACTCATGAGCCCTTCTTGGCCTTGGCACATGCTGACACATTTCATCTGTCAAACTCCTACTCAAATTAGGAGTCCTTAGCTGTCCTTGACTCTCCCAAACAGTGTCAGTCACTCCTTCTGGGTCCCCACAGCACTAATTTATGCACTTGTTATTGAACCTATAAGGTTATGGTTATCTGTTTACATGACTCTCTCTTCCACTGAGTGCTTCTTGAAGGCAGGGACTTTGTTTTGTTTATCTCCTCAGCCTCAGTGCATACTCAGTATACTTAATAAAAATTATAGCCACCATTTGTTGACATTTTACATGTTATATATTATTACAAGAAATTATTAATGTTAGTTGTCTCATTCGTAACAGTCTTATGAAGTAGGTACTATTATTAAGCCCATTGACATGTGAGGAAACAGAAGCTTTCAGTAGTTAACACACCAGGTCACCCGGCTGGTAATTAGGAGAGCCAGGGTTTGAACTTGTGTTGTCTGGGCTTCAGAGCCTCCGTTCTTCAGGAACATGCCTCCCAGCTTCTTGCAATAAATATTTCTTGAATGTGTCAATGAAGAACTTCATAGGGGTTATAGATTCTCATGTTTCTACATTTCTGTGCAGGCTCACTTTTGGTAAATGCTTCTTTTCTGTGTTCTAAAAAGATTCCAAGTATGTAAGCACTGACCGGTAATGGCCAATAGGTAATTAGGGCCGTGTTCCCTGTGGGAGCATCTGAACTTGTGGGTTTTCTTGGCATTATCCAGTTGGCTCGGGAGTGGGAAAACACATTGCTTCCCACCTGCTTCCCACCATGGGGCAAAGCCCTTCTTTCATCATAAGTGTGAGAGTCAACGTCTGATTGTTATGGTCTGAATGTTTATGTCCCCTCAAAATTCACATGTTGAAATCCTAACCCCCAAGGTGATGGTATTAGCAAGTGGGACTTTTAGGAGGTGATTGGGTCATTAGGGTAGAGCCCTCTTGGTTGGGATTAGTGCCCTTATAAAAGAGATTCCAGAGAGTAGCTAGTGCCTTCTACCATCTGAGGACACAGCAAGAAGGCAGGGGAGGGCCGTTAGTTGCCATTCAGAACATGTCTATGAGCCAGAAAGCAGACACCAAATCTGCCAGTGCCTTGATCCTGGACTTCCAGCCTCCAGAACTATGAGAAATAAGTTTATGTTGTTTATAAGCCACCTAGTTTGTGGCTTTTGTTATGGCATCCAGAGTGAACTAAGACACTGATAGACTTAGAAGAGAAAACACAGTGACACAAACTGCACCACAGGTATGATTGGCTGGTATTAGGTCCTCTCCAGAGAGCAGAGGCAGGACAGGGGGGGAGGGGAGGGTGGTGAAAGGGAAAGCAGAAGGAGGGTTGGGTTGGAGAAGGGACAGAGAATGGCATTAGAGGGCAAAGCTTGCAAAAAATAATTCTGATTCTTCATAAATTGCTTTAGGACCAGCTTTGGGCAATTATTTTATAAATGCAAGATATTTCTGAGATGGGAGGTATCTTAGGGGTTTTGTTGTCTCAGCTAAAGATAAGCAAAAAGAGGGGCTGTCTATCTTTCTGGGCCTGACAGGATGGCAGTACCAGGGTGGGGTCACCGTGGCTTCCACTGGTTTATTTATTTACCATGAGAAATTTAACTTCCAAGGGGACTAGGCCACACGTGTTGTAGTGAGTGCATTTTCTGCCTGGGTAGCACCCTTGGCATAGGAAAAGCCCAGCCTTTGGGGTCCCTCAAACTGTGGCCAGGGTCCCGCCCTGCCACAGACTGGTTATGCAGATTTGGCCCAGTCACATCACCTCTCAGAGCCTCAGTTGCCTCATTTTTAAAACAGTGACCATGGCCTGCCTGGAGGGGCTTTCCTGGGGACTCTTGAGAGCTGACACCTGCAGAGCACCTTGGCACCTTTCCAACAGACAGTTATGCCCCAAAGGGAGTGGGATAGTTCACGTGAAAAGCCAAGTGGCCCTCAGGAGTGTTCTCGTGGAGATTAGAATTTGTGCTGAAACATGTAGGCTCTGGTGGCTCCGCTTGTCAAGTTGTGACCAGCTGAAGCATCCCACTCTCCACTGCGGAGCCACGGCATCCTGATCTCCCTGCCAATGCAACTGTAAAGATCCCTGCTGATGGCAGGGCAGCTTCCGGAACGGTGTTAACGCTCTGGCATGGATCTGACACATTCCTTCTCCGCAGCTCCTTTGTTGTTAGTCACCATGAACTCAGTGCCACCAACTTCTACTCTTGGTTTCTTGGCACCATGTCTTTCCAAAAAGCTTTATTGTCTCTTAATAGCTTTGGAAATCCTGGGTGTGGTGGTTTTCAGACATAAGTGTGGACCAGAATGATGTAGGGGGAACCTGTTTAAAATGTGGTTTCCTAGGAACCTCCTCACTCTTTTCCACCCAAAACTGATCCAGATTATGTATGGGTGGACCTGGGAATGAGCATTTTAACAGAATTCTCAGGTGATTCCAATGCAGGAGGCAGGATGACAATGTACTGAGAAATAATTGCCTGTTCTCATTAACAACACCTTTACCCACAGAGTCTTATAATTCACATAATATTTTTCACTCCTTAGATTTTTGGAAACAAATGCTAGGTTAGGAGAACCAGACATAAAATACCTGCCCTCACGGTGAGGCCTGACAAAGTTCCGGTGTTGGTTGATTAATGGTTCAAGACACTCATGTAACAATCAGAGGGGAGCCCTAAAGTCAAGTTGTGCCTGCTCCTTCTGAAATTCTAGCTTCAGTAACATTGCCGACCTTTCTCTATTCTTGAGTCTCACAGCATTTTTCTGCAGCTGTTTCATGTTGCAATCATCTTTTAAAAATCTTTACATCTCCTTGTCTTTTTGTGGAATGAAGGGAGGCCACGCCCCTCACTTTTTGAAGCCCAGGTCTGTAGTGCAGGTGTGTGTGGAGGGGGCTGGGCAGGCTCTGCTGGCCAGGGACTCCCTCCGAGCCCCATCTCTGAGGATGCCGTATGGATGTGCTTGGCAGGAGAATAGCACTTCCAGGGGCAAGTTTCATGGCTGAATGGGAAAAAGTCACATGTATTTTAAACACACTGTATTCATTAGGTTTCTATACAGCAGAATCTCATGAGGTTTTAATACACCAAATGTGCACTGTGTGTCTCTGTGATGGGAAGATTGTTTGGAGGATTTTCCAGCATTCTCTGACAAGGCACCCTTCCTGCATGGGCTATCTCGTGGCACTGGTGTTCCACAGAACACTCATTGGAAAACAGTGCCCCAGGTTGAGGGAGCCATTGATGAGGTGTAAATGTTAATAGTAAATACCCACAAAGGAAAAAGAACTGAAGTGAATCCCATTTTCCATGTTCAATGTCAGGACTCACAGATACCTCTTCTCAAAATGCTGCTTCGGTGTAGGAGCGGCCAGGTAGGGCAGTTGGTTCTAGAATACTGAGCGTGCTCGGATAGCTAGCTTTCACGTGTGATTTTTGTCTGCATGGCCTAGTGGGACACCAAAAGTTTTAAGAACCAGTCTGGGCTTTGGCCTTCTGTCTTGTTACCCAGCAACGCTCCTACTTGACCCAGGCCCAGTGACTATGTCCCCGACTGCCTCTCTGCTCCCTTCTTGGCTCCATGTAGACACTTTTCAGTGTCATCCCCATTTCTTTCCCACCCTCTCTGCATGAAGGAAAAACACACTGCATTCGTTTGTTCATTCATTCATTCCTTCTACAAATCAGGCGTGGGGGTGCTGCCTTTGTATCTGGCTGTTAGCCCTCTTCCTCCTACATTTCCATCATCTGTCAAAATGTAGAAGTAACTCACAGAGAGCAGAGTGTGATGTTATCTTGTCTTTGTGGAGGGAGCGTATCTCATAGTATCTCACAGTAGCTTTTGTAAAATCTGTCTCCTCGGAAACTCACTGACACGTAAACACTCACCTCGAAAAGCTTTGAGATGCGCTTGGTTCTTTCTACAGCCAGTTCAGAAACTCTTGTGTCTAAGGGTCCTTCCTGATCAGGAATACCAGTATCCTCTCATCCTCTTACTCAGGTCTGTATGTCCTAGATTTCAGTGTTTCTTTCTAGGAAAGAAGGCGATAAAAGAAAACTAGCACCAATTTGGTGCTAAGAGCTCAACAGACTTTGCTCTTTACAGTTACCCTCCAATACAGATGTTATTATCCTCCGTGTTTACAGAAAACTTGGATAAATGACTTCCCCAGGACAGAGGCAGGACTTAGCCCAGGCCTGCCTGACTCACCTCCAGCTGGGATTCTTCCCAGCCCCACTGCCACCACCTCCCACTACAACCATGATGTTCTTGAAGACCTGACTTTTCTTCATATCTGTGTGACAGAGGCAGCACTTGTTTTGCCATTTGTGGTGTGCAGTTTGAACCGTTTTGAGTGTGCCAGGAGCCAGTTCCCATGACAGGCGGGTTAAGGGGGTGTGAATCATTGAAAACCACAGATTATTTCCACATCCCATTTTTAATCAGTGTTATCAGCTTTCCCCTGCCTGAAAATCTCACCCCAAGCTGCTGATGTTTAAGGGCTCAAAGGACTAATTTGAGTGTTCCCTGTTCTCCTTGCCTTGTGAACAGTGTGTACACACCAGCTTAGGAAGACAGGCACTCCCTGTGTGTGCAGCCACCTCCTAGGGTGCTCATTTGTAGAAAGCTCTTTGTCTCTGAACCATTTTCCTAAAAAAAAAAAATAAAAAATAAAGCATGCATATGTTCATTGTGCAAGAGTGTGCAGTGCCTGTGAGATCCAGGCAAGACACACTCTTTCTCCTTCTTACTGTCTCCCTGCTTACCCTGATTTGTGTAAGAGACTGTCTCTCTCTGTGAGTTCAACAGGCATAAATCATTTCTGTCAGGTATTCCAGCAAGCCCAAGGCCATCCATCACCATCTCCTGGGAATGACTCTAGTATCCTTGAATCTGACTCAATCTCTGTCTTCTCCCTGCTCCCCTAAACCTCCCACAGGGCCCTATGGAACTCTTACCCTCTCATCAGCAAAATCCCTTGTGTCCTTAGCCTCTTCTCTGAGTGGCCTCTTTACCTTTTTGCTCACACTGAACCTGGGCTGTCTTCGAGGAGGACACTACTTCCACTAGCTGTCTTATTCTCCCGTGGCCCTCCCTGGGCCAAGAGTCCCGTAGGTGAACATCTCACTTCTTATGGCTGCTTCAGGCCACTGTTCTTGCCTCCTCCTGAGAAGCCCCCGGCTCTTTTGAAGTTTCTGCTATGAGTCTCTACCTCCCACTGTCACTCCTTGTTATAGTCACCTGCACCCCATCTCCAGTTGTTCCTCAAAGGGTTTTACACCTGGCTCACTACTCTTTTCATAGTTTTTGGTGATCTTGATATGCCAAGTAGACAATCCTCTCAGCTCTTTCCATTAGTTGACTTCCTCACCTTGATGACCTTGTCCTCTTAGCCACTCACTCCCATGGGCATTCCCTAGACTTTGTCATTACCAATGATTGCACCTTTCTAATACTGACATTAACGACATCTCATTGATTATTCCTTTCTTTCCTCCCAGTGCATTCCTTCTAGATGCCCACCTCCAACAATTATTCAGTCCCCTAGGAACTCCAGAATCTTGAAGCTGTCTTCTTTTCACTGTCCATCCACCTCATCAGGCCCTCAGTCCCTTTCTTACCCGTCTTGTTTGCATGGGACACTATCATAACCCCTCCCTTGCATGCCCTTTCAACTCTACCTCCATTCTACTTGCCTGGCAAAGCCCCAAAGCCAGGTAAACTGCCGACTGTCTGCTGACTCTGTGGTAGTGAGAAAAACACACAACTGCGCTTCCTATCTTATTTGAAGTTTCATGACCATAAATCTCATAATGGATCCTTGTGCTGTGTGGCAAACCTTAGTCAATGCCTTCTCCCACTCTGAGAGACAGCTGTTTTATATCCTCTTCTCTCTCTTTAAACATTTCACAACTCTTTCCTGCTTCCCATTCTCTGCAGATGACCTTGATTCTTATTCTCCCGAGAAAATGGAAGCAACCTGAAGAGAACTTCCATATACTCACGTTGGTGCATCTCCTACCCTTCCGGCATCTGCACTCACACACTCTGCATTTGTACCCAGCACTTCCCGTTTCTACTCATGTCCTCTGATACAACAGATAGGCTGTGGCTGAGGCCAACATCTTCACTGGTGTAATGGATCCTGTCTAGGCTCCTTCTAGGTTTGCTGTGCTGCCTCGAGGTCCAGTCCTTGGGTCTCTTCTCTGTCTACATTTACTTTGTAAGTGAGATAATTCAGTCTATGGGTTTAAATACCAGCTTTATGCTGACCACTGTAGCCTGAACTTCTTCTCTGAACTCCAGGCTCATCTATTCAATTGCTTGTTTGATTGTTACCATTTTAAATTCTAAAATAGGAATCTCAAGCAGAGCATGCCCAAGCCAAACTCTTGATTTGGCCTCTCCCCCAGCTTGCTCTTCCTGCAGTCTTCTCTATTCAGGTAGTGGCATTTCCATTCATGCAGTTGCTCAGGCCAAATGCTTTACAGTCATCCTTGACCCGCCTCTTTTTCTTATGTTGCATATCCAACCCAAGAGCAAATTCCATTGTCCCACCTATAATCCTGAATGTGATGATTTCTCACCACCTCCTGCTGTCCTTTTTGACCAAGTCACCATTTGCTCTTGACTGAACCACTGCACTAGGCTCCTAACTGGTCTCCCTGCTTCTACCCAGCAACTCTTAAAGGTTGTTCACACAGCAGCCAGAATGACCCTTTAAAAATATTTCAGATCACACCCCTTCCTCTGCTCAAAACCCGAGGATGGCCTTCTGTGGTACAGAGGGCCCTACCTGGTCTTGTTACCAGCTCTCCTTCAGCTCCAGACACAAGGCCTTCCTTTCTATTTTTTGTATGGTTTTTGCCCATACTTTCTCTCCCTGCTCCCCTAAGTCCCTCTGTTCTGTTCTCTGCTTGTATATTTCCCTATAGTCCCAGTGCGTGGTCCGGTACTGGTCCATGGCCTGTTTGGAACTGGGCCGCACATCATCACCTGAGCTCCTCCCCCACAACCCGAAGTCTGTGGAAAACTTACCTTCCATGGAATTGGTCTCTGGTGCCAAAAAGTTGAGGACCACTGCTTTAGAGAATGTCACTCTACTAAAGTTGACGATAATTTATGTTGGTTTCAATTTTTATTTCCCTAATTATTAGTGAGATTGAGCATTTTAAAATGCTTATTAACTATTTTGGTTTCCACTATTGTGAGTTGCCAGTTTTTTAAATCTAATTTTAAAAACCATTACATTATTTATTGCTTTGCATTGATTTATAGATGTTCTTTATGTATTTTGGATATTAGTATTTCATTGGTTGAAAATATATTCTTCTGCTCTATGGTTTGTATTGCACTTTGTTTATAGAATCTTTTGAAACACAAAAGTTTTTAAACACCTTGTTGTTTATGTACCATTATTTTCCTTTATGGTTTATACTTTTTGCATCTTACTAAGAAGACCTTTCTATCCTGAGGAAATAACATTTTCTTTTCAAAGTATTGCTTTTCATGTTTCGGTCTTTAGTCTACCCAGAATTTATAAAGTTGTAAATGGTGTGAATTAGGACTCTATTTTTCTCCAGTATGGATAACAAACAGTTCTAGTATCCACTAGTTTGCAATACCTGTTCTGTCACATATCAAGTTTCCATGTAGCAAACATTTTAGGACTCTCTATTCTACTCCGTTAGTCTGTGCGTCTACTCCTGGGCCAACAAAAACATTGTCTTAATGGTTTCATAATTAAGTGCTAATATCTGATAGAATGAGCATTATCTTTCCTCCCACCTCTGTTCTTAAGATTGCTTTGGCTATATTTGGACCATTGTTCTGCCTTACAAATTTTAGAACAAGCTTGTCAAGTTCCATGAAAAACCTTGTTGGAATTTTGATTTATTTATTCAACAGCAGTTATATATCACTTAAATGCCAGGTACTGTTATAAATGATTTACAAATACTTATTCAGTTTAAATATATACCTTTATTTGGAAAGAACTGACATGTTTCTGCTGTTTTCTTTCTAGTCATGAGCATGGGGGAAATCTGACCTTCTTTAGTATCTTTGAATAAAATTTTATAATTTTCTCCATAATGGTTTTGATGTGTTAGCTAGATTTATCCCTGGGAACTTTTTAAATTTTTATTGCCATTGTAGAAATACCAGTTGACAAGTAACACTTTCTAATTGTACATTGCAGGTGTGAAGGAATGCAATGTAGATTTTTTGTGTTTACCTTAGATCCAGCAATCTGGAGAGTTTGACTCTCTTATTAATTCTAATGATTTGTCATTGGATTCTCTTGGATTCCTAGGTGAAAATTATATAACCTTTGCTGGTTAGAATTCTTGGTTGAACAGAAGTGGTGATAGAGAGAAAAATGCAGTGGGGGTTTATTCCACTCTCCTGGGACCACTGTTCCTCTGGTCAGAGAGAAAGATGCTCCTTTCTCAGAGTCTTGGGGGCTTGCAGGCTGGTGGGTGCTGGGGTGCAAGAAAATGGACATTAGAAAAAATATTAATAATACAGGAGATTTCCCCCAATCTGAGCAGTAGGAGATTTGTTTCCCACTCATGTGCTAGACCTGGAAGGATTCACCTGGAACACCCTCTATTTATGCTGATGTCTGCTGGGACTGCCTTGAGACAAGGCCGGAATATATACTAATGGAAAAAATGGAAAATTTACCACAAGTTTGGTGGTATTTGAATCCTGGTCTTTTCCCTTAATCTGCCTGCTACTATTGTTATCAGCATCCTCAAGTAGGTTTTTCATGCATTTTGTCCAAATTTTATAGCTGCATCCAGTGGGAGAGATAGGGTAGAGTTTGCTTGCTCCATCTTACCTGGAACCGGCCTCATCTTTTACATTTTGTTTTTGTTTGTTTTCTTTTCTTTTTTAATTTTTAAAATTTTTTTATAGCATATTGAGGGAGTACAAATGTGTTAAGGTTACATACATTGCCCTTGCCCCCATCCCCCCTTGAGTCAGAGCTTCAATTTTCTTTTAATCATAAGTATGCCTTGAATATTTTCAAATACTCTTCCTGTATCTATTGAGATGATATTTTTTTGTTTTCTTTGACAATCTCTTAGCATGTTAAATTATGAGGTTAATAGATTCTCTAATAATATTATTATACTTCTATGACAAGCATAATTTATTTGAGCCATATAATAAAAATACATTTTCACATTCAGTTTGCTAACATCTTATTTACTATTATTGTACCTCTGCTCAAAATAGACATATAATTTTCCTTTCATGTATTGTCCTTTTGAGTTTTGGAGGACAGTTTTTTTCTGGTACAGTTGATATAAGTTTTGATTGGTCTGTTCCTTGAATGTTTGATAGAACTTTATAGAATTGATAGAATGTTTGATTGTAAAACTATCTGGATTGGATGCTTCCCTGTATCATTTTTTTCCCCTTTGGGGGATTATTGTTTTACTACGGATTTAATTTCTTTAATGGTATAATGTCTATTCAGATAATATTTCTCTTTCTATCTCTTATGGAATCTGTTTTTTTTTTTTTTTTTTTTGAGACAGAGTCTCACTTTGTTGTCCAGGCTAGAGTGAGTGCCGTGGCGTCAGCCTAGCTCACAGCAACCTCAAACTCCTGGGCTTGAGTGATCCTTCTGCCTCAGCCCCCCGAGTAGCTGGGACTACAGGCATGCGCCACCATGCCCGGCTAATTTTTTTTTATATATATATCAGTTGGCCAATTAATTTCTTTCTATTTATAGTAGAGACGGGGTCTCGCTCTTGCTCAGGCTGGTTTTGAACTCCTGACCTGGAGCAATCCGCCCGCCTCGGCCTCCCAAGAGCTAGGATTACAGGCGTGAGCCACAGCGCCCGGCCTGGAATCTGTTTTGATGTTAAATTTTTTCTAGGAAATTTGTCTGTTTTAACTGTTTTTAAATTTATTGACATGAAGTTTTTCATAGTTTTCTATAAATACACTGTTAATACGTGTGAAGGTGTGTGTGTGTGTGTGTGTGTGTGTGTGTGTGTGTGTGTTTCTACTGGTGTCCTACTCTCAGTTACTCTCAGTTGGGGAGCATCTTCCCAGCACTGCAAACCCTTAGAACCAGTGAACTCTTTGTTGTATAGTTCTGGACTGAGTGTGGGATTCATAATTTGTTTTGTGTTCTGGGGAATATTTTGACTGAGGGTGACTATTATATTATGACCAAAATGTTACATATCCATCTTGTTCACTTGCAAAATGGGGCTAAAACTTGTTGCTAACATTACGAAAAGATTACATTTCCCCAGACTGTCTTTTAGTGTGTTTCTCTTTTAAATAGCTCTCCCTGCACGCTGGCTTTAAGATTTACTTAGCTCCCATGAAGGGGTCATCTGGTTTGCCTACATTACAAAAACTGGGCTCCAAGTATAATGGAGAGTGTTAGACAAGAAGATAGCTGCAGAGATCTGTTAGTGACTAGCGACCCTTTTTTAAAGGAGTTACCTAAAAGCTTTTCCAAGCACTGTTTGCAGGGAACTCAGTTGTCAGTGCTGTCTGGGCTGTGTGACGGGTGGCATCTTGGGAGTCTGGCGTCCTGGATCTTCTCCCTGAGTGGCTCCTAACTGGCTGTGTGCAGTGCCTGTGTCAGTGACTCAAGCAGGACAGTGGGTGAATGGGGGTCGTGTATGGCTGGAGTGACCATTTTCATTCAGTGCAGTCTAAAATGTCATCTCATGGATGCTTTGTGCTAAGAAGGACCAGCTGATCGATTTCAGGCAGGTCACCCTGCCTCCTTCAGTATCCCGGGGGTCACTGTGACTCTAGAGGCTCTCAAGGCCCCTAACTTGAACATGCCTGGGCTTCACTGTCCAGGAAGGAAGCTGGGCCCTGGGGAGCCCGGAGGGGGTGTTAATGAGGCTGCCCGGCAGAAGCAGGGGCTTAACGGGCAGCCTCAGGACAGTGCAGCATTTTAATTGGCATCTTCCACGGAACAGCAAATTAAGTGCTCGGATTTCCTCCCTGTGTTCTTTCTCCCTTGGCTCCTGTCACCCTGGCTGGAGCCCAGACAGAGCTGAGTTGCCGCTTGGGAGCCATCACCATGGTTTTCAGAGGCTCCCAGGGAGGCTTGTGTGGAGGCTGAGGCGTCCCTTCAAGGTGGACTCCAATTGTCTTGAGAGCCACCCGGGAGGGCTTAGAAGCTTCCACTTGACAACGGTTTCCCTCCCAGGACCTAACGGGCCTACAGAGGAATGTTCTCGTCTATTCTGGAGAGGCTTCTGAGCTGTTTCGCCCTTCCCTTCAACCCCCTTTGTTTTTAAGCTTGGACTTCAGAAAGTTGTCAGGTGAGGGACATTGTCCCTCGAGACCCTTCACTCACTGTCTCCACTCACAGTGGAAAAATGATTCTGTGGCAAAAGAAAGTTGAGACCAGCAGCTTAGACAGTCTAGCTCTGACTGTCTGTGGTTGTGATTAGAACACCTTTATGTAAAGGCCAACCTGCCTTCAGATGCAAGTCCCAGCTGTGCCATGCCCAGCTGTGTGATCTTGGGCAGCTCACTTCCCCTCTCTGGGCCTTTATTCTTCCAATGCAAAGGGAAGGTTTTGAGGTAGGTTATTGATTATCAACATCTTTTCCAGCTAGGATGGTCCTGATGTCTGTGATTCTATCACTGTCAATTAAACTGTGAAGAACTTGTAGATATGGAAATGTTTGAGTTATCCCAAGGAAGCTATAAAAGCCTGGAGGAAAGAGAAAGGGCTTTGGAGTCAGACAGACATGGAGTAAAATCACCACTGATCAAAAGGGACTGTTACAGAATCATTGCTAACTCAAATATGCCTTTATGCAAATTAGAAAAAGATGCCCCTTTTGTAGTCACTTTCTGCTAGAAAATTTTAATGATAAATATATAAATCTATAGTGACTATGATGTGACTAGTGCTCCCTAGAGTTGTGCAGTGCACAATCTGCCCAGCTGTACATTGCAGTTGTCTGTGCCCTTGAGCAAATTACTTAACTTCTCTGGACCTCTGTTTACTCATCTGGCAAAAGAGGATCATAATGCCTATCTTATAAGGGTAGTGGCGAGGATAGAAATAGGTGGGAAAAGCCCCAGGGTTCATATAGAGAAGTTGCTCTGGAAACGTGAATATCCTTTCTTTTTCCGGGCGCTCTCTTCCTGTGACATGGTCTTCAGGACTGAAAGCACCTCGCCATTCCAAAAGAGCAGCAGGTGGTGTCCTAGTGTCTCCATGGTGGGCTTGGGGCTGGGAAGCACGTCCTGCCAGCTTGCCCCAGCTTCTGCTGCTGTCTTAGGAGTTCATTCCAAGTTTCCTTGGAATGCTGCCCCTACCTGCCCTGCAGGAGGGAAGGGCGAGCTCCCAGGGACAGCGCTAATCACCTGGGGGTGCAGAGTGGCGTCATGTTGGAGGTAGTGGGGAGGCCCAGGGGAGCTGGGTCTAGAAAGGCTGTGAGGAGTTCCTGGCTGGTGTAGGGTGACCCTGGGGAGCCCTCCACATGGGCGGGGCAGGGGACACAGGCTGTTTGCGCCCTAACCCTGCTCTACCCAGCATGCGAGGCAGAAGCACTGGATGACCCGCTGGGTCAGGCTGCGGGGAGCTTGATGGCACTTTGAGGTCCCTGATTGAGGCGCTGTGGAGCTTTCCTGACACAGAGGGGTTGGAAAGAGCACTGGCTTGGTGTCAGTTCATCCTGCATTTCAGGACTGCCACTTACTAGCTGGGTGCCCTTGGGTAAATTCCTTAAACTTTCAAAGCTTTAGTTGCCTCATTTATAAGATGGAAATAATTATTCCTGCATCTATAGAGTCCAGACCCTTTAGCACAAAACTCGAGGACTGTGCAGAACCCACCTCCCTTTTCAGTGTCACTCCTGGTCCCTGTGCTCCAGAATCTGAGACGCTCCCCCATTCCCTGGGCACACAGTCAGTCCCCCATGCACTTTCCTCATGCTCTTCCCTCTGCGCGAAAGACAGTGTTTGCTGCTTCTGGGCATGGTGGAATCCTCCTTAGTCCTCAGAGTTCTGCTCTACGAAGGTTCTCTAGTCCCTTGCTGTGTCAGTTGTGTATTGCTGAGTAACGAGTTGCTCTGAAACCTAGCAGCTTAAAACAACAGTGAACATTTGTTATCTTACATACTTCCCAGGGGGCAGGAATCTGGAAGCAGCTTGGTGAGGTGGTTTTGGCTCAGAGTCTCTCCTGAGATTTCATTCAAGATGTCAGATGAGGCTACAGTCCTCTGAAGGCCTGACCGGGGCTGGAGGCCCTGCTTTCCGTGTGGCTCACTCACATGGCCCGTGAGTTGATGTTGGCTTTCAGCAGGAGGCCTCAATTCTTCCTCATATGGACCTCTCCGTGGGCTGCTTGAGCATCCTTACAGCATGGCCGCCCCATCTCCCCCTAGAGCATTTGATCCAAGAGAGCAAGGTGGGCGTAGCAATATTTCTTATGAGCCTTGGAAGTTTCCCAATCTTTAGAAGTCATGAGCCGTCATTTCACAGTATTGTGTTGGTCACCTGGGTCCGTCCTGATTCAGTGTAAGAAGGGAGCAGACAGGGTGTGAGCACCAGGAGGCGAGACTTATTGGGAGCCATCTTGGGGGGCTGATATCCCATTTCCCCAATGGAATGAAGAGTTCTGGTGTTCAGCAACATTATTTATTTTTGGTGTCTTTCTGTGCCTCTGCCACATTCCAGCTCTGAGTCACATAGGGTCCACAGCCTGGCAGGGGAGGCAGACATTAAACAAGTCGTTACTCAGTTACAGTTTTCATAGTGCCATGGAGGAAGGGAAGAAAGGAAGTGGATGCAATGAGAACATCTAAGGGGGACCTGGCGTTGTGGGTGGTGGGTGGAGAGTTCCCTTCTCCGAGCTCCCGGAGCACTCTGTGCGGGGGACCATCCTGTTGCCTCTCCAACTGGGCTCGCGTTATTTTTGACCACTCATAACCCTCCTCCAACAGTGAGCTCCCCAAGAGAGATCTGCCCTTGCTGCGGTTCAGCGTCCCCAGCCCTAGCCCAGGGCCGCGCTCGCACTGGGGCTCAGCACGTGTGAGCAGAGCAAATGGAGGTCTGTGCCAGCGAGACCTCCTGTCCTCAGCAGGGGTGCTTGGGGAGAGGGAGGGGAGGGCAGACGTGGAGGAGGAAGAATGCAATTGAGGATAAAGTAGAATAAATTTGCTGCCCTCCTGTGCCTATTCTTAATGGCCTCTGCCCACACATGGCAGTTTTCTGTGGCAGCATTAAAAGAGCCCCCAGAGCAGAAGTTCTCACTGGGGAGCTGTGGGCTGGAGGGGCCCGACTGGCATCTGTGGTGATATTTTGTGCTTCCCTGGCTTTGGCTCATCCGCAGCTGACAACTAGGTGTTTCAGCAGCAGTGAGAGTGATAGTCATTGTCACACTGGCTCCTGCTTACACTGCAGCATGTGGTGTCGCAGATCCTTCACGGTCCACCTCAGGGCCTTTGCACTTGCCACTCCCTCCCGCCAGCTGTGCTTCTCCCTGGGCTTCCCCACTTCATGTGGGGCTCTGCTCAGAGCTCCTTATTGGAGACCCTATCTGACCAGCCCATCCGAAACCTCAGGCCCTCTCCATCTTCTTACCCACTGTATTTTTCTTCATTGTATAATACTAATCACGCCTGCTAGTATGTTATTTAAATACAAACCCTGAAGTTAATTAAAGAAGTCACAATGTTTGTCCAAGGGTGTAAGATTCTCTGGGTTAGTTGAAATATAAAATTTCACAGTGGTATTAGGGTCCTCATCACTTTACAGTTTACAGAGTGTTTCTTGAAAGTTAGCTCATTGAGTCCTTCCTTAAAACGACACTTTGAGATGGGCAGGGCAGGTGCTGTGAAAGACGTTTTGCAGGAGAAGCAGCTCTGGCCCACAGAGGCCGAGTGAGGGAGTCGGGGCCCGGCAGGCAGGGGCTGGGATTCAAAGTCAGGCTCTGGGATTCAAAATCTGGAGCTCCGTCCCCGCACTATAAGTGACAAACAGCAGCAGACATCAAAGTCTGCAATCACATAATTAAAAGTGACTCTCATAACACAGCTTTGCTAACACCCAGTGGCTCAAAGTGAATAGAAAAAAAACTGTTCCCATTTTGTGCATGTCCTTGGTCTTCCAGGCGAGGTTCCCTTTTGCAGAGCTGAGAGAATGTCGTTACCCTTGAAGACTCAAAGACAGTGCATTTTTTGAAATCTCATTGTGAGCTTAAATTTGATTTCCTTGGAAAGTCCTGTTCCAACCTCTCACCTCCTATATGGACCCCTACAACCTTGCTCTGTAGGTGCCCTGGACTACCCTGTCATAGCGTGCATTAGAAACCTTAGCTAGTAGACCCTAAGCTCATTAGCAGGAAAGCCTTGTGAGATAGAAAATGAAAACTGCTATATTCTTCCAGGCAGTTAGGGGCTGGGAGTGTGTGTGTGTTGAGTGTTTTGAAGAAAAAATTAGGCCTGTGTATAAACTTTTATGGAGGGAGATGAAGGAAAAACACATCAGGCACTTCCCATGAAGGCTTATAACGTACATCGCAGGAGTGCAGGCCGCCGCACCACCCATTGACATTCTTTAGCTGGAACAGGCCCTGTCAGCGGGGACACTGTGGAAGTTTACCAGTCCGGCCCGGTTGCCAGTGTGTGATGAGGAACAGCCTTCTTTGAAAGTGGGTAATGGTCAGTTTGCCCTTAGTGCTTCATTTCTTTCTGACTCACAGACACACAGTTATATATTTCAATGGTTTGTAAAATAATAATAATAATAAAGGTGATCCCCGAAGCTTCAGTGAGATGCCCATGTTTCTGGGGTCACCCTTTCTTTCCCGCCTGTACCCCCTCTTACTCCTCTTCCTGGACACCAGAGCTGGGTCTTCCTTGTCCCCTGTTTTTTTCTAAGTTAATTTTTCGAACATAAAATCAAAGGTACCGAACATGCAGTTTTGTCCATTTCTCAGCCTTTTCTCTGTTTATATTAAAACAAAAGGGCCAGAGCTGGGTTTCCTCATATCCTGGAGGCATCTAGAACCAGAATTCAAAGACATCCTTTCGCGATTTCTGCAGTAGGCCGTTGCTGAGATTTACGTGTCACACACATGCTCAGTGGTGAAGATACGAGCGTGTTAAGAAAGTGTCCCTACTTTTATGAAACATATGTATTATTAAAAAAAGTAGATGTTAAATAGATAACACCACCAACATCCACCTCGAATTGAGCATCTCATCACAGTCACGCGCCAAGGTGGTGGTAAGTGGTTCACATATTTTCTCTGTCATCCTGACAACCCTGGGAACAAGTAATATGTCTTATTTCCACATAGGACAGTGACTCAGAGGTTTGGTAAGACAGCAGAGCAGCCAGGATTCCAAATCGAGTCTGTCAGACTCTAAAGCCTGCAGTCTTTACACCCTCCTTGATAGAACACTGGTGCCAAGGACAGGAGCGTGAGCACAGGGGGACTTGTCCCCCTGGGAGGCTGCAGGCAGAGCAACTCAGCATGGCTGGTGTGCAGGGGTGTGGTGGGACGAGGCCGGAGGCACCTCTGGGCCATAGTTTGCAGGGCTTTGTCATCCGGGATGTTCTCTCTCCTTTAGGGCAGGCCACGGGGAGCTTACAGAAGATTATAGGATAGGACAAGGTGGACGATTGACAACCTCCCTGGCCTCAGTTACCTCCTGTGTGAAGTGGGGATATCAGTGGCCCTATCTCCCAGGGCTGTTCCAAAGAATGCATGAGTTAGTGCATGTAAGTGCACGTAGAAGGGCCCATAAGGGAAGCTGCTACTGCTGGAATCCTTAACACCAGTAGCATAATATTACAAGCAGGAAGAGCAAGTGAAATGGGAATGTGTTGGGCATATTTGAGAGGTAGAAAGGTGGCCAGCGTAGCTAGAGCTTAGGTAACTAGTGGATGAGAAGAGAAGGGGTCGTCTGGTTAGGAAGGGACTTGGAAGCAGTGATTTGAACACCAGGAGAAGCAGTGGAGTGTTTTATATAGGGAGCTTCTGAGTGAGAGGCCCTGGATGCTTGGGCCAGAGCTTCACAATAGGAGCTGGAAGGAGTGTAGGATCTATTTTAGAAGTAAAGCCTACAGGATTTACTAATGGGAGAGCCAAGGCTATGAAAAAAGAAAAAAAAAATAAGGGTTCTGTCACATTTTTGTCCTGATCAACTTGGGTGGGTGGGGGGAAGGTAGAGAAAGGTGGTGCCATTTACTGAGATGGGAACACCTGGGGGAAGAGCAGATATCTGGGAGAAATGGACAATGCTGCTTTGGCACGTTTGGCGCGAGAGTCCTGATGCACGTCTGTGTGGAGGGCTCCGGAAGGCGACTGGAATGAAGCCGGCCTGGTGTGAGCAACAGGAATGGGTGCAGTCCCTGGGGAACTGTTCACAAGGGAATTCAGATTGTTTGTTTGTAAACACTGCGCTTGCCATGCCAAACACACCCGCCTCAAGTTCTTGACCCCCAACTGGTCCCCAAATTTCCATCTGGCTTAGAAGATAAGATGCCAAGCCATGATCAAGCCTTTAACTGGTCATTAGAAAGGCTTTTTGGCTTCTGGACAGAGGAGGACAGTTCCTAGCAGCATGGCCAGTCTCCACCTGGGGCCTCTGTGACTTTAAGACCAGCCCTTTACTTAGTAGCTCCTGTGTGCCAGGCCCTGTGCTACACTGGAGGGAAATAGTATGAAAATATGTGTTTCTGCCAAGGGCAGCTCAGTCTAGTAGGCATCTGAGTTCCTTGCCCAAGGGTTCTGTGTGTTTTGTGCCTAGTTTTATTTATTTGGTGCATTTTGATCTTTTTAGCCTGAAGCCAGTTGGTAATAATGATTTGGTGATTTATGCTGATGGACGTAATGGTGGTGGCAGCACAGGCCTGAGCTGATGTTTGGGAGGCGTGTGTGTGTGTGTGTGTGTACACATGTGTGCATGTGCACATGCTAGCGGTCATGAGCTCAAGGTACTTTGAGGAGCTTGGCTCAAAATGGAGCAGCTCAGGTTACTTTCTGGCTGTGAGGTTGATTCCTTATCTCAAATCTGAGGATCTATTTGTGCATTTTGGGCTTTGTGCTTTGCTGGTGGCTTGCCAAGGTGGGTAGTGATCGAGCTCAGTTCTGTTCTATTTAATGCCGGTTGAGGGGGGTGAGTTTCTCTCTGTCATTCTCTGCCTTGAATGCTCCTGCTCACACTCATACAATTTCAATATCTATCCTTGGGTAGGCTTCAAAGTTGGGCTTTTAACAGTTCTTTCTCTCAAAAAAAAAAAAATTGCTGGAAAAAACCCAAGAGAATTGACCTTTAAATTCCATAGTGTGCATTTCTAGAACTGCCCAGTGCTTTCCAGTAGACTCTTAGAAAGTGCACGTGGCTTTTCCTTTTCAAAGTAGGTTATATCCTTTAGCACCTTGCCACTCAAAGTGTAGGTTCCTGGGCCAGAACCGTCAGCATCACTTGGGAGTTTTTTGGAAATGCAGAATCTCAGGCCATGCTTCTAGATCATCTGAAAAAGTGTGTTGATTTTAGCAAGACACACTGGCAGTTCTCGTGCAAGCTCAAGTTCGAGATGCGCTGATTGAGATGGCAGCCTTCTGGAACACACCCAGCCTGTTTGGATGGTTCCTGGATGGACAGTGCAGAAGGTGGTTCATTCCCAGGTGCCTTCACTTCTCCTGAGCACGAAATTAAATTAAGAACTTGACTGAGAAAGGTGGAGATTTGGCTTAGCCTAAAGATCTCTGTGGAAATGAGTGGTGTTAAGGCAGTGGGTTGCTGAGGCTTATTTAAAATAAAGCACATTCTCTTCTTTCTGCCCTGACTTAAGGGACTTTAATTTTATGGGTAAAGGCCTTGGGATACTTTTGTCACATGAAGAGGGAACTGTGCTTGCTAGTTTGGAGAAGGCCCAAGGCTCTGAGTCCATGACAGTTGTCATCGAATGTTGGAACGACTCTTAGGAGGAAAGGGAGTCACACCTGTTCTGTGGGGAGCAGAATGAAGACTTCTGGAGAGGTTTCATCATCATGGAGAAGAGCGTCTTAACTTTTGGAGAACTGTGTAAAGGGGAAGGGGCCTACAGCCAGGGGGAAGGAGCTCCCATCCCTGGAGATAGTTCAGACATGAGCTGGATGCCCACTTGTTTGGGATGTGGGGGATCTAAGCATGAGATGTGGAATTGGGCTAGATGATTTCTAATGTATTTTCCAACGGTGTGAACTGTGAGGAAAAGAGAAGAAAAGGGCTCACAGAACTGAGTTTCAATCCCAGCTTTCCTACTTACTGGTCCTGATTTGGACAAGTTATTTAGCTTTTTCTAAGCCTCACTTTCTTCATCTAAAAATAGGAATAATAATGCTTACCTTATGGGACAGCATGAAAATTAAGTAAAAATTATAGGCATAAAGTTCCTATCAGTGCCTGGCATGAAGAAGGGGCTTAATAAATTTGAGTGCTCATCCTCTTCTGTATACTTCTTTTCCTTGCCTTGTCTGGGGTAGACTGTCATTAGTTAACAGTTTGAGCAGTCAGCTTGATGCTGTATTTTAATCTCCGATACTTTTGGTTCTTGTTAACTGTGAATGATTGTTTTTCTGTCTGGTTTGCTCAACTGGGATGTTTTAATGGGGCCGGAATGGTAGGGGGCCCTGTGCCAGCCTACCACTACTGCAGCCTGATGTCAATGGCAGCTACCAGAGTGTCAGCCAAGAGGGCTGGGCAGGGCCACCCAGGCTGTCACCACCAGGAAGAGTTCAGTCCGTCTCAGGCTGCAGTGCTTTGGAGAGATTGCTGGCGCTGGGCCGGTGTACCAACACTTGAATTTAGAGCATGTTCAGATGCATCTGGACTCTGATAAAGTCACATTCCCGTCTGCAGATGCAACACATTTGTAGATGGGATAGGAAAGAAGGCAGAGTTGCATCAGGGAGACCTTTTTTGTATGTACCAAGAGCTGAGTGCTATCCTTTCATGGATTTTTACTATTCCCCTTTCCTCCAATAAAAATCTTTTCTTGTCTGCAAAAGGGAGAGATTTACAATATAATTGGTATGTCTCAGTCTGCTCCTAGAATACACCACACACTGGACCAACTCTATCATCCTTTCTACCTCTCTACATCTCACCTGTCCCCATCTTCTTGGAAGCTTCCTGGTAATACTCACTCCAGGCCACAAGGATCTCTCCTTTCTGGAATGAGGACCCTTCATGTAGCATTCAACAGAGTTTGGATTATCTCATGTATTAGTAGTATGTTTCCCCCAGTAGCCTGGCCAGGTGATTTCCACAGAAATACCCAACACCTTGATAAATTCATATGGCAGCAACTTGAATACTATTTGCCACGAAGCTCAGTGCTGGGCCTTCTGGTCTCAGCTGGACTCTTGGCTACCAAAGGACCAGGTTACATCCATCCCTACCTCCAGGACAGCGCCTGGGAAGAGGGGGCTTGGTGGGTGATCAGCAGAGTGTCATTGATTGTTGGATCTCAGTGACAGACAGCCCTGCAGGGTTGGCAACCTGAAACCTGGCAACTTGAAAAGAGGGTCAAGGAAAGGGAGCAAAGCATTGATTGACATAAGTAAAGTTCACCTTTTATTAATACCTCTCTTTGTTACAGAAAGGATTGGTGCATAGAGCAAAACATAAATATAATTTGTAGAACAAATTAGGGTATAGATAAATTAACAAACATATATAATCAGGATCAGGGAAGAAAGAAATAGATTGCGTGAGCTTTTCCATAGACTCGAATTCCTCCAAATAAAAAAAATAAATAAAGGAAATATGTTTTTCGATCTGTCTTCTTGGGTTGGCAAAGACTTCTTTGATTTTATCCTCTGCCGTGTTTCAGTGCACTCCAGGCTGAGTGAGCGGGTGAGCCGTCCTGCCCCAGGCAGGCAAGCCTTGCCCTCTGTAAGGACCTGCCCATTACTCTAGGAGAGAAGGGCCTAGAAGGGGCACTATCCCTGCCACTCTCAAATTATCAGCCCCAATGAGTCATCACTACAAATTGGTTTTATTTTCTTTTGTGCAAGAGCCTGATTCAGAGTTGATTTGACAGCCAAATTGGCCTGGAAGGTATAATGAGGCAATGCAGAGCGTTTCTAATAAAGAAATAAGGAAGAAACAGGCTGGGGGGTGGTGAAGCCTTTCATGTCTCTGGAGCACACATTCCAACTGGATTGCTGAGCTCTGTTCCAGAAGGAGCAGGAGAGCACAGTGCATTCCTCCGAGGTGCTTCCGACTGGAGGCTAAGTGGTGGGTAGAGGAGCGGAAAGGGGCTCTCCTGCCAGCCCTGGATTTAGTGGCAATGAGGCTCATACTATAGTAGTAACACTTGGATGCTAGAAATATGGTGGACAGCACAAGGGTTGAGAGCACTGGCTCTGGAATAAGGTGGTATTAGATTCAGTTTCTAAACCTGCCACTTACTGGTTGTTTCATGTCAGGCAATTTACTTAAGTTCTCAAAAGACTCAGTTTCCACACCTGAAAAATGGGGAAATAATAGCAATAACCTTAGAGGGTCTCTGTTCAGACAAAACTATGTAACAATTGAACATGGCTTAGCCTGATCCTTAGTTATTGTGTTAGAGAGCCTCTCTCATTTTAAGCAACTCCAACAATGCATCGTATGTAAGTGTTTATAACTCAATCATCTTTGTGAATTATCCATTTATGGCCATGTTCTTTTATGTTCCATGTAACCTGGCAGGTTTACTCATCCTACCATCCCCGTTTAGCCTCCCCCACCCAACCACGGCAGGCTTGGTCCCATGTCACAGACACATCTTGCTAAGCTCAGGCTTGGCATCAGAAACTGCTCAACACTCCATTTGCCATTGCCAGTCAGAGTTGTACATGTTTATGCTAAAAACCGATCTCAGGCTTGTCAAGCATCAGTATTTATCAAACCACATGGGGGCAAAGGAAGCCAGACCTTCTGCTTTACCCTTGATGAATCACTATGTGGGAGATAGGGTGTGTTCCCTTCTCTGGGAATGCGGGGCTCGGAGCGGGAAGAAATGGATGACATTTCTGAGTGCTGCCTTGCCTCGATCTGGTCTTGGACAACACACTCAGTCTTTTGGAACAGGGCTTGCCTCCTAGGGGCTGCTTTTGTGAGTTGTACTGGTTCATGCTAAGTCGAATTTGGTTCTATTCCCTTGTTTACCTCTAGAAGGCTAAATAGGGTTAGGAAGAAACTGGTAGTCGGGACTCTTGAATGAATATGGCAGTGAAGCTTCTCCCTTCATCACTAGCTTCTCCCTCCTCTAGATTCTAATGTTGTGAGTCCTGGCTCTCTTGCCCACCTTACAAAAAGAGTCTTTCTCTATTGACAATCTCCTGAGCTTATGCCAGGTACCAGGTGTTAGATAAGTGACCTCCCCAATTCCCTTCTAGCTGGTATCTGCCTCTCACTGCAGCTAGAGGCACAGGGGAGAGGGTCAGGCTGCAGTCTGGCTCTCCAGTAGGTGCAGCCCTCTCTGGAGCACGGTTCCTACTTGCCTTCCATTCTTAGAAGTCAAAGAGGCTAGTTGGAAAGGACATGGACTTTGGAGCCCGACATACTTGGGTTTGGATTTGGGTTCTGCCACACAACTGTGTGGTCTTGGGAAGATTACCCAACCTTTCTGAGCTCCTGTCCATTAAATGGGAATGAAAGTCCTATTCATTGTGAAGGCAGGGACTGTGACTGGGTATTTACACCTTGGTACTTGCAATTTATTCATTATTTGATAAATATCTTTGAATAACTGAATGGATACTTAGAGCACACATGGATGCTCAGGTGTGTTAATGTCCTTGTGTCTTCCTCTTCCTGTGTCCTTCTAATATTCTTGACCCCCATTGCCCTCTGCATGGTAGATTGATAGGAGGTGGTCATCGATCCAATCAATAAATATGTGTGCCAGGCACTGGGAGATAGCAGTTGTTTTCACTGTGCTTGTGTGGTGCTTATGTTGTAATGGAAAGAGAAAAGCAATAAACCCAATGAAGTATGGAGCATATGAGAAGGTGATAAGTGCTATAGGGAGGAATAAAACAGAAAAGGTGAATAGGGAGCAGAGGAAGGGGGAGTCAGGAGCTGAGATCTTAATACATGGTCATGGAAGGGCCCTACTTAGGTGACATCTAAACAAAGGTGGTTAATGATGATGTTGACCAAGTCTCTTTCTCCCCAGCATTCCATTCTGTTTCCTTTGCTGTTGCTTACATCTTTGCAAGTTGGAAGGCAAGGAAAGGTGAGGTCAAATATCCATGAGTAATTTCAGGCTTCACCTTTTAATGTGACCAGGGAAGGTGCCTGGAATCTCACTCCAGTACTCTCTTCTGGAGGTCTGTTGTTCCTGGCATTCCATCCATCAGACTTTCCAAAGAAGCTCACCTGGAGAGGACCCCTGGGCCAGACCCAGAGCTTGTGGCAGAGCAGCAGCGAGCCAGTACATTGGGCAGCTTTCCTTGCAGGAATCCAGACTCTGCCCCAGACCTGCTACTCACTGTATGTTTGCTCTGGCTCCCAGCATCCCAGCTGTGTTTATGCTCACCCAGGTGCCAAGGCTTTCAAAACAAGGGTGGCAGTGTTTTTGGTGTTCGTTTTGGTTACAAAGCAATGTGCACCTGCCCAGGCCACCAGCACGACCATTTGGCCTGCCCTATCTTTCCCTGCCCTTTCTGATGGCCTGGATTGCTGTGGCCCAGCTGGGACATCAGAACCCCCTTCATCACCTGGAGTTGCAATGCTGATGGCTCTGAGTTAATTACCCTTCTCACTTGCCTTCCTCCCACTGGTCTCCATGCACGTCCTTACTTTGAGATTTGTTTCTGGCCAGTTTTGGGAAGGGAAAACAGAGCAAACACACCAGGGAACACTGCCTTTAGAGTGCTGCTTCTCAGACATCAGTGCATCTAAATGGCTTTTAGGGCAATTGTTTAACTAGAGCCCTGTCCCCACTTGCAGGGACTCTGACTCAGTGGATCTGGGATGGGACCAAGGAATCTGCTGCATCATCATCTGTAACCTCATCATCAAGTCAGTTCCTCAGCTGATCACACTGGGATAAACCCAGATTGATCGGCGCAGTTTGCCCCTGAACTTGCTTGTGTGTTGGGCTGGGGGAAATCCACCCTGGCAACCCTCCTCCCAGAGTCTAGTGCAGTGCTGAGCACCCAGGCGGTGCTCAGTACACACACGTTGATGTTTAGTGGCAATGTGAGGTGAATCCTTTTATAAAGAACCCTTCACGATGTGAAGAGTTGCCACTAATTGATCTCTGTAGTTAGGTTTGCCATCTTAACGGTTGAGTTTTTCTAAAAGCAGAGGCATGCCTCAGTTCAGGATTTCGACAAAACAATAGCATCCTGAAAAGAAGAACTGAATAGGGGTAATTAGTTTTGAAGTGATCTGAGCCACACCCTCCTCCCTGAACGTTGCTTTGCTAAAGACGTATGTAGTTACACCCTTTATTAGTGCTTCCCGGCCTTGGCTGCTCACTGGAGTCAACCTGGGGACTTAGAAAATACTGATGCTTGGGTTCTTCCTCCAGGGGCCCAGTTTACCTGGTCTGGGGTGTGGCCTGGGCATCAGGATTTTGTAAAGTTCCCCAGGTGATTCTAATGTGCATTTAGACTGCACACCACTGACAGGGGATGTGTGGAACCCCCTGGAGAGGGCGGCGAGAGATGTGTTTCTTGAGTCTTACAGGGAGTCCCCTTGGACTAGAGATGGCAGGTGTCCTGGATTCTGTGATCCAGGACTACTCTTAAATCCGAATCTGAAACATACAATATATATGGACATGTATCCAAAATAATATAATATATATTTTGAAAAAGCAATAGCCATTTGTTTTCTATCCTTTACTAAAAACATTTTGCCGATTATAAACACAGCACACACTTATCATGAACTATTGAGTTTATGCAGAAAAGTATAAAAAAGTTTTCAAATTTTCCCAGATGCCACCACACAGAAGAAATAACTGTTAATACATTGAATACCCTTCCCCTGATCCCTCCCTGCCTATCTACATGTGTAGCCTGGACATGCAATGCAACATTTTTTTTAGGAGATAGGGTTTTATTTTGTAACCCAGGCTGGAGTGCAGTGCTGTGGTCATATTTCACTGCAGACTTGAACTCCTGGGCTCAAGCGATCCTCCTCCCCCAGCCTCCTGAGTAGCTGGAACTATGGGCATGAGCCACCATGCCTTGCCTGGCTAATTAAAAAATTATTTTTGGAGAGATGGGATCTCATGCAACTCAACATTGATAGAATCCATTATGCATACTGGACTCTATATTTTGTGCAACAGTATAGCATGGATAACTTTCCATAAATCTACATGATGATTTCTGTAAGATCTCACGAAATTCAAGCTCTGGTTGCACCTGATAAAAGGAACGTCTACGTTATTGTGAAAGCTTTGCACTTTTTGAAATGCAAAGCATCTCTGCTGGTGGAGGTGCCTGGGTGTGTCCGAGCAGGGCTGCATCATGCCGATGGACCATCAGACATGTCTGGGAAGTTGTGGGCTGAGGATGAAGGGCTTAGCAAGCCAAGCTACAGCCACTTTTTGTAGCACTGATCTCTGCTGAGTTTTAGTTTCATTGTTTATGTTCTTTAAGAGGTCCTGATTTCATGTGCCTTCTGGACGCCACAGAGTGTGTAGAAAGTCCAACAATAGTCAGCAGAGAGGATCCTGAACACGCAGTAGGGGAAGCCACCAGCAGGGGATATCTCAGTGTCATCCATTGTGTCCTATGGGAACAGAGACCTTGTGTTCAAGTCTCCCCAGTTGTTTGAAAGAAGCTCTCAATATATATTTATTTATATCTGGAATCTCTTGATTTTTAAATGTAGGCAACCAATTGTTTAAAAACTAAAATCATTGTGGAACCAAACAAAAATAGATTAGGGGCTTTCTCCAGTCTTCTGGAAGACAGTCTGAGATCTCTGGTCTAGTAAGCCATCTGTGGCAATTTGTATCTCTTCAGTCTACTTCAGTTTTTAAAATATTGACTAAATGCCTCATTCTGTGGGGCAGTCACTGTTCAAAAGAGTGGAAATATAAAAGTGAAAAGTTATGATCCTTGCCTTAGGTGGGTAGCTATGGACCCCACGCCAGCATCTGCTGTATTACCTGGAATGTTTCAGAAATGCAGGGTCTTACACCAGACCCACTGAATCTGAAGCTGTATTTTAAAAAGACCTGCCATCCATAGCTTAACAGACCTTCCCAGTGGTGATGTCTGCCCAGGCTGGAGAACCGTGGGCCTGGAAGACGAGTCAGGTGTGTGGGCAGAGATCTATGCCATGGAGATGGTGTGGCTTGAGGCAAGGAGGCTTCTCTGAAGTGAATGGCTCCACCTGATGCTTAGAGGATGAGTAGGAGTTGGCCAGAAGATGTGAGAGGTGTCCCAGGGAGGGGGGCAGCAGGAGCCAGAATGAGGAGGGAATGGTGTGTGAAAGGCATGTTTGGGGATTGCCCATTTAGTGCCTGTGAGTGAGTGCTGAAATATGCTCCTGGAAACTAGTGGAAGAATGAGTTCGGCCAACTTTTGATACCATGCCAAGTGAGTTGGGTTCTATCTTGTAGGGCTTGAGCATCCCTGGAGACCTTTCAGCAAGGGAGTGCGGCATCAAGTCTATGTGTAGGGAAATCACGCTCATAGCGGGGTTCAGGTTCCTTCTGGGTAGAGGCAACTTCCCTGGTGTACCCCGCTGGCCTAGATCTTGATTCCTGCCTTTTCTGGCATGATTCGGATCTAGGTCAGCAATTCCCATCCTTGGATGGGGTGGTGGACAGGAAGGTTGTATCCTCCCAGGCTGAGTGAGGATACAGGTGTTGCTGCATGCGTGATAGCGACACTGGTGTCCCTGCTCCTCTTTTCTTGTCCCTGGGAGAATGTGCACTCTCCAAGTTGAGCAGTTAGGAGGTTGCTCATGTTCTCAGCAACTGCTTAAAGTGGACTTTGTAATCCCACTTTAAGAATGGTCCACAGGTTTCTGCAGCAAACGTTTTGGAAGAAACTTGGCTCTGTGTCTTTCTTCAGAGATCTGTGATGTATAAAGAGGAAACAATTTGAACTCAAGAGCCAAGAAATTCATGTCTATACCTAACTGGGGCTCACTCCTTTCTCCCTTATTCTCTCTTCATATTTTTTTTTTTGGTTGTAAGACAACTTTGGTTTTCCAAGTGCTCATAAAAGTAATGTCTCTCATACTTAGCTAGGATAATATCCATTTCCTCCTGATGCGAGGATGTGAAATTATGCTTAAAGACTTCTGAGATAGTAGGCTCTTGTTCTGAAATATTTTAGAAGTATCTATGCTTAGAGGCAGGAATATGAATGTGAATTCTTTATGTTCATGTGATGGCTCTATAAAAGATTTTGGAAGACAGCAAGAAAATACTCATTGTTCTTAGAACTTCTGGACCCATTTTGAGTTGGGAACTTTTTCATTTAAAATTTATTTGGTACAGAATCTAGGATTTTTTGATTTCTTTTTTTTTAAATTTATTTTGTATTTCGGCATATTATGGGTTCTTTATTTTTTGAAATCCTGTGGTAGGAGAGACCATGGGAGCTGGATGCAATATTACCTCCCCCTGCTGGTCATTTTTGTGTAATGTCTTGTTTGTAATATACAGACTGGAAACAATGAGGCAATACTAATGCCAGAAATAGAAAAGAGACTGAAGTTCAATCCATTCATTTTTAAAAATTGTCCAAATTTAGTGAATTTTGAAATATTTACTTTTGTGAGAGGATGAAAGGAATTTTCTGAGTCCTTTAATTCTTTGCAAAATGATGTAATAAGTTTAGGATGTAGCTACTGTATTTCTTCTGTTCTGCTGTGGCAACCCACTTCTTATACATTCGTGGTTACATTAGCAATCTCTTTTATTCTGCCTATGCATCGACTGTTTCTTCTGAGCTAAAATGAGTAGGTTTTTCCTGTTGATTGTTTTGAATGTTCATTCAAGTAGATCATAAATGTCTATATACCAGGTATACACAAAACAACCAAGGTATAAGCTAAATTTATGGGCATGAAACGTGATATTTAAAGTGAGCGAAACTTGTGTTTCTACTTAACCACTTCAGTACCAGCATTGACTATAGTCGACAGCCACAGATGAACATGCACGTCGACTTTAGCGGACAGCCGTGATATGGCTTTTCTAATTTTTCATTTATCAAAATAAAATTGTGAACATTTAAAAATAACATAATGAAAACATATATGTATATGTTACCTATTTTGATTTACATTACAAGTAAAACTGGCTATAAAGTAAAACAAGCTTTCAGTGCTTTAAAGCTTTCTTCATCACACAAAAGAAAAACGGATTCGTCGTCAACGTACAGCACAAACTATCGTGCGGACTATGAGTGCTGTCTGTGGGCAAGGTTGTGCGGCCAGTGAGTGACGTACCAAAGTGGTTAATAACTGATCTCTTTTTTACCCACGAAGATAGGTTCATAAATTATAGGGGATATTATGACTCTATCTGCATGATGATAAATTATATTATTATAGAGGCTTTTCAGAGGAGATAAACTGCACTGCTGAGAAGCTTTAGGGGTAAGGTTTTCTTGGGCAGTTCTCTGACTCCCCCTTTGTGAACTCCTCTGTTTGTTAGCATCTACATTTAGTATCTTTCATACCAAAAACCAACTTTGTTGTTATCATCTGAAATCCCTGCCTTGACTTTGCCCCATATGGATCCCAGAAAACCAGATGCATTCCAGTGCTGAGAGTGCATTTCATGTTGAAGGTCATTCCCGTTAGAATCTTGAAGGTCAAGGACATTCACTAGTTTGGAAATCTGGTGCACATGCCTCTTACTGAGTGAGTGTATGCCAGTTAACTTCTCTAGGTGTATTAAACTGGATGTTGTTTAGGTCCTCTCTAGCTTTATCCAAATGTTTAATCAGAATGATTGAGAGAGACATTTGACCTCGTTTAGGTGTTGAGACCGGCCTTAGAAATATAGAAGGAAAGAGAGTAAAGCTGCTTTTATCCACTTACAAAGACTCTCAAATATAGCATAATGTCAAAACATCCAGAAGATTGGTTGTAGATTGGACATATATGCAGACACACCTGCCTTGTTTTTAATTGCATCCTTTTTTCCCCCCCAGTTGCAAATGAAGCCGGAGACAAGAATGCCAGACCACTTGCCCGCTTCTCCCGTGAGTAAATCTTGTTTCACTCCTTTCCTGGGCTGCATCAGAACATGTTCTCCAGAGGTGTTTTGCCCTGTGTGGAACACCCTGTAATCCTGTCAGGTGTTAATAAGACAGCAATGTAAGAGATGTCTTCAACTGGCTAATATTCCTTTTGAGCCCCATCATGGGTGAACTATCTACCCATTGCTACTGCCTTTTCAATCCTCAGAACTGCAGTTTCCAAACTGTGTTTTAGGGCTTCACTGTCCAAAATATGGTCCTCAGAGCAGCAGAATCAACATCATCTGGGGGCTTTGTAGAAATGTGGAGCCTCAGGCCCCCCTACCCCAGTCCTACTGAATCAGAATCTGCATTTTCACAAATCCCCAGGTGATTCCTATTTATGTTAGAATTTGAGAAGCGCTGTGCTAGGAATATCCTGTTTATGAACGTTTTATGAAGATAAAATGAGAGGAGTCCATGCATTGCTTGTAGCTGTCAGAGTCTACACACATGTGAAATGTGAAACATCACCACTCAAGGTGGATTTATGCGTGGCTCCACTGGCTCAGTGTGGTGACATTTTGAAGCTCAGATGGACTGAATGGTTTTCCTTAGGCATCAGGATGATCCTTAAGGCTGCAGGCTGGCCATGTGGTTTCCCTTGACACTTCTGTTGGCAGGTCTTGATCCCCATGAGAGAGCAGGAGTCGAAAGCCTCCCAATGTTTCCATGCCAGCGTGATCAGCAAATTATAAATTATACAGGAAGTTAACGCACTCACTGGAATGAAAACCTGGATTCCAGTGAAGGGAGTGGAAATACTAGAGCCTGAGCAGGGTTGGGTGAAGATGTGCTGCAAACCGGCCATGCATCAAGTGGAGAGGTGGTAGAGTTGTAAATCCAAACCGATGGATTTTTTTTCCAGCACCATCACTGTCTCACTGGCTTTCACCAATAGTAACTTCACTTACACTTTCTGGGCTTCAGTTTTCCCCTCTGAAAAACAGGAAAATCATAACCTTTCTAAAATGATTGCAATCTTTTGAATTTTGACACAAGATGAGCTCCACAAATTCCCAGTCATAGTGCTGTTCATGTGGGGCTGATCAGGTCTGAGTGTGGATATTGCCATAGTAAATCTTAATATGCAAAGTCGAAAGTCTAATTTCTCTATTTAAAGGGCTTTTTCTAAACTTTGCCTTCCAGCTCTTTTTGGGAAGCTTCAAAACTTTGGCATTGATTTCCTAGAAATGATTTTTATAGAACTGTAATAATGTATGGTAATGAAAGAGCACTAAGTGCTCACATTTTAGAAATTGTGTAATAAAACACTCGCTTATCACGGGCCTCGTTTTTCACTGCCCTCCTACCCGGAATCATTATTTCCAAAATAAGTATTTCATCCCACAGCTCAATGAGGATGATGAATATGCTTTTATTCCTTTTATTTCTTCATCTCCTGAGTGATAGTCAGGCAAATTAGTAAATTGGAATTGTAACCTGACCACACTGTGTGTGCTGTGCTGGCCGCACCCCCACAGGAATTCCTGAAGTTCATTGTGAGTCCTGGGGTGGGGATGGGGCTCTTGCACCGTGATTCCAGAATGAGGGATTTAGCAGGTAGTCCTTTCACAGAAAGAAGAGGTGACTTCTCTTGTAAACAGCTTCCACAACTTCTCAACTTTGTGAGTGGGTTGTGTCACTTGAAAGCTTTATTAGCTGGAGATCAGTGAGGACATGAGAAAAAAATATCTACACGGGAAACTAATGATTAGTGGCAAACCAATTAAGTTGGACTGATTCAGGAAAAAGAAAGGAGAAAAGAATCTTCTAACTCAATGCAATGTCCTGGAAAAAAGTCAAATAGCACATGAGCTACTAAGTAGTCTTTTTGTAGCAAATACCAGAGAGGAAAAAATTAGGCAGCTTTTAGGAAGGAAAAAAAAAAAGTCCTCAGTGTAGCATCATCCCACTGATGCTCACTTCACTTTACCACCTTGAAAATGACCTTCATCTGATGGTGTGAGTGTTCAGTTTGGGAAGGTCGGGAGGATTGGTCTGCATGACAGACTTTTCTTTGGAGATGGAAGGTAAAGGACTGCAACATTCTCTAATTTTTGCATCTGGCAAGATGGCTGCAAACCTCTGACAGTGTGCACTGCCCAGCACAGAGCCAGGCACCAGGGGATTGGGAGGCCAGAGCCTCTGTGGGGCCGTTGGGGCTCAGCAGAGAGAGCTGGGGTGGAGAGGAGGAGGGCCTGGCTGTGGTGATGGACGCTGCGGAGTGAGACCTGTGAGATCTGGATCCTGTCAGGCCCTTTATCACACCTGCCCCATCACTTCAGGCTCAAGCAATGCTTTTGATCAACCTGGCTTCGGTCAGGGCATCTGCCTGACAACCCTGGGCACATAGAGTGACGTGGGAGTGGGAGTTGTAAAGCAGGAGGAGGGAGGGAGGGGTGAGAGTCAAAGGAAGTGGAGAATATTCTCTTCCCCTCAAAAACAACAGGAGAATGACAGTGTCCAGGAGAGTAACACGTGTGGCCTTCTGGATCTTTGAGTTTGGATTTGGTCGAGGGACCACACTTGGGGATCTGGAGGGTTACGTGTGGCCTTGAGGCTGTAGGTTCTCCAACCCTGGACTGTGTGAGCCCAGAGCATGTTGGCTTCTGACAACAGATGGTTTGAGAATGGCATCCATCACTAGGCTCGCTGTCCTGGGCTAGAGCCCTGCTATGTGGGAACTACCCCCTCTCTGCAGAGGGTGGGTGGAGCCTGCAGAGCATCTCACATGGGTGCTGCATGCAAAGCTCTCTGACAGCAGATGCTTCTCACATCAGCTGATGGTATCGCATATTACAAATGAGGATAGGGAGGCTCAGAGAAAAGGCTGAGAATTGCCCATTGCTGGAATTCTGGGTCTCCTGACTTCAAATCCTGCTGTTCCCCATACACGGTACTTCCTTCCTGGTCTAAAGGGCTAGGGCTTGCCATTTCTGTGGCTCGGGGGCTCTCGGGGGCCTGCCAGCTCTATAGTGGAAGTCCTCCAGCCTCAGCACAGGGAACGCTTCATAGATCCATGTTGTAGTGACCGCCACTGCACTTGATTCCATCTGGGCTGAGAAGACCTTCTCCAAACACTCTCTGCCACCTGCCCACTGAAATTCCTTAAAATAAGGGAAAACTTGAAGATTTCGTCTTAGTTCATTCAGTGCTTCTATGAGCGAATACCTGAGACTGGGTAATTTATAATCAACAATAATTTATTTCTCACAGTTCTAGAGGCTGGGAAGTCCAAGACCAAGCACTGGCATGTGGCAAGGGCCCTCCTGCTGCATCCTCCAGAGGAGAGGAAGGCCGTGTCCTCTCATGGTGGAAGGTGGAAGGGCAGGAGCGAGCAAAGTCCCTCCGTCAAGCCCTTTTATGGCATTAATCTATTCATGAGCCCTCATGACCCAAACACCTTCCTAAAGGCCCCACCTCCCAACATTGTTGCATTGGGGATTAAATTTTAACCTATGAATTTTGGAGGGGACACAAACATTCAAACCATAGCAATTTAAAATGCAAATCTCCTTGGGAGAAGGAACATAGTGATGCTTTCTTACTGTAGTGAAAACGATGGGTAGAAGACTTTTTAATTTTTTTACCCCAGACACCTGAAAGTGTATTCTCAGTGTGTAAACAGAAGCAACAAGGGGCTATTTCATTTGTTCATTCATTTGCCAGATACTTAGCACTCACCGTGGGTCCAGCATTTTGCTGTGTGTTAAGGATACAAATTCTGATTAAAATTGTTGTTATCAAGAAATGTAAGACTTGGTGTGAGGAGACAGAGAAGCTAGTCAGCAGGGCAGTAAGTGCTGTCTAGCAGAGGGGTCAGCGCGGGGGGTGGGGACAGCGAGGGGTGGAGGTGGGGACTGTGGGAACACAGGACAGGGCCTCTAAATGAGTTAGATCAGGTGTCTCCAAGAAGGGGATGCTTGAGCTGAGTGTGTAGGGTGCTTGGGGTTACCCAGGTTACCCAGGTGAGGGGAGAACAGGGATCACATCGCAGGCAGAGGGAATACACGGGCACAAAAGAGCCTTACACCCTGGGGACACTGGCCTGAGAGGCAGCTTGGAGTCAAGTTGAGAGGGATCTTATTGCCAGCCTAAGGACTGTGATTCTGGGGGAGCCTTTGAAGGGCTTTCACACATGGCCGGCCTCTCACCCTCCTTCTGGAGCTGGGATGGCCTCTGGGGACCAGGGCTGTGTGGTGAAGAGCTGGACCCCCCAGCCCAGGCCTGGGGCCAGCCAGGTGAGGAGCTCCCAGAGCCCCCTGTGGCTGGGTACTGGCACCTGTGACTTCCGGGATGGAATCAGCTGGCTGTGGGGCTGTGGGCCCCTCGCTGGACCAGCTTCCTGGGATGCTGGCGAGGCTGCCTTCCAGCGCCAGGCCTGGAGAGCCATCCTCTGGGAGATGTCTGTTTTATGTGTCTGTCCGTCTCCCCAGTAGATGGTCAACTCCTTGACGCCGAGGGCCTGGCCTGGTTGAGCCGTGCGTTGACTGTGCTTGGTATAGGAGCAAATGCGTACTGAGTGAAGACTGTGTAAACTCGTACCCTGTTCCACTGCTCTTCCTCATCCTAATGTCACAAGCGGCTGTGAGCTGTCTCACTGCCGGCACACACACTCCCTGAACCCTTCCAGAGTGCATCCTCATGGGTCTCCCACACACAAGTGGCAGAGTCCTCAGAAGCTATCAGCGACGTAAGCTCCAGGATCAGGCCTGGGTTTGGGTTCTGTGTCCAGGGATTCTGAACTCTGTGTGAGCTTGGGCAGGTAACTTAACCCCCCATAAGCCATACTCTGTTCACCTGGATTCTGGGACAATACCTGAACTTACTTCCAGAGTTGTAGACAATCACATGCAGGAGCGAGTGTTAAAATACTTAAAAACACGTGACATGGTCACTGACCCCTCAAACACATGTTGGCCATGCCCTGTGGAAGGACCAGGGTGCAGGAGGCCCCTGGATGGAAGGCACTGGCCCTGCGGTGGCTGGGTGGGGGTGGGCAGCTGAGGGGGTCATTGACCCTGATGACCTGGGATGCACTGTGTGAAGCACAACGCCTGCCTACCACAAGTGCTCTGTGAGTATGTGTGGTCGTTATTATACATGTCATTACCCTGAGTCATCAACCTGCCTGCCGTCTTCCCTCTCTTCCTCCATTCCCTCCTCCCTTTTCCATATATTATTGAAGACTTTCCTGTGCTAGGCTCTGAGTTAGGAGACACTTGGATGAGTAAGTTTATCTTCAGAGAGCTCACAACCTAATCAGGGAGACGGCAAGTGGAGGGAAATCCGAGGGATTGGTAGGAGGAGCTGGGAGACGCAGAGGGGAAGACCTCAGCCAGCCTGAGGTGGGGTGGATTTGGGGGAGTCCTCCTGGAGAAGACGAGCCTTAGCTGAGGCTTGGGGTGAGTGGGATTAATAGGTAGAGAAGGTAATTTCTCAATAATGATAATAAAAAACCCCAATACCATATGTATGGGAATAAAGGCCACATGTAGTGTTCAGACATGGCCACAGTGTGGCAGAAAAAGCCAAGATTTTGGTGGCATCTCTGTCCTTAAAAGAAGCTGTGTTTAGTGCATTGGACAGAGCTGTTGTTGAGGGGTCCAGGGCACTGGTGGAGACTGTGCAGAGGGGAACAGTGGCCACAAGGCTTGTGTAGCTGGGCAGCTCCATTCCAGGGTTCTGATTGTTTCCCTGATAAAGGAAAGACTATTTCTCCCCTGAGGTGAGCAATCCTTGAAAAGCAAATACAGCAGTCCCCCTTACCTGTGGTTTTGCTTTCCCAGTTTTTCAACCTGTGATCAACCATGATCTGAAAATATTAAATGGAAAATTCCAGGAATAAACAACTCGTAAGTTTTCAACTGCACACTGTTTCGAGGAACGTCATGAAATCTTGTGCTATCCCACCCAGCACTCGAATCCTCTTTGTCCAGTGTATCCACCCTGTGGATGCTTCCTGCCCTTTAGTCACTTAGTGGCCACTTGGTTTATCACATCAACCATGGCAACGTCGCAGTGCTTGCGTTCAAATCACTCTCATTTTACTTCGTGGCCCCAAAGTGCAAGAGTGGGGATGCTGGCAATTCAGATATGCCAAAGAGAAGCTGTCAAGTGCTTCCTTTAAGCGAAAAGGTGAAAGTTCGTGACTTAATAAGGAAAGAGAGAAAAAAAAAATCGTATGCCGAGGTTGCTAAGATCCACAGTGAGAATGAATTTTCCATCTGTGAAATTGTAAAGAAGGAAAAAGAAACCTGTGCTAGTGTTGCTGTCATACCTCAAATGACGAGTTACAGCCACAGTGCATGGTAAGTGCTTAATTGAGACGGAAGAGGCATTAAATTTGTGGGAGAGATGAACAGAGTCATGTTCCGGTTGATGGCAGTTGGGTTGGATACTATTTTCACTTTCAGAAATCCACTGGGGATCTTGGGACGTAAATCCTGAGGATAAGTGGGGGGACTACTGTGTTCTCAAAAGCAATAAGAAAAATGGAGACTAATTAGTAATGCCTTCAAATTTGGCATTTTTTTGCTTTGGGAGGTAAAATCCGGATATTGTTGGAAATAGGTTCCTGCGGAAGAGTTGGAGTACTTAGGGTGGACGGGTGATGAAACCCCTGGTATTTTTGTGTGGGGCAGGGGTGGGCAGGGGGAGGCAGGGGTGTGCAGTGGGTGGGTGCTGGGGTTGGACTAGAGGGGCAGGCAGCACCTGTTACATGATGAGGCCATGTGCGGAGCCTCAGGGCAAACTGAGAATCATGTCTGAGAGAGCACTGGGTCCAGCCAGAGGACTTTTCTAGATTCATTGTTAACAGTTAGGAGGGTCCTTGGCACACAGCAGGAGCTTGCGTTAGGTGTGGATGGGTTATGGGACCAGGATTATGAGGACAAAAAGAAGATAAAATGGGTGGAGGAAGGACAGAGCAATGCCATGTGCTGTGGGCTGTGGCTGGTGGCTGGGCTTTCAGAGTTCTCAGGGGCACATATATGATGAGGCAGAGCCATATAAAAGGGCCTAGGACAGATGAGATTGGTGCATTCAGGGAGTTATGGCAGGCTAAATAGTCAAACTCACAGAGGCACAGAATAGAATGGTGGTTCTATTCTATTCCGTGGGAAGGGGAGGAGCAAATGGGAAATTGTTGCCCAATGGGTAAAAAGTTTCACTTATGTAAGATGAATAAGTTCTCCAGATGTGCTGTACAACATAATCCCTGTATTTATGGTATTGTGCTCTTTAAAATATGTTAAGAGGCTAGCTCTCGTTAAGATTTCTTCCCACAAAAACCAGCCAACCAAACAAACAAATGGCACAAAAAGAACACCAGAAAACTTCTGAAAGTGATGGGTATGCTTAGTCCTCTGGCTGTGCTGATGGTATCACAGGTATATATTGCAGGGTGAGAGCATTATTTGATGCAGGCCCGTGAGGAGATTAGCTACTGCTCCCCACAGAGCCAAGTCCTTAAGATAGGGGGTTGCCACAGAGGATAAGGAAATTGATAGGCAAGAGAGAGAAATAAAAGAATACACAGAGACTAAGGCATAGTTTATAGTTTTATATATATATATATAAAGATCAAATATAACACAGCGGGAAGTACCTAGGGGACTGGCGTATCTCCATCAGTGAATATGGTTAGATTCATACAGGTTTTTATAATCACAGACATCAGTTACCAGTTGTCAGGGTAACATATTTGCATATCAGGGAATGCAGTTGCTAGAAGATACAGGTAGTGGGTTAGGGTCAAAAGTCCTCTCAAAGGGCTTCTAATCTATCTAGGTGAACAAACAAGTACAAAGTCTTTCAGGGGCTAGCTTCTAAGTTCTAAGAGGTAGTTGTCAATTAACAAAGGTAAAACAAAAGAGGTATAGTAACTCCATATATCTTTGATTAGTTATGGGGGTCACTCCATCTTTTGGACAGGAAATTACAACAGCATCTCCAATATGACTTAAATCTCAGCACTTAAAGGTAGACAAACAGGAGAGAACAGGAAGCCTATCTCTAATAAACAGGTTGTTTATAACCACTGGGGCGCTTCTCTGGGCAAAGTGCACTCGTTGTCTCCGGCTCCCATCCTGTGGGCCATTATTTGCCTTGCCTTGTCTTTCAAGACACAGGGAAGCTCAGATATTTTGAGATACCGGGAAGCCTTCCTGGAAAACATCCCCACCAGAGATTTGAGAGCTCTCCCATGATAGCAGACTCTAATAAGTGAACCATTGAGTCCACATATTCCTTTAGGGTAAAACCCTGCAAACTCCTGTTTCTGTCTTTAATATAGTAATATTGGGTTATATAATAAAATAATGGTCTTATGAGCCACATTTCATTAATTCCCCAATCATATTTTCCAATAATATATTATATACATATGCCCTAAGTCATCAATACATACACTTTGAATATGCGAAATTTTTGTATATCAACTATAAATCTTGATAAAGCTTAAAAAATTGGTGAGGAGAGCTAGAACAGGACAGGAAGTGGATTTGGAGATTTCTTGATTTGTCTTAAACAACCCTAACTATTTTTAAAAACTTTAGGTCCTAGGTCCCACCTCAACACTATTTAAGAACTATGCATTTCTATTTCCCACTTACTCCAGCAAAAAGTCATCTTTAACCATGGCAGCTTCAGAATTTCTATATGTGAGGGGCTTGGGGGAGTCTTTGGTAATTTATTAGAAATGCAAGTTCCTGGGCCCCCATCCCAGATCTGCTGAATCAGAAATCTTGGGGTCCCAGAAATCTGTGTTTGGGAACCAATGTGCTGGTTGAAAAGACTGTGTGGTGGGGGAGATGGAGGCATAGGCAGGGTGCAGTGCTTGGTATGTTGTTTTTATGTAGTGTATCTGTTACAGAATAGTAAGTTTTCTGTAGCTGCTTCAAATTATGTATACCTAAGATGGAGCAAATACCAGTTGTCCTTATCAAAGAATAATATGTTATTATTATAATTTTATTTTTATTGGCAGGGTTGGGGGTGCTGGTGGAGATTATGGGGAGATGGTCTAAAGGTCCCACCACCCAATCCTTGGAACTGGCTCCAAGTAGTTTCTTAAATCTAATCCTCTCTTTCTAAAATCACCTCCCACCTCATCCTGACCCCTTCTCCACAACAAAGTCATTGTAAGAGCTGCTTGGCTGGTCCACCGGCTTCTTACCTATGCCTATAATCACTCCCCCACTCCAGGATGACCTGTAGCTTTTTTTTAATTTTTTTTAATTTTTTTAATTTTTTATTTCGGCATATTATGGGGGTACAGATTTTAAAGTTTCAATAAATGCCCTTCCCCCCCTCCCCCCATAAGTCTGAGTCTCCAGCGTGACCATCCCTCAGATGGTGCGCCTATCACTCGTTATGTATGTATATACCCGCCCCCCCACCCCCCCTCCCCAATACCCTATTACTGTAGTACCTATGTGTCCACTTAGGTGCTACTCAGTTAATACCAGTTTGCTGGAGAATATATCTGGTGCTTGTTTTTCCATTCTTGGGATACTTCACTTAGTAGTATGGGTTCCAGCTCTAACCAGGAAAATATAAGATGTGCTATATCACCATTGTTTCTTAGAGCTGAATAGTACTCCATGGTATACATATACCACATTTTATTAATCCATTCTTGGATTGATGGGCACTTGGGCTGTTTCCACAGCCTTGCGATTATAAATTGTGCTGCTATGAACATTCGAGTGCAGGTGTCTTTTTTGTAGAGTGTCATTGGATCATTTGGGTAGATGCCCAGCAATGGGATTGCTGGATCAAATGGTAGATTCACTTGTATCACTTTAAGGTATCTCCGTATATGCACCCAACTTAGGTGCACCCAGTTTCATAAAGCAAACCTTACTGGATCTAAGCAAATGGATTAATAGCAACTCCATAATCACTGGAGATTTCAACACCCCACTGACGGCTCGAGACAGATCCTCCAAACAGAAAATTAATAAATAAATAATGGACTTAAACAAAACTCTAGAACAATTGGATCTGACTGACATCTACAGGACATTCTACCCCAAAGCCACTGAATATACGTTCTTCTCATCAGCTCACGGGACATTCTCTAAGATTGACCATATCCTAGGACACAAAGTAAACCTCAAGAAATTTAAAAAAATAGAAATCATACCATGTATCTTCTCAGATCACAATGGAATAAGGGTAGAAATCAACCCTAACAGAAACTCACATTTCTACACAAAAACATGGAAATTAAACAACCTTCTACTAAATGATTACTTCATAAATGAAGAAATCAAGACAGAAATAAAAAAATTCTATGAAGAAAATGACAATGGAGAGACAAATTATCAACTCCTCTGGGACACAGCTAAAGCAGTTCTGAGAGGAAAGTTTATCTCCATAAATGCCTATAACCAAAAGTCAAAAAGACCTGTAGCTTTTGTCCTTAAGCTTTGGTTTTTATCGTGACACTTTGTGCTTCAGAACCAGTTACTTCTCAACTGTGTTCACCCACAATTTCTCTGCTAGCCCACAAGGGGGCTCCACTGCTTTATCTTACCCCCTTTCTCCACCGCCTTCAGCAAACAGTTATCAAGTCAAGCAAAACAGCTTGGTTCAGCCAACAGATATTTCAACCCATTATCTTAGATCTGAAAGATTTCAAGTTAGAGTAGAGCTTAAAAATCATCTGGTCCAATGCTTATCACTCCATCTAAAACTCGAATCCCCTGTATGACATCCCTGTCATGGGGTCACCAACTCTCTACAGGAACCCAACCAATAGTAGAACACTCACCTTGTCCTGGAAGGGGTTGATGGTTATGGTCAGAGTGATGGACTCAGGTGTGTATGGGGTGTAGGGGCACTGAGACTCACTCTGCCTTTTCCTCTTTGAAATGTGTCCACTTGTGTCCCTTGATCTCCAATATATTAGCCACTGGTCCACCAGTAGACTACTGTTGATACTACAGGTACCTTCTAGGTGTTTGTGGATGATATGTAACCCAGCTGTCGGCTAGAAGCTGCTAGTCCATTGAGATCTAGGTAAATAGCTTCAAATTGCTATTGTGTGCACTTTGGAAGTTCACACTCCCTGATACTTCTGTGAATGCCTGGCATGGCCATGTTTTTCTGGCCCTGATTTCCTATCTCAGATGATCATTTTCCTTTATATGCTTAGCCATCTTCATATCTCTTGGACATAGTCTCAGGTGTGCTACAAAGCCCCTTCTTCTCTTCCTCCAGAGTAACCAAAGGTTGTTGGTCAAAGCAGAATTTGACTGAAGATTGAGAAGGGACCAATGAGAGAGATCAACAATGTGCACTGTAAGTGCATGTAGACCATTTAAATTCATAGTCTCGTTCTCAACAGCCTTTTCTGCCATCCTACTACCGTTTGTTCCTGCAGCTCCTACCCTACCACCTCTTGATCCTTCTCTCCTCTCCTTCCTCCATTCTTTACCCTTTATTTCCACTTCTCTCTTAGGAATCAAGAGATACTCCTCAGGTTTCTCATGTAAAACAGCTTAACCATCCCTCTATTGCTTTGGGGTCTGCTGACACCCTTACCCTCAGCATTTCACTTTCGACTCCTTTCAATTTCTTTTTGCCTAAACACAGAACAGTTTCTTCTCCCTTAATGAGAACTGTAGTACTATCTGCTGAGATAACAACAAATGTTTATTCCTTGCCACTTGTGTACAAGCTTATATAATTTAAAAACCTGATTAGAAATTTCTTTGTGTAATGTGACCCCAGGGAGAGCGAGGAAGACACGGCTTGACTATTGTACTCCAAGTCCCTCCTTCTCTACCCTCTCAGTGAATACTCTTTTGAATAAAGTTAAGATGATGTTTCTGGTTTCAGCAAGAGATAGACTAGAGTAGCCTGAGTTTACCAACACACAGAAATGCTGAGTAAAATATTTTTAAAATATTTTTAAATGCATACTTACACTTGCAATAGAGAAAGGGAACTCCACAGGTGCTAGAAATGAAGGAGGAATTTAATATCAGTACAGTGAGCTGTAAACATGTGTGCTGATTGCACAGCTTATGCTACATGGGGGTGGTGCTGCTAAGTCCATGGAATCTGGCAACACATGTTTTAACATCTACATGGGGAAAGGTGATAAGGTCTTGGGCTGTGCAGGGCAGGGAATTGGATCTGAGACTTCTGCCCAAACTCGGACTCTTGAAACAAATGGCAGATTGTGTTTTCCAAAAATATTTGCAACTATATCCTCCATCCCACATGCTCCTCTTGTAATGTGATGCTGACAAGCCTCCCACTGAGATGTGAAGCCTGTGTTTTTTCTCCTCGAGTCTGGGTGGCCTGTAAATGTGGCAGACATGATATGATGTGACTTGCAGAGTTAGATCATCAAAGGTGAGGCAGCTTCCACCTGCCGCCTGTTGGGATACTTGTTCATAGAGCACCGTCGTCATGCTGTGAGGAAACAGAGTCCCTGTGAGCCTTTTCACCTCTGAGCCCTTCCCAAAGTACAGGTTTGTGAGCAAAATAAATGGTAGTTGTTGTTTGAAGCCACTGTTTGGCTTGATATGTTATGCAGCAATAGATAACAGAAACAAAGGGCTACATCATCAATAAAAGAGGGATCAGGAAAACAAAATACACTCATTGCCATAGGGAGATAATAAAGGAACTTGCTTGCCTCTTCTGGCTCTTGAGGAAAAGTCTTCCCTGGGTGATTGAAAATACCTGAATGGTCTAGGAACCCTTTCAGAGTAAGAAATTAATGAAAATTGGTTCTGGGCTGATAATGGCCATATCGAATGCAAAGATTTTTTTTTTTTTTTTTTTGAGATAGAATTCACTCTGTTGCCCAGGCTAGAGTGCCGTGGCATCAGCCTAGCTCACAGCAACCTCAAACTCCTGGGCTCAAGTGATCCTTCTGCCTCAGCCTCCTGAGTAGCTGGGACTACAGGCATGCACCACCATGCCCGGCTAATTTTTTCTATGTATTTTTAGATGGCCAATTAATTTCTTTCTAATTTTAGTAGAGATGGGGTCTTGCTCTTGCTCAGACTGGTTTCGAATTCCTGACCTTGAGCTATCCTCTCGCCTCGGCCTCCCAGAGTGCTAGGATTACAGGCATGAGCCACTGTGCCCGGCCAAAGATCTTTTGAAATATAACCTACATCATAAGATATTTTCACAGAGAAAATAAAACCAACTAAACATGAGTTTACAGTCCATATTAAAAACAAAACAAAACTCATACAGGGCAGCAATTCACCATGATGAGCAAGAGTCAGTGAACACAGACAATTAGAACCCTATGAATTTGAGATACAGGTTGAGTATCCCTTATCTGAAATTCTTGGGACCAGAAGTGTTTTGGATTTTGATTGTTTTCAGATTTTGGAACATTTTTATACACATAAGGAGATATCTTGGGGATGGGACCCAAGTCTAAATACGAAATTCATTTATGCTTCATATATGCTTTTATTTTTATTTTTTATTTCGACATATTATGGGGGTACACATTTTAAGGTTTCAATAAATGCCCATTCCCCTCCCATATATGTTTTTAAACACAGCCTGAAGGTAATTTTATATAATATTTTTAACAATTTTGTGCATGAAATAAAGTTTGTGAACATTGAACCATCATTGAACTGTGACCTGTCACATGAGGTCAGGTGTGGTATTTCCACTTGTGATGTCATGTTGACACTCAGAAAGTTTGAATTTCGGAGCATTTCAGATTTCAAACTTTAGATTAGGGATGTTCAACCTGTAATACAATGACATATTTAAAGCAAATATAGACTAGGTCTATTTAAAAATGACTAAAAAAATTAAATAGATTGAAACTGTAAGAAAGGAACAAGACCTTGGGAAAAAAATGGTAAAATTTTAAGGCAACCTATGGAGCTTCGAGAAATGTAAAAGGTAGCATTAAAAACCCCAACAAAACAAAACCTAAATACAGTTTATCCAACAATGTTGAATAGGACTAAAAAGAGAAATAATAAACCAGAAGAAATATATATTTGAGGAGATTATCCAGAATGTATCTCAGAGAAATGGCAAGCATGAAAGAGTGTTTAAATGACATGGAAGATAGAATGAGAAAGTCCAGCACACATCAAGTAGGAACTCCAGAAAGATAGACCAGAGAGAATATGGAAAAAGTAACAATTGAAGATCTAATGGCTGAGAATTTTCCAGAATTGATTAGTGATATGAATCATACCTAGTTTCAAGCAGGAAAATAGAAATTAACCTATTGGTAGACAACTTACAATGAGACTGCAGAATGTCATGGACAATGAGAAAATCCTAAAGATAATTGGAAATAAAAGACAGGTTACTTACTGTGTCTGAGACTATAAGTTTAGTAGTTCTTATTAAAAGAACCCCAATTTTTAGCTGGGCCTATGTCTCCACACCCCAAAATTAGAGTTTCCCAGCTTCCCTTGAAGCTAGGTGTGACCTTATAACTAAGTTCTGGTCAATAGGATATAAGCAGCACGGTCAGGGAAAGGTTTCTGGAAACTTCTTTAGGCTTTTGTGTACCCTTGCGTGTTCCTTTTCTTCTTTAACCTTTTTCCATCCTGCTGTCTGGACACAAATGTAATAATACATAGAGTTCTAGCTGCCATCTTGGACAAAGATAATGTCCGCATCCAGGAGTTGGTAGTGTGGTAATCTGGAGATTTTGTGGAACAGAACTGCTGTATCAGTTCTGAAATGCCTATAGTTCATACAACAGAGATATAAACTTCTCTCTCTGATTTTTACCTAATAGATTTCTACATAATAGAGATATAAGCTTCTATCTTGTTTAAACTACTGGAATTTTGAGTCTCTGTTATTCAGATATTTGTAATCCTAACTGATATATCCACCAAGGATTAATCATTAGATTGACTATAGACTTCCCAACAGCATATTTAGAAGCCAGAAGACAGATTGAATAATATTTGTGTAGTGATAAGGTAAAAATAATGTCAACCTAGAATTCTATACTGAGATAAATATCATCTAAGAGTAAGAGCAAAATGAAGACGTTTTTCGGGCAAACTCATTCTGAGAGAATTTACCACACGCGTGTCCTTGCTGAGAGAACTACTAAAGGATCTACTGCAGGAAGAAGACCATTGAACCAAGAAGGAAGAATGAATGCAGGAAAAACGGAGTACCCATTATTTCTGTGATTCATAATTAAAAATTAAAAAGAATATTGGGATGATTGTTGCTATTTAATTTTTAAAAATAAAAATAGCTTTATTGAGACATAATTCATATACAAAGTTTACCCATTTTAAGTGTACAATTCAATTATTTTTAGTACATTCATGGAGTTGTGCAACCATTACCATCCTGTAATTTTAGAAAATTTTTGTCACTCTAAAAAGAAACCATGTGCCCAATAGCAGTTACCCTCCATTCTGAGACCCATACCGCTAGTCCTTAATCTACTTTAATTACTACTTCTTCTTTCTATAGATTTGCCTATTCTAGCCATTTTATGTAAATGGAGTCATATAATATGTGGTCTACTGTGACTGGCTTTTTTTGACTTAGCATAATGTTCTCAAGGTTTATCAATGTTGTAGTGTGTATAACGGTATCATTCCTTTTTATTGCTGAATAATCCATAGTATGGATATACTACAGTTTATTTTTCCTTTTATCAGTTGATGGGTATTTGAGTTTTTTCTACTCTTTGCCTATTGTTAAGAATGTTACTATTAATATTTGTGTATAAGTTTTTATATGGGTGTATGTTTTTATTTAGCTTGTATATATATCTAGGATTAGAATTACTGAATCATATGGTAACTCTAAATTCAACATCTTGAGGAACTGCCAAACTGTTTTTTAAAGTGGTTGCACCATTTAATGTTCCCACCCACAATAGATGAGGGTTCCAATTTCTCCAAATCCTCCCCTACACATGATATGGTTACTTAAAAAAAAAAAAAATTTAAACCTAGTGCGTGTGAAGTGTTATATTGTGGCTTTGATTTGCATTTCTCCATTGTCTAATGATGTTTGGCATCTTTTAGTATGCTTATTGGCCATTTGTTGTACCTTTTTTGGAGAGTTAGTTAGATTTTAAGCAAAAGGGTAGCATCCCATTCTTTGATTTTCTAGTCGAAGCATATTTAAGATGGAAAGTTATCATCACAAGGAAGCTGCCAAACTTACTTATGAAACAAAGGTGGAAAAAAATGAAAACCTCAAAATCAACAGTCCCCAAACTGGACTCATCATTTCTCATTTCTGTACACGTTCCTACTCCCGTGTTTCCTAATTGAACTGGTACCATCCTGTTCACCAGACAACATTAACTAGAAACGTACCAATCATATACGCATCCCTTTTCTCCTCTTCCGTCACCAAATTGCACTGATTCTATCTCCTGAATTGTCTCCTTCAGATGTTTTTACTTTATTCTCACTGACACAGCTTTATTTTAGATCCTTATCATCACTTATGTAATAGATTCCACTGAGCCTCCCTCTTCCTCTGTGAAATCAATTCTCCTCCCTGCCAGAGCAATCTTTCAAAAGATAAATCTGACCATGTCATTTCCCTTCTTAAAAGTCTTCACACGTCTGCATGTAGGAAGATGGAATAGACATCCTTTTCCCTATTCCTCCCATGAAGTACAACTAAAAGGCCCTGTAATTATATACAGAATGAAAAAGAGGACTCTGAAGGTGGACAGAAGAAGGCAGGCTGACTAGAGGCCTTGGGACCCGAGAAATGATGTGGTGGTGAGTTTCTTGGGTTTTCTTTTTGCCTTATATATCCTAGATTTAGAGTGGAAAAAGCCAGAAACCTGGAGATGCCAACGGGAACAGATAGAAAAGGAGCTCTGACAAAACTCTGCTCTTTCTACCCAAGAGCCAAGAAAGGGGAAGCCTAGCAAGATAGAAAACTTAGACAATAATTTAGACAATAACCACTGTACTCCAGCCAAAAATCACAGGAAAAACTGTGGCCCCATTTTCACTTATGCTGAAAAAGACCAACCAGGAAACCTGGATGTCCAAGCTGGCAAGGCTGTAACAAGGTATCGCAATACCCTTGCTGGGGTGGTCTCAGAAAAAGTCAGGTAGGGAGCTAGAACTTTCATCGATGCCAGGCTTCCTCCCATCACGATGTCAGTGAAGAACACGTGGGGAACCTGGACTGCTGGACTGCCGCTTCCAACTCACGGTCATCAGGCGTCTCTCTTCCTCCCTGCCTGGGTGGTGTCAGAGGAGGCCTAGTAGAGAACCAGGACGTAGAACACTGCCCGGTGGTAATGAGGGCATTACTACCACAGTGTCAGTAGAGACCACGTGGGAGCTGGAACTCTCCCTCCCTCCCAGGGATAACAAAGTTGCTTCCTTCCTCAGATGTCAGTGGAGCAGTGGAAGCCCAGTAGGGAACTTGGGCTTCTACCTCCTTCTGGCAGCAATCTGTGGTGCACCCTCTTCCTTTGCTGGGTCTGTGTCAAAGGAAGTCATTTCAAGCAAGATTAACCTGAAGAAATCCATGCAAAGATACATATCATAATTAAACTTCTAAAAACTCAAGAGAAATCTTGAGTGCAGCGAGAGAAAAGAGACAACTTACTTATAAGGGGAAAACAATTTGAATGACAGCAGATTTTTCATCAGAAGCCATGAAGGCCTAATATTTTTCCAATTGCCAAAAGGACAGAACTTAACCCAGAATCCAAAAACCAGCAAAAATATTACTTAGGAATGAGGGGGAAATAAAGATGTCATAAAATGAAGGAAAACTAAGAGAATTTGTTGCCAGCAGGCCTACTCTAAAAGGGTGACTAAAGAAAGTTCTCTAAATAAAAAGAAAACAATAAAAGAAGAATCCTTGGAGCACCAGGAAAGAAGAAAGAACAAACACACTAAAGCAACAATATGGACAAATACAATAGGTTTTCCTTCTCCAATTGCATTTTCTATTATATGTTTGATGGTTGAAACAAAAACTATAACACTGATGGGGTTCTAGATGTATGTAGAGGAAATATTTAGTACAATTATATTCTAAACAAGGAAAAGTAAAGGGTTGCAAGGGAGGTAAGGTCTCTGCACTTTACTTGAATTGGTAAAATGATAACACCAGAAGACTGTGATAAGTTATTTGTATTATTAATATGTAGTGTAATGTCTAGTACACCACTTAGAAAACTATACAAAGAGATAAGCTCTAGATATATTAAAATGGAATTCTAAAAAATGTTCAGGAAGGAATCAATTTTAAACAGTCTTTTTCAGAAAATAGAAGAGGAGGGAACACTTCTCAATTCAATTATGAAGTTAGCGTTGTCTTGATACCAAAACCAGAGAAAGACAGTACAAAAAGAGAAAATTACACACCAGTATCTTGTGAATATAGATGCAAAAATATTTGGCAAATAGAATTCAGTAGTATATAAAAATTGCATACTGCAACCAAATGAGGTTAATTCTGGGGATACAAGGATCATTCACTATTTTAAAATCAGTTTGTGTAATGCACCATATTAACAGGTTAAAGAAGAAAAATTATCATATCAATTGATACAGAAAAAATATCCATTCATGATTAAAACTCTCAGAAAAATAAGAATTTAGGGGAGATTCCTCAACATGATAAAGAGCATCTACAAAAAAACCTTCAGCTAACATTATACTTAAGGGCAAAAGATTGATGCTTTTCACTTAAAAATGAGAACAAGGCAAGTATGTACACTCACATCATTCTTAATCAACATAGAGTTGAAAGTTCTAGCCAGTGCAATAAGGGATGAAAGGAAATTTAAAACACATGCAGATCAGAGAGGGAGAAATAAAATGGTTCATTTTGCAGATGACATGATTGTCTATGTAGAAAATTCCAAGGAATATAATTAATAAAATTCCTAGAACTAATAAGTGAGTTTAGCAAGGTCACAGGAGACAAGATAAACATACAAAATAAATTGTATTCCTATATACTAGACACCAAAACTAATGATACAATAGTATTTACAGTTGCTCAAAACAAGGGGACATATGTAGATATAAACCTAACAAATATAAACAGATATAAACAGATATAAACCTAACGTGTATAAGACTTGTATGCTGAAAACTATGTAGTGCTCATGAAAGAAATCAAGTGACATCTAAATAAGTAGAGATACATACTGTATTCATGGACTGAAAGATGAAACATAGTAAAGATGTCAAACCCTCCTATAATGATATGCAGATTTAGCACAGTTCCTATCAAGATCCCACCAAGATTTTTTATAGATATAGGTGAGAGAGAACAACTAAAGAATTTTGAAAAAGAAGGGTAATGTGTGCGGACTCTACTCAGTTTTAAGACCTAATATATAACTATAGTAATCAAGACTACGTGGTATTGGTGAAAGGATAATCAATGAAATAGAATAAAGAACCCGAAATGAATCCATAAAATATGGCCAATTGATTTTGACAAAGGTGCAAAAGTAATTCAATGGAGGAAATATGGCCTTTTTAACAAATTGCATTAGAGTATTGGACATCCATAGGCAAAAATATGAACCTTGACCTGTCTTATACCTTGAACGAAAATTAACTCAAAGTAGATGATGGGCTTAAATGTAAAACTATAAAGCTTTTAGAAAAAGCATAGAAAACCTTTGGAAGCTAGGGCAAGGAAAGATAGACTTGGCACCAAAGCATGATCTATAAAAGAAAAAATTGATAAATTGGGCTTCATGAACATTAAAAGTCTGTGTGCTATTAAAGACTATTAGAATAAAAAGACATTCTACAGAGTATGAGAAAATACTTGCAAGTCACATCTCCAACAAAAGAGTAATATTTGGAATATTTAAAGAATGCTCAAAACTCAACAGTAAAAAACTAAATAACCCATCTAGAATACAAAGAATGTGAATAGACATTTCACCAAAGGAAATATACAGAAGGCAAATAAACACATGAAAAGATTTTCAACATCTTAACCATTAGGGAAATGCAAATTAAAACTACAATGAGATACCACTACACACCTATCAGAATAGCCAAAATAAAAATAGTGATCACCCCAAATGCTGAGGATGCAGAGAAACTGAATCACTTATACATTGCTGGTGGAACAGCCACTCTGAAAAGGAATTTGGTAGTTTCTTAAAAACTACCATATGACTCAGCAATTGCATTTTTTATTCCAGAAAAATGTAGACTTATATTCACACAGGAATCTGCACATGAATGTTTATAGCAGCTTTATTCATAATAGCAAAAAATTGGAAGCAACCCAGATGTACTCCAATGAATGAATGGTTAAACAAACTGTGGTACATCCATACTGTGGACATTACTCAAACTATACTCAAAGGAGCAAACTATTGATACGTGTACCAATCTTGATGAATCTTCATAGAATTATGGTGAATGAGAAAAGCCAATCTCCCAAGGTTACATATTATATGATTCTATTTGTATAACACCCATGAAATGACAGAATTATAGAAATAGAAAACAGATTGGTGGCTGTCAGAGGTTGAAGGAGGTAGGGGTGGAAGGAAAATGAGTATGGTTATAACAAGACAATGTGAGGAATCTTTTTGGTGATGGAGAGGTTCTGTATCTTCACTGCATCAGTGACAACATCCTGGTTGTGATCTTGTTGTGATAGTGTTACAAAATGTCACCATTGGCAGAAACTAGGTAAACATACATAGGATCTCTGTGTTATTTCTTAAAACTGCATGTGAATTTACAATTCTCTCAACATAAAGTAATTTAATTAAATAAAAAAGCCTGGCCTCAGCTGACCTCTTCTGTCATTCAGTAATTCATCATTTAAGCCCCAGAAAAATTTAACTAGTTCCTCTTCCATGATGTTTTATTCTGCCATGCCTTTGTGTATGCTGTTCTTTCTGCTCATCACCAAACAAATCCAATCATCTCCAAAACTGTGGTTATAGGCCACTTCTATAAGTATGGCCTGACTCCCCAAGACAAAATTAATTACTCCTTTCTTTATTTGACATCTGTATATTTCTGCACAGTTATGTTATCGTTTGCTTAACACTGTGTTATAAATAGCTCTTTAATAACTCTATTAGATTTTGAATTCTTTGAAAGCACAAACTGTGCCTTGCCAGTCATTGTATAGTAGGCGTTCAATAAAAGTTTGTTGAGTTAGACTGAAAGTGGAGTGAATGGACTGAAGAGCCTGTATCTGTGCTAACTCCAAAGAAGGGGAGAAGATCCACTCCTCCTCTGGCAGTTCTTAGAGGTTCATACTTAAGTTACTTTACTAAAACAAGTCATATGCATTTGCAACTTATGGGACTTTCATGATTTACAAGTCACAAGTTGCCTGGATGTCTCCTTTTCAACAAATATTTATGGAGTACCTACTGTGTGCTAAGCACTGTGTCTAACCCTCTCTCTGCTGTTCAGGCAGGTGGACCAAGGTAGTGCTGTGGTTCCTGCCATGGTGTGCATTAGGCCTTGGGTAAACCTTGAGTTGAAGCCCAACGTGGACACATACAGTCTTATAGGCTGTGAATGTACAACTCCAGGCAACTTATCCTGTAGACTAAGCTACGAACAGCTCCCCCTGCAGTTGTGCAGTCTTGAGGGCTCTGTTGACATTCTTGTTTGCGGCTGCAATTCTCAGAACCCATGAAAGAATTGCCTAGTTTCCAAGTAAGTAAATTTTATGAAGCTAGGTTCCCTAATCCAATAGGGCAATATGAGAAGGGAGAGAAGGTGTGAAGCCAGTTGGGTTAGAAACTGAAGAAAGCCCATGCATGATATAATTGAAGCAGATGGAAGGAAGAAAAGGCTGGTCAGGTGTTTACCCAAGTTTTTAATGTAGTTTCCATAGCCTCAGAAGCAGACATCTTAGAAGCAGATACAAAAGTTAGCCTTGAAAGGACATTTTAGGTGCAGGGTCATAAAAATGAATAAGTCACAGTTTTTTCCCTAAAGCAGCTTACTGTCTTTATTTTATTATTGGCAATGGCTAGTTTGGGCCAACAGTAGAAAAAGTTCTCTGCGATCAATGTATTACCCAAAGCCTCTTTTTCTGGAACTCTTGATAAAACTCCAAATCCTTAAGCGATTATTTTCAAACACTTTTATTTTTGATCACAGTACACATCCCATTTAAACATGTCTAGGGCACATTCTTCCAAGCCCTCAGAGCACTTCGTATTATGTACTATATCACTGCATTCATTCCCACCAAGTTGTTATAAAGAAGTTAAAAATCAGCCCTGGAACTTCCCAAAGGAATTCTAGGCAGATTTACAAATGAATCATCCAGCAGATGGTAAGAGTTGGATTTTTGCATGCTTTGCAGACATTAGCATACTTCAAGGTAGTTATGCATTGAAAAATTTTCACTTAATTATGGGGTAGGCAGTGTCAGAATTAGTGAAAGTCTAAATTATAGAAAACTTTAAAAAAATGTTGTCTTCTAACTCTCCAGTATCCAACTGACACTAACCATTAACAAAGTGTTTGTTAAGTAGATTTCACTCTTAATAGATAAGCTTCAATTTTAATTGGTATACGAAATGAACGCTGTTGAAGTTCTTGAAAACGGTCTCCCTTTAATCTTGTCTACATCATTACTCTGTTCAACAGACTCATTCTTTTTCTGTATGACAAAGAGTAATCGAGACCTTTCCTCTTGGAATTGATGGTCTCACTGTGTAGTGATCCACTGCACCATATGAATTTCTAAATAGACTTTGAGAATTATACTGGAGCTGTGCACATCAATTGGGCAAGGACAGATGCAACGCTGTGCTTTGAAGCAGGTTGGGCATTATTCTTGCTGTTCACTCTGTAGGCTTGGGTTCTGCATTGCTTATTATGGGAAGTAGCTGTTTGAATATGAATGTCAGTCTTATTCTTGGGTCTTTCTGCTGATTTTATCTGGCTGCCGAAGTAGACAGTCAATGAAACCTAAAGTAACCCACATACCTTGCCTTGTAAAAAATAATAAGCTCTGTATGAATCTTTTTGTACTCCAGAATGATTAGATTAGGGATAAATCCAAAGTGAAACTCCAAACAAAATATGAAGAACTATGGAAATGAAACACCGTCCTAAAACTTAGGAGAAAGTTAGACTTCTGAAAATGATTTAATATAGAAGCCCAAAGGAATAATGGAAATGCTACTTTGCATTCTCCATAAGAAGACATAGGCCCTATGAGATAGGAGCAGAAAAACAGAAGAAGAGAAGCAGGTGATTTTGACTTGGAGATAAATAAAAATATGTGATGTAGGAATTAAAATCCACACTGAAATATAAAAAATGACACCAACAAAATTTTAATCAGTGATTAAAAGACAAACTTGAGAGCACTGTCTTATAGAATAGATGAAAATGATGAAGAATTGAAAATAATGAGAAAAGACAATAGAAAGTCAGAGAAGTAAGAAACAACATAAATAATTAAATTATAGGTATTCTGAGACTAAAGCCGAACAACTGGAACAGAAGCAGCAGAGATGAAGTTGAAAGTAGTTTGCCTGAACTGAAGAAAGTAAGACCTGGGTTTGCAGATCGAAAGGGCCCCATGTGTTCAGGAAAAATAAGTTTAAAAATCAGTAAAAACAACCCATAATTTCATATACACTAGCAAAATTTTTGAATTACAACGATAAAGAAAAATGTTTGCCTACAAAAGGAAAAAAAAAATCAGACTTTATTCCAAATTCTCTTCCACAGCTTATAAATAGCAGAAGACAGCTGAGAAATATGTTGAGTTTAACAAAAATTCAATAAACCTATACCTAAGTTGTTGTTCATGTGGGTCTCATTAGCCAACATATCATTCTTGGAAAGATCTCTTTAAGGATATACTTCAGCCAATTGAAACATGAATCAAATTAAATTCTGTAGAGCTGTGCTGTCCTGTATAACCTGGCTATTAAACACTTGAAATGTGGCTAGTCCTAATTGAGATGTGCTGTAAGTATAAAATACACACTTGATTTTGAAACAAAACAAAAGAATATAAAAATTTTGTAACATATATTATTTACATGCTCAAACAACAATATTTTGGATTTATTGGCCAAAAGAACATTGTTAGATTATTTTTATTTGTTTGTGTTCACTTTAATAAACATGGCTACTAGGAAAATTAAAAATTATACATGTGGCTTGTATCTGTTCTGTAGGACAGTGTTGTTCTAGATTATAAATTATGTTAAAGACTTATTGCCAGGCATGATGGCTCACACCTGTAATCCTAGCACTCTGGGAGGCCAGGGCAGGCAGATCCTTTGTGCGCAGGAGTTTGAGACCAGCCTGAGCAAGATTGAGACTCTGTCTCTGCTAAAAAAAAATAGAAAGAAATTATCTGGACAACTTAAAATATATAGAAAAAATTAGCCAGGCATGGTGGCACATGCTTGTAGTCTCAGCTACTTGCGAGGCAGAGGCAGGAGGATGGCCTGAACCCAGGAGTTTGAGGTTGCTGTGAACTAGGCTGATGCCATGACACTCTAGCCCAGGCAACAGAGTGAGACTCTGTCTAAAAAAAAAAAAAAACAAACCTATTGAGCACCAAAACCAGGCAAATGTGTCTTTAAGTCTAAATATTTATTGGACATAAAATTAGAAAACAAAATGTAATGTGAAATACCATTCTTAGCAGTGAAACATATTAATGTTAAAATAATAATTTAGCAAAAAAATCTAAAAATTCACACAATATCAGTAAAAGTGAATAGAGAGAAGGGGAGAGATGGGAAAGGTAATCTCATCTCATACAGATGGCAGTTGATGGATACTATTAGGTTATTGATATTGATACAAAGACAAGAGAAGCAGAATGTAAGAATATATAATTTTAAATTTAAAGGTAACTATTAGCTGGGTATGGTGATATGCACCTATAATCTCAGCCATTTGGGAGGCTGATATGGGAGGATCACTTGAGCCCAGCAATTTGGGGCCAGCCTGAGAAACATAGGAGAACCTGTTATTAAAAGAGAGGGTTTGGGGGTGGAAGGGGAGAGAGAGAGACAGACAGAGAGAGAGAGAGAGAGAGAGAACAAAAAACAATCATACTTTCCCAATCTGGATTAAAAACATTACAGCTATATCAGCTATGTATTATTTCAAGAGGTAAAACTAAAACAAAAAATGATAGACAAGAATGTTTTAGGCAAGTACAAAGAAAAAAGAGATAGCTCTGGCAATATTCACTTTATAAAAAGCAGAATTCAAGGAATAAATAGCAAAATGAGTAATTTTCTATTGATAAATGTCACAGGGAATATATAGCTCTACATTTTGTATTCTACATGTAAAGATGATGGTCCTTTTCTTCAAATTAAGTGTTCATGAAATAGTTGCAAAAATTACCATGACTTGGATGACAAAAAAATTAGATTAGGTCAAGATTAGATTACATAGAACATAATCTCTGACTATATTGTTCTATATTGTTCATAATCTCTGACTATATTATAAAACCTCACTGTTCAACAATGAAGACTGTATTAAACCAGTGCTTCTCACACTTTAACGTGACAAGAACCAGCTGAGGATGACGTTAAAAAACTGCAGATCCTGTGCCAGTAGATCTGACCAGAGATGGGATGCTGCATTTCTAACAAGCTTCTGGGTGAGGACAACATCCACAAACCACACTCCAAGTAGCAAAGCCTTGGCTAAAATAAGCCATAATAAATTTATATCAGAATAATGTGTATTTCTTAAAAATGATGCAGATCTACATATATGTATATGGAAAGGAGTTTAGGATATATTGTTAGGATATATTGTTAATAAAAGCCAGGCATCCAACTGAAAAACATTAAAAAGCAGAATATAAAATCATATGCATATTATACTTCTATTTTATATGCAAGGGTTTGCATGTAAAAAAATCTAAAATAACATACTTCAGGCTGGGCGCAGTGGCTCACGCCTGTAATCCTAGCACTCTGGGAGGCCGAGGTGGGAGGATCGTTTGAGCTCAGGAGTTTGAGATCAGCCTGAGCAAGAACAAAACTTCATCCCTACTAAAAATAGAAAGAAATTAGATGGACAACTAAAAAATATATAGAAAAAATTAGCCAGGCATGGTGGTGCATGCCTGTAGTCCCAGCTACTCGGGAGGCTGAGGCAGTAGGATCGCTTGAGCCCAGGAGTTTGAGGTTGCTATGAGCTGGGCCGATGCCATGGCACTCTAGCCTGGGCAACAGAGTGAGACTCTGTCTCCAAATAAATAAATAAATGAATGTTTGGAATTTTTTTTTTTTTAAATAGACAACTTCTGGGTCAAAAAGGAAATGAAATTGCCATGCAGTCTTAGAAAATAGATGCAGGGAGAAGCTGACATATCAAAACTGGTGGAATGCAGCCAAAGTCATTGATATGAATTCTCTGATTTAAAAAAAAATTAGGGAAAAAAGTGGAAGACAAATCTGGTGAAAGTAGAGGAATGAAAATATCAAAGCTAAAAGCAAAAACAAATGAATTAGAAATGAGAGATGTTGTGGAGTTTATAAATTCAAGAGATCCCTCTTTGAAAATGCAATGAAATTAGCAACTCTCTAGCACTGTCCCGTGAAACGTGCTACGATGATGGAATGTTCTATGTTGGCACTGTCCAATCCAGTAACTACTAGTAATGTGTGTCTGCTAAGCATTGAAATGAGCTAATGCAACTAAAGAAGTAAATTTTAAATTTTATTCAATTTTAATTAATCTAAATTTAAATCGCCACATATGACTAATCACTATCAGATTGGACAAAAGAGTTCTAGAAAGTAGTCAGAAAAGAAAATAAGTAAATACTCAACACTGGTAATATATAGATGGAGATTCAAATAGAAAATGCATAGATATTTATGCTAGCAGATTTGAATATCTCTACAAAATGGTAAGTTTTGAGAAAAACACCGGCTCTAAAAGAAGTAGATAAGCTGAGTGCAGCAATAACAAAGGAAGATTGAAAAATCTGTGAAATAATTACTTTGCTAAAAAGACTTTTAATCTCAGGAGTTTTATAGGCCATTTTCAAAATTGGGAAACAGACTATCCCTATGATAAGTACTACATAACAGAAGAAACTAAAAGCTAATCTTCTTTAGGAATATAATTGCAAAAAGTCTTAAATAGAATACTTAGCAGTACAAATCTCTGTGTATACTACAATAACAATAATACATGACCAAATAGAACTTGTTTGAGTAATGCAACTTGGCTTTACTGTTCAGAAGTTTTTACTGTATGATCCAGAGGTCATACAGACTTTCCTTTCAAGACCTATATAAGATTATCTCAAACATCGATTGCACATCCAGTTTCAATGTCTAAAGTTTCTGTGAATTTTTCAGGGGTTTCTCTTCATTACTTCTGGCTATCATTTTCTGAATCTGTTGAATTGTTGTTTTACTACACTTTGTGTCTTGCACATGTTGATTTACTTTTCCCCGGACAACAAGCAAAAGAGGAGACACAATCTATTCTTCATGATTTCTGAATCCTTTCCCCAGTCTCACTTTCATAAAGTAGCAAGCATGTGAGAAATTTATGATTCTGGAGGGCTGGTAACATTATAATTCCATATAGCATTTAACTTAAACATGAAGCTAGATGTGTATGTTCTTCGAAAGTGCTTCACTTATTTCTGCTGAGTGTTTCGCTCCATTAGTGTTGCTATAACAAAATATCTGAGACCTGGTAATTTACAAAGAACAGAAATTTATTTCTCACTGTTTTGGAGGCTTCTAAGATGGCACTTTGTTGCTACACCCTCTGGAGGGGAAGTACACTCTGTCCTCACCCAGAGGAAGGAGTGGAAGGGGTGAAAAAGGGACCATACTCCCTCTGTCAAGTCCTTTTATAAGAACTAGAATCCCATTTGTGAGAGTGGTGCCCTCATGACTCAATCACCTCCTAAAGGCCACACTTACTTATTCATTTATTTTTAGACAGAGTCTCACTTTCTTGCCCCGCTAGAGTGAGTGCCGTGGTGTCAACCTAGCTCACAGCAACCTCAAACTCCTTGGCTCAAGCAATCCCATTGCCTCAGCCTCCGGAGTAGCTGGGACTACAGGCATGCGCCACCATGCCCGGCTCATTTTTTGTATGTATATTTTTAGTTGGTCAATTAATTTCTTTCTATTTTTGGTAGAGACAGGGTCTCGCTTAGGCTAGTTTCGAGCTCCTGACCTCCAGTGATCAGCCCGCCTCGGCCTCTCAGAGTGCTAGGATTACAGGCGTGAGCCACTGTGCCCGGCTTGGCCACACTTCTTAATACTGTTGCATTGGGGATTAAATTTCAACATGAATTTTGGAAGGGACAAAAACATTGAAATCATAGTATTCTGCCCTTGGGCCCCCCAAGTTTTTCTCACATATAAAATACATTAATTCCATTTCAGTAGTCCCCAAATTCTTAACTTCTCCCAGCACCACCTTGAAAGTCTAAAGTCCAGAGTCTTATCTAAATATCATCTAGATCAGATATGGGTGAGACTCAAAGGTATATTTCATCCTGAAGCAAATTTCTCTCTAGCTGTGAACCTGTGAAATAAAACATGTTATGTGCTTCCAAAATACCACGTAGAACAGGCATAGGGATAGACATTTCTATTCCAAAAGGAACAAACAGGCAAGAAGAAACAGGTAACAGGTCCCAAGTAAGTCTCAAACCAACAACGCAAACAACATTAAATCTTGAGGCTTGAAAATAATCTTCTTTGACTCCATGTCAAATGCAGGGAACAGAAACTCAATACTGTTGCATTGGGGATTAATGCCCTGAGCAGTGAGCTCTGAGGTCCTATGGGTGCCCTGGGCCCCTCCCTTGAAACCATTCTGCCCACAAGACCCTGATACCCTGGATCTGTGAGGGGAGGGGAAGCCTCAGAGATTTCCAAAATGCCTTAGGTGTCATTCTCCCACTGTCTTGGTGAGTAGCATCTGGCCTCCTTCTATCCATACTCATCTCTTTATCAAAAGAATACTTGGCTACATCTTTGTCTTCTCTCTTAAACACTTTTTTATTCTTTACGTGGCTAGGCTGAGAATTTTCCAAACCTTTATATTCTGCTTCCCTTTTAATTACAAATTCTGTCTTTAACAATTTCTTTTTTCTTGCATTTTACTCTAAGCAATTGAGAGAATTCATGCAGCACCCTGAACACTTTGCTGGTTAGAGATTTCTTATGACAAATATCCTATTTCCTTACTCTACAATTCTGCCTTCCACAAAGTACTAGGACATGGACATAATTCAACCAAGTTCTTTGCCACTTTGTAATGAGGATGAGTTTTCCTTGATTTTCCAGTGAGATATTCCTCATTTCCATCTGAGACCTCATCAGAATGGCCTTTCCTATCCATATTTCTACCAACATTAGGTTCATGACCATTTAGATAATCTTTAAGACTGAAGCTCTCTCTATAGCCCTCTTTCTCTGATCCCTCACTAGATTCACCCTTAATGCTCCATTCATGGTAATTCAGACTTTTTCCAGCATTCATTTCAAAGCTGTTACTGCCTCTACACTCTACCCAGTTCCAGAGCTGCTTCCATGTTGTCAATCATTTGTTATAGAAAAAGACTCCATTTCTCTGGTACCGATTTCTTAGTCTCTTTGTACTGCTATAACAACATATCTAAGACTGGCTAATTTATAAAAAACAGAAATTTATTTCTCAAAGTTGGGGAGACTGAGTGTCTAAGACCAAGGTGCAGGCAGGTAAAGTGTCTGGTGAGAGTGGAAGGGACATAAGAGATGAAAGGGGACCATACTCTTTCCTTCAAGCCCTTTTATAAGGGCACCTAATCCCATTCATGAGGGCAGAGCCCTCAAGACTCAGTCACCTCCTAAAGGCCACACCTTTTAATACTATTGCATTGGGAATTTAGTAAAACAGGTTAATCTAACAAGATAACTCAGAAATAAATCCTAATGTCCTTGAGAATTTAGAATACATCATCACAGCTTAAATTGGATTTTCACATTTTGATGGGGGAATCCTCTTCCCCACCCCTAATATGTATGATACCGAGTTAAATTTTCAAATCTTTTTTAAATTGCAGGAGACAGAATTCCTGAAAAGTTTCTGAAACCAAGAATTAGTATGTTGAAAACAACAATCAGTATCTACATCACTGATTTATGATATTCAAAGTATCATTGACACTTTATTTTTTGTACTATCATTATTGTTTTGTTTTAGCGAGCATCAGGCTGTTTATCTGGGCTTTATTACGTTCTTGCTTGATTCCTATGTACCCCAGCCCCAATTTTCCTACCCACTGGGAATTTTGGGAGCCTTGTTTTCCCAGAGAGGGAGGAAAGCTACAAACCCATGTCACAGATATTTTGAGAACCACTGAGAGTTTCCAGTAATGTTTTTCCCTCTCCTTTATGGAGAATAAAATCTCTTCCTTTCTCTGAGCTTTGCAGGACTCTAAATTTTCAGCTTTCTGCCATTATAGTCTTTGTGTGTTCTCATACAGAACTGAACTGATAAGTCACTTGTCAGATTTAAATGGGATTAGCACATCACCTTGGGCTCCCCCTGCCAGCAGTTTATCAGGCTGCCACCATTAGCCACACTAGGAAATGGATCTGTAGTTGTTTCTGATTTAGATTCTTCTCATCTCATTTTCTTGCTTTCTTGTCTTTTCTCAACCCATTAAGTTCACGTTGTATTATTTATCCTTCCCTACAGTCTGAACTTTCTTCTTGAAAGGAAACTGCAAACTGCTTCATGCAAGAGACTAAGTCAAGTCAGGACTCTTGCTTAGTTATTTATTATTACTTATTTCATATGTATAAGGTTGTATGTTTCATATTCAGAAATGTAGGATGATACTGTGCTTGCTCTACACTTATGTGTATGTTTATTTGCTCATTAATAAAGTAATAAACACAGTGCAAGTATTACACAGAGCCCTGGATTAGGAGAATGAGAATTTGGGGTTCAAAGTAATCTGTTGTTGTCTAACTCTCTGTGATCTAGGTTATTTGATCTCTTGGCGCCTTAACGTCTGAATGTTCAATAATGTTTCAGTAATACTTACTTTGAAGCGGCGGTTTGATGATTAAGTAAGCTAACACAGGTGAAGGCATCATGACACGCTCTTAGCAAGTACTGAACAAATGTTCATTTCATCTGAATCTGAGCACTTGTTCTCACGATGAGCTTGGTGGTACAGATGCTGCTACTGGAGTTTGAGTCTGGAGGATTTATAATCAGTCTGGAGGGTTTATGGGGTACATGAAAAGTTGTCTTTGTGAAAAGAAGGGAGAGGATTTATGGCCAGCACAGAGGGGGAGATAACAGGAAAGGAGAATGTAGTAGGCACTGAACAAGCATCAGGAACGAGGCAAAGGAGAGAGGAAAGCAGGGTGGGGAGAAGCAGTGAGATGGAGTGGGCTGAACGTGGTTGCTCAGGGTCTGCACCTGAGCCTCATTATTTTTGGTATCCCGAAGGCTTAGTTTACCTATGATTTCCCTCATGGGGTTTTTGATATTATTGAGAAAGACCTGTGTGACTCTGTCTGTTTCTGTATTTTTGCCTCTATTTAGTCAGAAACATTTCATGCTTTTAAAATCGGCTTAAAATAAATCAGAGCAGGGGAATTTTTATTTTTCATTTAGTCAGAGCAGACCTTTCCAGTGCCCCTGGAGAGTATTCTGCCCACGTCTGTGGAGAATCAGAGGAAGAGTTCTTTTCCACTTGCTCAGAGTTCAAAGAGGTGAGGATTTGCTCCAAAAAACTCCAACCAAATCGAGTCGGAGTGAGCCATGGCAGAGGCCCATTGTGATCCTTCTAAGGCAGGAATGAGGAGCAGATGGGATTCTGGCTGTATTTTCTAGGACACAAAAGCTATGTGGATACCCTGTATATCGGGCACCTCTTGGGCCTGCCTTCACCTCCTCTTGGCCCTAGTTTTAAGCTCCAGCTGCACTGTTTTCTCCCAGTTTCTGCCCCGGGATCCTCTGATGATGTGGGAATTGCCGCACAGTCATGGCAAACCCAGGAGGGCAAGGAATGAACACCCTTTGCAGTTACCCTTGTTGGGGGGATGAGAGCCCACACATAAATGCTCCCTCTTCCATTCCTCAGGGGGATAATTCTGAGCGTCATGCGCAGCTCCTCTGAGGATCCCCTTAGAACCCAGCCCCAGCTGCCCTGATAGGTTTTATTATCAATTAGGTATAGTAAAGCCTATAGATCAGAAAGCACTGGGGTTGTCACGAGACAGGAGTGGGCACTGTGGGGAAAAGCCTTACCCTGGTTTCCGTAGGAAGGGATAGGTGAGCCAGTGCAAGCAGCCTAGGATTGGCTAGTTCAGATAATTTCAGTGCCCCTGGGGTACTGAGGGCAGATGGATAGTGGCCAGGAGGGTGAAAGCCCTGTAGGGAGGTGGTTGGAGTGTGGACTCTGGATTGGTTGGTTTGTATTTGAAAAGCACACGCCTAGGAGGAGGGCTTCTCTTTAGGCAGTGGAGGGGACAGGTGAGGCAGGAGGCTAAGACAAGGTGACTGAGGCATATTGTTGGGTTTTCTGGAACACGGCGTGTTGAACATATGCATGTAGGCAGATGTTGGAGCATGGAGTTTACAGAGCTAGAGATACGGTTAATCCACCCACAGGCATGACAACTCAATCTTGCACCTGTATCTTGGCTTTCCTTTGTTATCCCCTGATTTAATCTCCTTGTCCTCCTCTCTTGCTTCTTGGAATCACTTCCAAAATAAACTACTTGCTGCAAGCTCTTGTCTCAGGGTCTGCTTTTCAGAAGGAAACTCAGTCAAGACCCTAAATTGGAAGCCATTCACAGTGGGCTGAGAAAGTCCCCATTTCTCTGTGCACAGTGGTATTCTTTGTTCACTCTTCTTAGTGTATTTCCTGTGATGTATTTTTTTACTTACAATTGTTGAAACTATTCTTACTCACCTTTCACCTTAAAGTGTTATTTTTACTTTTTGAAGAATAGTCTATAATTTATTAATTTATTCAGCAAACACTCCCTCTTGAAAACATTCAGGGCCTGCTGAGTTCATGCTGATAGTTCTAGTTCAAATCTAGCACCACGGGGTTCTTCTTCACCTTATTTCATTGCCTATTTTATTTTCCGTCTTGGGAAGTAAGAGCTCTGGTTCCCCACACCTTTACTATAGTTGCTCATTTGCTCTATTCTACAATATTCCTGATAGTTTAGAATTACTACTTTATTACCACCAACAACAAACCTCCTAAGGGAAGTTCAAGATTCTCTACTGTGTGTGTGCACACATGCATGCCTTGAGTTGATCTAAGAATGAACAGTAGGGGCACTGTATTCAGAAGATATTTAAAGTAAGTTTGCTTTCCATTATAGTTATGTTACTAATATACATAGTTAGGCTTGTTTATGTTTATATTCAATGTAAGGATTTAAAATTTTTTGTTGTTTTTTTATTAATAAAAATTTTTACATGTTAAAACATTATATCATTCAAAAGTAAGAACTATATACAAATGTGAAGTCTTTCTCTTACGTGTAATCTGTCTTTACTATTCCCAACCTATCTCCTGTAGGTAACCATTCTCATGGGTTCTGGTTCTTTCTTCTGTCTTTTTATAAAAATAAGCAAATATATTTTTCTTTGTTTCTTACCTAAGAGATAGCATGATATAGTCTTATGCATGTTGCTTTTCCCCCTATATCTTGGAAATCACTCCTTATCAGTTTACAGAGATCTTTCTCTTTGGGATATTAGTCAGTGGCATGGTAGTCCATTATATGAATGTACCATAGTGGCATTCAATTCAAGTGGCCACTAGAAGTAGTTAGGCTAATTGTAGGAGAATTTCTCAGGGGAGTGCCGTGGGCTACATGAGGACTTTGGTATTGTTAAAGGATAATTTTTAAAAATTTCATACAAAAATAATGTGAACATGTATCAAAGATCTTATTTAATTCACTGATTGATGAAGAAGCCAGTAAGATGTGTCAAATAGTTTGGAAGGAAATCCTAAGAGCAGAGAAATATATATAGCCCATTAGGAATATGGAAACGAATTTGCTTAGATGGAAACTGCCAAGACTCATTGATATCTACAGGGCAATAATTACATTCCATGGGACACAGATTACATTTCTATAGAAAAGAATGATTTGTATTACTCTCAGTTTTCTCTAATCTGCAGTATTGTAAAGTAGTTCCAAGATAATGAAAAGTAGAGATAGCCCAGATGAGTGAGCTAGGCAGGATATTGACTAAACTTTTTTTTTGTACATTTCAAAGACTTTAACTGTTTTTTTGGACAGTGTTTATGGAGGGGATGAAGTGGGGGTTAGGGGACAACTGATTCACTTTTCCAAAGATTGGCTCTGTTCTGAATAAGTCAGCAGCTGCCTTGTCTTTTTCTGCCCTTTCAAAGCATCTTGAGGGGAAGGACAGTACAGTGAAGGTTTCTGTAAGTCTTGAAGCATCCAGCACAAAGCTCGGAGGTGCTGGGCACTGTTCCGGAGCCCTGGGGGCACAAATATAAATCCCCTTTTATTGATGGTTGCCACAAATTGTTCCCCAGGCATAACCATCATTCTTACACCTTTTCATTTTGTATTGTGTTGTTCACCGGAAGCAGGCTCTTGTCAATAATTTCCCTTCTGAAAGAGATTAAAACAGAAATGAGGAAAATTATCCTCACAATGACCATGTTCTGCCAGCTTCCTGGACCTCTCTGGAGTTTGTGCCTGATGGCCAGGTTACAGGTGAGCTCTTATAATTAGATTCTTGTAGATGGAGCCTCAGTTCTCCTTAGTTACAGCCTTTATCCAATTGGATCATGTCTGGAACGCCTCAGAATGGAAATGGGGCCTTGCTATTTCTCTTCTTTAAACGTTTTGTTATTATTTTAGTTTTCTCATTATTGTTCGAGTTTGGCAAGAAGAGTAATTTTTTGTTGTTGTTTATGTCATCATCATGCTGTGAAAATTTTTGTTCTCTCAGTCATGATAGAAGTGCTTACTGAACTATAGTATTCTCATTTTACTCATGTAGTCATCATCTGCATGCTTTCTGCTCATGAGTGTGGGGAAGATCTTTTGTCTGTATTTTCTGTCTTAAAACACAGCTTTTCAGAACATGATTCAACTGTGGCCCACATGGGAGTTGCAGCTCCAGCATTTTCTGTTGGTATCACAGTCTACTTGGCTGCCCAAACAGAAACATCAGTCTCTCTTGACATTTCTCTCTTCTTTGTCTTCTACATCCAGTCAGTCACCAAGTGCTATTGATTCTACTCACTCATCTCTCAAAACCACCATTTTCTCTCTGTCTTCGCTATCACTGGCCTTTTCTAGACCCCTCTATTCTTCACGGCTGGTTTGCCTTCTCGCTGATCACCCCAGGTCTAGGCTCATGCATGCCTCCCAAGTGGAACGTCTTCTGCATTCCTAGTTCCCAACATTTTCTTGAACAGAGACACCCTTCCCTTTTTAAGTTAAAAACAAAACAAAACACAGAAATCAAGTTGGTGGGCGGGGAGGAAGGGATGGGTGAATTCACACCTAACGGGTAGGTGCAATGCACCCTATCTGGGTGAAGGGCACACTTAAAACTTTGACTCAGGCTATATAAAAGTAAATTATGTAACCAAAACGTGTTTACCCCTGTAATATTCTGAAATAAAAAAATAAAAACAAAACAAAAAAAATCATGGGCCACCCCATGGTAATAATTGTTCTCTGGGCCCTCAAAGGTCAAGAGAAATCTGGGCCATTTCCATTTGTTGTTTTCCAGAATATTAAAAAAAAAAGAAAAAGAAATACCAAAATAAACTATAAGAAATTGTGGCATGTTTTAAATGCTCGTATTTAACAATTTAATAATTCTGACAGGAGAAAAGTATACAAGATAATTATGCCTTTCACAAAATAATTGGGGGATTTATTAAAATATCAATTTCTAGTGCCTTACAGATGCCACAATTTGGATAAGGGGAAATATCTTTATGTTATGTGATAAGCATATATGTATCATTTAGGAATACAGTTGGCTGCAAACAACTGAAGACCTAAGAGTGTAATAAGTAGATATTTAATTTTCTCACATCAAGACGTCTGGAGGTGGGGGAGAGCAGGGCAGCTGTTCAACTGTGTTGTTGGGGACCCAGGTTCTTTCAACCTTCCCACTCATCCTTATCTAAGATACAGGCTTTTGTCATGATGTTTGCCATCTCTTGGTCACAAGATGGCTGCTACAGCTCCAGCACCATGTCCACCTTTCAGCAAGAAGAAGAAAGAAGGGAAAAGAGGGAAAGGCAAAGTTTAAAGCAACAAAAATTCTTTTTGAGACACTAGCCTCAGGAGTTTCCGCCTGTATTTCACTGGCCAGAATTGGACTGTTCAGCCATGCTACCATGTTTATTTGCCATAATTGTAACACATGATTAGCTGCAGCAGTAAAGGAGGCTGGGAAATTGAGAACAGGCATACATTATTTTATTGTGCTTCACTATATTGTGCTTTGGAGGGCATTGCATTTTTTACAAATTGAAAGTTTGTGGCAACCCTGTGTTGAGCAAATTTGTCAGCACCATTGTTCCAGTAGCATGTGCTCACTTTGTGTCTTTCTGTTACTTTTTGGTAATTCTCACAGTATTTCAAACTTTTTCATTATTATTTTATCTGTTATGATGATCTGTGATCAGTGATCTTTAATGATACTACTGTAATTGTTTTGGGGTGCCAGGCACCACACCAAACTTAACTGATGAATGATGGGTGTGTTCTGACTGTTCCACTCATTGGCCATTACCCCATTTCTCTCCCTCTTCTAAGGCCTCACTCTTCCCTGGGACACGACAATGTTGAAATTAGGCCAATTAATAACCCTACACTGGCTTTTAAAGGTTCAAGTAAAATGATTAAGTTTAGTGAGGGAGGAAATTTAAAAGCTGAGATAGGCTGAAAGCTAGGCCTCTTACACAAACAGTTAGCCAAGTTGTGAATGCGAAGGAAAAGTTCTTAAAGGAAATTGGAAGGGCTACTCCAGTGAACACATGAATAAGAAAGCTAAACAGCCTTATTGCTGATATGGAGAAAGTTTGAGTGGTCTGGAGAGAAGATCAAACCAGCCACAATATTCCTTTAAGTCAAAGCCTAATGCAGAGCAAGGCTCCTTTTCTTTAATTCTGTGTAGGCTGAGAGAGGTGAGGAAGCTATAAAGGAAAAGTTGGAAGCTAGCAGAAGTTGGTTCATGAAGTTTAAGGAAAGAAGCTGTGTTCATAACATAAAAGTGCAAAATGAAGCAGCTGTGTATAAGCTAAGGCAAGTTATCGGGTTATCTAAGACCATTGATGAAGGTGGCCACACTAAACAGCAAATTTTCAATATGAACCAAACAGCCTTATACTGGAAGAAGATGCCATTTAGGACTTTCATAGGTATAGAGAAGAAGTTAATGCCTGGCTTCAAAGTTTCAAAGGACAGGGTGACTCTCTCGTTAGGGCCTAATGCAGTTGGTGACTTTAAGTTGAAGCCAGTGCTCATTGACCATTCTGGAAATCTTAGGGCCTTTAAGAATTATGCTAAATCTACTCTGTCTATGCCAGGCGTCCTCAAACTACGGCCTGCGGGCCACATGCCGCCCATCTAGGACATTTATTTGGGCCGAGGGGTGATTTTGCTTATTAGCATTTTTTAGTGATAAAATATTTTTATTAAGATATGTGCATTTTTAAGATATAATGCTATTGCACACTTAATAGATTATAGTATCATGTTAAGCAGAACTTTTATATGCACTGGGAAACTAAAAAATTTGTATGACCCACTTTATTGTGATATTGGCTTTATTATGGTGGTCTGGAACGGAACACATGCCATCTCTGAGGTGTGCATGTCTGTTGTTTTCTAGCCTTTTTGGAAGAGGAAGGCAAGCAAAAGGGGAGTTGGGAATTAATATTAATTGAATCCTACATGTAGCTTCCACCCCAGTCTTCTTTTAAACCTGTCAGTGTGTCTTTGCAGCTGCTGGTACATCCTTTGGAGGTGTCATCCCCTGCCCATTTGGGATCCCTAGTGCAGAAGTGGCTTGGGTCTCACGATCCTTCTGATTCACAGACTGAGAAAATGGTGAAAAATCTATTATGGATTCATCAATGCTTTTAAATGAATTTGAAGTGTTACTAATCACATCTACATATATTTAAAAATATTAATCCCATATTTATGTTGTAGATGTTGTTATCTCACCTACAGATAAAATGCCTGGCACCCATGGGTTCACAGAGCCCTCCCTGCTGCTCGTCACAGGTTCCTGCTCTGCAGCACGCCAGTCTCCTTTCTGAAACACAGATGTGGCTGTGTCACAACAACCTTGCTCAAAACTCTTTCATTTGTTTTGTGCCTATAGGAGAGATTCTAAGATGATTAGCGTTGTATTCAAGGCACTTTGCAACTGGCTCAACTAGCCTGTGACCTTCTCTCTGGACACTGCCCCTTCTCACTGGTCTCCAGCTTCAATAAGTGGCTTTGTTACACCTTTGAGCCTTTGCACATGCTGTGTGGGCTGATCGTTCTTCCCTCTCTTCCCCACCTGCTGCAGAGCTGCTCACGCTTTAGATCATCTTAGATGTCAGGTTCTCTGTGTAGCTTTCCCCAGGGCCTTGAGGCGGAGCAGGTGAGCCTTCCTCTGGCTCCCATGGTGCTTTGTTTGCCCCTTAGAGTTATGGTGCATTGCCCGTTCACTGTGATTGCTTGTGGGTTTTCTTGGGAATCAGTCTCATTCATCTTTGTATTTCTAGGGCCAAGAACAGAACCTGGCACATTGAGGGAATTCGATATGTGTTTATTGAATGAATGAATACATGAAGGAATGAAGGGGAATGTGCAGGGAGTTTATTGTGAGGCCTTCACTTAGATCAAATTTGAGAAAACAGGATGCTACTCTTTTTCTTCCTTCTAGAACCAGACTGTTATTAACATGGAACAGACCTTCATTAGCAAAGAACCAGACCTTCATTAATAGGACCAGATCTTATTAAGATATACAAGGGCTGTCTGGAAAATATCCAGCCACTGTTTATGTAACGAGAACGGTTTGTGCAACGTATTACATGGCTGGATGCTTTCCTGACAGCCCTTTTATGTTTAGGGCTTTAAAAGAAAAAAAAAAAAGGTGTCTTCTATTTCAGGGGTTTGAGGGATTTGCTTCCTGACACTGATGTGCTTTAATTTTCTCTTGATTGACACAAAAGTAGTTTGGGTGGATACCTGTGGGGGAGTGGTCAGTCAAGGCATGGGCATTAAAAAGGTTGTTTCCTGACCCTTGGGTGTCCTTGCTGCAGGCTCAGGGAACTGCATGAGGAGCTCTCCATTGTGTGTGAAGTTCTTTTGATCTTAGTGGTGCAACAAAGCAGGGTGATTTCCTCTGTGGGGGGTCGCAGATGGCTGGTCAGGGTCTTGGGGAGGTACCCCCATGTGCATACAAATCTATTCTCTACCTGCCTATCCCTTGCACAGTGAGTGTCAGCTGGCACTGCTTCTCACTCCTCCACGCACATACCTCGGGCCTCATAAAGAGCTTTTGTGTGAATTAGAAAATCCAACTCCCTCTGCATGGACACAGCTCCATGGGTGCACGGCTTGGCAACCTGACAGAGTCTTTGTGCAGAGGTAAAATCTTTCTTTTATCTGGGCAGAGCAGCACAAACACATGGCGATTGCTTAATGTTAATGGTAATACCCTCTGACTCTACTTAAAAAAAAAAATTGCTCATGAGCTTTTTGTAATATTCATTAGTTCATTTTTTATTTGTGATTTATTATTTTTATTTATTTACTTTTATTTTTATACATTTTTATTTTAGAAAATTTTTAGAAAGTTTTAGTTTAGAAGATTTACAGAGAAATTACAAAGATAATAATATAAAGAGATCTCATGTACCCCGCACGTAATTTCCTCTATGATTAACCGCTTACATTAGCATGGTACATTCGTAACAATTAATGAACTAATATCAATACATTATTATTAGCTAAAGTCCATGCATTATTCAGATGTCTTTAGTTTTTACTCAGTGTCCTTGTTAAGTTCAGGATCCTATCCAGGACACCACATTATAGTTAGTCATCATGTCTTCTTAGGCTCCTCTGGCTGTGACAGTTTTTCACGTTTTCCTAGTTCCTCGGTATCCACAGGGGATTGGTTCTAGGACCTCTGCAGATACCAAAATCCATGCATGCTCAAGCTCCTGATATGAAATGGTTTCGTATTTGTGTAGAAGGAACACATATCCTTCTGTATAGTTTAAATCATCTCTAGATTACTTATAGTACCTAGTACTGTGTGAATTCTGCATAAACAGTTGTTTTACTGTATTGTTTAGGGTATGATGACAAGGAAAAAAAGTTTGTGCATGTTCAGTATGGACATAATTTTTTTCCTGAATATTTTTGATCTGCCGTTGGTTGAATCCATGGGTGCGGAACCCACGGATAGAGAAGGTCCCTGCATCTGATACCCTTGACAGTTTTGAAGAGTACTGGTCAGGTGTTTTGTAGTATGTTCCTCAGTTGGGATTTGTCTGATGTTTTACCCCTGACTAGACTAGACTGGGTGTTTGAATAGGTTTTATTATTATTATTATTTAGGTATGGCAAGGCCAACAGAGCAATGACTGCCATTGTAAAGATAGTTTCTTACACTTGCAAATACCAAGAGGGGTTCCACCTCATACCACGGGGCAGAGGGAGCCATCTGGGGAGGCCCTGCCATCAGGTGGCGGTAGGGTGGGTTGGGAGGGGGTACTGGGACTCAAGAGCCTTTATTGTGGTTTCCCCAGGAAGGAACAGGTGAGTCAGGGAAAGAAGGCTTAGGAATGGCTGGTTTGAATAACTTCAGGGGCTATGGAGCATGGAGGCTGTCTGGAACCTAGTAGTTGGGTACCTGGCTCTGGGGTGATTAGGGCAGCTGGACGGTGGCCAGGAGCGTGAAAGCCCTATACGGGAGGTGACTGGGGGTGTAGACTCTGCATTGGTTGGTTTGTATTTGAAAAGTGCAACCCTGAGAGGAGGACTGCTCTTGAGTAGTTGGGGGTGGGGAGATTAGGTCACAAGGGAGACAGGAGGCCCAGGTAGGGTGACTCAGGTACAGTATCAATTGTCCAGAGCTAGGTATTAATAGCTGTGTCTGGCATATGTGTGTCGGGAAGATGTTAAATTGCAAACTTTACAGAAGCTAGAAACATGCCTAATACATTGGGGTTATGTGTTTTGGGGAGGGAGGTCACAGAGCTGGAGTGTCATTTTCCTCACATCATGTCAAGGGTACATACTATCCGCACGACTTACCACTGTTGATGTTGGCCTGATCATGGGGCTCATTAGGCTCTACTTTTGTAGACACCATTTCCACTTGGTGCCCACTTTTAATGTTTATCTCATATATTTGAAGTGTTTCTAGAGGAGGATATCAATAAGCATGCAGTGTAATTTTCCTTGGGTCTTGATATGGCAGAAGAATCAACCTGTTGATGGTGAATTCTCGTTCTTGGAAGTGGGGTAGATGTCTCCATAGAATGGAGTCTTGACACGTGGGCCTCAGGCAAGCTGGGATCATGGGGGAGACTTGTGTCTGAAACTCCTCACTGTTCTGTAAAGAGGTAGTGCTTTGTGTACTTTCAACTGCTAAATAAACATCTAAGTAGATGCCTTTGGCTCTGTCAAGAGTTTGGGGCTGGTCACCACTGCCATGAGAAAAGATGTATCCATAATACTTTGTGATGAGTCACAATACTCAGAGTGTTAGCCTATTTTCTGCATATAAATGTGCAAATTCCTGGTTACTCCATAAGTTGCTTTACCTTCTGGAGCCCTCTGATGTTGGTGGAGATGATGAGAAATATATGAATTTCTCCGCTCTGCTTTGGCAAATCCTGAGTTGGGGAAGGCAGGACATGGAGTCAGTTGGTGATTTACCTGCACGTCTTTTTTTTCCTCATGCCTCAGGGTCTAAGTCACAGAACTGTCTGTGGAACTCCCTCATCGACGGGCTCACAGGGAACGTCAAGGAGAAGCCACGGCCAACGATTGTCCATGACCCCCGACCGCCAGAGGAAATCCTAGCAGATGAATTGCCGCAGCTGGATAGCCCGGAAGCCTTGGTGAAGACATCCTTCAGGTTTGGTGGATTGCAACACAGTTTGTTACTCCTTATCTGCTTGTGGAGTTGTTTCAATCCAGTTGGATGCATAGTCAGCGTGGCCAGAAAATTATCTCATTCCTTTGCACTGAGTAAATTAAAATTGACGAAGGAAGGTTGGAATCAATGCTAGCTGGACTCCTGGCTGGATTTCCTGAATGCAGTGAAGATTGTATTGGTGGTTAATTTGCTGTAGGCATTTAATTGGTATTGGCATTTAAATGCTGAGGCAAAGGATTGACTGATGTTGGCAATTTGAATTGGATTAATGAATCTTTTGCTTCAAAGGAGGATGAGGCATTAAGATAAGGGCCCAGAGAAAAGCACGTGGTGGGAATGAACTAAGGCCTGTGTCTTGAGTCTCTTGCTGGGGAAAGGTTGCCAGTTGTAAGAGATGTAGGAGCTGCTGCCGGCAGAAATGAAGTGAGAATCTTCTTGTACTGTTTCCCAGGTGGCTGTTTACGCTGTTCTTGTTCATTGTTTATAGTGTTGCTTCTTCCTGCAAAGGCCTCTTTTATTTTCCTTTGGTATTGTACTCCCTTTTCATTGTAACTCTGTCTCTTACCTTCTCACCTGTATTAAAAAAAAAATCAATCTGGGTATGAATGGGTGTAAAAGGTGATTTTTTTTTTTTTTCTGAATGAGTCTTTCAAACTCACTTTTTTTTTTTTTTCAAACTCACTTTCGAAACAGTACATACACAGTACTACTGGTATTGGAAATCAAGATTTAATCATTTTCCAGCTTGCCTTCCCCCCTCTTTTCTCCCTCTTACCTTAATTTAACTTTCACTTTTCTTCCTACTATGGACTTTCATATGCTCCACATGGTGAGCAGAACACATAAGCCTCATTTTCCTGCCCCCATAAACAATTCAGACAACTCTTGGAGCTCATGAAATATATTTTTAAAATGTGCTCTCTTTTGCATCTAGGTGATGTGTGTAATCACTCAGTAAAAGCCATTTCATTGCGTGAAGGTTCTTAGTGTAGATTGAATTATAGATGAGTTCTGAAAAGGAACGATGAATAAGGGTTTGGATTTCTTTATGCAGTGTGACGGATACACTGGCCAAACAAGAATTGCATGCAAATGTTTTTCTTATTCATACTAAGGGTTTGATTATTGTATTTTGAGGCTTTGAATAAAATAAAACCCACTCACCTAGAGAGAAGTACATCTTATGAACCTGTAATTCTCAGCAAGTGACTGGTGGAACAGGGGATGGTGAATGGCCCTTGGTCTATGTATCCTTACCTTGCAGCATCTCTTGTTGAGTCAGTCCCTTCCCACACAGTGTTTTCATAGTTACTCCTTCCACCCCAAACCAGGCTCATCATCTTCCTCAATGAACAGGTAAAGAGTTACTCTCATGAAAAGAACATCTTATTTGCTTGGCTAACTCCATTACCATCAGTGATTCTCTTTGCATGATCTTCCTGCTCTTTAATAGAGGGAATGTATTGATGCCCATGAACTTTATTTGATCTTCTAGTTGTATCATGTGTCAACATCAACATCTTGGTTCCTGAAAGAGATTGAATTATAATTTTTTTTAAAGTAAGGATTTATTTCTGGATCCTTATGATACTCCATGCAGTAGGAAGGACACAGCAGGAACAAATATGCCAACCCTTTATCAATTGAGGCTAGAAATCCGTTGGCATTGGTTATTTATCGGTATCCTTAATGTATCTGTGCGCTATTTTGGAACCATCCTTTCTTCCAGGAAAAATTGTTGATTTCAATGGCAATGTTAGATGGTAAATATTCTCTCATGAAGTTGTCCTTAACTGTGGTAGTCATGATCAGTTGTAAGATTTGTTGTGCCTAATTTACTACAAAGAAAGTACTCAAGTGTGGGAACAGTTTACTTATCAATTAATAAATCAGAGCAGAATTAAGGTTACCCCTGTAACCTTAATTTATTTTCAATATGCCTTTTAGATTGCAAAGAAAAGAATGAACTATAGTGAGATTTTAAATAATGCTTATAGGAGTGTGTCACTCATGTGTTCATTCCCTCACCCCACCACCATGTCACTGAAGAAGTGAAAAAACCTGAGAATTGCTGACTCACGTTAGTGACCTAGGAGAAAGGTGCATCATACTCTTATGTTTTCTAAATGAAGGAGTATATCGATGATCAGAGCTCTCAGTCCCTAAGATAACTCTTTTCACCACCAGGGAGTACAGTCTTCCCTCTACTGAGGTTGAGGTGTTGGGTTCTTCTCTCTGACTCTGAAATCCAGAGCCTCTCAGCCACCCTGCCCTGCATATTTGTGTGTGTGTGTATACATGCACTTATTGTAATTATTACATGTACACACACACGATTAGGGAATCTGCACATGTAATTGTTAACATCCTGCCCCTCTCAGTGTTGGAAGGTCTTGTTTGCTGAGAAAGGAGCACATGGTTCCCATGAATTTGGCACTGTCTGTTCTCTAACAGCTCTTCTGTAGGGGCATTACAGTTGAGTGATAGCTCAATAAAGGTAATTGATAGCATTGCTTACTCTCTTCTCATTATCCCTAGTCATATTTGGAGGGCATTTGGGATCTAGGGCCATGAGATATGGTCATCAGCCCTTATTATCAAACAAGATTTCAATTACAATGACAATCTAATTATCAGGAATACAGTCCCCAACACTGTCCCCTCTTGTCCCTTTCTTGGCTGGGTAGTGGTGATGAGGCAGATGGTCCATGTCTTAGAGCAGATAGTTCATCAGAGTCTTGGGAGGAAGGGCTGGAGCTTGAAGGAAAGGTCTTCTCATGCTGGTCTAGGTTCAAATCTCAGCCTATACTGCCAGAAAGTAACGCAGTTTAGTGCTCTATTGTACTAAGGGCTTTAGTCTTCACCAAGCATCCTCAAACTACGGCCTGCGGGCACATGTGGGTGTTTTTGCCTGTTTGTTTTTTACTTCAAAGTAAGATATGTGCAGCGTGCATAGGTATTTGTTCATAGTTTTTTTTAAACTATAATCCGGCCCTCCAACAGTCTGAGGGACAGTGAACTTGCCCCATGTTTAAAAAGTTTGAGGAGTCCTGGTTCTTCACTCTTCATGAAAGGGACATTTTCAGTTACCCTTGTGGGAGAATTTGACTTCTGATAGTTGCTGTACTAGGTTTTAGTTCCAATTCTGTTACCACTGGCAAATTGCTTCGTCTCTTCAAACCTCTGTATTCTTCCCTGCCCCCAGCTTTATGAAGGTGTAATAGACAAATAAAAATTGTACATATTTACAATGTACAACATGATGTTTTGATACATGCTTACATTGTAAAATGATTAAATAAAGCGAATTAACATATTCATCACCTTACATAACATCATTTCTTTGTGGTGAAATTGTTTTCATAATTGTCACAACTAAGGTTGGATTAGACCAGTGGTTCTGACAGTTCACACTTGAGTGTGCATCATAATCACCTGGAGGGCTTGTTACAACAGATTGTTGGACTCACCCTCAGGTCTGGGTAGGGCCTAAGAATGTGCTTTTCTAATGAGCTTCAGGTGATGCAAATGCTGCTGGTCCGAGGACCACATGTATATCACCACTGGACTCCAGGAGATTTAATATGCCTTTGAACTCAAAAAAATATTTTGCTATGTTAATCTGAGCAGATCACTTACCTAATCAGGCCTCCATTTTTTAATCTTTGGAATGAGGATAAAGAGACCCACTTCCCAGGGTTATTTGGAGGATTTAAAAGAGATAAGGTATGTGAAAGAGCACAGTGTCCAGCACCCAGAATGCACCTAGTAATTATTAATTTTGTATTTCTGCTCAGCACTCATTGGAATCCTTGAGTGCCCTTGAGTCTATACATACAGAGTAAATAGGATTGAACTTGGGTTTTATGGCTCCCGGAATAGACACTGAGAGCTTACGAAGCCTCTGGCATGAAAAGTCTGCTGTCAAAAATCTGAGATTTTTGAAAGAAAAAAAAGATGAAAAACATAAATAAAACAAAAAGGCTTCAGTGCCTGGAAAACAGACACCCCTGGGAACTCACCCTGGGTGTCCTTTTCAGTGTTCCACATGTCATATCCCTTTAACACATTAACTGCCATGTGAGTTGTATTTAACTCACACTGGTTTTGAGCCCGGGGCCTCGTGAAATGTATGTAACTCACATGTCTCTTCACCTTGTGAGCTGTGTGAACTATTTTTCAAGTTGCATATAACTCACACATGGAAAACAATAAAAAATAAATTTTCATTAAATTAGAAAGGATTGTTTTGGAGTTTTTGTTTTATTTGTGTAATAAAACATCATGGCCGCAAGGAAAAAAAATTTTTTTTCCAGTGTGGCAGTCAGTGTGTTAAGCCTGTTGCTTTGTGTAGGTTTTCTTAAAAATGAATGGTGAATAAATTGAACGTGGTGCAAAGAAAGACATACAACTCCAGCCAGTCTGATTAATGACAGGAATCTCAGTACCTGCTGCTAGAGGACCCAAGAGGACAGGAAAGAGCTGGTTGCTGAGTGCTTTTCTCTCCCCAGCCTCTGTGGGCACATTTGCTAGCCAGGCCCTGGCTCAGATGGCATGGAAAGTAAAGGAAATCAGTTTATTGAGCATCTATTATGCACCAAGAACTGTGCATTCATTTGCTCATTTAATCCCCCCAAACCCTGACAAGGTGAGCATTGTTATCCCAGTTGTACAGGCCAGGAAACTGAGGTTAGAAAGGTCAAGCAACTTGGCCAAAGTCACCCAGCTGGTGGCAGGGCTGAAGATTTCAACTCGGTCCACCTTTCTCTAACGTCATGACCCCTTCACTATGTTTTACCAGCCCCACATAACCTTGGCTTTCGTGTCTCTGGGTTTGTTGTTGGTGAAATAAGATAGTGTGATTGGTTGTACTAATTTGGTGTACATGTTGGATGTATAGTTTGATATATAAATATATTTTTATATATATTTTATATATCCTATAAGACTGGCCCTGTTCTATTGCACTAAATATTTTTCTAGTCTAGACTTATGTATTTGATCCACCCACCCCTTTTGGATAGAAGCCCTTGACAGCACTGCTTTTCAAACTTTATGTCTCAATGAATTCCTCGGGGAATCCTGTAAACATGGATCTTGATTCAGGAGGTCTGAGTGTAGCCTGTGAATCTGCATTTTAAGAAGCTCCAGGTGATGTGATGGTGTGAGGACCACCTTGTGAGTGGTGAGGCATGAGTTTTGAAATTCCACAAGTATGAATTTGCAAACAGTCTTGTAAACTATGTGATTTGAGTCATGGTTTTATTCTCGGCTTCCTCATTTTCCAAATGGAAACAGTAAAATAACATAGGCCTTGGGGCTGTTGTTAGGAGTAAGTGGGCTAATGGAAGTGACAGCCCCTAATTCCTTCTCTCTCAGTTTTAAAAACCTTTTTTAGGAGTGCATTGATCCTCTACACCCCAACCCTTTCTTTTGTGCCAGGTCATGCAAGGGGCCCCATCCTGGGCATATGACACTGTGGGTGCCCTGTGTGCAAGCCTGGCCACTGGCCTGGCCTCCTGTGCAGGTAGAAATCGTGAAGCTACCCAGTGTACTGGCCATCTTGGTTACTTGCCTTGAGTCGTGCAACTCCACATTTAGGTTGAGTTGCCAGGTTTTGATAATTTTGCACTTGAAAGAATAGCATGCTTACTTCCTACAGAGTCACTGAGGGCTTGATGAGCTTCTTTTCCCACTTAGAACGGACTTATTTGGGCTTTGGCAAAGGCTTTCTAGATTCTATAGATAGCTTACTAAGAATATGTTCCAGAGAGTAGAACTGCATTGAGCCAACCTCCTCAGCTACGGATGAGATTAAGGCCTTGTCAGATCCCATTTAATGGATTGTGTTTTCCATGCAGAATTAAATCCTTGAACTCATCCTCATTTTGGCTTTTGGCAGTCATTTTTCCACCAGAGGCTGCTGCCAAAAAGTCAGTTTCTGACTTGATTACTTTCAGGAAATGTGCAATCTGGCTGATGATATGGCGTGGCGTGGGGTAGTGTCCCCTGCAGCTTTGGACCCCACCCCAGGATGAGTCATGTGTTAAAATTCCCCATTAGCTCATGGGAAGTCTGGTCACATGTATTCTTCTATCACTGTGTGTTGGTCACCCACTGGCAACTTCTGGGGGCACTTACTCTCCTGATTTGGTGTTACCTCCCTGGAGTTGATATTTTTCCCCTCTGGTCTTCACTAATCTAAATCAGTAGGGTCTTCCTCAAGTTTGCCAAAGGGAAAAATGAAGGCATGAATTCTGAGTGTTTTTAAAGCTCAGGGAAATTTTTATTGCAACCGTGGCTTCTCACAAGGGAAATATTTAGATCTCTCTTTGTAAGTAAATATTTAGAGACAGATTTTCTAGTGTTAGAAACTGACAAGGTATATATAAGGTAGACACCATTCCTCTTGTTTTCTTCCTGGTCCTTCCACTGGCATTTTGGGAAAGAGGATTTGTCTCTGTGGCAGCCAAGAGAACATACCTTTCCCATCTCTAACCTCACGGACCCATGACCCTAGCTTCTGGGGGTACTCTAGCTTCAAGGGTACTCTTTGGCAATGACTGAGCATCTCAGCTATTCCTGGGAGACACAGGACTCCTCCGATAGTCGCTTTGGTTTGAGGACTCCCTGATGGCCTTGCTGAACTTTCTTTACAGCTGCAGTGCAATCTAAGACACTTCCACCCAACTTCCTTCCTTCTCTTTTTCACTGGGAGTTAGACCTATATCTGGATCTGATGGCTTTCTCAGCCTCCCTCAGCTCCTCACTCATTTTCTTTTACAGATTTTATCCCTGATAAATGTCTTGTATGTCTAATCCTGCTTGACACCCGCTCCTTAGAGGATACAAGCTAACATAGTCTCCATCACGGTGTGGTGCACTGCTGGCCAACCACTTCCAGCTTGGTGCCTTGGGCTCAGATCCGGTGCTACTGGCCTAGGAACCCTGGGCCAGTCTATGTTTAATTTTATATTTTACATTTGATGCTGCATTTTCCCTGTGGGCTCTAGTGGTAGGGTGAACATGGGACAAGACACAATACTCTTCGGTATCTTGTGCTTTTATTGCTTACAACAGGATTTGCTGAAGCATTGAGATGAGCTAAAGAAATCTGAGAATTTGAACTATTTATACTCAAAATATGATTTTTCCATTGCCCAAGGGAAATGCTCATAAATGTTGAACTCCATATAGAAGGTTTACTGATAGACACACTCTCGTTCCCAGCCAGTGGACCTGTCTCCAGGGCTAACTTTTCCTAGAGAGTGCGTCCTTCTTCCAATCAGAGCACATTCTCATCAGGCTATTGGGAAATGTAGGCTTCCACCCCTTGGAATGGAGCAAATCTTAGGCGTCCTCAATCCCTCAGCATACACCTAAAAAACAATAACTGTTACCAGCACATTTTATAAAGTGAAAGTTATTCATCCTAGAATAACTCTCAGGAAGGAATGGGGAGCTTCAGCACTGTCGGGTGAGGGAGGAATAGTGGGATGCTCTTTCTGAAGTCTCTATCCAACTTCCCCATGCTTCCCAGAAAGAAACAGCAACCACTGCCTTAGGCCACACAGAGACCCAAAGAATGTAGGGAATCCCTGAAGCTCTCTCTGAATAAAGGAAGGAAATATGAAGTCTTGGGATCAGCTTGGACCAAATAACCCCCAGGGGTAAGTGTGGGAAGTGTGTTGAATGCATTTTTCCACTTCAGTTGTATAAGCAATAACTTCATTGTGCATAACCTGTAGACTTACAAGGAAGAGATTTTTCAGTAGAGTGCTTAATATATGAAGGTAGCACTTAGAAGCTATGGGGTGAGAGCAGCAGAGCCATGGAGGTTGGTGGGGAAATCAGGGGTGTAGCCCAAGGCCAAAGGCTCTCTATGCTCTCCCTTGGGCACCTCCACAACCAGGCTGCTGGACATCCTACCCACGTGTTCCCTGAACACTGCAATTCCCCGACCATAGCACATCCCCTATTAATTACTCTTATTTATATTTTGAATTAGATACTAATTTTCGTTGGGGGGCAGGGACCTACTGCCTGGATTGCCTGGTACACTCTAGATTCCTAGGGTGTATTTGAATGAATGGAGTGTGGTTTTGCAGCCCCATTCTTATTTTCTGGTTTAACTCACTAGCCTACTATGAAAAGGGTAATGTAATTCTAGGAGCTGGAAGTATACATTTAGCACAGCCAGGCATTTGAGAAATGCCTGGATGGTTGGGAGAGAGGGCAACAGCAGCACACAAATGTGCTGCAGACTTCAGACGCCTGCAGCGCAGGTTGTGTTCTGCAGAAGGCAGCCTACCAGGGGCTACTCTCATCAGATTCCTTCCTTTGCTAAAACTTTTTGTCTTGGCTTTTTAGAGGATAGAGGATTTATTCTTGTCAATCAGCAGGGAATGGGGAGTTACTTTACAGAAAATGTACTTTGTAGACCGACAACATGATGTGAGAAATACCAGCGTAACATGGTCACAGCTTTGTCAGTATCCTCCGAGGTGTGTGAGAAAATGTAGCTTTTTAATTTTCTTTTTGATGGAGCTGATCTTCCTTTAGAGCTACGGTCCCCACCAAGAACTGGGCCACACAGCAGGAGGCGAGTGAGTGAATCCCCACTTGCACCCACAGCCGCTGCCCATCTCTCTCGCATCCCCTCGACCCCGAGTCAGATCAGTGGCGGCATCAGACCCGCACGGGAGCCGGAACCCCCCTGCAAACTGCTGAGCCCCTGCCCTGCTCCCCCTCCGTCAAAAAGGTTGGGGACCTCTGCTCTAGAACTTCCACTTTAGGGGAAACCAGGGACAGTGATTTTTCATTTGTTTGTTTTGTTTTGGGTATATTTTGGCTGATGATTTAGTTTCTTTAAGTAAAGTGCTCACTCCTTCAGATATCTCCTCTCTCCCCCTGCACCTGACCAAAACGGTGTCTGGGTTTGTGAGCTCTGCTGGCCGGTGTGACCGGGCATCCCTTGCCACCCCTCACTGCCCCCCGGCAGTGCTTTGGACCCTGTGGAGGGTCTGGTTTTGATTCTCCTGTGGTTCCGGGTCAGTGGGTCTAGACTTTAGCTCCTGGCTACTTTGTCCACATGGCAGCCTCAGGGGCTAACTCCCCAGTCACTACCCCAGTGAACATCTGGGGTTTGGCTGCAGGGGTTTGTGGGGCCACTTGGGGCCTGTCCAGACTGCATGGAACCTACAGGGCAACCCAGGAAAGCCAAAAACCCGGCCTCCTGTTACCTGGCCCTACTGGCCACTGAGTTTACTTTAATGTGGCGCCTCCCGTGTATGGGTGGATGTCCCTATAGAGAGGGAACAGCAGGGCTCACATCTCACCCTTGACTCTTCTGCCCTGGTTTCCCTTCTGCCTGTGATCCCCTCTGCCAGGAAAGCTGGGTCTCTGGCTTTTCACTTCCCCGACATTATATCCTCCTCTTCCCCAGTTCCAGGCTTTGGGCTGAGTCTTAATGGTGGACAGACTGGCCTACTGTATCTCAAAAACACCATATGTCACCCCTTAGACTTTCTGTGGATGAATGACTTTACTGCATTTGTTCTGTTGCAGTGAAATGAAGGTACACTCAATAAAAATAAAGTGAACCCCTTTAAAACTGTGTTCTGTGACAAAGCAAATCTGCATATCACTTGTTTGGTGACTGGTCCCTGTCCTCTGCAGCAAGGACCCATGGTCAGGTTATTGATCTTATGATAATGTGACTGTGTGGTTTGGTCTATAGAAATATTTGTTCCTATTTACACCATCACGGCAGGGCTTTTGACCTTGCTGGTAGAAACGGAGTGGTTTCCTTCTTAGTAAAATCTTTCTGATAACAAATGCACTTTTCCCATCCATGTGCTCAGTGCATGCTCTGCAGTTACATCCCGTGTTGGGCGCTGTTGCTGCACGAGGTGAACTGCACCAGTGCGTGCTCCATCCCCTTCCTTGTTCCCCTTCTCCTTGGACCTCACAGAGATCAGTGAGTATGTTGAATGGCGCCATGGTATAACCATGGAACCAGCTGCCCTGCATCATGGTGGACATAAAAAGGAAGCAAAGAAACAGTGTGAACCAGGGCCAGGAGGCAGGACAACATGGCCTGTGTTGAGGGAACTGTTTGCTTTGTGACTAAGGCATGTGAAGGGGACATGAGTAAAGTTTGGAACCAGGTGAAGGAAGAGTGAAATCAGGATGATGATATATGGTAGGGCCTTGTTTTCCATGAGAAGGAGTTTCATTTTCATTTCACAAGGAAGAAATCTTTGGAGCTCTTGGAAACCTCTGAGGAAGCTGAAAGGAGACTGTGTATTTTTTCAGTATGGTACATAATTAGGAATTATGTTTCTATGCCTTGGTCCCCTACACACATAGCATCAAGATGAAGGTTTTCTGGTCTGTGGCAGAGATGGAGTGATGGAGAACAGCATGGGGGACTGAACATGCGGGTGTTCTAAGGTGCATGGACAACGTTGGGAAGAACCTTGTGAAATAATGTTTTCCCGCATAGATTGGAACAGAGACCGTTTTTTAAAATTACATCCTTCTAGACGCAATTGCAGCTAATGGTCATTGACTAGACAGTCCTATAAACAGTAGCTTAGCTGCGGATCCCCATTTAGTGATTACTGTTAAGCGCAGCCAGAAGTGAATTTGCTAGGACCAATTACGCGTAGACTCTGGAAGTCAGCTATGTTGGGAGAGCACTGTTGTTTGCACAGGAGCTGCAGACATGCTTGTCCCCATTTAGAAAAGGCGACAACTCTGGCTCAAGTGATGAGGCTCAGGTACTTGAAAGTGGATGTATTGCAAACTACCTGAGAGCATGACTCAGGCACTCTCTGCAAAGGAAGAAGCAAGAAGATGTGAATTAAATAGCAAAATTAGTCTCGAGATCCAAAATTGTGAATTTTTTTTATTTTGGCATATCATAGGGGTACAAATGTTAAGGTTACGTATAATGCCCTTGCCCCACCTCCCCCCTCGAGTCAGAACTTCAAGTGTGACCATCCCCCAGACAGCACAAATCTCACTCATTATGTATGTATATACCCGTCCCCTCTTCCCCCCTCCCACCTGCCCAATACCTGATAAATGTTATTCCTATATGTCCACTTAGGTGCTGATCAGTTAATACCAATTTGCTGGTGAGTACATGTAGTGCTTGTTTTTCCATTCTTGGGATACTTCACTTAGTAGAATGAGTTCCAGCTCTATCCAGGAAAATACAAGATGTGCTGTATCACCATTGTTTCTTAGAGCTGATTTGTTCATCATTCTTATTCTTTGCACATGGCCCAGATTTTGAACAAGAAAAGTGTGTGTGAAGGGATGCTGCATTATATTATAATTGTTTGATTATATGTTTGTGCAATGATCTGCTAATTATTTTATCCTTACATGTGTCTGTTCTGATCATGGTTGAGGTTCCTTAGTTGTTAAGTTTCCCAGGGTAGCATGCAATCTGGCTGTAGTGTATAAGCCAACTTACGGGTACCTACATTTAAGAAATGCTTTTGTATTTGTTTTTTAAAACAATATTTTGACACTATTACTATAAACCTCTAGAAAAGTTGTAAGACTGATAAAATGAACAACTGTCTCTCTTCCACCTAGAGTCACCTTTTAGCCTTTTGCTACATTTGCCTTATGTCTATCATGTATCTATCCATCAATTTTTTTTTCCTGAATCTTTTGACCCTAAGTTATAGACAGCATAACCTTTCAGCTTTAGTGTGTATCTCTTAAGAACAGGGCCATTTTTCTGACAGTACAGTTATCTATATTCAGGAAACATAATCTTGATATAATACTGTTATCTACTGCATAGTCCATGTTCAAATTTCACCACATGTCCCAATAATGTCTTTTCTAGCAGTCTTTTTTCCTGATCCAGGCCCCACTGATTACATTTACTTGTGATGTCTCTTTAGTCTCCTTTAATCTGACACAGTTTTTCAGCCTTTCCTGGTCTTTCGTGACACTGACATTTTGAAGCTAATAGGCCATGTGTTTTCTTGTGCAGAATGTTCCTCAATTTGGGTTTGTCTGATCATGGCCTTGAGAACTCTCAGGTTGTCCTTTTGACAGGAATACTGCAGAAGTGGTCCTGACTTCCCAGCACAGTGCTAAGGATCGGTTTGTCCTGTTACTGGTGATGTGGACTTCAATTACTCGGTTAAGGTTGTTTCTTCCAATTTGTCCACTGTAAAGGCATCTTTCTCTCTTTTGTAATTAAGTAATCTGTGGGGAGATACTTTGAGATTCTATAAATAACCTTTCTCCTGATAAAAATATGCAGTGGTTCTAGCATTATTTGATGATTCTGAATCATTGAATCAATGGTAATTTCTAACTCTATCATTCCTTCTCCAATTCTCAGATGATATTTGACTTTCCCTGATAAGAGCTTTCCCTTTCCCTCCCTCCTTTTCTACCCTTTAGTATCAGGATGGACTCCAGATTCTTCTTTCATCCAACGTGTTATAAGCCATTATGTCTCCATCCTGCCTGGGGTCTAGGCGGTTTCTGGTGAGAGGAAGGCTATGAAGGCCAAACAGAGGGGTGGTCTGTCAGTCTAAAATGCATCAACCCTGAAGCGTGGAAATATGCTTTGACTTAGACCACGAAGATGTGTTTCAGAGAAGGTCCAGCGTCTCATTCCCTGCCCTGCTGTTGGTATGAATGGCCAGTAGGGGCTATTTGGGGTCCTTTAATCTGGCAGGAAACAATGCATTTTACCTAGACCTATTGATGCCACTAGAATTATAAGAAATTGAAGAGTGGACAGAGACTTATGGGTTGGGTTGGGGAAAGGCGTTACTTAGCCAAAGAGTGGAGTTCGAATGCATCATCTTGCTCTTTCCTCATTCACCTTTCTCTTTCCATTTAGTGCTGCCCCCTGCTCCCTGATCCTGCCAACCTGTGTCTGATGGCTATGCCAAACACCTTTGTTATCAAGAGTCGCCTCCCTGTTATCAAGGAGGGGTATATGGGACATCTGAGCTCTGGTTCTAGTCCCAGCATCACTCCTCGTCTGCTGTGTGGCCTTGAACATGCAGTTTAAGCTGAGCCTTGGTTTCTTCATCTGTTTAATGGGAATAGATGTTCCTTCCCTTATGGGGTCCCTGCAAGGAGTCAAGGAAGGCACACATGTGAGTGGGGCACACTGTGTCTGGTTAGTAGGTGGTATAATTCAGCATCAGGCATCATTCATGCTCTTAGAAGATGTACAGTTAGCTCTAGGCCCTGTGTTGTGCCAAGGAGATGACCTTTGCTGGGTTAAATAGCCAGACTCACATGTCATGAGCAACTGCTCTGATACCCGGGATCTTCAAGGTGCTTTCTCTCTTTCTTTCCTTTGTAGCATTTTCCTCTTAGCCATCATCCAGTCACAACACATATGATGATAATAATAGCTACCTTGACTGGAGGTTGTTATGTGTCAAGCATTTTTCTACATGCTTTGTATTTTAAGCCATTTAATCCTCACAACAACCCTGTGAAGATAGATATTTTTATTACTTTCATTTTACAGATGGAGAAACTGAAGCACAAAGACGTTCACTTATCCAAGGTCATGCTACCAGTGGTAGATCTGGGATTCAAAGCCAGATGGTATGGCTCCAGAACCCACATCTAACCACCTGGCAGCACTGCCTCCCTGGGTGAACATCAGGATGAGATATTCTTTCCCTCTGACTTTGTTGCTGGTGTGGACCTGCCTTTCATTGAGGGCACCTGCTTCCTGCCTGCCTCCTGCCACCCTGGTACAAATGTTGGGTGCCCTCATCAGTCTGCTCTATTTGCCTCCTGCCATTCCCTCGTGCCTGGTGTGGACTCGCACTGCAGCACTGCCTGGCTGGCTGCCATGGGCTTCCCTCCCTGCCTGCCCCTGCTCTTCCCGGAGATTGTTCAGTCTAGGAATGCAGCTTTCGCTGCTGCGCTGGAGAGCCAGGTAGACTTATTGCCCTCCTGACTGTAAGCTTGTGTCTGCCACACACCAGCCTCTCTGATGAGCAAGTCACCAGCATCCCTTGTGTTCCCAGCATCTGGTGTTCCCAGAGCCCTTTCTCTACAGCAGCTGGTGATGCACACTGTGTGGTGTGGGGTGGTGGGGAGAGGTGGTTTAGCACTGGGCTTGGAGACAGATGAAGCCAAGTTTCCATCCCAACTCTGTCACTTACTGCCTTGGGGAAGTAACTCAGCTTTTCTTGGCCTTAGTTTTTTTTTTTTTTTTTTTTTTAGCCAGAGAGTGGAGTTCGAATGCATCATCTTGCTCTTTCCTCATTCACCTTTCTCTTTCCATTTAGTGCTGCCCCCTGCTCCCTGATCCTGCCAACCTGTGTCCGATGGCTATGCCAAACACCGTTGTTAGCAAGAGTCGCCTACCTGTTATCAAGGAGGGGTATAGTGGGACACCCGAGCTCTGATTCTAATCCTATCACCACTCCTTGCCTTTCCATTTTTTCTGAAAAATGGAAATATTATAATAATGATGGGAGGATGGAATGAGAAAATGTATGTAAAAACACCCTAAGAGGCCGGGCGCGGTGGCTCACGCCTGTAATCCTAGCACTTTGGGAGGCCGAGGTGGGCGGATTGCTCAGTCAGGAGTTTGAAACCAGCCTGAGCGAGACCCCGTCTCTACCAAAAAATAGAAAGAAATTAATTGACCAACTAAAAATATATATAGAAAAAATTAGCCGGGCATGGTGGCACATACCTGTAGTCCCAGCTACTCGGGAGGCTGATGCAGGAGGATCGCTGAGCCCAGGATATTGAGGTTGCTGTGAGCTAGGCTGACGCCACGGCGCTCACTCTAGCCTGGGCGACAGAGGGAGACTCTGTCTCAAAAAAACAAACAAACAAACAAACAAACAAAAAACACCCTAAGAACTCTGCTGAAATCTGTGTAAATTGTTGTTTAGGTAATTGTGTCCATGTCAATATCCTAGTTTTGATAACGTGATATAGTTGTATAAGGTGTTATCACTGAGGGAGCTGGATGATGGGGACATGGGACCTCTCTGTACTCTTTGCAACTTCTTCTGTGTCTATAGTCATTTCAGTGAAATTTAAAAATAGCGTTTAGCATAGTACCTAATCTTCATTAATTGTAGTTTTTAAAAGTTATAACATATCATGAGGATTTCTGTTGTTCGCTCAAGCTCAAGTTTTTGAGGGGTGTGTGTATGTGTGTGTTTGTGTGTGGGGTGAGGGAAAGAGAGAGAGAGAAAGAGAGAGAGGGAAGCATCCACCTAACAAAGTAGACCAAACAAATTCTGAAACCATCTCCCTTTTCTAACATGTTGAACAACATCAGCGGCGTCACCAACAGCCAGCAGAGAATTCACTTCTTGCTGTAATTTCATCTCTCAGTTGAAAACCTTGTCTTTCACTATGCTTCGTGGTCTGTATCCTCTTCAGATTTATCATCGGCCTTCTGTTTCAGGGTTTCTTAGGCTGCACGGTAGACTCCTGAGCAATCAAGCCTGCATCCCTGGGTGGGCCCAGGGGCTATGCTGCCGGGCGGCAGGGCTGAGAGCCAGCCACCGCTTCCCTCGCGCCAGGCTCACTCTCTTGTATCCTCGTAGCCTTGGTGCCAGCTGCTTCCACAGGGGGCCATTTCTCTAATGACCACTAAGGCCTCTCTTGACCGTCGTCACCAGACAGAGACTTCGCTCCCATCTCTTCACAGGGTATCGCATCTATCTGGAGCGCGTGTCTAAAATTTTGGAATGATCACGGAACGAGCTCTCCCACCCCCCCAAGATGCCATATGTCCACACCATTTTAGATTACTGAAGTGTCACCAAATGTCCCTTATGTTGTCTTTCTCCAAACGCCAATTCAACAGAATGCAGGCGAATTGCATGTTTTCTTTTGGGAATGTGATCTGTGGACGGTTTCAAAAGCCTGCCAGGCACGGACTGTTTGGACTCGCTGTTTCGAGGGCTGCCGTGCTTTGCTGCCCTCCGGGCGGGCCGACTGCGTTTAGTCACCAGTCCCTCTTTCCTTCGTCTTGTCCAGAATGAAATTTTGTCATGAAAATAATACACTTACCTTGTACAACATTTGATACATGGTAAAAGGAAAAAAGTCCTGCATATAATGCCTGCTGTCATTTATAGTTGTAATTATAGTAGGGATAGAATTTTTTATCCTAATTTTCTCTTAGTCATTTTTCCACATAGTGTGTGTGTATGTGTGTGTGAATATGAATGTATGAGAGTTTGTTTACCTACATCACTATTGTTGGACATTTAAATTGTTCCTAGTTTTTCACTTTTTAAAGAAATAATTTAAACTGCATCCTAAGGGTAAACAACTAGAATTGGAATCACTGGGTCAAAGACCAACTTGATTCTTAATAAACCACATTACAAGAGGGTCCCTGAGTAGCCTCTCTGAATGGGGCTTCTTCCAGCAATCCCGTTGGCAGAACCCCTTGGATTTCACCCGACCTCGCTCATTTCTTACAGCTTTGAATCGACTATTATTATTATTATTATTTTCGAGGTAGCCTTTCCTTTCATTAAAGCCAGATAGTGCCCATGCTGACTGTTTTTAGGTCTTTTGCTAATAGTGACTTTTTGTTCTGCTCCTGGTAGGATCAATGTCATCCCTCTTTGATACCCCAGCAAAGAAACGTTACGTGACTTGCCCAGGGACACACGACTGAGAAACAGCAGAGCCAAGAGTGAAACCTGCATCGTTTTGGCCCCAAAGCCTCTGTGCTTTTCATTCTACTCCAGTACCTGTCTGGAACCAGGAGCACAGAGAGTGGAGTAATAAACTATTTCTAGAGTGAGGAGCTGGGGGCAAAGGGGAGGAGAATGCTCAGCAAAGGCTTCATGGTGCTTCTTTTCCTCAAGGACCTTAGACTTTAGTGAGAGAAACATAGAAGTGAATCGATAGTTACTGTATGTTGAAGTAGCATTTGATTATATTTATTAAAATATTAATTATCTTATATAATTAATATTAAAATACAACTAAAATAAATGTCATCATAGGAATAACAGAGAAGAGCACTTTAAAAACAGCTTTATTAAGATATAATTGACATAGAAAAAACTGCACATGTTCAAATATTCAGATGGCTAAGTTCAACGTTTGTATATACCTGTAAAGCCATCACCAGAATTAAAATAATGAGCCATCACCCTCAACATTTTCCTTGTGCCCTGTTGTAACTCCTTCTTTCTGCCCTTCCACACTGTCTTCAGCCCATCCCAGGCAGCCACTGATTTGCTTTCTGTCACAATAGATTATATAGATCAGTTTGCATTTTCTAGATTTGTGTATAAATGGAATTATGCAGCATGTATTCTTTTTTTAATCTGGCTTGTTTTACTTAGTATAACTATTTTAGAAACCATTTTTTTTGTTGCATGTATCAATAGATCACTCCTTTTAATTGCTGGGTAGTATTCTATTGTGTGGATATGCCATGATTTGTTTATCCATGCAGCTGTTGGTATACGTTAGCATTTGCCAATTTCTGTAGTGTAAATATTCCCACTATTGCCAATTTCAAATCACTAACATAGTCACAGAATGGAGTTGGGAAGAGAAGCACACAATTAGCTCTCAGGAACTGTAAGAGACAATCTGCTCCATAAATGTTAAGAAATTAGTTCTGGGCAATAAATAACTAGGGAGTGCCGGGAATTGGAGCATTTCATGGGAACAGTTGGTAAGTGGAATATCTTCATCTTGAGGAGTCCTTTATCATTCTATTTGTGGAGATGAGGTTGGTTCCAACTTAAAAATAGTTGGTTTGGGGACTTTGCACATGTTATTGCCAGGAAACACTATTGTGTTTACAGAGACTATTTGGTTTCAAGGAAGATTTACTGCTCAGGAAATAAATATTGATGATTGGCAGGAGTAGGTAATGATTTTAGGATTTTATACATTTATGATTACTTTAAAGAATGAAAGTAAATACACAAATCTTTTTTGGGGAAGAGTTTTTTAAAAACACTTTACATTCCCTATCTAGACATTGTTAAAAATCATTTCATTTTAGATATTATGTGGAATGCAAAAGACCTCATTTTCAAAGTTAATGGAAAACAATGTAGGAAGAAAAACTGAGTTGCTTTACATTTTCCTTCAATATTTTATGCATCTTCCTCTCTGTGAATAATAAATTGTGTTGGTAGGGAAACAATTTACATTTATACTAGTGCTTTTCATTCCATATGATCCCAAAATGCTCCTCTCTGATCTTTCCATTTATCACTAAGTAGCAGCAGTCATCTGGCTGAAATGCCACCAAACCATGTCTCTGACACAAGGCAAGTCTGCCCTGGGGCTGTGTGTGGACATGCAGTGTGGGGGTGGCTTAGAGGAAAGCAAGGGAATTGGATCAGGCATGGACTTGGGAACTACTTAGGATTCGTTTATTTATAATCATTTATTAGCTCCTACTGTGTACCAGGCACTGTAGTAGGTGCTATGTATACAGTGGCAACAAAACAGACATGATCCTTGTCATTGTAGAATTTGTAGCTAAGTACATGGCAGGGAGCTAAGGACTTTCTCAAACCTAGTCTCAAAGAGGCCTACTAAAGTGACCATATTATCCTAATAAGACATTATAGAAATCATTGGACCAAATTCTAGCTTTACCCTGAAAAATTTAGGCCCTGTGGTCATTGGGTGTTTGCCCCAAAAGGGCATTTCTGAAATTTTCAGTTCCCTTTCCTTCCTTTGAAGGTTCAGGAAAATCTCTCATCGCCTTGTCCCACATTGACGAAAGCAAAATAATGTCACAATTTTTCTTGAGGATTGTGTCACGACCAAGGCCTCTGCACTTCCCTATGGCTTCAGATTCAGTTTCTCTTCTTTGGGTCAATGTGGATGGGCATTGAACATAGTGCAGGTTCTCAACCTGGAGTCAGACACACATGGGTGACTTCAGGGGGTATGGGAACGTCCAAAGTGAGGACTTGGGGTTATGTGTTCATTTTTCAGGGAATCTGAAACTTTTAACAGATTCTTACAAGGGTTTGTGCATTAAAAAATACTTCAAAACCTTTGGTGCATCGGAAAGAGTGTTGAATAGGTGTCAAGTAACCTGGGCCCTTCTCTAGCCATATGATACCAGGCAAGTCGTTAACCTCCAGGGACCTAGCTGTATCATTTGTACAGCAGGGGTAAATGTTTTCCCTTTCTACCCATCAGGACTATTGTGAAGGCAAAGGAGATCATTGTGCACAAAAGTGCTCAAGACATAGCCTGATACTGTGTTGATACCATCCTGCCAGTCGGTAATGGTGGAGGTGGTGGCTGGGGTGGGGGGTGCAGGACAGGGCCCGGCAATCTTTCCTGCTGCCTCTGTGTGCTTAATCCACCCAACCCAGGGGGTTGCTGTTGTTGAGCCCCAACTCATCCTGAGCTGAGAAGCAAGAGTCAGGACGAAGGGGAGGAGACCTCTTGAGAAGGGCGTACACAGAGAGGAACAGAACCCCACACCAAAGAGGAAACACACTCGCTTAGCTGAGAAAGTAAACTTTCCTGACAAATAAGTGTGATAGAGAAACATACTTATTTCTCCCAAATATGTTCAATCTGAATCGGGACCTCACCTGCTTAGACATTTCGGTTTTGGGTCCCAGAAACCTAGGTATGAATGGGAACTCTGTCATCTATGACTCAGGCAAGCTGCTTACCCCTCCCAGCATTGGTTCCTCACGTGTAGAACCGAAATACTCATAGTTAACACTTTGTGGTTGTTAATTAAAAAAAGATACAGTAGTAGGTAAAGCTCAGCACAGAGCTTGCTGGTATATTACAGATGTTTGCCCCTTGTGCTAGGAGACATTCAACCAGTATTTGCAAATGAATGAAGTCCCAGCACTTACAGGGTTTTACTATGGCTCTGGCCCTATTATAAATGTTTTATATACATTAACTCATTTAATCCTTATTATAATCTTTTGGGATAGGTGCTACTACTATTATTATGCTCATCGTACAGATAGGAGTACTGACATATAGTTAACTAATTTGTCCAAGATTACTTAGTTCTCAACTGGTGAAGCTGGATTTTGAACCCATGAAGTCAGGCTCCACAGTCAAAGTGATTGATCACTGAACTGCACTTAACCCCTCATGGCCCGTGCATAGTTCTGCCTGTCCCTCTAGATGCCCATCAGCAAGCTGTGATATTTTTTTCACCTTGGTGGGGGTGGGGTGGGGTGGGGGGAAACCTATGTGCATTGTAGGCCCTGCTCATCTGTGGGAAGTCCTGTTGAGCTTCAGAGAAAGACAGTCTATTTCATAGGCTGTCGCGCCTGCCTCGCCAGCAAGGAAAACGCGGCAACCAGAGTTCTTCTGACAGCGCTTTAATGGGGATTGCTTAACTGGTTACATGCGCAGAACGCTGAGGCGTTCTCGGCGGCTGCTTATAAAGACAGTAAATACACTAGGCAGAATCTGATTGGCTCACGCCAGAGCCCTCATTAGCATACTTGATGAGAGACAGGAAAAGCCCCTACACCTGCGCGGTTCACCCTGTTTATGTCTTGTAGCATGGGTGTGACCAGGAAGCCGGCGCCATCTTGCAATGGCGTTAACACCGCGCCCCACATCTCCCCCTGTTTTATTAATTAATGAGAACTGAGCAACCAAGATCAAAGTCGCAGAGTCTCATCTACCTAACGGCCACCTTATCTCGTGCAATGAGGGAAACTCCGAGGTGTGCAAAGGCTGACGCTAGGGTCAGAGACATGCCTTCTCTGGTGCAATGGGGTAATCTCACAGAGTGCAAAGGCCATGTCTAAGAAACAAGGAGGAACGAGGGCGAGTGCAACCCATACAGAGGCTACCGGCCAAGCATGGTCAACCACACCTGTGTTGACAGTCCCAGTTCCATAGCAGCAAAGGCTTGCGCCACTATAACATTGTCTCTCCGTCTCTGGGCTCGCATCCCAAGGAGGCACCATAGGCCTCCGAAGGAAGTGACGACCAGCAAGATGGTCATGGTCCCAAGGCCAGCCCACTCTTTCAGGTGCTGAGTGGCTTGATGAATCCATGTTGCAAGGGCCCTAGCTACGCCGGCTGGCAGGTTATTAAGCGCATATGCGGTCTGCAGGGTTGTGCTCAAAGCTACAGCCGACGCTGCGGCAGCCGTAGCGATAGCTGCAACAATTGCAGCCGTGATTCCGAAGTTCCTGCGAGTCCTGAACAATGTTAAGGAATTAGGAGCGTCTACAGGAACAGGAATATATCTGGGTAAACGAGCAACAGCAACAGGATGCGAAGTGGCATTCCAACACAACGTACAGTTACAAGTGGATGATGTACAATTAAGCAGTGAAGTAGCAGGTGTCTCAGATACAATGTTCTCCAAAGTAGCTTCCTCCTCTGAATCTAGCTCCTCCCTCGCCTCCTCCCCTGAACTTGAGGAAGAGAAGAGGAAGAAGAGGAACCATCCTCAGAAATATCTAATTTCTTAAATTCTGACCGAAAAAAGGCCATCTCCTCTGTCCTCTGCGTCTTCCGTCCCGTCGTTTCCTCTATCATTTTTATTTTTGGTACCTTTACGTCTCTTTCTCTCCCTTTTCTTCTTTCTCTCCCTTTTCTTCTTTCTCTCCCTTTTCTTCTTTTCTTCTTTCTCTCCCTTTTCTCCCTTTTCTTCTTTCTCGGCCTTTTCTCCTGGCGCTCTGGCTCTGGCTCTGGCTCTGGCTCTGGCTCTGGCTCTCGCGCCTGCCTTGGTCTTCTTTCTTGTCTGACTCTGAAGTACTGTCTTGATGGTCAAAGAGCACCTTTTGCCCTGCCTGTAACGAAAGCAGGGAACTCACGGGCTCTCAATAACAGTCTACCTTGGTCAGCAAAGGTCCGAATTCGATTCCGTCCCACGCGTCAGTTCTGAACTCTCCTCTATCGAGGTCATCTTCCGCTGGTGCCTCAAAGTTGTTTCGGTTCCCGGGTTTCGGCACCACTTGTCGCGCCCGCCTCGCCAGCAAGGAAAACGCGGCAACTGGAGTTCTTCTGACAGCGCTTTAATGGGGATTGCTTAACTGGTTACATGCGGAAGACGCCGAGGCGTTCTCGGCGGCTGCTTATAAAGACAGTAAATACACTAGGCAGAATCTGATTGGCTCACGCAAGAGCCCTCATTAGCATACTTGATGAGAGACAGGAAAAGCCCCTACACCTACGCGGTTCACCCTGTTTATCAGTCTTGTAGCATGGGTGTGACCAGGAAGCCGGCGCCATCTTGCAATGGCGTTAACACTGCGCCCCACAATAGGCAAGACCAGAAGGGAACCTGGGAGGGTTTGAGAACTGGCTTTGGCAGCCTCTGGCTTGCTGCAAGGACATTTCCCACTCCAGGCTCTTTATCACCGAGGACTTAATGTGGCTAACTATCTTAGGATAGCTTGAGCCAGGGCACCTTGGAAATCTCAGCTGCTCTGCTGGTTAGTTCAGTTGTATCTGTTGCCTGGAGTCAGTTCTGCAGAACTAGGGAAATGTGGGCATTGACTTATACTATTGACAGAACAGTTATCACATCCTTCCAAAGGGGGATGATAGTTCTTGATCTACTCGGTAACTTAAACCAACAACTCAGAGAGATTCTCTCCTGCTTAGAGTGGAAGCCCCTTTTCCAGACAGAATGTGTGATGATCACTCTGCATTACTTAGGCTTAGTTACCCATGGGGGAAAGGGTGGGCTATGTTTGCCTGCTTGTTTAAAGAAAGTTATTTTTTAGATGTTTCTGTGATAAAAGTGATACATGCTCATGCTCAGGGAAAAGGGGAAAATAGCACCCATTGGTATTTCTTTCCTAATTGCTAAAATTTGATTGATTTTCTCCATGAATATGTTTAATTCTCTTTGATCACATAGTATCATGTTCTAAAATTTAACATTACAATCCACCCAACTTCCATGAACATCAAAAAATTTTAAATGTCCCTTAGTTGGATGTATTGTAATTTAGTCAACCATTTCTTGATATTTGTATGCTGAAGTTATTCAAGTGCTTTTGTAAATGTAATATAAGCAATACTGTGATGGACATCTTTGTGCAAGTAGATTTTTTGTAGATTTACGATAATTTCCTTGGGATAGATTTTCATATTTCTCAGTATTCATGGAACTCACCAGATGATCTGTGTGATTTGAGATCAGAGGTTCTCTGACAAATAATTCCTTTCTTGTCCTTCAGTCACTGTTCCAGTCCTCCTTCACTTGCGTTTTCCTATCAAACAAGTGTTAGCTGTAATCATTTTGATCTTGGAATGTTTTGCCTTAACCATCTCCCTAATTGATGCATAGGATCTAAGTAACTTTGATGTTCGCATTATCTGTTGATGTAGAACACTGGGGAGGATCATTTCTTAGGTGTACTCATCATTCTTTGTGTACTGTGCAGTGTTTAATTCAATTCTACATACATTTGTTGATCACTGTAAAGTAGCTATGGATCAACTGTGAAGGAGCTTTAATTGGGAATCAAAAAATCTAGGTTCAACATTTGGTTTTGCCCTTTGCTAGTGACCTTACAAACAGCCACTTTTTTGAATCTTGTTTTAATTTTGCTTTTCACCTGAATAGTGAAGATAATATCTTTTTCAGTAGGTATTTATGAGATGAATAGATATGAGCTTGGCAAACTGTACAGTATAATGTAAATAAAAGACACAATTATTGCATATTATTTGCCATATATGCAAAGCGTTATGTTGGATAGTGTGGGTGACACTAAAATGAACAATTCATTCATTTATTCAGCAAACATTTGTTGAGTAACTACTATGTGCAAAACAATGACCTGGGTGCTGGGGATACAGTGGGGAATGAGGCTCTGTAAGTCTACAGTCTAATAGTATAGATAGCTGCGTTGTCCTGTATGGTAGCCATTAGCTACATGTGAACGGTGCCACCCAGGAACTGCATTTTAATATTTTATTTAATGTTAATAAATTTAAATGCAAGTTTAAAAACTGAGATTAATTCAGTTATTGGGAAACTCCTAATGTTTTCCATTAAGGCTATGTCTAGAACAACTTGAGTATATGAATCTACTCTTTTAGCCATATATTTTATGAAATCTAAATGCAGATCAAGTATTTCCAAGGAAAATTTAGCTGCCAAATTGAGATATGCTGTAAGTGTAAACTATACACTGATTTCTAAGATGTAACATATAAAAAGGTAAAATATCTCAATAATTTTAATGATGATGATTTTAGATATATTAGGTTAAATACACTATGTTATTAATTCACTGATTTCCTTTTGCTTTTTCAAATTTGGCTACTAGAAAATTAGATATGTGGTTTGTAGTTTTATTTCTAATGGGCAGCACTGATATAAATAATGCGTGATCCACAGTGGTGAGATTAGTGCAAACGGCACTGTGGGCTGTGGGGGGGAATAGGATCATTTCAGCAGTAGGGAGTACAGCAAGGCTTCTTAGTTAGAATGATGTCATTTGACTGAGTCTCGAAGGCAAGATATGTGGCTATTTTAAAGGTTAGACTTTGGGAGAGGAGAGGCAAGTTCTGGCGAGAGGAAAGCAGCTTTGGCAAAAGCATAGTGGTCAGAAAGTTCGGGATCTGTTATTAGGAAGTATAATTTTTTTTTTTTTTAATGCCATCAGCTTTAGCTCTACCTTATCTGGAAGTTTCAGGGATTCACAGTTCTCTGAAATTGAAACTGTGCCCAGGTATTCTGCAGTACCTCCCCAGCCTCCCAGGGGGCGATAGAGTAAATATGTGTGTGGGAATTTTGGTTGTCACAATGTCTGGAGGTGGGGATGAGGGAAGAGTCTAACATTCTAAAATGGAAAGGACAGTCCACACAGGAGGAATTTTTATGCCTAAAATATCAATAGCAACTTCATTGAGAACCTCCTGGGATACCCAACAGGATTGTTTTGGGAGCCGTTTCAGAATATTCATATGTGGGCTCTATACCAGACCTTCTGGATGAGAATCTCTAGGGAAGGTCTGGGCATATATATTTAAGCAGTTTAAAAAAGACATAATTAATGCATGCATGTGATTAAAAATTCAAATGATATAGAAAAATATAAAATAAAAAGTGTCCTTTTCTTATAATGACCCCTAATGTTTTTCCTAAGGATAAGAATTTTATGTAAATACCAAACATATGTATAAATGCTTTTTAAAATTTACCAAATGAGATCACACTAAATGTACTCTTCAACACTTCTTTTTCTTAAAAAAATGGTTTTTGATATATTTTTGGTGATGTTTCCATGTTAGCATATGCTGATTTATGTCATCCTTTTTAAAGACACCAGAGTATTCCATTATATGAATATTTTCTAAACTTACTTAGCCATGCCTTCTTGGTGGGTATTTAGTATATACATCTTTGTACCAGAATCTTGAAGTACTTTTTGTCCTTTTTAGCAGTGGAATTGGTGGGTCAATGAAAATGTGGATAGATATTGCCAAATTAGTCTCCAACACTTATACCACAGTTTATACTCTCATAAACAATGTATGAGAGCAACCAAGGAAAAATGCCTCAAGTTTATCCCTTTGTTAAGGATCCCTATTCTGGTAAACATTCTTGACTTCCTTAATTTTTATCAAAACTAATCTGTCCTATGCCTCATTCCCTAAATATTTTGCTTTCAGAAAGATGACCACTACCTAATCTGATCAGCTGGATCACAATAATATGTGTTAATGTGTTACTCCTTGTGGTGGTCACAGTAATCTCCCTCATCCCCAGATCTCTACATCCTAATCCCTGGCACTGGTGAATGTGTCCCTTACTTGGGAAAAAGGGTCTTTGGGGATGTGATTAGGTTAAGATCTTGAGGTGGGAAGATTATCCTGGGCTACCTCAGAGAATCTAATATAATCACAAGTATCCTGATGAGTGACAGAGGGAGGCAGGCGAGTCAGAGCCAAAGATAGTGTGAAGAGGGCACACTGAGGACTTTCAAACTGGGGGAAGAGGCCAAGAGCCAAGGAATAGAGGCAGCTTCTAGAAGTTGGAGAAGGAAAGGAAATGGATTCTCCTCCATGCAGCTCTGCCAACACTGTGACTTTAACCCAGTGAAATCCATTTTGGACTTCTGATGTCCAGAATTGTAAGATAATAAGTTTGGGTTGTTTTTAAGCAACTAAGGTTGTGGCAATTTATTCCAGAAGCAATAGGAAACCAAGGGACTCCTCCCATGTGGCACACTAGCTGGGATATTGTGGAGATAGTGCTGCTAGAAGAAATGCAGACAGTTTTGGGCACTGTAACAGAGCACTAGTGTCAGAGTGACCTTGAGACAGGGTCCTGTGAAATCCTTGAATCCAAACCACATGGCAGCCATCTGTCCATCTGCCCTTAGGGATGATTATTAGCTTCTATTTTAGTAGTTCCCCCACACCACTACCGACACCTTCTCATTCCTCTTTACATTTTCTTCTTGGAAAAATGCGAGTAGCTAAAAATCTGAAGGCAAGAAGATAATTCAGTTCTCAATTGAAGGTGCAGTTTTTATTGATTTATTTTTACTGCAAATAGTGAACACCAAAACAAAGTGGAGAAAAATCATTGTTCTAGGAGTCAGAAGTCTGAAATTTCAACCCTGCCCCTGCCACTTGTGTGTGATATGATTTTGGGCAAGTCAGTCAGATACAGTTTGTGAAATGGGATCAGTAATACCTGCTTCAGAATTATAGTGAAAATAAAATAAATGGAGATAGATGAAAGTGCTTTGTAAAGGGTTGTAAAATGTAAGGCACTGTTTTGAAAAGTTAGTAGTAATAATAATAATTACAATTACAGGTATTAATAATGCCCATACAATCATGGATAGTCACATCAAAATCATTACTAATTATATTTCTAAATTATTATTTCATCTTAAAGCACAATTAATAAACAGATGTGAAGAAACACTCACCTGAGAGTAGGAGCCTTGCTCAGGTGAGAATCCCCATCTCTGTCCATCTCATTTGCTTTTTTTTTTTTTTTTTTTTTTTGTTTTTTTTTTTTGAGACAGAGTCTCACTTTGTTGCCCAGGCTAGAGTGAGTGCCATGGCGTCACCCTGGCTCACAGCAACCTCAAACTCCGGGGCTCAGCGATCCTACTGCCTCAGCCTCCCGAGTAGCTGGGACTACAGGCATGCACCACCAGGCCCGGCTAATTTTTTGTATATATATATTTTTTTAGTTGGTCAATTAATTTATTTCTATTTTTGGTAGAGACGGGGTCTCGCTCAGGCTGGTTTCGAACTCCTGACCTTGAGCAATCCGCCCGCCTCGGCCTCCCAAAGTGCTAGGATTACAGGCGTGAGCCACCACGCCCGGCCCTCATTTGCTTTTTTTCAGTGTGTATGTTCTAGCTGGTAGGAAGTGACACAGTTGATGGGAGGAGGAGTGAGGATGAATGATCTGGAAGCTGCCAGCTAAACCTGAGGCACCGCTCTGCTGTCCTTCATTCAATAAGCAGTTACATCCCATGCAGTATCCCTGTAATTAGCTTCTCCGCTTCCATTGTCCCCAGCTGTTACTTTGGCTCAGGTCCTTGGCACCTCTCACCTTCCTACCAGAGTAGCCTTCCGACTGACCTTTTTTTGCCTTTAGAATCTCTTCATCCCATTCATCCTACATTTTGCCATCACAGTTATCTTTTTACAACAGAAACTACTGTTTAAAAACCTTTCGTGGCTCCCCATTGCCTGCAACATCTGTGCTCAACTGAGGCATTGGGAGACAGTGTTTAATCCAAGTAATTTGTTACTACTAATAATTAGAGAGCAGAAGTCTGTGCTCTCTAATTTATTCTCTTTTTGTTTTACTCTTGAAAAGCCAATTAGAGCAAGGTTCACGGTGTCGTTGCTGCCTGGTGTGGGGAGAGTAAGGGTGGAATTAGAACTAATTCATGGAAAAATCTCGAATAATCCCTGGATATGCCTGCAAGCAGTGTCGATCATCATTTATGTTGTGGGGAGAATAGTTGAGAACCAGCAGCCTGAAGAATAAAATCCACACTCCTTTGTGTTATCAAAGGGATCTGTGATCTGGCTCCCATTTTGCTTTGCTCTTCCTCTCCTGTACCTCATCGCTCCTGCCATTCCTACACCCTGCGCCCCTGCGCTGTTCCCCAGCCACAGCTGGTGCAGGGACATTTGTTTCCTGCCCAGCATGAGTCTTTCCCTCGTGTGGTAATGACAGCCAGGCTGCCTTTTTAGGAAGCTGTGTCCCCTACTTTCAGCCCTTAGAGTTTGGGTGAGGTTCACCCTGTCTCCAGGAGCCCTTTAGGATGAGCCCTGTGTCCCATGACTGGCCAGAAGTACAGGATTCCTCCAACCGCAGTGATTGGCTGGAGATGGACAGGTGCTTCTGGCTGGACCAATCAGAACCAATCTTGTGCTTTTGCAGCAATTATTGGGAAAGTGGTGCTGCCTTTCCACTAAGGCTGCCAAGCTGGCGAGATGCGTGTCTGGGGCTGCCAGGAAAACCCTACCTGAGTATGAAGCTGATGCAGAAGAGTGGGACTCTGAGAGGTAGATGGGCACAACGTCTTGGTGGCATCATTTGAGCCCCTGGATCCAACTGAAACTAGATAAGGCTTGGTTTTATGAACCAGTATAGTATCTGTCTGTCTATTTCTCTCTTGCTTAAGTCAGTTTTCTTTCACCTCAAATCATGAGTTTAGTATACTGGACTCCTTACCATTCCCCAACCATGGCAAGCCCTTTATGCGTGTGTGTTTTTGCTCATGGCCCAGAATGCCCATCTTCATCTCTCAGCCCAGCAGTATTCTATTTATCCGTCCAGGTCAGCTATCCCCAGCGCCTTTCCAACCTACCTGGGCAGAAGAATGTGTCCTCTCTGTGTTTCTGTAGCCCAGAGTCACACACATTGCACTTTGTCTCATAGTGAGCTACACATATGCTGGAATTTCTGACTTCTTACTTGTGGGATACTTAATTTCAGATACTTTTTACTTTAAATTTACATCCCTAATACTTTGTACAACTTCTGTGAATAGACAATTAATATTTGTTAAACTGAATTTAGCAGAAAAAGAGGACTAATAAAAGGAGGAAAGAAAGAAAAGAAAAGAAAAGAAAAGAAAAAGTACATTTTGCCCTTTAAAATGTGAATCTTGGGCTATGGGTAAAGGAAGATGGGAACAACTTGTTAAATAACAAGTTAAACCTATTTAATCTCTTTTCCTGGGAACTGTTTGTGCTTGACAGCTGCAAAATATATGGTAGCCCCTAGACAGGAGGAATTTAGCACAGCACATGGGAATGGCAAGAAGAGAGGCTCAAGCCATGATTCCATCTGAGTTATATAAAGTCATGGTCAGTGACACACATCCTGCACAGCAGATGGGATGTCCCTTCCTGGGAAGTCTCTCAGGACACTACACTAGGTCAGGCTGTCCCCACTGGACTACTACAGTAGTCTTCTCACAGGGCTCTCCCTTTTATCCTGCATATTGGGTCAGAATGATTCCTCCAGTCACACTCTTGCTTACAAAACTTAAGTACCTAAGGGATCTCTTTAAAGCATCACTTAAGGCTCACTATGGTATGGACTGAACATTCTTTCACAGACTCATTTTGTGTTCCTCCCATTCCTCCCCGTGGTGTTCTAGCTACAGTGAACTAGCTGCCAGCCCCTGCTGATGTCCACGCCCTGCTGTTACTGTCTCGGCAGTTCTCTTAGGGAGATCTCTCCATCCGAAATATTCAGTTCCCAACTCTGCAAGACCAAAAGCTGCCATGTTTTGTGCAGTCTAATGCCACTTCCTTCCTGAAGCTGTCAGTTGAACTGACCTGTCCACACTCTGAACTGCCCTAGAATGTTTCGGCCCTGAGAGTTATTCGTACATATATGTTCTGCATGAGGATAGGCTAGCTGCTAGAACAGATAACCTTCGGATCTCAGTGGCTTTATTTCACTCTTGCTCACTGTGCTGTGCAGCTCAAGCATCCCTTCTCCATGGCCACCTCCAGGCAGGGACTCAGGAATCTGGGCATCTTTCCTAATGTGGCTTCTCTATCTCAGAGGCCTTAGCTTCCATGTCTGGAGAGTAGGAGAGGGAGAGAGGGGATGGTGGCTGGTGTGAGGTGTTTTAGAGGCTAGACTGGGAAGTGGTGCATGTTATCTCCACCTGCATACCACTGGCCAGAACTGAGTCATACGGTCCTGCTCTAACAGCAAGGAGGGCTGGGAAATTCAGTTTTTTTGGTGGGCCCTGGACAAGGAAGTGGGATTGGTAAGCATCTGGCCAGTCACTTCCACCTCCCTACTGGAGGAATTTGTCCCTACATTTCTGCACCCTCTGGCAACTCTGAGCAAAGTATCCTACACATCAGGCAGCAGTGAAGTTGACACCCAGGAGGGCCTGTGCATGGGCAGCATTGTACTCACTGCATTTTGTTATTCAATGTTGCTTACTTGCTCCTGAGCAGGGACAAAGCCTCCTTTAGTGCCTTTGCCCCTTCACCTCCTCTGCTCCCTTCTTCCCCTTCCCGGTCTTCCTCCTTCTCCTCTTCCTCCTTCCCTTCTTTCTTTTCTTACCTTCTTCTCCTCCTTTTTCTCTTTCTGCCTTTCCTTCTTCTCTTCCTTCTATACCACCTTCTCTTTCTTTTCTCTGTATTTTCCCTCTTTATTCTTTAAATTTTTCCTATTATCTTTCCCTTCTCATAATCTACTTTTTATTTTCACCCAAAACCCAACTGCAAAAGGCCTAAGTACACAGAGTCAGGGATGGGTGTGTGTGTAGTCCTGGACAGGTGGGAAAGAGGATGGCCATTCCACTCCCTTCCGTTGTTTTATTTTGGGATGGGGGAGGAAGTATTAAATAAACTTAAATAAATTTTTTTAGTTTTACTTTTTAGAGACAGGGTCTTGCTTTGTCTCCCAGGAGTACAGTGGCACAATCATAGCTCACAGAAACTTCGTACTCCTGAGCTCAAGCCATCTTCCTGCCTTAGTGTCTGGAGCAGGTGGGACTACAGGCACTTGCTACCAGGCCTGGCTGATTGTTTTTAAACTTTTTTTGTAGACAGGGTCTTACTATGTTGTCGAGGCTGGTCTTGAACTCTTGGCCTCAAATAATCCTCCAACCTTGGCCTCCTAAAGTGCTAGGATTATAGGCATGAGCTACTGTGCCTGGCCTAAATAAACTTTTTTATTGGGGAATAATTTTAAATTTACAGAAAAACTGCAAAGATGATACAGAGTGTCTCACCCAGTTTCTCCTCATTTAGTTGTCAGGATGATAGCTATGAGGTCAAGATTTATGTCTGCCTTCCAGGCTCAAGTCTATTTAGGAACCTTATACCTCTTACCACCTGCCCAGGACCATATACATATCCTTTCTCCCAGTTTCTCCTAACGTTAACATCTTACGTTTCTGCAGTACCTTTGTCAAAACTGAGAAACCAACATCGTGTACATGGCTATTTGCTAGACCTCAGACTTCATTCAGAATTTTCCAATTTTTTTACCAATGTCCTTTTCCTGTTCTAGGATCCCGTCATGGTACCACACTGCATGTAGTTGTCCTGGTTCTTTAAGTTTCCTCTGGTCTGTGACCTTTTCTCAGACTGCCCTTGTTTTGGATGACCTTGACAGTTTTGAGGAGTACTGATCAGATATTGTCCCTCTGTTTGGGCTTGTTTGATATTTTTCTGATGATTAGTTTGGGGTTATAGGTTCTTGGGAGAGAGACCACAGAGGTGAAGTTCTCTCCTCATCACATCATAGAAGGGGGTACATGATACCCACATACATAACTTACCTTATTAGATCACTTGATTAAGGTGGTGTTTGCCAACTTTCTCCACTTTAAAGTTTCTATTTTCCCCTTTCCATGCTCTTATTCATTGGGGACCAGTCACTAAGTCCAGCCTACACTCACGGGAGGTGGGGCTAAGCTCCACCTCCTGGAAGCAGAAATAGCTACTTATTTTAGAACATCCTATTCTTTTTGCTTCCCCATTTAAATGCTTTTACAGTCCCTAAATAGACTCTAGCCTGAAAGGCGGACGTAAATCTTGGCCTCAAAGCTATCTTCCTGACAACCAAATGAGGAGCCCTGCAAATTTTTATTCCACAGGTAAGAGAGAGAGTCCATCCTGAGGAATCAAAACAAAGCAAGTGAAGGAACCAATTAGCATATAATCATTCTGTGAAGTAGCACACCTTGTAGTTGGCTAATAATGGCAACATGCTGCTGAATTCTCTCACTGCCTGCGGCATACATGAGTGAGTGCACATCCTCACTATTGGGTGGAAGGGGTGGGGGGCCTTGGCTTTTCAGAATGAGTCCCAGCCTTTGTGGCAGGCCGAGATGCTGAGATGCACTGTTGGCTGTAAGAGAATTGGGTAGGATGTGTGTTTTGCCCCGGAACAGCCCCAATCATACCCTACCTCGCCAGCTTCATGTGTCAGGCAAGTCAGAGGGACCCGCAGCGTGTCTGATAGGAGGTAGAGTTTCCGGCTTCAAAGCCTGCTTTCTCAGCTGTCAGGAGAAGTGTGAAGGGAATGCTTTTGAAATAAAAATTGAAATGAATCACAGCTTTAATTGTTTTCCATTTATAATCATAGTTGGGTGAGATCATTGGATGGATCACTTTATTCTACACGTGAGAATCCACAGATGATGTGACAAGTAATGCAGCTGAGTGCAGGAAACAGGCCACTTTAAGACTTTTCTGCTAATTCACGTGCTCTTTGGGATGCACGGTTGCAAGACACAGGAGCTGGAAGAGAAGTTATGTGGGTTTTGGCATCAAGCGCACCTGAGTTTCAATCTTGACACTGCCATTTATTAGTCAAGTAACCTTTGCAACTTCATCTCTCCTGGGCCTCAGATTTCTCAGCTGCAAAATGGAGTTAATGAAATTTGCTTTGGTTGGTTGTTGCAAGAATTAAATGAGATAATGACTGTTCAGTTCCTATCTAGCATTTAATAGATGGCAGCTGTATCAGAATGCTTTTTGCACAAGTAACAGAAAATCCAACCCAGCGTGGCCAAGAGAATCAGAAGAATATTTGTATCATCTCACATGAATAGAAGAATTAGTAGCAGGATGACTCCAGGATAGGGTGGTACAGAGACTCAACATTGTCATTAAATATCTGTGTTCTTTTCATCTTTCTGGTCTGTCATCCTCAGCACTATGGGTCAGTTCTCAGACTAGCTGTCCTCATAGTCACAATATGGCTGTTGAGGTTCCAAGCATCACGTTCATAGGTGACTAGCTCCAAAGGAAGATGAGGTGTCTCTTCCATTGTCTTTCTTAAGAGTGAGGAACTCATTATCAAAAGCAATCCCACCCTACCTTTCCTTCCCCAGTTGACTACTTTTCATGGCTCATTGGCTTAAATTAAATCACAGGTTAGTGTCTAAATCATGGGCCACCAAACTTGGTTTAAACTAATCAAGATCCATTCCTGAGGCAAAGGTTGGTCCAGCCTGTCCTGATGAAATGGCTATCCTTTTACCTGGAAAAAAAAAATCTGGATTCTGTTAAGAAAGAGGAGCATCTGAGTATGTTGGACCTTTTGCAGATATAGCAAACAAGGTTACTGAGATAATTCATGAGGCTGGTCATTGCCCCCAATTGATTAAAATGTAGATATTTCTTTTTCCCTTTTAAATTTGTTGTTTGGTTCATTCTTTAACATTGTAGAATCTCAGAGTTTGAAGGACTCTCAGGAAAGCATGTCTAAAGAATGATTGATCACTCTTTCTTCTCAAATCCCCACCAGGATAGAGGAGTTCCTTCATGAGTCATGGCTGAATGGTTTCTGGTAAACCACCCCTGGCTGGTGATTTACATTGAAACTAATTGAAATTAAATAAAACTACAAATTCAGTTCCTCAGTTGCACTAGGCACATTTCAAGTGCTCAGCAGACACGTGTGGCTAGTTGCTACTGTGTTGCACAGTGCAAATTATATAACATTTCTATCATTGAGTAAAGTTCTGCTGTGCATTAGAACTGCTCTCAATTATTCTTTAGACCTTTCCAGTTTTAAGATTCTGAGGAAGTGAGAGACTCAGGACTAGAAATGCCTATGGATGAATTTAATGATTTTGATGAGTAAATTGATTGGTTAAAAAAAAAAACCCCAAATTATTTATGGGTCAACATTTAGAAATTCTCATCCTAAGTTATTTGTCATTTTATTTATATAAACTGGAATTAATGATTCTCAATGTGCCTATCATTTTTAATGTGAGTTTTAATTAGTAATTAATTAATTAATTTTATTATATTTATTACTGATTAATGCCCACAAACCTCAGCACTTGAGTAGTCAGGGAGTAATGGTCCCTGACCTCATCGTTTTCTCTCTTGCCTTGACCTGCCCGGTGTTCTGTGTTTCCTAGACTTCAGCACTTTCATCAGCAAGAACATGGGAAAAGGAGCGTGTACTAGATTCAGATAGTGAAATAAGACAGCTTGTCAGTGTCTTGGTTGAAGGCTTGGTGGGTGAACATTGGTTCACATAAGCAGTTGGGAGGGTATGTTGATTTAATTATCTACTTGTATTATTAATAATAGTACCTTGTGTTGGACTATCCCTTTCACATTTGTTATTACATTTAATCTATACAACAAACCTCTCAGTTATTGCATTCTCCCCATTTTCCAGACAAGAAGAGAGACTAGATTACTACTGTGTGGTATGTTAGTTTGGGGGAAATCTTTTTCAATGAAATAAGAATTTGGCTCAATAAAATTCTCTATACTCAGCATGTGTTTCAAAGGTTATAAAACTAGAATTTGAACCCAGGACTCCTGATTTAAAATTCAGTGCTGTTTGTATTGTCCCTGGCTACTTTCCTTTGTTCTCTGCTATACCTTTATACTTTTCCCCTTTGCCAGAGATAACTGACAAAAAGGCCATGTGACACTCATAGAAGTTGTGAAATACAAAATAAAAGGAGTCCCCAGTACATAAGTAATCCTGGGAAAACTTGGGGATCTTGACATAAAAGGTATGCTAAATTATGGCACAATTTCCTCAATCAGTCAGAGATGCAAACACTTATGGACCAATGCAAGCCTCTTACTTACTCTAAGTAACCATTTCCATGTACACACTGGGATGACGTCAAAGAGAATTGGAGGGTAGGACGAGGGGAGAGTGAGTTGAGTGGATAGAAACGTCTCTCTTCTCTCACGTATTCTCAGTTAATAGTGTTTCCAGACAGGAAGCACTCTCTCAGCTGATGTAGACAGGACTTGAATAATAGGTCAAGTGAAGTGGATAACAAATATCGAAGTGGAAAATGATTATTGGCTCTTTTCATTATTTAATCTGGTGATGAATGGCCTTGGTCACCTTCCCTTCTGCTGCTTCTCCAGGGGATGGAGGAGATACGGCAGCTGGCAATGAGACCATCCTCACCCTGTTGATTATTCTATTTTAGGGCCCTTATTTGACTGTGGTTGCTAATCAGCTTTTTTCCAGGCAGCCTCCACGTTGCTTTTTAATAATGGTGACACCTAAGCAAAGCATATGACAGGGATTAATTTGATTGTGTTGCCCAGAAAATGGAGCATGGACTCAAAGGGTGCTGCAGTTGCACAGCCCTTGATGAACTGGGTGACTCTGGGGTTTTTCCTAATGGAGAGTGAAGATGGAAAGTGCTGGGGCTGGGGGTGTATCTTGGTCTATTTTTAGATTGCTGTTATTGCTTGTTCCGCATCTTTGCTTGTAGCATGAAACCTGGTTTCTGGAAGCAAATTTTCCCTTACAGTACATCTTGTGTTTAGTATTTTGTAGAGTCTTTATTGAACCAGACCCTTACTTTATAAAAACAGTATTACATTCTTATGCCCCATCCTGGATTATTACATACAGTGATAAAATGAATGATGAACGAATGACTGAATGTATACATGACTTTGTAAGGGTTAATACATAAAGAAAATGCAATGCTGTATAAATGCTGGGTTTTAAAAAAAATCTCCTGTGTGTAATTATGCTCTTCTTTTCCATTAAGGACTACTAAATAAACAACACCAAACTACTTCAATTAAACAAGTGAACTCTGTGTGTCTTTCCACATGAAGGCAACTTTTTGGAAAAGGAGGCAGATATTTTAGATTCAGTTAGGCCCAGACACTGCCTCTGTTTAATTACTATGCAGTATAGGTTTATCCTGGTAGCAAGAACTGAGCTAAAGCCACCTCAACATGGATTGACATTTCAGCAGCTCTGGCCTTGCTGCTATTGGTGCATGCCTGTTTTGGCCCTTCTCTCTTTATAACTAAATATGCATTTTTATTGGAAACAGTCCTTTGGTAAAGTATAAAATCCAAGGGAGGAGTAACATTGAGCCATTTTGGACCAATTCATTCTTTCAGTGAATAATGTATTAGGCATTTTACTATGTGCTACACATTTCTGGACACAGGGGAAGCAAAAAATAGATAAAGGAATTAGGGTAAGGTTAGTGGGGTTGATCATAGAGGGCTATCTGTGCTTTCTTTAGCATGTCCTCCCATTTTTTATAATGAATTTTAAAAAACTTTAAATATTCAGTTGACATAAAGATTATATATACTCAAGGTATACAACATGATTATTTGATATACATATACATTGTGTAATGATTACCACAGTGAATTTAATTAACACATCCTTCACCACATATGCTCTGTATTAGATCCCTTGAACTTTGTTCTTACAATGTAAAGTTTGTACCCTTTGACAAACACCTCCCTAATTTCCCCAACCCCAGCTTCTGGTAGCCACTGTTCTGCTCTCTGGTTCTGTTGAGTTCAACTTTTTTAGATTCCATGTATAAATGAGATTATATAATATTTGTCTTTCTGTGTCTGGCTTATTTCAATAACATAATATCTTCCAGGTTCATCTATATTGTTACAAATAGCACAATTATCTTCTTTTTGTGGCTGAATAATATTCCATTGTGTGTGTGTGTATGTATGTGTTTGTGTATGTGTATGTGTTTTCTTTATCCATTCATCCATCGATAGACACTTAGGTTATTTCCTAAGTGTCCACCTTACATTTCCACCAACACCACACTCTGGCCAATATTTCTGTCTTGTCTTTTTGATAATAGCCATCCTGATAGGTGTGAGGTGACATCCCATTATGGTTTTGATTTTCATTTCCTTGATGATTAGTGATGTTGAGGAGCTTTTATTATATCTATTGGCCATTTGTATATTTTCTTTGGAAAAATGTCTATTTAGGCCCTTTGCCAATTTTTAAATTGGGTTATTTGTTTTTTTGCTATTGAGTTGTGTGAGTTTTTAAATATATTTTGGCCATTTGCCCCTTATCAGATAGATGGTTTGCAAATATTTTCTCTCATTTCGTTTCTCCTTTTTTATTTTGTTGATTAGTCCTTGAGAAGTCTTACTTTACACCATCACTGTCCCAAGAGGTTTTTCAAAGTATCCTTTCCAACAACCTATAGGACCCATCATGAGAGGAGCTCGGGTAAACAAAGTTTTCTCTATTTATTACATTTTCCGTTGACTTTTTTTTTTTTTTATTTTGGCATATTATGGGGGTACAGATTTTAAGGTTTCAATAAATGCCCATTCCCCCCTCCCCCCAAAAGTCTGAGTCTCCATCATGACCATCCCCCAGATGGTGCACATCTCACTCACTATGTATGTATATACCCGCCCCCCTCCCCCCTCCCACCTGCCCAATACCCTATTACTGTAGCACCTATGTGTCTACTTAGGTGCTACTCAGTTAATACCAGTTTGCTGGAGAATATATCTGGTGCTTGTTTTTCCATTCTTGGGATACTTCACTTAGTAGTATGGGTTCCAGCTCTAACCAGGAAAATATAAGGTGTGCTATATCACCATTGTTTCTTAGAGCTGAATAGTACTCCATGGTGTACATATACCACATTTTATTAATCCATTCTTTGATTGATGGGCACTTGGGCTGTTTCCACAGCCTTGCAATTATGAATTGTGCTGCTATAAACTCCGTTGACGTTTTAATGTTGCTTCTCTATTGGCATGTTGGGAGCAACACCCAGGACGTCTTTGTTGCTCTTTTTTACCTTCCTTTCTGTTCTCAGCCTCTTCTTATTGTACTCTTTTCTCTACCCCTTCATTGAGACTGCTCTCGTCTAGGTTTCCACTGATTCTCATGCTGTCAGATCTTATTGCCATTTTATTGCTGCTATCTAACTTGATCCATGCTACTACATGCTGCACAGTTAACCACGTTCTTTTTCTTAAAACACTTTTACTCTTGGCCAATGTAATCATCACATTCTCCTGGGTTTTTTTTGTACCTCATTGGCTATTTCTTCTAAGTTTCCTTACCGGCTATTCATCTTGACCTCTCCATTGTAGAGGATTCTAGGGCTTAGTCTTGGGCCTCTTCTCTATCCTTATCTTAGGTGATTTTATCTGCCCCACGTCTTCGTCTTTTGTTTCAACACTAGACACTAGAATGTGTGTAGGTGTAGTTTTTTTGAACAAATTCTTTTGGGATTTTCTGAAATTTTTATCTTTCACTAAGTTTGGGAAGTTTTGCCATCTTTTTCTATTTTTTTCTGACCAATTTGTTTTTTCTTTTTGATTTTTTGAGAATTCTGTTGCCCAGGCTAGAGTGCTGTGGTGTCAGCCTAGCTCACAGCAACCTCAAACTCCTGGGCTCAAGTGATCCTCCTGCCTCAGCTTGCCAAGTAGCTGGACTACAGGTACACACCACAACACCCAGCTAATTTTTCTATTTTTAGTTGAGAGAGGGTCTTGCTCTTGCTGAGGCTTGTCTTGAACTCCTGAACTCAAGTGATCCTCCCACCTCAGCCTCCCTGAGTGCTAAGATTACAGGCGTGAGCCACCATGCCTGGCCATGACCAATTTCTTTATCTTCTGCTTTTGGGACCCCATGTACCTTATGATAGACCTTTTGAAATTTCCCACATATCCCTGAGGCTCTTTTAACTTGTTTCAATATTTTCCCTTCCATTCTTCAGAGTAGATGATTTCAGTGATATTTATTTTCAAATTCATTGAATCATTCCTTTGTCATCTTCTTTAGGATGTTAAGTCCATCAGGGAATTTAAAGTTTCAGACATAGTATTATTCAATTCTAAAATTTGATTCCTTTTTATATTTTCTATTTATTGGATGATATTTCCTATCTTTTCATTCATTATGAGCATGTTTTCCTTTACTTCAATAACCATGGTTATAACAGGTGCTATCAAGTCCTTATGTAATAATGCTAGCACTCAAGGTTGACCTATTGAGAATGGGACACATTTTCCTGGCTTGTCATATATATCCTGGATATTGTGAACATTATGTTGTGGAGACTCTAGATTTTGTTACGTTGCCCCACAGAGGCAGATTTAGCAGGCAACTAACTTGATTTATAGTCTGATTATAAACCGTCATGCTTATGGTTTGTGGGTGGTCTCAGATCTCATTTCAGTTCTTTAAGTCTTAGCTGCAAGCTAAGGGGTCAGCCAGACATTTGGGCTAAATTTATATGCTGAATTGGGATACACTAGGCTTCTTCCATGGTTCTTTCAGCCAAAAAGATGGCAGGCTTTCTCTTGGTATTTTTTTTTTTCACTGTGTTTTCTCCTACTACTATGATAGCCCTCAGAGTGAATGTACAAAATAAGGGGAATTTACTTTGTACTAGTGACTTGCTTCTAGCTTTAAGGTCTTCCAAAATCTTTTTGCCTTTGTTTAGTCTCCAGAACCTTCAGGTAATTTCTTTTTGAATTTTATCTGGAGTTTACAGCTGTTGTTTGCTAAAGATCAGCTTGTTAGGTATGCATTCTTCTATGTCAGAAGAAAATATGCCTCATGTGTTTAAATACTGTATATAGGCCAGTGACTGCCAAATTTATGTCTTTTGCCCATCTCACCTGCTCTTTCAGCCCTGAGCTTTGAGCTCCAGATTCAAACATTCAAATTTTAATTTAATATTTCCATTGGATATTGAATAGGAATCTCAGATTTGATATATTCAAACCAGAACTTATAATTTCTTTCCCAAGCCTTACCTCTCTTAATATTTTCTATCTTAGTAAATGACAGTGGTCTTTACTCCACTTTTCAAATAAAAAATAAGAAGTTATTCTTGATTTTTTCCTCATAAATCCCACATCTAGTCTAATATCAAATTCTCTCTAGCCTTGATTCTAAAATGTATCTTTTTTTTTTTTTTTGTCTTTCATAATTTATTTATTTATTTATTTTTTTTATTTTGGCATATTATGGGGGTACAGATTTTAAGGTTTCAATAAATGCCCATTCCCCCCTCCCCCCAAAAGTCTGAGTCTCCATCATGACCATCCCCCAGATGGTGCACATCTCACTCACTATGTATGTATATACCCGCCCCCCTCCCCCCTCCCACCTGCCCAATACCCTATTACTGTAGCACCTATGTGTCTACTTAGGTGTTACTCAGTTAATACCAGATTGCTGGAGAATATATCTGGTGCTTGTTTTTCCATTCTTGGGATACTTCACTTAGTAGTATGGGTTCCAGCTCTAACCAGGAAAATATAAGGTGTGCTATATCACCATTGTTTCTTAGAGCTGAATAGTACTCCATGGTGTACATATACCACATTTTATTAATCCATTCTTGGATTGATGGGCACTTGGGCTGTTTCCACAGCCTTGCAATTATGAATTGTGCTGCTATAAACATTCGAGTGCAGGTGTCTTTTTTGTAGAGTGTCACTGGATCATTTGGGTAGATGCCCAGCAATGGGATTGCTGGATCAAATGGTAGATTCACTTGGATCACTTTAAGGTATCTCCATATTGCTTTCCACAGAGGTTGAACTAGTTTGCAGTCCCACCAGCAGTGTAGGAGTGTTCCTCTCTCTCCGCAACCACGCCAGCATTTATTGTTTGGAGATTTTTTGATAAAGGCCATTCTCACTGGGGTTAAGTGATATCTCATTGTGGTTTTGATTTGCATTTCCCTGATGATTAGAGATGTTGAGCATTTCTTCATATGTTTGTTGGCCATTCTTCTGTCTTCTTTAGAAAAATTTCTGTTCAACTCCTTTGCCCACTTTTTAATAGGGTTATTTGATTTTTTCTTCCTAATTTTCGTGAGTTCTAAGTATATTCTAGTTATCAGTCCCTTATCGGATGCATAGGATGCAAAAATTTTCTCCCATTCTGTAGGCTGTCTGTTTACTTTCATGACTATTTCTTTGGCTGTGCAGAAGCTTTGTAGTTTGATCATGTCCCATTTATTTATTTTTGTTGCTGCTGTGATTGCCTTTGGGGACTTCTTCATAAACTCTTTGCCAAGGCCGATGTCTAGGAGAGTGTTTCCAACTTTTTCCTCTAGAGTTCTAATAGTTTCATATCTTAGGTTTAAGTCTGTTATCCAGCGTGAGTTGGTTTTTGTGAGAGGTGAAAGGTGTGGGTCCTGTTTTAGCCTTCTACAGGTGGCTATCCAGTTTTCCCAGCACCATTTATTGAAGAGGGATTCTTTTCCCCAGCGTATGTTTTTGTCTGCTTTGTCAAAGATGAGATGGCTATATGAGGATGGTTTTATATCAGGATTCTCACATCTGTTCCACTGGTCAATATTCCTGTTTTTGTGCCAATACCATATTGTTTTAATTACTACAGATTTGTAGTATAGTTTGATATCTGGCATATTAATGCCTCCCATTTTGTTTTTGTTGCCTAGAATTGCTCTTGATATTCGGGGTCTTCTTTGGTTCCATACGAAGCGTAAAATTATTTTTTCTATATCTGTGAAGAATGCTGATGGGATTTTAATAGGTATTGCATTGAATCTGTAGATCAGTTTGGGTAGTATAGACATTTTGATGATATTGAGTCTGCCGATCCACGAGCATGGTATGGATTTCCATCTGTTTACATCCTCTGCTATTTCCTTCCTTAGTGTTTCATAGTTCTCCCTGTAGAGGTCTTTTACCTCTTTGGTTAAATATATTCCTAGGTACTTTAATTTCTTTGTTGCTATTGTGAAGGGAATTGAGTCTTTGATTTGGTTCTCAATTAGATTGTTGTTGGCGTATATGAATGCCTCTGATTTCTGTGTATTAATTTTGTATCCTGAGACTTTACTAAATTCATTGATCAGTTCCAGGAGTTTCTTGGTTGAATCCTTGGGGTTTTCTAGATACAATATCATATCATCAGCAAACAGTGAAAGTTTGATCTCTTCTGCCCCTATTTGGATACCTTTGATTCCATTTTCTTGTCTGATTGCTGTAGCCAAGACTTCCAGCACTATGTTGAACAGAAGTGGAGATAGTGGGCAGCCTTGTCTGGTTCCAGTTCTAAGTGGGAATGATTTCAATCTTTCCCCATTCAGTATGATGTTGGCTATGGGTCTGTCATATATGGCTTGTATCATTTTTAGGTATGTCCCTTCTATGCCTATTTTCTTAAGTGTTCGTATCATGAAAGGGTGTTGAATTTTGTCAAAAGCTTTTTCTGCATCTATTGAAAGGATCATGTGGTCTTTGTTTTTGCTTCTGTTTATGTGGTGAATTGCATTTATAGATTTACGTATGTTGAACCATCCCTGCATCCCTGGGATGAAGCCCACTTGGTCGTGGTGGATTATTTTTTTGATAAGTGTCTGGATTCGGTTAGCTAAGATTTTGTTGAAAATTTTTGCATCTATATTCATTAGGGATATTGGTCTGTAGTTTTCTTTTTTTGTTGCATCCTTTCCTGGTTTTGGTATCAGAGTAATATTCGCTTCATAAAAAGTGTCGGGGAGGTTTCCGTTCTTCTCGATGTTGTGGAATAGTTTCTGCAAGATAGGTACTAGTTCTTCTTTGTAAGTATGGTAAAATTCGGGTGTGAAGCCATCTGGACCGGGACTTTTCCTTTTAGGGAGATTTTTAATTGCTGTTTCTATTTCAGCTGTTGAGATTGGTCTGTTCAGGGAATCTATTTCTTCCTGGTTGAGCCTAGGGAGGCTGTGTGTTTCTAGAAATTTGTCCATTTCCTCCACATTTTCCAGTTTGTGTGCATAAAGATTTTTGTAGTATTCATAAATTGTATCTTGTATCTCTTTGGGATCAGTTGTGATATCTCCTTTTTTATTCCTGATGGAGCTTATTAGAGATTTCTCTTTTCTGCTTCTCATTAGCTTAGCCAACGGCGTGTCAATCTTGTTTATTTTTTCAAAGAACCAACTTTTTGTTTTATTAATCTCCTGAATAGCTTTCCTGTTTTCAATTTCGTTTAGTTTTGATTTGATCTTGTTGATTTCACTTCTTCTGCTGGGTTTGGGGTTGGTCTGTTCTTCTTTTTCCAGCTCTTTGAGTCGTTTCATTAGATTGTCTATTTGTGATCTTCTTGCCTTTTGGTTATAGGCATTTATGGAGATAAACTTTCCTCTCAGAACTGCTTTAGCTGTGTCCCAGAGGAGTTGATAACTTGTCTCTCCATTGTCGTTTTCTTCATAGAAGTTTTTTATTTCCGTCTTGATTTCTTCATTTACGAAGTAATCATTTAGTAGGAGGTTGTTTAATTTCCACGTTTTTGTGTAGAAATGTGAGTTTCTGTTAGGGTTGATTTCTAGTTTTATTCCACTGTGATCTGAGAAGGTACATGGTATGATTTCTATTTTTTTAAATTTCTTGAGATTTTCTTTGTGTCCTAGGATATGGTCAATCTTAGAGAATGTCCCGTGAGCTGATGAGAAGAACGTATATTCAGTGGATTTTGGGTAGAATGTTCTGTAGATGTCTGTCAGACCCAATTGTTCTAGAGTTTTGTTTAAGTCCATTATTTCTTTATTAATTTTCTGTTTGGAGGATCTGTCTCGTGCCGTCAGTGGGGTGTTGAAATCCCCGGCGAGTATGGAGTTGCTATTAATCCATTTGCTTAGCTCCAGTAAGGTTTGCTTTATGAATCTGGGTGCACCTAAGTTGGGTGCATATATATTTAAAATTGTTATCTCTTCTTGTTGGACTGTGCCCTTCACCATTATATAATGACCCTCTTTGTCTTTTACTACTTTTGTTGGTTTAAAAACTAAATCGTCTGAAATTAGAACTGCCACACCAGCCTTCTTTTGGCTTCTATTTGCTTGGAATATTGATCTCCACCCTTTTATTTTTAGTCTATGTTCATCCTTGCAGGTTAAATGTGTTTCCTGAAGACAGCATATACTTGGCCTGTATTTTCTTATCCATTCAGCCAGCCTATGTCTCTTGAGTGGAGAGTTTAAGCCATTCACATTTATTGAGAGAACTGATAGGTAAGGTAGATTACTGATCATTCTGTTGGGTTGGATGTTGTTGCTATGATTTCTGTCTTGAGCCATTGTAATATCTGGCCTTTAATATCTTTGGGTTTTGGTTTTTTTTATATCCGTGGGTTATTATTATGATGTTCCGTGCATAACGCTGTTTTAAGTACTTCTTGTAGGGCTGGTCTTGTCTTGGTGAATTCTCTGAGCCTTTGCTTGTCTGCGAATGTTTTTATTTCTCCTTCATATATGAAGCTTAGTTTTGCAGGGAATAATATTCTAGGCTGGGCATTGTTTTGTTTCAAAAGAGTGAGAATGGGGCCCCAGTCTCTCCTTGCTTGTAAAGTCTCATTAGAGAAGTCTGATGTTATTCGAATTGGCTTTCCCTTGTATGTCACTTGCTTCTTTTGTCTTACAGCTCTTAGAAGGGCCTCTTTAGTTGATACTTTGGTCAGTCTGATGACTGCATGACGTGACGTCTTCCTGTTTGCATTGAATCTCCCAGGGGTCCTCTGGGCTTCTTGAACTTGTATATCGAGATTTTGAGCAAGGCCTGGGAAATTTTCCTCTATTATATCTTCAAAAAGCTTGTCCAGCCCTTGAGTGTTGTCTTCCTCCCCTTCGGCTAAACCTATGACCCTCACGTTAGGTTTTTTCACATAATCCCACAGCTCTTGTAGACTTTGGTCCTTTCTCTTGTTTCTGTGCTGTATTTCTGTGACTGATTTATTTAATTGGAAGGTGTTATCTTCAAGCTCTGAGATTCTTTCTTCTGCTTGATCTACCCTGTTCTTGAGACTTTCCACAGTATTTTGTAGTTCTCTGAGTTGATTCTTCATCTCCAGGACTTCGGTTAAAGTTTTCTTCACTGTGTCAATCTCTTTGTTGAACCTTTGTTCCATTTCTTGGAGGTTTTTTGTGTTTTCTTGGTGTTGGTTATTGAGTTGTTGTTGCAGCTGGGTGAGTGTTCTTATGATCCACATACGAAATTCCTTTTCTGTCATATTGGTTGCCTGATTTTGGTCGGTGTCCGTTTCTGGGGGGCTGGTGCTCCTCCTTGGGGGTGTGTTTTCCGTTTGGTTCTTCATATTTCCTGAGTTCTTTCGCTGATTTCTTCCCATGTCGATCAGTTGTTGTTTCTTTCCTTAGGTTATTGTTTGGGTATTCACTCACCTTGTTTAGTTTCTGAGGCGTTAGGTGGTGCCTGTGGGTGAAATTGGACCACTCCCTGTATATTGAGTCAGTGGGTGCCGTGGAAAGGCTGTGCAAGATGCCGTCCCTGTCAGTAGGTGGCGTTTGCTTGGAGGAACAGGCTATGGTGTTGATTTTGAGTCCTGTTATCAGCTCTCGTTCTGGGCGGAGCTGGGTTGGGTAAGCCTGCCCTCAGGCCGTTAGCAGGGGTCAAAGTTCTGTTCTCTGCTGTCAGGGCGGGGCTGGAATGGTCCTGCTCAGCCAGAAAGTCTGGGTGTGGGGGTGGGGCTGTCTGAGACCCACAGTCTGCAGCAGGCCTCGCTTCTTTCCACCCTCCCCAACTCCGCAGCTACTCCTGGGCCTCTGCCAGCAGGCCAGACCACAAGCCACCAGGCCTCCCCGGACTGTGATGCCGGCGGGGAGGTTCCCTGCACAGGAACGCCACCTGGGTTGGGCGCACGGCCTCCTCCTGGGAGGAGGGTTGCCCTCTAAGACACCGATCCACCCCTGGAGGCACACAGACCTCAGTAGGCTGTTCACTGTGCCCCGGGCAATGCTAGCCCTCGGTGCAGGGGATCTGGTCTGCAGGTCCGACCTCTGGGTCCCAGAGTTCAAACTGTATTCCCACCAGGGAGAGGGTTTCCGGTCCTAATTCACCCACAGGGAGCCCAAGCTGGGTCTATGTCTCTCAGCCTCTGAGTCGGCACCGTTTTCCTGGGAACACGGTGCCAGCGGCACCTGGGAGGGCGGGCGGGGTCCCAAACGGGAAGGTCCCGTTCCCTGGAGGTGCCTCCGGCTGGTGGCTGTATTGTCTCTCTGGGCAGCCGCGGGTAGGGTCGGCGGAGGGGAGGAGGAGGCAATATGGCGCCTGCCGCGCGGCTCTCCGTGCACACGGAGGTGCCGGGAGGAAGTTGGGAACCTGGTGCCACGTCTGCTACAGGCTCACCGTTGGCAGGCGGCGGCAGTCTCTGGGCTGATGTCCGCAGGTCTCTCCACCCGCTTGGGAGCCCACCAGCAGTCCCGAATGCAGGGGAGGGGAAACAGCAGTTCCACCTACCCTTGCCGCTGGTCTCCGGGCTCTAAAATGTATCTTGACTTTGTTCTTTTCTCACCCTAGTTCAAGCCATCTCATTTTCCGTTTGGATTACTGCAACATCCTCCTAACTCCACTGGTTGCCTTGATTCCATTCTTGTCCCCTATAATTTATTTTCTGGGTAGCAACTAAACTAATATTTCTTTAAAAATTACGTAACTTGTCACTTTACTGCTTAAAACTTTCCAATGGCTTCCTGTCTCACTTAGAAAACAGTTCTTCCTTCTCACCTTGACCTCAGAGATTCTTCTGCCTGTCTTTCCACCTCACCTGGATCCCTCCCCTGCTTGCTCACTGGGTCCCAGCTCTGCTGACTTGCTTTCTGTGCCCTGGCTAGACCAAGCTTCTTTCTGCCCAAAGCCTCATGTTTACTGTTTCTTCTGCTTGAAGCAAGTCAATATGTTCTGGTTCCTCTTGTCATTCAGTACTAGCTCAATGTTGTCTTCTTAGAGAGACCTTCCTTAACCATTCAAACTGAACCAGGCTTCCCAGTCATTCTCCATTAAAAAATTATTTCCTTTTATTCTCCATTTCATATTACTACTACTACTACTACTTCTACTACTATTATTATTTTTTTCTTTGTTTGTCTTGCCCTACTATAAACTCCATGAAGCTAGGGTGCCTGTCGTCTTTTTCGCTTCCGTTCCTGTAGTGTCTAGAACAATGCCTGGCCATGGTAAATAAACAATTGTTAAATGAATGAAGAAATGAGTATGAAGCCATTTGGAAGGCAATATCTCTGGTCTAGAGGTGAGGCTAGGAGAAGTTGAACTAGGGCAGTGGCAATCAGGAGGAGAGAAGACAGATCTAGTAGGATATCTTATGATTCATATTATCAGGTAAGTTTGAAATTCAGTATAAGTAAATTATCCTGCAGCAAAGAGTGAGTCAATTAGGCCCAACAGGCCTCACTGACTCTAATAAGATAAGTTCAGGGCTTGTAAGGGTCACTAATTTATTATTGGAGACTCAGGGCTCAGCTCTGATGCCCCCCGAAACCAAGAATTTGCTTCCTTCTAAGCATTCTAGGATTTAAAATTTTCAATTCTTCCATCGATTTATCCAACCAGTCAACCAACCAAATAAATAATTGCTGAGAATTTACCATGATCTGGGTCCTGGGACAGACCCTGGAGATACAAAGTTGATTAAATACAGATCTGTGTTTTTGGACTAGTAGAGTCAGACATTGAAAAAATGTCTATCTAGCATGATTTCTAGATAGCAAAAATGTCTATGTGGTGCAAATGTCCGTCTAACATGATAAATGCTCTAATTGGGGTACGTGATGGAGGCTCTCACTCCCAAGAGTGTGTGTAAAAGTTTCAAGAAGTATACTGAAAGGAGATTCTTGAATTGTGACATTTGAAAGACATGTAAAACTCCCCGTACACTGAGGGAAACGCATGTGTACAGATCTGTGTAGAGAAGCTGTGCAGAGGTCCATAACCTATGGGAAAATCCCAGGGCCCTATGGTGGAATGTGGCAGTCCTGATTCATATAGATTTATCTTGATGCCCTCAACTTGAAGAGCCTTGAAGAGAAGGTTAAACAGGGCTTAGAACACAAAATGCCCAATAAAAGAACTAGTAATAATTATGCACTTATTACAATTATTGTTATAATAGAAATCAGGCAGAGCACGAACTTAGGAGATGCTCTTACAGTTATTGTCATCACTTGCCCAATTGGGATGTAGTAAGGGGAGAGAGGCTACCATTTCTCAGGGTTGTAGTTTTTCTTCTTTTCCGCAAGATAATGTGCATGGTTATGCTGTTTAAGTACTTCATTATCTTCTGGACCAGAAGTGGTTGAGGAAAAGAGAGAGGTATGAGGGAGCCTGTTTTCCTGATGGCTAGACTATTGAAGAATACTGTAAGGACAGGAGGAGTTTGTAATGTGGACCATAAGAAGTTAGGGAAGAAGGTCAGGTGCAGTGGCTCATGCCTGTAATCCCAGAACTTTTGGAGGCTGAGGTGGGAGGATCGTTTGACCCCAGGAATTTGAGACCAGCCTGGGAAACATAGCAAGACCCCATCTCTACAAAAAAATTTTAGAAAAAGAATTTAGGGAAGTAAAGAAATGTGGGGATTATTTTGAGGTTGAGGACCAAGATGCCTAAAGAGAGAAATAAATGTATTATGCTGACATTACATGTATGAATAATGGCCATACTAAGACAGTAATACCTGAGTATCCTAATTCCTAGTGAGGTCCTTTATCCAGAATACCATAGGAAAGAGAGAAGAGAGAACACAGGGAAGAGAGAGGGAGGGGGAAAAGAGAGGAGAGGAGAAAATCTCTAATTAACATTCATGTCTTGACCTAATTTGCAAGGTATTTTCCTTGTCTTAATATCTACTATAATTTGTAATTTGTTAGTTTCCATTTCTTCCAGAAAAAAAATCTATGGCATTTTACCCTCTAAAGGTAGAAAAATAGCTTCTCTAATGAGAGAAAGTAATTGTTTTGAATGTGAAAATAATGCCCCTGTTGGCTCTGACTTTCTGGCTGCACATTTATACACTATTTTCTGAAAATAAAACAATCAACAACTTGAAAGAGAAATCTGTATTATAAAAAATTAATCAAAGTAAGCAGATAGCTTGGTTTTTGGACTTGTGTCTTAAAAATGTGCCTCCACTATTATTGTGTGAGGTATCTTGTTTCCAGGTAACAGTGAAGAAAAAGCTTGAAAGCTTAGAATCACAATTTTATAATTCTCTAACTTTGTAAAGTACAATATAAAAGAACTTTAGACCTAATTATATTGGAACAATCTGTGCTCTATTGTAATATTAAACTGAGATAACAGTCATTGGAAAAATTATTTCTGTCTTAACTCAGGAGAAGAAAAAAATGTATAAGCCCATTAAAATAATTTAGAGCCTTTCAATGAAAGTAATAAAGAATTTATACTATTACAAGACTATTTTTGTGTTTTTCTCAAGTTAATGTAGAGTGACTTGAAGAGAGTAAATGCAAAAAGTTTTGAATCTGAGGAAAACTAGTGTTAACTGCAAGGCAATTGAAAAAGCAAAAGTGAGTTCATTAGCATGAACTTTTCTTCCTTTGATAAACTGCTAATGTTAATATCATGATAAAAAGAAATTTGAGCTATTATCTATTATATTTTAACAAATTAAAAATAATTTCTTTTTCTATTACAAAAGTGTTACGTTACATGTTCATTAATATAATGAATTTGATTAGCAAATAAGTGTATATTAATGTATTGCAACAAGTATTAAAATAAGTAAAAAGAAAAATTTTTAAATGTAATTCTAATACTCAGATATAACCACTGCAGTATTTTTTATCTTTTTAGTGTTTATGTATGTGTTTCTCAAAACAAACAAAACAAAAATGGGATCATTCTGCGTTATAACTTGCTCTCTGCATTAGGACTTGCTCTTTGCACAAACAGTATCTTTCTGTATCAGTAAATGTGCATTTCAGTACAGTGGTCTCAGCCATTTCTTTTTTTACTCCAATACCACTGACAGAATAAACAGTCTTGATAATGGTATTCCCTATTTCAAGGGAAAAGGGGATAGGACAGAGAAAAGAGAAGGAAAATGATCTATTTATGTAGAAAAAAATTCATGTCACTGATCTGCAGCATCATTTTTAATGACTGCATAAATTATACTGTTTTATGAACAAATTCCCAATTATTATCAAATTTTTCTATTTACTGTAGCTTTATCATGTACATATTAATATCTAGTTGGATAAATTTTCTTTCATTACTATTCTTTTTCCCAGAAACAATTTAAATAATGTATACATTTATTCTTCCAGGTAAGATTTAGAGTATCTTTGACATATTTCCAAAATGTCCCATTGCAATTGCATTAACTTTATAGTTTATTTTGGGGATAATTTACATCTTTACAATATTGAGTGTTACAGTTCAGGAATGAGTGTGCTCCACTTATTCTAATCCTTACTAATTTTTTGATGTGGTTGTCATTATGTTTATTTCTAGATATTTTATATTTGTTATTGTTATTAGAAGACCTCCCATTATATTGTCTTGTTATTACTTTTCTTTCTGAATTCTTATTGGTTCTATTTTTAGTTTTCCTGATAGACAATCATAGCATTTGCAGATTAACCCAGGAAAGTTTTCTTCTATTATGTCTTTAATTATTATTCTTGTTTTATTGGTTCTGCCTTTTCTTTTCTTTTTTCTTTTTTTTGGAGACAGGATCTCCCTCTGTCACCCAGGCTAGAGTGTAGTGGCGTCATCATAGGTCACTGAAACCTTGAACTCCTGAGCTCAAGTGATCCTCCTGCCTCAGCCTCCCAAGTAACTGGGACTACAGGCATATCCCATAATGCCTGGCTAATTTTTCTATTTTTAGTAGAGATGGGATCTCACTCTTGCTCAGGCTAGTCTCAAACTCCTGGCCTCAAGCAGTCCTCCTGCCTTGGCCTCCCAAAGTGCTAGGATTACAGGCATGAACCAGCACACCTGACCTGGTTTTACTTTTTCTTCAGGATTTGCTATTATATTGGAGTACTCTTTCAGTGTTTGTTTGTTTTTTTTTTCTTCTGTATTCCGAAGAGCTCTTAAATTGGTCTTTTACAGTATTGTATTAGGTAGGGTTTTCCAGAAATACAGAACTACTAGGATGTATGAATATATAAAAAGGAATTTATTATAAGGAATTGGCTCATGAAATTATGGAGGCTGAATTAAGAAGATCCATGAAATTATGGAGGCTGAATTAAGAAGATCCCAAGATCTGCAGTTGGCAATCTGATGACCATGGAGAGCTGATGTTATAATTCTAATCTGAACGCTGGCAGGCTCAAGACCCAGAAACAGCTGATGTTTCAGTTCAACTCTGAAGGCAGGAAAGAACTGATGTCCCAACTTAAGCCAGTCAGGAAGGGGGGGTCAGCCTTTTGTTCTATTCAGTCCCTTAACTGATTAGATGAGGCCCTTTCATATTGGGGAGGGCAACTTGCTTTATTCAGGCTACCCATTCAAATGTTAATCTCATCCAGAAACACTCTCACAGACAAACTCAGAATAATGCTTGGCCAAATGTATGGGCACCTTGTGGCCCAGTCCAGTTAACACATAAAATTAACTATCACATTGCCTTAATTTTTTTCAAGCTTAATTCTGTGCTTTAATGGTTCTAATTTGAATTCAATTCAACCATTGTGCCAGTGTACTTTTTATTTTCTTGTAAGACTTTCTTATCTCATCCAGCACCTCTCCTTTTATGAAATTTAAAATTTTAGTTTAATTTATCCCTATTACTTCACTCTCCTATTTCAGGGTAACTACACCTTCTTGTACTATATTGGGAATGACAAATAGTTATCTAAAATTGTTTTCTGCTTCCGTCATTAGATTATTATCACAGATGTACTCCTTCTCTGAATTATCCAAATTCAGCTTTCCAAACTCTGTAATGCATCATTTTTTCATAGATCCTTTGTTATTTACTTCTTCCTTAATTATCTAGCCAAACTCCCTGTTTGTCGGTAGAAAATATTAGTAGGTTGCCTTTTCCCCTGCTCTCTCTATATTTATGAGTGACAACTGTAGTGTCCTATAGTTGTTAAATATCTGGAATCTGGAACCAAACTGCTGGGTTTAAATCCCAGTTCTGCCACTGCTCCTTGGATATGTTACCTTATTTTTCTCTGTCTCACTTTTTCATCTATATAAAGGAGATAATTACAGTACCTCCTTCATAGAGTTGCAGTGATAATTAAATAAATATATATGTATATGAAACTGGAATAGTGGGTTGGGGTTTCTGTGATTCACAAGTTCTTTCAGAACTCTTGTATGAAGAAGTAGTTTTCCAGTGACCAGAGAGTTCTAGGAAAAAACCCAATAATTATTAACCATGGTTCCCATTCCAATCCTCAATTTATCTAAAGTAAACTTTTTCATGAGTTCAGTTTCTCAATCATATTGGGCCACATGTCTACCCATATAGTTCCAATTCTGCATCTAATAAGGTTACCTGTGAGGTGTGGGTCCAGGGTCTGGAGGCCGGGACAACCGGCTGGGGGCAACCAAGCAACTGCCAGAGAACAAGGTGCCTCTTCATTATTTTATCTTATGTTTTGAGCTGCCCAGCCATCTGAAGCTTTCAGTTTTGGAGAGTTTATCAGCCTCGTTGTTGTACTTTAGTTTTAGGCTGTTATGGAAACTGGGGCATTTCCCATGAAGCTGTAGCTTTTCTGAGACCATTGTGGCAGCTTCCAGTAGGAGCCTGAGGTGTGTGAGGAAAGCCTGGAGTTTTATTTAAGACCTTGGTTAACCTGGGGCTTTTCAATGTCATTTTGTATGTTTCCAGCTGGCAGTTTTGGCTTAATAGTTGGAGTGTTTGCAGCCTCCCTTCCTTGCTTCCAGTTTTCTGAGAATCTCCTTGAGTTTTTTGTAGACTTGGAATTTTAGCATAAACAGAGGATGTCCAAGGATATTCATGCTTAATGTGACAGGCAGAGATTTAGTGGGGGAGGCAGAGAGGAGAAAATAAAAGCTCACTTCCAGCTTGCCACTGAGGCTGGCAACTTTTAGCCTCCCAGCCCACCAGTCCTCAGTCCTCGGATATGCTCTCACACATCATCGGGCTTGGCATTTGGTACTCCCCCTGCCCTGTCCTGGAGGAATACTTTCAGGAGGCATTGTGGGTAGGATCATTAGTCAGCTATATCACCATGGTACCATAAAGGCCATGGAGCAACTGCACAATGTTTTATCACCTAGAGGTATGCTATAATTTGAATGTCCCCTCCAAAACTCATGTTGAAATTTAATTGCTTGGTGTTCAAAGGTGAAATCTTCAGGAGGTGTTTTGGCCATGAGGGCTCTGCCCTCTTGGATGGATTAATGGCATTATTTTGGGAATGGGTTAGTTATTACCTGAATGGGCTCCTAATAAGAGGATGAAGTGTGGCACCCATTTCCTGTCTCGTGTGCTCACTTGCTCTTACACCATCTTATGACTTAGCATCAAGGTCCTTGTCAGATGCTGGTGCCATGATCTTGGACTTCCCAATCTCCAGAACCATGAGCCAAATCAACTTCTATTCATTGTAAATTACCCAGTCTTTGGTATTCTGTTATAGCAGCGGAAAACAGACTAAAACAAGGTACAGAGAATTTCACTTTTTATTTTTATTTTTTGTAAATGAAATCAAACTTTGTTCTAAGCCTTACTAGCTATAGTTAAGAAGTATTCTAAAATTAATTTTTATTGGAGCTCTTCTCTCTTCTCTACTGAATACTTCAAGGACCTTAGCACTTACGTGTTTCTTGGGCAATGGAGGGAGAACCTGGCCTTAGATCCATGGTGGTCATTAGTATCAGTGTTTCTCTGTCTGCTCATAGATGTTCTAGTTGGGACCTCTTATCATGTCTGTCAGGTTTGCCTATACTTGTCTGTGTGATGCTCAGAGGATCCCTCCCCATTGACTGCTGGCTTGACCATGGTAATGCTATGTAACCCACCACTTTCTCCTCCTTACCCTTTATTTGTCAAAGCACTCACATGACTTCCCAGGCCCTGAGAGTCCAACACTTATGGAAAGGGCACCTCTTCCTTTTGTTCTATCAGTGTCCAGCCTGTCCTCCTCTTGCTCAATATCCTCTACAACGTTGTCCTGTGAACACTTCCCTGAAGGCCTGAGGGTAACAGAAACCATCCCACAAGGATACAGAGCCCAGCTGGCTCCCTCTCTTGAGGGGGGAGGGAAAAATAGCCTGAATTATTTTGTCTGATGAGTTCACAACAACAACTCTCATCCCCCAGATTAAAAGTGTGACACACATTCAATTTCTCAGTAACTCTCTTTATTCCAGAATTTCTTTAGTCACTCAGGGGAAAAAGATGAACAGTGGATTTTGAACACTTTTGACTGCAACCTGCCATAAGAAATATACCCCTGCCAGACTGATCAAGAAAATAAGCGAGAAGACAAATTGCCATGTTAGGGATGAAAGAAGAGACATGACTATAGATCCTGGTATACATACGTGCCTATGTGCTCATCTGTGTGCCCATGTAGTGGTAAGTTGACCAATTATCATAATAAGGTTGAAAGACTTGAAGGCACAAGGAGATGAAAGAGTGCTATATTGCAGGTAGAAGGCTTACGTTCCAGTTATGGCTCCAATCATAATATTGAACAAATCTCTAAACTGCTGTGCGTTTCAGTTTTATCATCTGTAAAAGAGTGTAGCAGACTCATGTTCATGGTCCTTGAGACCCAAAAGGAATCATGTGTGTAAAATCTCATATGAGCTGTATGGTTCCAGTTACATATGAGATAATTTTCTTGTAGTTATTCTGAGTATTAGTGGAATATCGCAAATAGTTCTTGATCAATAGTTTGGAAAGCCTAGCTTGCCAAAATGCTTGACATCCACATTTTTCTCTTTATCTTTACGGCAAAATTTCTGTGAGGGTTTGAATAGATAAAAAAGTTGACCCTGTCAGGGGTGGCAGAAATTTCAAGGATGTTTTCCTACTGATGGGTTTCCAGATGCATATCAAGTGAGGGTTTTGATTTCTGCTTTTTGTGTCTGCATAATCTGAGGACAGGAGCTGAGAAGCAGAGATTTTTTTTCATTTGCATAGTTGAGCAATAACTTGCAAATGAAAGTACTTTTCCCCATATGGTCCGGGAAGTCACAGTGAGATGAGGAGTGTTAACACTCCGTTTGAGTGCTTAGTTTATTGCCATGAAATGCTCTGTAGGGTGCTGTTGACGAACTTGTCCAGAGATATGAGTAAAGCTCTGGGAAAAAATGACCATGTGATTATAAGGAGCACAAGCTTTATAATTCCATACGTTTGTAGTCCTAAGCAATAGCAAAAGAGGACAAAAGTCTCCTAATAGGAAATGTGGACTGAAAAGGCTTTCAGACCAATCCCTGGTGTTCTGGCTTCTTGCTCTCTACTCCCTCAGCTTCCAGCTTTTCAAGGTTACTGCACCTTTTGCATTTCCAACAGCTCATCATCCCTCTCTCCCTAGGTGGTGGAGTCAGGAGAGGAAAGTACAGGTGGCAGAAAAATCCTGGCACCTTCTCTTTTGCTGTTTTACATATGTACGCACCTATTATGAGCAGCCCCCTGCCACGTGGGGAGGTCATTAAGGTGTTTACTTGGAATAAATCTGGCAAACCCCTGCCTGCTTCTTGGTTATTATGCTGCATCAGCTTTAATCAGAGGCAGTGAGGACACACTCCTTCTGTCTCCCCAAGAATAGCAGGTCTCTTGTCTTCTGGGGTTTGCTGAGTACATTTAGGAGTATCCTTTGACAATGAGGAAGGTGCCAGGAGGAAGAGAAATACGTCAAATCTTCCATAAATTGAATAGCATATGAGTATCCCATCATGGTCATAGGTGCAGAAACAGAACGGGGGAATTGGTTGACTAAAGTGATGCTATGAAAATGTCACCTAAAGTTTCAAGGGACACAACTTTCAATCTCATGCTTCTCTAATGTTTCAGGGATCTTAAGGGCTTGGTCTACGGGAATTCTTCAAATTTCTTCATTCTTGCTTTTTTTTATTACCCCAATATCCAGGGATTTTCTCATACTTTTACTTGAGCAGACCTCTCTCATCCATGCTGTTTTGTCCCCACCATCTTGGTTTCTTTGTCATGTGCAGCTTTGCACGGTGGACATCTGACAAGTCATGTCTTTTCACTGGGCAGAGTCCTCTGGGAGGATAGTTCTTGCCTTCTGTGACTGCTTTCTTCAGAATCTGCAAGGTTTTCATCCTTTCTTTCCTGAGAGAGCTGGGGACAAGAAAGAAACTATAAAAGCAAAGGCAATGGGGAAAGATGGTAATGTCTCCTACATTTATAATTGTATCCTGTAATGATTAAGTTGTCACACTGTTGTTGACCAACATTTGGCAGATTGCCCAGACTTGTTGGCTTTTTTGGCTTATCTTTCCTCATTAGGACTGTATAGCCTGGAAGTGCTTAGAAATTAAAAGTTCAACTTTACAAATCTTGGTTATGATTTTTCTTAGAAATTATGCTAAGTAGGGAAAGAACTACTGGCCAATCTCATTTCTGAATATAGATACAAAAATTCTAAAACCATTACCAAGTGGACTCCAGCAGTATCATGACCAAGTCAAGTCTATGCCAGAAATGCAAGGTTGGTTCAGTATTAGAAATTGTTACATTACCAGACAAATTAATTTAAAAAGGCAATATTCATCTCTAAGTAAATATCTTGTAAAAGTAAAAATAGAACAGTTATTTTTATTTTTTTTTTTTTTTGAGACAGAGTCTCGCTTTGTTGCCCAGGCTAGAGTGAGTGCCGTGGCGTCAGCCTAGCTCACAGCAACCTCAAACTTCTGGGCTCAAGCGATCCTTCTGTCTCAGCCTCCCGAGTAGCTGGGACTACAGGCATGTGCTACCATGCCCGGCTAATTTTTTCTATATATATTAGTTGGCCAATTAGTTTCTTTCTATTTATAGTAGAGACGGGGTCTCGCTCTTGCTCAGGCTGGTTTCGAACTCCTGACCTCGAGCAATCCGCCCGCCTCGGCCTCCCAGAGAGCTAGGATTACAGGCATGAGCCACCGCGCCCGGCCTAGAACAGTTATTTTTAACAAATGAAAAATAGTAATGGCAATTTCACTCTTGAAAAGAATGTATTATACAGCTATAATGATTAAAACACTGTTCACAAATCCAGGTATAGACAGAGATGAATAAAAAGTCCATAAATGGACCCACATATATATAAGAGCTTTACATGTAATAAAGAATGCTTTTTAAATTGGTGGAGGAGTAGCTGATTCAATAAGATGTGTTGAGACCACTGGCAAAACTTTTGTCAAAAATGAGGCTGGATCACTTATGTCTTTCACATAATAAACTTTAGAAGAAAAAAATATAAAAAGATGAAGAGGAGGAGGAAGGAGGAAGGATAAGGAAGAGGAGGAGGAAGAGGAGGAAAATAATTTAAGGAAGTGGGAGAAAGGGGAAAAATTTGGAGGTGAGAAGGGCCAAGTGGTGGAGCTCCAAGTCATGGGAGGCCCACCAGAGGACTCTCGGCCACCTTGAGAGAGACATACTCTCTTCAATACAGGGATTCCCTTATAATTGCCAGTGTGTTTAGAAAATTTAGGTTTTTAATGGCCCATCTGTTTGGGAACAGAATTATGATTTTACAATTGAAGGACAATATTATAGCCATAAATGGATTAAAGCAGTATTGTAAGTAACTCACACTTTGTGTGAAGATACCAAAATGAGATTCGGAAAACATCAAGGAAAATCAGTGTTATTTATGTGACCATCTGTATCATCCTGTAAAGTGGGTAGGCAGGTAACTCTTGTGGGTTTGTTACTGAATCTTGTTTTGTCTACTTTTCTTCTGACCCTTTAAGGCAGTGTGGCACACCCTCATGCCATCCATGTGCTGGCCCATAAAGTGAGCTACCAACCCCCACAGAGTAGGGGTAGGACTTCTTGCATTCCCAAGCAGTTCTTGCTCTTGACCTGTCTTCTTAGCTCTGAAGTTTTTCTCTGAAGTTCCTGCTGCTGCCTGATTATGGTCCAAAGGTATCCTGGTCTGAACCTCAGTTTCTTCACAGACTTTAATTTGGTTAAAGTTCTGGCTCCCAACACATCTGTGGCTTCAGAAAAGCCCAACCCCCAACTGATGTGGTTCCACGATCTCAGGCTAATTGGTTTTGATCAAGCCATCCTTGCCTCCCACCGCATCCCATCCCTATTCCCTGCACCTTCTCAGGATGGGGGAGGAGTTCTGACAAGTTTAATGTAAACAATTCCCTATACCTCACACAATTTTGCTTCTTTAAAATGCTATGAATGTGGCACTATTCTTTAGAAGATTTCAGAATCTGCAATGAAATCTACTCTTTGGTGACTCAGAAACAGATCCTTATTGATTCATTTTACACCTGCTCCTCTGTGCGAAGTGTGAAAATTTAGAGACTGTAAACTAGCGATATATAATTTTACACTTTCTGATTTCACTTTCTCACATTTTTTGCAGGCTTTTGAGAGTTTTGTTTCTTTTGAGCCTGATTTAAAGAGTGCCCTTGAGTTTGCTCTGGGAGAGAGACAGGGAGACCTGTGTCCTGAAGGACGGGAGTTGTTCCTCACTCTCAGAAGCCCTGTTTTGCCACCTGGTTTATGTGGAGCCCTTTTCCTTGCTGTGGTGTGTGTGAAAGGCCTCACTACAGAGTTTAATTTGTGGCAGTGCACTGCCTCCTCTCACATGCCCTAGAAGGACCCTCCAGCTTTGATCGCTTAATGAGAGTATGTTCGACATGAGATGTTTTATGTGTGGCTAATATGTAGTGCTCAGAGCCACTCCAGCGTTTTTGAAATTTCTCCAGGGAGTTGAAGGAGATTTTTAGTTTCTTCTCACGCAATTAAAGTCATCTTCTAATAAGCTCAGTTGTTACTTTCCCACCTGCTTCTGTGATCTTAAATGCAGCGCTCAGAAAACACCACCCGTCTCTGGGGGTGGATCAGATGGAAGTCTCTGAAAGGATGCAGGGTTGGTGGCAGCAGCACCATCTTGAGGGATGACAGTTCACATGTGGCCTTCTGGAACCTTAAGTTGGGCCTTTTGACTGAATCCAGATTTTACAGGAGAAATCTTTTTATTAAAAGGGGTACAGCAGAAAGAGATGAAACTTTTCTTGACTCCTTTGGTGCTCAAAAAATGAACAACTTTGAAATCAGAAGGCTGCAGGTTCCCCACCTCTGGGAGGATAGTCCTTCCCTTTAAGTTAGGCAGAGATAGAGGGAAAGGCAGAGAAGGAGGTAATGACAGAAAGGGTCAGGAGGGAGGGCTTGGTGAACATTGGGACAAATATGAAGCTACAGTCTTCTCTTGGTGATGGGCAATACCCATCCTTCCGTAGTTACACCATGATTTCTTCATGGAAGGCAGCAGGTCTTCCTAATGAGCACAGGACTGAATCAGGCATCTTACTGTGAGCTAAGCACTGTTCTAAGCTCTTTATCATATATAGCATTTAGTGGAAAGTTCACAGGCTTTGAAGACAGGCACACCTGGATCTGTCCCTATGTGTTGTGATCCTGGACAAGTGACCTCTCTAAATCTGTTTCTTTATCTTTGATCTTACTCTGAGTGACAATAAAGGGAACTGCTTTAGCACTGGCCTGTGGCAGGCCCTCACTGCCGGTTTTGTTTCATGATCTCTTATTGATTCCTCTTGTACCAGGTATGGGACACCTCTTCTCAGCCCCAAATATGTCCTCATTTTGCCTCTTGTAAAATGTACTTCTCCTCACTTCATGCATGATCTAAACCTGTCCCTCCTCTTTCATGTAATGGTTTCATGATTTGGTTTGGCTGCCTCTCTGTCCTTTGCATATTCACGTTTGTCTTGGAAGGTAAAGCCCTGCATAGGGCAGTGGTCTGTTCTCTACCACACCCTTTCTGCAGGGCCAGCCTGTGGCCAGGAAGAGTTAAGTAGATGGTGAATGTGCTCTGTTGAGCATCTCAATTCTTCTTTTTTTTTTTATTTTGGCATATTATGGGGGTACAGATTTTAAGGTTTCAATAAATGCCCATTTCCCCCCCTCCCCCCAAAAGTCTTTTTTTTTTTTTTTTTTTTGTTTTTGTTTTTGTTTTTGTTTTTGTTTTTTAATGGGAGTTCTGGACAGGAACCCCCAAAAGTCTGAGTCTCCATCATGACCATCCCCCAGATGGTGCACATCTCACTCATTATGCATGTATATACCCGCCCCCCTCCCCCCTCCCACCTGCCCAATACCCTATTACTGTAGTACCTATGTGTCCACTTAGGTGCTGCTCAGTTAATACCAGTTTGCTGGAGAATATATCTGGTGCTTGTTTTTCCATTCTTGGGATACTTCACTTAGTAGTATGGGTTCCAGCTCTAACCAGGAAAATATAAGATGTGCTATATCACCGTTGTTTCTTAGAGCTGAATAGTACTCCATGGTATACATATACCACATTTTATTAATCCATTCTTGGATTGATGGGCACTTGGGCTGTTTCCACAGCCTTGCAATTATGAATTGTGCTGCTATAAACATTCGAGTGCAGGTGTCTTTTTTGTAGAGTGTCATTGGATCATTTGGGTAGATGCCCAGCAATGGGATTGCTGGATCAAATGGTAGATTCACTTGTATCGCTTTAAGGTATCTCCATATTGCTTTCCACAGAGGTTGAACTAGTTTGCAGTCCCACCAGCAGTGTAGGAGTGTTCCTCTCTCTCCGTAACCACGCCAGCATTTATTGGTTGGAGATTTTTTGATAAAGGCCACTCTCACTGGGGTTAAGTGATATCTCATTGTGGTTTTGATTTGCATTTCCCTGATGATTAGAGATGTTGAGCATTTTTTCATATGTTTGTTGGCCATGCTTCTCTCTTCTTTAGAAAAATTTCTGTTCAAGTCCTTTGCCCACTTTTTAATGGGGTTATTTGATTTTTTCTTCCTGATTTTTGTGAGTTCTAAGTATATTCTAGTTATCAGTCCCTTATCGGATGCATAGGATGCAAAAATTTTCTCCCATTCTGTAGGTTGTCTGTTTACTTTCATGACTATTTCTTTGGCTGTGCAGAAACTTTGTAGTTTGATCATGTCCCATTTATTTATTTTTGTTGCTGCTGTGATTGCCTTTGGGGACTTCTTCATAAACTCTTTGCCAAGGCCAATGTCTACGAGAGTGTTTCCAACTTTTTCCTCTAGAGTTCTAATAGTTTCATACCTTAGGTTTAAGTCTGTTATCCAGCATGAGTTGGTTTTTGTGAGAGGTGAAAGGTGTGGGTCCTGTTTTAGCCTTCTACAGATGGCTATCCAGTTTTCCCAGCACCATTTATTGAAGAGGGATTCTTTTCCCCAGCTTATGTTTTTGTCTGCTTTATCAAAGATGAGATGGCTATATGAGGATGGTTTTATATCAGGATTCTCACATCTGTTCCACTGGTCAATGTTCCTATCTTTGTGCCAATACCATATTGTTTTAATTACTACAGCTTTGTAGTATAGTTTGATATCTGGCATGTTAATGCCTACCATTTTGTTTTTGTTGCCTAGAATTGCTCTTGATATTCGGGGTCTTCTTTGGTTCCATACGAAGCGTAAAATTATTTTTTCTATATCTGTGAAGAATGCTGATGGGATTTTAATAGGTATTGCATTGAATCTGTAGATCAGTTTGGGTAGTATAGACATTTTGATGATATTGAGTCTGCCGATCCACGAGCATGGTATGGATTTCCATCTGTTTACATCCTCTGCTATTTCCTTCCTCAGTGTTTCATAGTTCTCCCTGTAGAGGTCTTTTACCTCCTTGGTTAAGTATATTCCTAGGTACTTTAATTTCTTTGTTGCTATTGTGAAGGGAATTGAGTCTTTGATTTGGTTCTCAATTAGATTGTTGTTGGCGTATATGAATGCCTCTGATTTCCGTGTATTGATTTTGTATCCTGAGACTTTACTAAATTCATTGATCAGTTCCAGGAGTTTCTTGGTTGAATCCTTGGGGTTTTCTAGATACAATATCATATCATCAGCAAACAGTGAAAGTTTGATCTCTTCTGTCCCTATTTGGATACCTTTGATTCCATTTTCCTGTCTGATTGCTGTAGCCAAGACTTCCAGCACTATGTTGAACAGAAGTGGAGATAGTGGGCAGCCTTGTCTGGTTCCAGTTCTAAGTGGGAATGATTTCAATTTTTCCCCATTCAGTATGATGTTGGCTATGGGTCTGTCATATATGGCTTGTATCATTTTTAGGTATGTCCCTTCTATGCCTATTTTCTTCAGTGTTCGTATCATGAAAGGGTGTTGAATTTTGTCAAAAGCTTTTTCTGCATCTATTGAAAGAATCATGTGGTCTTTGTTTTTGCTTCTGTTTATGTGGTGAATTGCATTTATAGATTTACGTATGTTGAACCATTCCTGCATCCCTGGGATGAAGCCCACTTGGTCGTGGTGGATTATTTTTTTGATAAGTGTCTGGATTCGGTTAGCTAAGATTTTGTTGAAAATTTTTGCATCTATATTCATTAGGGATATTGGTCTGTAGTTTTCTTTTTTGTTGCATCCTTTCCTGGTTTGGGAATCAGATATTCGCTTCATAAAAGGTGTCAGGGAGGTTTCCGTTCTTCTCGATGTTGTGGAATAGTTTCTGCAAGATAGGTACTAGTTCTTCTTTGTAAGTGTGGTAAAATTCGGATGTGAAGCCATCTGGACCGGGACTTTTCTTTTTAGGGAGATTTTTAATTGCTGTTTCTATTTCAGCTGTTGAGATTGGTCTGTTCAGGGAATCTATTTCTTCCTGGTTGAGCCTAGGGAGGTTGTGTGTTTCTAGAAATTTGTCCATTTCCTCCACATTTTCCAGTTTGTGTGCATAAAGATTTTTGTAGTATTCATAAATTGTATCTTGTATCTCTTTGGGATCAGTTGTGATATCTCCTTTTTTGTTCCTGATGGAGCTTATTAGAGATTTCTCTTTTCTGCTTTTCGTTAGCTTAGCCAATGGTGTGTCAATTTTGTTTATTTTTTCAAAGAACCAACTTTTTGTTTTATTAATCTCCTGAATAGCTTCCCTGTTTTCAATTTCGTTTAGTTCTGATTTGATCTTGTTGATTTCACTTCTTCTAGCATCTCAATTCTTTATTGAGATAGGGGATGAGAAGGCACATGCACCTCCCTGGCCACAATCCGCTCTCTGTGGGTTGCCTCAAGACAGCTAATTCATGCACACATACAAGCATATTGGGAGGAAAATGTGTACAGGTGGGGATGAGATCACATGTCCCAGTTCAGGTATTGATGGGATGATGGCATGTGCCAGGCGTGGTTCTAGGCACTGGGCATTCAGCAGTGAACACAACAGACAGATGTCCCTGCTCACATTTAGCATTTTATAGCTAGCAGTAGAAAAGAAAAACGAAGATCGTGTAGCAAAAGGAGACAAGGCTGTGGGAAAGTCAAGCAGGTAAAAGAGGGTGGATGAGGAGTGCTACCTAGGATAGAGGGGTGAAATTTCAATTAAGGCCTCACTGAGAAGGTGAATTTGAGCAGAGACCTGGAGGAGGTGAGGGAGTGGGTCATAGAGACCTGCATGAGAAGGTTCAGGCGGAGAGAAGAGCAAGTGCAAAAGCCAGGAGGAGGGACATCAAAGAGGACACTGGGCTGAGCAGAGTGGCCCCTGGGAGGCCACAGGCCACCAGCTGAGGCCTGCTGCCCTAGAGGAGATGCCTGTGCATGGAGGAGGTTGGTACACTCCTTCTGCAGGGGGTCAGATGGCAAATACTTTAGGCTTTCTGGGACATACACTCTCTGTGGCAGCCACTCAAGTCTGCTGATGCAGTGTGAAAGCGACCATGGATGGTCCCCAAGGTTGGATTCCAAACATATGTTATTAACAAAAACAGGTAGCGGGCTAGGTTTGGCCCATGGCCTTAGTTTGCCTACGCCTGGGCTAGAGGATCCCTAGAGATCCCTTCTATCTCCAAAATGCGGGTATTCTCTGAAGTAAAAAATCATCTCTCTTTCAAGTATATCTAAGTTGGACATTCCAAGGCCAAGCACAGAACTAGTACATTTCATTTTGGGTTTATTAACAAATTCCATTGGCCAAGGCGAGTTCTTTGTTTCAATCTGACTATGTAGTATTATAAAAACAATAACTCAACAAACACGTGTTTATACCATGAAAATTTGGAAAGACACCTCAGAAGCCCTCTTCCCTCTCAAGAGAAGAAAAGACAAATCACTTGTTATCCCACCAATGAAAGACAGCCATGATTATAGCTTTGCTGCACAGTAAATACCAAAATCTATACTGTGTGCCCTTCCAGACTTCTTCATTTAGACCATTGGTTCTCAGCTGGGGACAATTTTGATCCCCAGGGACATTTGATGATGTCTGGATGCATTTTGGATCGTCATAACTGGGGAGTTACTACTGGCATCTAGTGGGTAGAGCCCAGGGGTGCTGCTAACATCCTGCCATGCCCAGGACAGACCCCCACGACCTGAAATTATCCAATCTGAAATGTCAGTAGTGCTGAGGTTGAGAACACTGGCTTAGACCTGTTAGTTAGATGGGTTGTATGTGCCCTTCTAAAAAACAAAAGTAGAATCAAAAGTAAATACTATTCTGTAGTCTTTTTCCCTGCTCAGCGATAAACATCTTTCCATGCATGTAAATCCATCCCTGTTGTTATTAAAGCCTGTGTGTTAGCCTCTCCTTCATATGGCTTTACCATGATTTAAATAACCTTTTTCTTATGCTCAGATATTTGTTTTTTTTCCAGATCTTTCTTTTGCTATCACAACACCGTGAGGAGTCTCCTCGAATGTAAATATGTATGCATTTTGTTAATTTTATACCACCAGGGACTTGTGCTATGCCCAGAGTAAGGTGGGCACTCAGTAGGTCTGCACCTCAAGGCTGAGCTTCCAATTGCTTCACTCCTTTGCTGCTGCAGTACTTGTGGCCAATTCCCTGCATGTGCTTCTGGCTAAGAGGCCTTATTTTACCTCAGGTCCTGGAGTGAAGACCAGATGAATCAGAATATGCGTGTGCCAGGGGTAAGGCTGCACTGACGAGAAGGCACGAACATTGGCACCGAAGCCTGTGTTAGCCAGCGTGCTGCGCCAAGTGACTCAGATACCATTTACAAGCTCCATGCTCTGGACGACTTGCAGACCTGGGTCTGCAGGCAGGGGCCAGGCCAGAGGGGACCTGGGTTATATCAGATGATGTGGGGCTGCAGGAGGAAACCATGGCCAGATTTTCCAAATCATGAGCATTTATGCTGTGCACCTTACACTCTCATTAGAACAAGGAAGGAGCACTTTGATACAGGTTTTGAGCCAAATATTGGTGCTTGTCATAGTATTGGGTACAAAATAAGTGCCAAACAAATGCTTAGGGAAGGATTGAGGTTGTGTATCTTGCATCCATTTCTTTTGGAATTATGGCCTGGAAAACCCTTTGATCTTTCACTGTCTTCTGGATGAATCCTCTAATTTTCTTGTTTTTTCTATTTCTGTTTCTGTGAGGTTGTTTTTTTTTTTTTTTTGTTTTGTTTTTTTTGCTGTACTCTGTGGGAGATTTCCTCAACCTGTTTTGTAATACTTTGATTGAATTTTTAATTGCTTTTATCATATTCTCAATTTCCAAAAATATGGAAATTCTTCCCATTTCCCTTTTCTCACTGAAGGTAAATATGCTAGTTTTTTGTTTTGTTTTGTTTTTGTAGACAACACAGAGTTGGGTCTTGTTTTTCTAATCCATTTGCACAGTCTCTGTTTTTTAATTAGCAATATTTAAATCATTCACATTTAAAGTGATTACTGATATAGTGGGATTAATGTCTATTTTATTGGTAACTCTTTTCTATTTATTGCCTTTGTTTGTTTGTTTTTTTTCTTTTCCATTCTTTTTGTCTTCCCTATATTTTGTTTGTTTGGTTGGTTTTTTTGGAGACAAAGTCTCTCTCTGTTGCCCTTGTTAGAGTGCCATATCAGCCTAGCTCACAACAACCTCAAACACCTAGGCTTAAGCAATCCTTCTGCCTCAACCTCCCAAGTAGCTGGGACTACAGGTGTGCGCCACCATACCTGGTAATTTTTTTTTTTATATATATTAAGTTGTCCAGCTAATTTCTTTCTATTTTTAGTAAATATGGGGTCTCACTCTTGCTCAGGCTGGTCTTGAACTCCTGACCTGGAGCCATCCTCCTGCCTCGGCGTCCCAGAATGCTAGGAATACAGGCGTGAGCCACCACGCCCGGCCATCTTCCCTGGTTTTAATTGAACATTTTACATGATTTCCTTTTCTTCCTTGTCTTAGTGTATCAATTACACTTCTTTAAAAAAATTTTTTTGCAGTTGCCCTAGCATTTGTAATATATGTATACAACGAATCCAAGTCCACTTTCAAATAACACTATGCTGTTCATGAGAAGTACAGGTATCTTATGACAGAGAATTCCCAATCTTCCCTCTTGATCCTTATCACTTTGCTGTTTTATGCATTTCACTTATCTATAAGCTATAATCACAAAATATTAATGCAAGGTTACTATTATTATTTTGAACAAACTGTTATCTGTCTTCATCCTCCCGGTGTATGTACAGTATCCTTTTGGTTCCATCATGGATATTTGGAGTTCATATTATTTCAACATGGGACCCAAGAAACAGGAAATCCAACTCAGGAAAGAAGTTAAGTTGAGCCCTGAGGGTAGCATATCTGTATTGCTTCCTCAGAAAAGGAATACATTTTTTGAAACCTTGTATGTCTTAAAACGTCTTTATTCTACCCTTCCACCTGTTTGAAATTTTAGCTAGGCATAGAGCTCCAGGTTGAGAAATACTTTTCTCAAAACAATTAACAAATTGCTTTATTGTCTTCTAGGTGTTTGTATTATAATTGGGAACTGTGATGCTCTCTGATTCCAGTTCTTTTTATGTGAAATGAACTTTTTTCACCCTCTCTGAAAACTTTCAGTGCCTTCTCTTTAGCTCTGATGTCCTGAAATATTATGATGACTTCCCTTGCTATGTGTCCTGTTTCTCATTATGCTGGGCACTCTGGGGACCCTTGTCATCTGGGAACTCATGTCTAATTCTGAGAAATGTTACCGTGTCATTCCTCCGATAATTTCTTTCCTTCCATTTTCACTTCGCTGTATCTGGAATTCTTGTCAGTCAGATGTTGGCTATGCTGGATTGTTCTCTCATTTTTAAAGATGTTTTGTACCATTTTCCATGTCTTTGTCTTTTTGTTTTGCTTTATATTAGATTTTTTTCAACCTTATCTCTACCCTGTGTGTGAATCTTTCTTATTTTGTCTAATGTATTTTTCATTTTTTATAGTTCTCTTTTCATTTTATTTGGGTAGCATCCTATTCTTATTTCTTATCTGCAATATTTTCTCTTATCTCTGTTATATTTTGTCTTTTATCTGATATTAATTATTGTTTTTCTCTAAAAATGTCTCCTGTTTCCTGCATTGCACTGATTTTTCTCCCAGGTTCCTCTTTGTTTTTGACTCTTATCATCTTGAAGGCTTTTCTTAAATACATGACAATAATTGTCTGTTCATTCATATTTAAGAGCATTAAGAGCTAACTGTGTCAGGTGTGGGGACCAGATGTCAAGACCATGTTCCCTGGTTCTTGGTTCCCAGTACTGAAGAATGGTTACTGGTACCGAGTCGATGGAGGAAATGAGCAGACCAAGCAGATGCAAGCAAGCAAAGTGCCAAAGTTTATTAAAGCCATAGAACATTCCGGAGAAGGAATGGATTACCCCCCATGAGTGGAGGTGCCCTGAGTTTAACAAGATTTTCCCTTTTATGCTGATTCCCTAATTTTATGTTAGGTGGGGGGTGGAATGTTCATGTTTTTTCTTGGAAAGAGGTGGAGAATTCCCAGAAATGAGAACCCTCTCCATTTTTAACCTTATAAGGTAATTTCCCTGGGTTACCAATTTGTAAACTGTCATGGCGCTGGTAGGTGTGATTTTTACTATGTTAATGAGGGTAGGTCACTTGAGGATACTGTCACCTTACTTGTACACATTTTCCAAAGACCTTCTTTTGTGGCCTTGGATATATCTCCACTTTGTGGCCTTTCTATCTCTTTCTGGTTGGTCACTCTTTGGAGACCCCCTGTTGTAGACCAAACATTTGTTCAGTCCTTGGAAGCCCCCTTGGCATTTTATCTGTTCCTTTTTTAGAAGCCCCCTCTGGTCAATTCGTTCCTCCTATTGTAGACACAGCATCTCCTAGTGCCATCTATTTCTCAATGCAAAGCCCCTAGACAAAGCATCTGTTCCCCTTCCTCCTTGTCCCAACCTAACAACAGCAAGCCCCCTCTCCATAGGTGGGTTTTTTCAATTGTTGGGATTTACTGTAGGGTAATTGGGCAGCTTTTTAGTTGGTCTCTCTTTGGAGAATCACAAACTAGTATCTGGTGGTGTCTTCTCTGGAGCTTTACAATTTCTCAAGAGAAGGATCTTCTTGTCTCCTACCTGGGCATGAGTGAGACACATGTGTCTGGCTGCCAGCATCCTGGGAATGGGCAAGTGGCCAAGACCCCTGCCTTCAACTCCATTTTCAGACTCCTTCAAGTCTTAGGTCTTCTCAGGGTTCTGCAGGATGAATTAACTCACTGATTTAGAGGAATGTTAGCAGTTAAGTCATAGCATTCTCTTATCTGGTAGGATAGCCAAATTGTACCTTCTCCCTTCCCTTTTCTGCTTCCAGATATCCTTTGGAATCTCTCACCCTCTGATATCTACTCTACATTCTTTTTGTCCACTTTGGTTCTTATGGGGTTTTGGGTGGGAAAGTTGAGGTGATAAAAACCTGAACTTAATTGATTATACTTAACCAGCTCCCCCTGGGTCTGCACTTTTAGCCCAAGCTATTCTCCCTTATTTCTAAGTGGCTCCTGAGTATCAGCTGGCCAAGGCAGGAACCTCTCTCCTTATTGACTTGGATTTGGTTTTATGGGGCTTGTCATGTGCTTCTCAACCATCTGGGAAGTGCCTCAATCCCACATTCTCTATGTGCAGCAACCCCACTGAGGCCAGGGGAGAGCTGAGAGGCCTCTGTATATGCACACACAGAGTACAAACGCCCTTAATAAACCAGCTTCTCCATGTCCTGCCCTTGGCAGCAGGCAAGTGGCCAGTGCCTCTGCCAGCAGTCCCCAGGAGACACAAAGTCTAAACATCAGTCACCTCAAAGTTGTCCTTTGGCCCTTTGTCTCCCTTTTGGCAGCGCACCGTGCTGTAGAAGCAGTTATCACTCCAGACCTCCCAGGAATGAGTGTTGTTTTTCCTGGACAGTTGCCTCTTCCTAGATAGGAAAGTAAGCAGGGAAGGGAATTGACATTTAATGAAATAGGCTTCATGCCAGGTGCTTTATATAGGTTTGCTAACCTCATTCTTGTAACAAGCCTTTGAAGAGAGTATTATTACCCTCATTTTATGGATGGGGAAGCTGAGTTTTGGGGAGGTTAAACAGCTTGCCAAGGGCACGACTGGTAAATGGCAGAATGGGGATTTGGAACCCAAGTATGCCAAGCTTACTTTACATAGAAGCCTTCCAGTAGTCCACTCTGGATGACAATGAAGAGGGGGCCTCTATTCCCAGGAAACCTAAGGGAACCTGCTCTGTGTTAAGTATATCCCCAAGAGGTGCTCAATGAATGTGATTTGAGGGAACAGATGTGATGGAAGAGGGATTTTCCTTTTCTAACTGCTCTAAGATCTTTAAGACTATCTTGAATTATAGATTATTGTTTAGAAGAATCCAGAAATCTAAATACCCAACCAACTTTCAATTGTCCTTGGCCAAGAAATATATTTTGGGTATATGATATTACCCAAACCAAATTTTATTATTACTTTTTAGGCCCTGGGTGGGGAATCCATTGTGAGAACAACTTTACTGGTCCATGTTTGAGAAGCAGGTTGACTTCCTTTTGCAATAATCTTCAAAAGAATGTTTTAGACAGAAACAAGGAAAAAAAAACCAACTTAGATTTAGGAGGCTAGATAATTTGGATCTGGGTCTTGTTTCTTAATTTCTAACACTATGGTCCTATGTGTAGCCGGGGGTCTCAGTGTGGGAAGTGACATAAAATGTGAGCAAAATATTTAATGGGTCCAATCTGCTGTGCCTTGTGGGAATTCCACTAGTTAGAACAAAGTGATGGTGAATCAAATTAATCATTTCTTAACAGCATGTTTGTCTGGTTCTTTCTTGTCCTCTAGCACATTTGTTCGAGTATTAGGGAGAACATAGGAACACCAGTTCTGGCCCTGGGGGGAATGGAGGTTGGCACTAAATTGTTCAGGAAAGAGAAAGTCAGGAGCAGGAAAACAAGTGTGTGTGTATGTGTGTGTGTATGTGCACGTGTTCACACATGTTTGCACACACATCATTTCAGGCATTGGTCAGATACTATTCAGTGTTTGGGGCTCACCTTTCGTATTCTGTCAAGTAGGTAGGTTATGGATGGGTCAGTCTAGATTACAGAGGAAGGGCGATCAATGTCTGCCTCTGCAAGGCATTATGTACTGCCTTACCCAGGTCTCATGTAATTATGTGGCTTTCTGAAAAAATTAAAGTAAAACATCATCTTCACTTTTTCCTTAATTTAGTAGAGATTGGCAGCTCAAAGCATATGGCATGAGTGTGTAATTTAAGGGAAAATAGATTAATATGCCACCAGGTAACAGTTTAATTTATGGCACTGGATGACTAATGCGAGCACCTAGAACTATGGATTTATTTTCCTATCAAACACAGCAGAATTTATACCACTTATTTCTTCAAATAAGAAAATTCTCCTTTAGGAATGTCATAGTAAAACAGCCTGGGGTTGGGTGGGACACAGACAAATGTTGCCTTCCTTGATTTCTCCCTCCCTCCCCTTCTTCTATTCTACCCATAAAAACAGAGAACGTTATGCACCCTGCTATGCTGGGCACCTAGGATGGAGTCTAATGGGCTGTTCCCTGCCACAGATTCACTTGCTGTGGAGACAAGTGTATCACAAAACACACACACACACAAAACACACAAAAAACTGTGCAATATGACTACAGCTGATAATTGGAAGTAGAGAATGGGGAAAGTAGAAGGTAGAACAACTTTTATGTTGGTGGTGACATGGGAAGGTGAAGGTCAGAGCAGACCTCACTGAAGAAGTGATAGTTGAGTTGGGTTAAAAGTCTGAGTAAGCCAGGGGAATGTGTACCCATGTCAGGAGTGGTGTCAGCAGAGGGGAGGAGAGGGGGGACCTCTAGCCAGTGGAAAAGCATATTTAAAGGCACAGTGGATGGTACTCTTGAGAGAGGGCAGATGACTGTAGTCTGGAAAGATAAGAGTGATGGGAGATGGGGAGGCTGAGCTGTAGGCAGGGAGGGCCTTCTCTGCCTTGACCAAGGTTCACACTTGATTTAGCAGACAAGAAGGATGCAACAGAGGTAGGTTCGTTTGATTGTTTTTAAATCAGCTGATTTAGTGTTTATTTAACCATACAAGGACTTGTACTAAATGTGCAAAAAATGCCCCAAATTATAAAATGTTACAGTTGGAAAGGATCTTAAGTATCATTTAATCCAATATTTTTCTTCCAGATTACAACATTCACACAGTGGAGTAAAACACTTATGAACACAATGCTTTGTGGAACAGCACACGGTTATGTAGGGGAAATTTTAAGAAGCAACATCAGATTTGAATTCAGGGTTCTTGATAATGCCAAAGATAACATTTCCTACCACAGGTACTTTCTTCTATTGAAACCAAATAATCTGTGTATAACTTTCTTGTTTTAGAAAGACAGACTGGTTTTTTGGTCTGGCTTATTTAATAGATTTTACTTCATTTTTCTCATGTTTATGTAACAATATTTATAAATCTCTCTTCTCTTGTTGTTCGATCCTTTCTGTGTATTGTCAAGAAAAATCACTGTTGCTGTAGCAACTTTTCATAGTAATTCATTGCTTCTCTTCCCAAACATTTCAAAATTATTTTATTTATGTTTGTTGTAGCAAAATATATGTAACATAAAAAATATAAAATATACCTTTTTAACCTTTATAATTCATTGGTGTTAAATATATTCACATTATTGTGCAGCCATCACCACTATCTTCAGAATTTTTTTATCATCCCAGATTGAAACTCTTCCCCTCCTCCCAGCCCCTGGCAACTACCATTCCACTTTCTTTCTCTATGAATCCTCAACATTTTAAATGAACAAGTTCAGATATACAGTTAAAGTGATAGAATTATGCAGAGGTCATCATATATCATCTACCTCTGTTCTACAATTAACATTTTGCTACATTTGCTTTTCCACAAATGTATCCATTTATCTATTCCCCTGTGATCCATCAGTCCATGTTACTTCCCACCATGTTGGTTTTGGTATATTTCAAAGTAAGTTGCAGATGTAAGTTTCTTTCTCAATAAACACTTATCCAGAGTTCAACATTTGCTTATGGCAATAAGTAGGTATCTTTAATTTCAACAACAGAGGACTGATTTGGTCAGATAGTTCAGTGCTTTAGCGAAAGAATTCTGGTTCCATTTAATAGGAGAGATAAGATGGGCATGTTCTTGGAGGAAATTACTCTAAGGTCTGTTGCAGACCTAAGATATATAGGTGTAGATTCACCCTGCAAAGTCCTCAAAGATGCATAAACATAAAACCCAACCAATAATAAAGAAAACCGAGTTCAACTTAATCTCTTCAACTTAATAAAGTAAAAAGAATAAGAGCTTTGGAATCAGATAAATGTGTGTCGTCATTCCAGATGTCCTGTGCATCTGTCTTTCTACCCATCCTTCTTTTACTTTGCTACATAAAGGACTTGATGTGGCTTATAAGAACATAGGAAAAGACTAGAAATTAAATAAAATCCATGAGCAGGGATTGTGTTAAGATTGGAACTTGAGTGTCCTGGAATCTTTAATGAAGGAACAAATGCATATGATTCTGTGACCAGAAAGAGAAAGGCTCACCAAAGTTGTATAACCCTGGAAACTCACTTAACTGTTGTGAACTTCAGTCCTCTCATCTATGAAATGGGGAAAATAAATGCTTACCTGCCTCAGAGTTGTGGTGAAAATTATGTGGGTCAATGTCTTTGAAGGGCCTGGCACTGTGCCTGGCACCCTGGCACTCAGCAATCATTAGTTCCTTTCATGCCACATGACCTTGTGACTTGTGTTCCTACTATTAATAAAAGTAGAGTGTAAAGAGTCCAGCAGAATGAAAGCTTTAGTTAGTTACAGTCCCATTAATTGAGATTTTAGTGCTCTTTGCAACTCTTCTCCTGTTTCCCCGCCCATTTCCCAGTGGTAGTCTCAATTGTACTCTTTAGCTGTTCAGTTTCTCAGTGCGGGCAAGGGTTTGCTGGGATGCTTCATTATTCTGTCTTTTAAAAGGCACTAACAGGGTAAGGCTATATGATTAGAAACAAAACATTTTTCTCAGTGTGGGACTTTGGTGGCTTAGACCATTTTCTCTCTCATTTATAATTCTCCAAATGTTGGCGATGAAGTTGGTGCCATGATCTCATGTGTGGAGGTCAGTCAGTGGGCAGCAGACAAAATTGTTGAATAGTTCACTCTAGCTAGATCGTTGTATGTTTCCTCCAGTTATTTAGGCATCTCAGAACTGGTTGGGCTGTCATTTGGCATTCCAACTTGCTGCTTGGCACTTCGGTCTTCTGACAGGCCTGAATTCCAGATTTACTCAACCTCGATAATTCAGTAGCTATATTTAGATGTCGTGATGGTTAATTTTATGTCACCTTGACTGGGCCATGAAATGCCTAGACATTTGGCCAAACATTATTCTGACTGAGTCTGTGAGGATGTTTCTGGATGAGATTAACATTTGAATCAGCAGACTGAGTAAAGCAGATTGCCCTCCCAATGTGGGTGGGCCTTGTCCAATAAACTGAAGACCTAAATAGAAAAAAAAAAAAAGGCTGAGTAAGGCAGGGAACTTCTCCTGCCTGACTTGAGCTGGAACATTGATCTTTCTGGCCTTCAGACTAGAACTGAAACATCAGCTCTTGGGTCTTGAGCCACCCGTGTTTAAACTGGAACTAGACCATTGGTTCTCCAGGGTTGCCAGTGCAGATCTTGGGACCCCTCATCTTTCACAATCTCACACAACAATCCCTTGTAATAAATCTCTTTCCACCTCTCCTGTTGCTTCTGTTTCTCAGGAGAACCCTGACTAATACAGATTTCTCCTGGACCGGGACATGCACCAGAGCTTGGAATAGTAATAGAATCATTGCTTCTATATCAATACAGCATAGGTTATTTGCATAAGACAGAGTGGGATGTTTTCCATGTCATAAAAATAATCATTTTAAGGCATATATTAATTGCTTATTATTATGCGATGGGGTCATTACCTTATTTAGTTCTCACCACAGCCCTGCAAGGCAGTTTTAGAACCAGTGAATAGGAGCTGAGCCACGATTTAAACTCAGGTGTATCTACTTCTCAAGCCTGCGCTCTTTCCACCGTGATGAGAGTTGATCGGATGTCAAGGGGCATGAACAGTTTATTTGTTGCCAACATTTTATGCTCTTTATGGTTCTACAACTAAGGATTAAAAACACTTGTTTTAGAGATCTTTTAACATTTTCTGTTTCACATTCTGTTGTCCGACTTCACCCTGTAGCCCACTCTGATGTGGCTTTAAAAAACATTTTCCAAAACCACTAATGCTTCCTCTCCCTGGCCATGGGTGCAGTGCCTCACTTGCTCAGTGACTGCATGAGTGCATGGGGCCAGAGCGTGGCCCCCACAGCTATGCTGGCAGGGCAGCGATGCCCTGACATGATCCACCACAGAGGGGGATGCGTGGGGGTTTCCATGGTCCATGAAGTCTGGGGAATACTGCATATCTTACCTTGTTTTGGAGGCTTATAGTATACCACAGCAAGTTAAAGCTCTCAGATGTCATCGAGTAAAAGTATCCTCTTCATAATTGTAACCCAGCATTTCTATAACTTTCTTGAGCAAAGGCTATTTTTGCCAGTTAATAATTCCATGCAGCATAATATTCTATGGGAGATACTGGCCTAAGCATGGGGTGGATGTTTGGACTTGGCATCTGTTGAGGCTGGAGAGGAGCCAGTTGTGAGGGACCTTGTACCCTTAGTTTACGTACAGACTAGTCTAGGTAGGTCCCTTCTGGGGTGAAGGTCTGGAGGCTATATTCACATTTACATAAGGACAGTCAGTGTCTGAGGCACCCTGTTTCTAAAATTCAAGGAACAGAAAGAGAAGTTTCCTCAGAAGCAGCTTTCTAATTCTGAAGACTGAGTTGATGAAGAACACTCATGCTAGAAGCAGCATATTGGATATATTAGAAGGATGAAAGAAAGCCACACATGTGGGCTGGTGAACTATGATAAGCACTTGTGTTCCTCCACTTGGTAGCTTAGCATTCCCTGGCCCAGGTCAAGGCCAGGATGAGTCTAGCCAAGCCCTATAACCTCTGCAGCTCCACACTGTGACAGTCCTAGCAAGCAAGGCTGCTGAGGGTGACACATCTCAAATGCCACTGTCTGGAGGGAAGGGACTGAAGAGGAAGGCAGGATTTCAGGTGTGCCGGTACAGGGCCACCGGATCTGCCCTTCGTGGGAAATCTAATTGTTGTCTGACTTTGCCCTGTTTTCTCCTCTGACAAGGGTCTGCTTCTCATCAGAAATGCCACCAATATGATGATGTCTGTTTTCTTTCTCAAGAAGATTTTCAGTCTTCAGGCAATCTGAACAGGGAAAATTCTTTTTGAGCAACAGGACTGTTTTTTGTTTTATAATGAGATAACAAGATAAGATTCAGTAGGCATTTATTATAAATTTTCTATCTGTTCTAGATCATAGAGGACTCATTGAGCCCAATCCCTGCCTTCAAGGAGTTTAATACAGGCTAGAGGGGCAGATTGTCTTCCAAAGAAATAAGGACAAGAAATTAATAGAAAGATATGCAGATCTTAGCTGGAGCTGGGGCCTGAGCACAAAGGAAGAGTGTCCCCAACAGTGAGGAAGGGGAAGGTGAAACTGGAGGCCAGAGCTGCAAAGGAGCCAGTCACTTTAGAGGATTCCGAGCCAGGAGGCTGGAGTCGAGACAAGGTTGCAGGACTGCTGAGGAGAGGTGCAGGACAGAGATCAAGCTGAAGAGAAGGAAGGTCCTGGCAAAGTGGCCTTTGTGCCGTGCTGAGCACTGGGGACTCCTTCCTTGTGAGTAACAGGTAGCCCTGTCATCACGCTCACCCTGCAGACTGAGTGGAGGGACTTAAACAAACAAACGAAGAAATAAAATTAGGGTTTGTAACTTGGATGTAGTTGTTTGGTTGGCAGTCTCTTAACCACTTTGAGGCTGTATCCTTATCTGTTCAATAATAACTACTTTGTCTCTTTCACAGCAGGTTTTTAAGTTGCTCTGAAATCATGCATGTGAACTTGGTTAGCAGTAGAGGAAGAAACTACTTGACTTTAAGTAGTAAAAGTCCACATACCCTTCACTACAGTCCAGCAAAGTGTCATGTGCTTCCTTCACGTTCTTACAACAACAGAATTCCCCTCTTCCTTCATTCAAGGAATTGGAAGAGAGTGTGACTAAAGGAAGATAAGGGGCTGAATTCTTGGAGTGGGGATTTGAGTGGGAGGTGTGCTGGTGGCAGCTGAGGAGAGGAGTGTGGTAGCATCTCTTCCCAACTGTGTGTTCAGTTGACATCATGTTGACAGCCTGGGCTTGGCTATGGTGGGAGTATTTACACCACAGAAATAGGCAAATGCTACAAACAAGGGCTTCTTCTCTCACCCCCAACCCTGATAGTTGTTAAACATTCACCAGCACACCATCGCCATGGGTAACATTTGCATGAGCAAGAGAGCAATAGGCAGGGGGGTTCACACACCACTGCTAGGGAAGGACAGCCCTTTACCATCTAGTCCTGCGTCAGAGTGACTCATTCAACCTTCCATTCCTGTAGGGTTTTATCCCTGACATTGAGAAGTGATCCAGAGCATCATTGTGCCTTCCCTCCTATGCTCCTAGGTTGTGGAGAGAGGTGTACAGAGGGCCCGTCTGCCACTCGGCTCACCCTGCCAGCAGTGTCCACACGCACACCAGCTCATATCAAGGGTCTCTCACCCCTGGCACGGCTGGGCTGGCTGCTTGAAGCCCATGTGGTCCATGGCAACACTTCAACTGTTTTGACTTATTTTCTGCTCCTAGTTTCTTTGACCAAGTCGCTGGGTGATAAAGAGAAAGATAATGTCTTCTATATTGTTGCTCTCTCAGGCCCCAGGACACCATGCCAGTGACACTCCTTGAAGACAGAGCCCTCTGCCAGTTGACAAAGTCATGTGAAGACAACAGCCATAGGCCTGGCACTAAACTGGCACGAATGTATGTGGAATGAATGAGTGGTACAGCCAGTGGTGCAACCCAGGCTCTGGAGGAGTCACACCACCTTTCTGAGCAGCCAAATCTTACCCCAAGGTGCTAGATTCATTGATATCCCCTCAGCAAGGACTGGCCGGAGTCCTTGAGTAAGTTAGGGGTAGAAATGATAATGACCAGAGGAGAGATGTAGTTGACATTTTGCAGCAAACAGATGCAAAAGAGAACAGGATTTTGGAAACACTCATAACCTGGCAAGCTTGCTTTGACAGTCAGCTGGAGGACGTGATCCTGGCGTGGGGTTGGGTGTGTGGGAAATTGGGGATTAATGTTCTGTAGCAAGTTCTCACTAAGGACTTCACTGTTGTGATCGCAGAAAACAGACTATTTTGACCGGGTGGAAAAGGAACTTGCTCTTTTGAAAGGCGAACCCCTTAGGTAGCATTTTACATAATCTTCTTGGTATTCTTGAAATGACTGTGCTTTCTGTGTGCACACTTAAGTTTAAAGAGGCAGCTAGGGTGACCATCTCATCCTGGCTTGCAGGAGACTTTCCTGCATCTAAAACTGAAGATCCCACAAACCCTCTTAGTCCTTGGCAGAGGGGACAGTCAGTCACTCTAGAGACAGCTATGGTGAAAGCTGTACTTTGATGTCAGACATCTGTACTGACTAGGGGATCACTTAGGGCAAATGGCTTAGCCTCTCTGAACTTTCCTTCTCAGAAAAATGGAGAAAATAATCCTGAATTCTCAGAGTATTATGTAGATTCAGCAAGGCAGTGCTTTTAAACACACTCAACATAGTGCCTTGCATATAGTAGATGTGCAGTAAGTTTTTCCTTACGAAAATATAGTTTTTCTATCATTTTGGCTTTTCTGTTTTAGCATTTTTAAAAGAAAACCCTCAAAGTGAGTAAGTGGAAGCCTTATCCTCTGCAAAACCTTTGGCAATTTCTGCACTAACCTCCTGCAGACGGTTTTCCTGGCCAAGCAGTGGGGGCCAGAAGGGAGCTCCACATTCACTCTTGATTGTGTCCAGAGCCGATGGCTCGACATTTGCCTGGCAGCCTAGGCTAAGCAGAAATGTCTGTGCTTTTTGTTGGGGGAGAGGGGACAGCCTTGGCTTCTCACCCTTGGTGTCAGATTTAGGTCACCTAGAAGTCAGCATCTGCCCAGAGCTCCCAGCTTTGGAAAGCTGTTTGAAAGCCCCAGCATTTAGTGGCCAGCAGGGCTGGGTCCAGGTAACCTCGCGTCCAGGAAGCAGGAGAGAAGATCACGCAGCCTTTGATGTAACTGGAGGGAACACGGCAAACGAAACACTTTCCAGAGCTTGCTTTACAGCACACAAATCAAAGGAAAAATATACATTTTTAAAGGAACTCCTTCCTTCCTCTTTTCTCACAGGCTTGATGCAATAAGCATCTCCATCATGGACAAAAAGAAACATCTTTGGAAACTGTAAAACACCCTATTATTTCTCTCAGGTTGGTTTTAAGGCCTTGTGTGTCAGACTGCAGGCTTCTGCCTTCTTAGAATGCAGGGATGAGCCTAAACAGATGGTGGTTTTGTTCCATGGGCCAAAAACCCTAGAGTCATCCTTAACTCCTGTCTTCTCTCACATGTCCAGAATATATTCTCTCCACCTTCATGGCTACCCCCTGGAGAGCCCCATTGTCTCTTGCATGGGTAACTGGATGTAGTCTCCTACTTGGTCTTCCACTGCCTCCCCTTCCTCCTACCGTGGTCTGTTCCCAACTCAGCAGCCTAAGTGGCATGCATAAAATGGGCATCAGATCATGTCCTGCTTTGTTCCAAGTCTTGCAGTGGGTCTCCATTTCACTCGAGTAAGAGCTTAAGTCTTTGCAATGCCTGACACATGGGTTTTCCTAAACCCCCCATAACCTCTGGCCTCATTTCCTAGGACCCCTCCCCCCCAGCTCTCCCAACCCCAGCCACATTAGCCACTTGGTTCTTTGAGCTACCAGCGTACTTCCGCATTAGGGGATGGCTCTAGCTGTTGCCCCTGCCTGGCATTATCTTCTGCTCACTTGCCCACCCCCTTCAAGGCTTTACTCACATTTCACCTCCTCACTCTGGTCAATACTGCAACCTGCCCTCAGACTCCATGTACTCCTAGTCCTCTACTCTGCTTGGTTTTCTCCCACAGCTGTGGCCACCAACGTAGCATATAACTCAGTTACCTATTATGTTTATGTCTTTGCTTTAGTCTCAGAGAAGATCATGTCAAACGTTCATCAAGGCATAGGGAAAAATTGCACAGGCAGACTTGAGTTCAGATTCTACCTCTACCATTTATCCCCTGTCTGATTTGTGTAAGTTACTTAACCTCCCAGGGTCTCAGTTTCCTCATCTGCAAAATAGTAATAATTAATTTTTTTGTTCAGCTGTTCAGTTTTAAATAAGCACCAGTGCTGTGAAAGGCATCGAGGATAGAGAGGTGAATATGAAAGGCATAGTCCTTGTTATACAGTTGTAAAGTGGATCAAATGCAAGAACATATAGAATATGCCTGGTAGAAAACTTGGCATATATTTGGTACTCATTAAATAGTTCCAGTTTTGAAGAACTTGAATGTGCCTTTTGTTAGTTATCTCCCCTTTTAGTTCATACTATTCTCTTTTAGTGCTAAGAACAAACTAGATTAACACACACATGTGTGCTGGCTCGTACATGTCATTGAGCCATGGCAGGACTTTTTGGGGAAAGGGGTGTCCAGGAGGGTCCAAGAGCCTTCTAAATATATATGCAAATTATAATATACACATTTTATTTAAATGGGTAGAGACAAAATCTATAACTTTTATCAGATTCTCAAAGGGTGTCTTTGATCCATTAAAGTTTAAACCTTTCTAAAACCCTATGACTAGTCTGCTATTCTGGGCTTCTCTAAACAAAGATTTGAAATGGAATCTCTTAAATAACAGTTAATTCCAGGGTCGAAGATGATTTTTGTCTGGTATTGGTGCTGAGCCCCCTGCTTCCCAGGTGGTAAGAAGAATGCCTGTGCATGTCAAGGTCATTGACTTCTGAGTCCCTGGAACCCTGGAATTTAGAGGCTTGCTCCCACACAGATGAAGCCACCCCTGAGATGGCAGGAATGACAGCAGTAATAAGTGTAAGCACAGGTGTTAGGAATGCTTCATTAATCTGGGGTGAGACAGATCACAGAGGGCAGAACCCCCACTGGGCATTCAGCATACATCTGTGCTCTGATTTGGGAAGCCTGTGAAAAGGATGGTCCCAAAGGGAGATACATGCAGAAGTGTTATTGTTTTACTATTACTATTATGCATGTTAACAAGAAGGCTTGCTGGCTCACTTAGTGCCATGCATTATTTTCAGCTCCGTAGTATTTAATCCCAGCTTTTCCCTGTCTTCATTTCCATGTATCATTCCAGGAAAATGTTTTCTTTTGATTTTTTGCACGTTATGCAAGATGCAAGAGATGAAAACTAGATGAAAGGAATGGGAGGAGTTTAAAAGGTAAGAAAATGGTCCCTAGAGACTATTTTGTCCTGCCTTAATGAAGCACACAAGAAAACTTTTACTATGGTTTCACAACTTTTCTTGGAGAAGGAAAAATGCTGTTGAGGCAAAAGCAAGAAAATGGATTGCAGCAGTAGAGGAATGTCCTGGGTAGGATCTGCAGGGTTTCTTATCTGAGGTCCTTAACTCTGTTTTCAGGATTATACATGTTGCTTAGCCTGCTTGGATATCTTTCGTTTGTCATTGGAAACCCCTGGGAAGAGAGTGTTGCCTCCCTGTGAACCTGTACAGCACATACCCCCTGAGGTCTTGGAAACCAGCATGGCCGAGCTGTGGCATTCTGAGACTGAAGGTCCATTTGTAGACCCTTGAATGAAGGACTGAAACCATTCCTAAGAGGAGAACTGCAGGCATCTTTCTATTTTAGCATTGCCACCATCTGTATTGCCTCTGTCTGCGATTTTAGCCTTGGGCTAGTGGTTTCCCGTCTACTTTATCTCTTCATTCTTGTTTGTCCAGCAGTTTAAAGATGGCTTGAAGTGGTCAGTAATCGCAAAGTCATAGTAGCATTGTCAGAGGGCCCTTTGTTGATCAGATACTGGGACCAGCCTCTCAACTCACACCAAAAATACCTACTTCTGAGAGGAATCAGTGTTCTGTAGGTCAATGACAGGCTTCGGTTCAAGTGCAGTTCTGCCACTTACTATGTGACCTTGGTTGGGTTAAAGTTTCATTGTGAGGATTTCATAGGATATCATGTTCGCAAATAAAGGTAGTGCATACAGTGCACATACGACAAATAGAAGCTATTATTATTATTACTATACCATTACTACTTGTGTCAGTAGCAGTATTTATGTTTGGAGAAGGAAGAGACTTTGGGTTATGCCCTCTTGATACCATGCAGGGTTAAACCTGCCCTTTGAGTAACAGTGACAGGCTCTTTTCACATGTGGCCCATCACACATGGCCTTTGAGAACTATATTTTGACAACTGCTCGGATACCTAGATAGCTGAAAAATATGTCAGCCGTGGCTCCCAGTGTATTATTGATGTTGGCCATTTTCTTTTAGCTGCATTGCATGATCCTTGTCTGCTGAGAACAGGAAGGGTATTCTCTCTCTGTGTGTCCCTTGGAGGCAAGCCAGAGTGCAATCCTGCTCCAAAATGTAACTTCCTTTTAAAGGTGAAAAGCATGAGTCACACATCTGGTCATCCCCATGGGTTATTTCCTCTCAGCCTCTCCTGGGCACTGCTTCTCCCTGCACCATTTCACGAGTGATTAAAGACAGGCGAGTGCGCTCTGCTGGAGTGAGGTCAGAGCCGGTGGTGCAAACAGGGATTTTCCTCTGCTTTGCAAACACCCGCGACGTCACAGGACCTCAGGAGTGCTATCAATTGCAATTGCTGCCAGCAAAGCACCGTCTGCCGGGATATTGATTTGGCGCCATGGTTAGCAGCAGCTGGGACAAATGGGGCCTCCTCGCTGCTGCAGGGCTCTGGCCGCCTTGGCAGACCAGGCAGGTTAGAAAAGCCCAGTCCTAAATGTTTGCAAATGCCAACCAAGGTGGGCTCAGCCAGCGGATCTGTGTTTCAGGCAGCATGAAATGGTGTGGGGTGAGGCTGCTGCCAAGATGCCCAGCATCATGCATTCATGTGTACTTTTGAAGAGCAAACTCTGATAAGCCCTTAAATTTAAACACCTGCTTAATGGGTGTTTAAAAAGAGAGAGAGAAAAGTCTTACCTCTACATTTTCAGAAGTCTGTTATCCTTGAAATATTTTGCAGCTTTTTCAGAAGTGGTTTTCTTTCCTTCCTTTTTTTCTTTATGTTTTAAATGATTTATGAGAATACATTTATTAGTAGTGGCTTCCAGGGCTAGAGAGTAATGGGGGAGGGTAGACTACCACTGAAATGACATTCAAATTTATAATCAAATTGAATGATATGAGTTTTCCTGCCGATATTCTGACATAAACACATTTTTATTTTGATGAGAATGTTGTTCCTAAAAGCCACAGTTATCAGAAAAGCTCTCAAGGTTACCAGAAGTAAATGACCAGTCCTCTGTCCATAAATCCTTAACCAAGTTTGATTTTGCTATGGAAGGAAGAGGATTTTTGAAAAGGTCATGTGTTAAAATTTCCTATTTTACCAGTTAATTCCAGCAGGTTGTTTGAGATAGATGAATATGGCAATAAATAAATAGGAAAGTGGTCAGAAGTCCTGGGCAATAGCAGCATCCTTAGGAATTGCGTGGAATTGATCTGGCATAGTGGTTGATTTCCAATGGGTCGAATCATATATAGAATAGGAGTATGGGGAATAAGTATCAGTAGGAATCTCCATGGCAAATGAGAATCTGATTTGGACACAGGATGCAGAGGGCACTTCTGCCATGTTATATGCATGAGTGAGGCTGGAACTGAGTTTCACGAATGCTCTTTGTGCCTGGGTGGGGGAGGGGAAGTATGAAATCTTTCTTATTTAGAGACTCATTGATTCAGGAGGCTCTGTTTTCTTTGCCGATAGTGAAGGCAGAATGATTCCTAAAAGAGTCTTAGTTGACTTGATTGGAGCTATTTTCAAGGACTCAGCACACTTTCTTTTCAATGCTTTGGTTAGAATCCTCAAGTGCTTCCTAAGTCCCATTAAGGGAATAATTTTCATGTTCATTTACATCTAGCCAAGGCAGTAGGGAAGCCACAAAGCTATATGTGTGAGTGTCCACCTGGTTCCATGGTGGTACTGGAAGCACATAAGCAGTTTGAGAGTCTTCTACTAAGATTTGTTTTGCATGTTAATTACTTTTAAATTGTGCCCATAAGTTTTTCCATTCCTTCCCATAAATGGAGTCCCACTCTCTGCTTATAGGAGCCCCTTTATGTCTCAGGAGTAAAAATATACACAGGTCAACTTCTGATGGGACCATCAGTCTGTTTGTGTGAAGGATTATGGGCTGAATCAAGGGCCTTCAAGGTCTTTTTTGTTAGCATGAATCTGTTAAAAGCATGTGGGTGGAAGGCATTCCTAGAAATGTTATTCTTTTATTCTCCTGGGTCTTAAAGTCCTTTCACTTCTAAGAATCACAGGGACTGGAATGGACCATTTCAATGCCTCCAAGGACAATTTTAAAAATACTGTCAGGAGTAGTCAATATCCCTCATTCCCCTTGTATGCTGAATCACACAAAAAGTAACTTTTCACTTATCTGCAGGGTGCAGGGGACAGTCATTTTCTGTCAGAAAATTGGAAGGTGCAGGTGCCAGATTGCAAGTTAATGCTTTATGCACTGAAAGGTAACTCTGGCCAGTGTTTATTGCCATTTCCTGAATAGCCCCACATCTCTAGGTCTAGTTGGAGATTCGTTTGTTTCCATGTCTGAGTTTTGCTTTTTGAGTATAAGCTATATGCCAAGACTCACTCACCTTGAACCATAAATGAAGTAAATTTCACAGTCCTTCTCCAAGAAGCCCAGCCAGTCACTGCCAATTGGTCTGCTGTGCACTGCAGGGGCGGTGGAGGGGCAAGACATTGGTGATCTCTGTCCTCCAGGAGACTGCAGTTGAGTGGATCCCTAAATCTGCCCTCAAGGTTCCCCTCCAGCCCCATCCACCTGCCTCCTGGCCTCATCCCAGGACACTCCCCCCTTGTCACATTACCCCAGCCACAACTTACCTCCTGCCAAGTCCTTGAGCTCCTCAAACTCTTCCCTGCCTCAGAGTCTCTGCACGTCTTGTTCCCTCTTGTCAGAAATGTTTTCCTCCTACTTTCCCCTGTTACCTGGCTGCCTCCTTCTCCTTCAGGCCTTGGTTCAAATGTCACCTGCTCCTGGAGGCCATCTGTGACCACCTGAGTGGGTTAAAGATGGCTGCAAAAATCTTTGTCACTCCCATCCCTCCACCCCCACCAAGAGGTGGGGTTTATTTCATCTCCCTTTGAATCAGGGCTACCTCTGTGGTTGCTTTAATCAACCAAATGCAGCAGAAGTGCTGTTGTGCCAGTTCTGGGTCTAGCCTTTAAGAGGCCTGGCAGCTGCTGCCTCCTCCCTCTTGGAACACTTGCTCTTGCAATCTGGCTGCCATGAAAAGAAGCCTAAACTAGCCACATGGTGAGACCATGTGGAGAAACCATGTGGAGAGAGACAGGGGTCTCAGCCTTCCAGCTGTCCCTACCAAGGTACCAGGCACGTGAGTGAAACTATATTGGCTAGTCCAGCCCCAGTTGCCATCTGACTATAGCTGCATCCGAGCTGGTCAAACAAGACCAACCAAAGAACTACCTGGTCAACCCACAGAATCATGAGAGAGGAAAAAATGATTGCTTTAAACCATTACATTTTGGGTATGGTGTGTTACACAGCAATAGATAGCGAAATGACACTCTATGTATAAATAAGTCCTATCCCCATTCTCTGTACTGCTGTCTGTTTATTCTTTTCAGCACCTTTTGCTGTGTACAATGATGTAGCTCTTGTTTTATAATCTGTTTAGCATCTATTTCCCCAATCAGTTTGAAGATTCATAGTACAGAGACTGGAATATTTTAATTGACTATTTGCATAGCTAGTATCACAGAGTACACGGCACACAGTAGGCACTCAGCAAATGCTTGTTGAATGAATGAATGAACGAATGAATTTTAAAGGTTCTAGCACTTATTTGTTTGTGAGATCTTTGCCTCCCACATGCAGAGATAAGAATCTGCAAATCTTCACCTCTGGTGGCCTTTCAAAAACAACTTTTGAAAACTTTTTTTATCCTTCTTTGCAAATCAAACTTCTAGTTTACATCTACTACACACCTGCTCAACAAATTCTAATGCTTCCCTATTGGCAAGAGCATAAAACATCTCAGTTTTCATGCGGTTGTCCAGGCCCACTTCCGTCTGTATCCCACCTTTGCCCCCTGAGTGACCCTTTTTTGACCCCCTGACACCTGTCACCATTCAGTTCTTTGTTCTTATCTAGGCTGCTGAGCACCTTTCCACTTTGCCAGAGCCTGTCTGCTCTAGTTCTACTCATTTCTCAGAGACCCCCTTCCTTTGGGAAGCCAACAGCCTATGCCTTTAGTGGGCATTCTTAACTGAGCAGACCACTGACCCAAATCCTCAGATGGAAGTGGAAGCATTCTCGAGCCCAGGGAAGAAAGTTTAGAGACCATGGAGCACTTGGCCAGGAGTCCAGGGGCATAGCTGCTAGTCCCAGCTCTGCCACCAACCTGTGCAGTTACTTAACCTGATGGGGCTGCTGGTTTCTTATCAGTAGAATTAGGAGCCTGGGTAAAGGGCTTGCTAAGATCCCTTCCAGCTCTGAGGTTTTCCATATTCAAATTGGCTTTACAGTGATAGGAAGAACAACCCACTGATTTATGTATATTTGGGTTAGAATTTGGCTAACTGTAGCATCAGCAGTTTTACATGAACAAAAATTTCAATTTCATTAGTACAGCCAAATTAATTCTGCTGGGTTGGCAGTGTGTTCTGAGAGGCAGAGTGGCCAGAGGGCCAAGAGTCAGGAGGCCTGCTCCATATTGCTGCCCTGGTACAAGCTTGCAGTGGTCCCCAACCTTTTTGGCACCAGGGACCAGTTTCATGGAAGACAATTTTTCCATGGACCAGGGGTCGGGGGATAGGGTGTTGTGGGCATGCGTGTGGTGGGGTGTGGAGCTCAGGCGGCGATGCGTGGCCCACGTCCTACCAGGCCACGGACCAGTACTGAGCTGTGGCCTGGGGGCTGGGGACTGCAGAGCTGGAGGATAGCAGGCCAGCCTGAGAGTAGCCTACAGACCTCTGGGGCCTCAGCCACCTCATTTCCAAACTGGGGATTGATAGGATGGCCTGGCTAATAAACTGTCTAATGGAGAAAAATAAACTAACAGAAAGTAAGAGGAATAAACTCACAACACATAATTGCCCCTTTGAAGGGAAAGGTCACAGTACAATAGCCGCTTCTCAGATTAACCACCTGCAAAGTCTGTTTTCACAGCCTTGAAGAATCCTAAGCAGACAACAGGGGTGCAAGCTCTCTGTCTCAGTTCCTGCCAGACCACATTTTAAGAACCTTGATAAGGCAGCCTCACAGTGAAAAGAACAAAAAGAAAAAAAAAAAAAGGAAAAACAGACAAAACAGCTTCACAGCCATTTCCCATTATCAGCTTGCAACATTGACTGTTATTGACCCTATTGTGCTGTGCCCTTCCCACCTTTGGGAAGTGAAATAAACTTCCTTTCTCTAAAACTGTTCTAATCTTTGTGTTAATAATTCTTTCTCATCCTATGCCATGAGTCCCCACCCTAATGGGGATAATAGTAATAGTAATGTGTTTCATTCACTTTAGGATTGTTGTAAGGAGCTAATGTTTATAATATGGCTATGATTTGATAGGTCGTTATCAAAAAGTTATTGAAACAAAATTATTAATATCGGTGTATCTATTTATCAAGATAACACAGCCTCCTTATATTTACCTTGGGTGCTCCGCCCACCCCAAGGCTCCAGAATAGTGTTCCAGTTTCCTTCCTTCATGTCCTGGTGGATGGATGAGATAGGGAGGAGCTACTGTTTTCTGAGGGCCTCTAGTATTCAAGGCACTGGTCATACATTATTTCTTTAACTACTTACGACAATCCTCTAAGGGATTATTAATTGAGATTCTTTTAGCTGTTATAACAGAAATATGACTAAAACTAGTTTAATTGTAAAAATTGGAGGGTCATTTATTACTATTTGGTTCATGTAACCTAAAAGTCAATGGGTAACCGTTCTGGCTTCAGGGATAGCAGGATCAAGGAGCTCAAATGATCCTGTCACATATTTTTCCTTTGTCCCTCTAGTTCCCTTCTCTGCTTTTCTCTGTGTTGAGGTTATATATATATATATATATATATATATATATATATATATATAAAAATATATATTTATATATATATAAAATATATATATATATATATTTTTTTTTTCCGTATAGTCTCTCTACATGATAGAAAAGATGACCCCAAGGCCAAGGTAATTTCAACTTTGTGTCAACTTTGTTGTCACAAAGAAAAGAGAAACAGACCATCCCTTTCTCTCAGAATGGCCATATGAAAGCTCTCATATGGACTGGATTTGCTTTAGTCACATGTTCAGAGGTATAGAGTACTTGGCTGTGACTGGCCAATGTAGGTTATGTCTAGTATAGTCAAATGTAGCTTGGTGGGTGTGGAAAAGGATCCAGAGGGCACTGAGCCCAACCCAGCCTTGGCCAGAGAAGAGAAGGGTCTTGTCCTAGGTTGCACGGCAAGGCAGTACCACTCCAGATCCTTTCCTTGGCCTGTGTCATCTCCATTGGAAGAATTGCATGAGCTTCTTTTGTCAGAGCAACTAAAGGATCCTGCCACTGAGAGGGGTCAAAACTGTGGGTCACATGCAAGCTATGTTGGGCCACCTCTGAGCTGGGACACTATTCTGTCTCTTCTTTCATCTTCTTCTCTTCCTGTGGAAGATGCTGGCATGTAGTGGAGATGCTGGCTGCTCAGAGCCCCATTTCAGATGGCGAGGGGCATAGAGTGGAGGCACCTCTGGGCTTAGGCAGTCCTCTGCCTCTTCTACTACCTTTTTTTTTTCCTGGAAGGTGGTTCCTGGGATATAGTCTGCCCCTAAATCATAGAATCAAACTGAAAAGACTTGTCAGAGGAAAAGCAGGATGTCAGTGTCACCAAAGAGGTCCCTTTCTTGCCAGGGAAGCCAGTGGGAGAGAACAGCCTCTGTTGACAGTACGTCACGGGGGCTGGCTCACATCTGGTTGTGGGCGGGAAGGAGGGGCTGCTGTGCCTGGTGGTGTTACTTCCGAAGTCCTAGATGTGTCTCCAGAATATCCCCCTCAACAGATTCTGTCAATGAGGCCACTGCCAAGTTGTGAGAAATGGATCAAGGGCACAGGCTGGCTTCGTGAAGGTCAAAACAAGCAGCCATAATCTCGTAGCTGGAAGACCAGTGAGTGCTCATGGGTGACAGTGCTTTGCTTTCTCTGATTTTGTCTATTTGTCCTCGTCTTCCTCCTTTGTGGGCTGAGGAGCTTGCCTGTTGTTGTTCCCTGGATCTCTCATGGAGCCCTGGTTATCATTTGCCCCGTAGTTGTCGCTGCTCCCGTGGCAGGTGGCTGGAGGGCTGCCCTCAGCGCACTCGGCATTCTCAGGGCGGCAGGAACCTCCACGTGTGACTGTGCCCGCCCCTGCTCAGCACCACCCATGGCTCCCTGACGTCTGCAGCACAGAGCCTGAGCTTCTCCAAGGGTCTGGCTGACCCTTCCAGCATTTTCTCCTGTTCCTAGTCATGTTTATAGTCAAACCACATAAAACTGTTTGTGGATGGCAGGACACCCCAACCCTTCCCATGTGGCTCTGCCTATTTTCGTGCGGGGTGTTCTTTCTGGAATCACATGCCTCCACCCACCTTCCATGCAAACACCTTCTACTCAGTCTACCTTCAAGACCCAGTTCAAATGTCACCTCTGCATCCTAGTTTCCCCATAGCATTAATGACCCCTTCATCTGTGCTCCTGCAGCCCTGCCCTCTCTATTATTTACCTTTTACTCATCTTTCCATGTGCCTGCAGGGAGTGGCATAGCAAAGGAAAAAGAACACGAGCTTTGCTTGCTGGTCTGGGTTTGAAACCTGCTCTGCCACTTACTAGCTATATGTCTTTGCACAAGTTATTCTATCTGACCTTTGGGAGCCCCTTTTGTCTTCACTTGTAAATGGACATAATGAAACTATGCTGAAGTGTTTTGTTGAGAATGAAATGAACTAATCTGTGATGTAATGTGCCTGGCACATACTAGTTCTCAGTAACTGGTAGGGTGGTGGTTGTGGTTATTGTGATTATTATTGAATCATGAAATCTTAGAGATGAAAGGGACCTGAGGGGTCATTCACACGCCTACAAGGCCTGATTTCTGTTCACTTGTCCTTGAACTTTGCTTGGAACAGAGAGCTCACTTTCTTTCTAATCTTTGATAATACATCATTATGATAATGCAGAGAGTTGCTAGTATTTAGGCTAAATTACTATGTTTAGGGTACTATTTTAAATTGTTGCTTGTATGTGTATGTATGTATATGCATATGTGTGTGTATATATATGTATGTATGTATGCACGTCTATATATATTAGTGGTGTTAGACCATGTGAGATTTCCTAAAGATTCTTACTCTTAAAATTGGATTAGAAAGTCACAATGGAAATTAACTTCCAAAGCAAAGTTATGAATGGCTTTGCTTTTTCTTAGACCTTTTTTTCCTGGGGCGGTTTGCATCTGTTTTTGCTTACCTCTGAACAGAATGGCAGTAGAAATTGTGGCTTGTAGTGTTACTGCAGCTATCAAGTAGATTCTGTGACAGATGAAGAGGGAGCAAAATCTGAGTGACGTAGTAACATAATGCATCTAAAAATAGTAATATTTTGTTGACAGAGAGAAGACAAACTTATTTTTTAATGTGGCTTAGGAGAAAGGAATCGTAAGTTATTTTGTGGTACTTTGGCCTTAGTTTTCTCATCTGTAAAGTGGGAGCATTGGGCACTCAGAGATAAGGGAAGGAGGCAGAGGTGGTCTCTGTACCTGAGAACTATCTACCCCTTTTCCCATTCATCCAGAGCAGCTCTATCTTTAGTTTTTGAAGCTGAGGTATGCGTTAGAGTTCTTTATAAGATGTTATTTGAAATAAAGTATTCTGCTGCTTCAAAAATTTGAAAACCTCTAAATTAGATTATCTTTCAGGCCCCTTCCTGCTCCAAAAGCTATTATGGTTCTAAAATAAAGCAAAATTATATTTTTACCCACATACATTGTTTAGTCTTTTTAAAAAAATTATAAAATAAAACAAAATTTTGCTTCAGAAACTTTTTAAAATAATTTTTTGTCTTTTCTCTCTGATTTGCTTAACTGCAGTGAAAGGTTGTTCTTTTCCTATTTCTTCCAAAATTTGCTTTTTTCTGACTTAATCAAAATCCCACCAACACTAGGAAAAAGTCACAGGCATGGTGGGAGGCAGGAAGGTGAATATCATCCTTATCATTCTGTTGAATCTTCCATCCTCAAAACAATCACTAAAATAATTTCTTCTTTGGGCATTCCATTCCTCCCGTCACTGTTTCTCCTCTGGGTGACACTGCAGGGGTAATTGGTTTTATTCAGGTAAATGAATTCCATGTTAATATATTGGGTGCTTTATGTTATCTTTGCCTGGTAATAATGCCTTAACTCAGTGAAGATGTATGTGCCTCTAGAAAGCCTTTAAAGACTGACTTTAATGGGGTGCCTTCAGATTCTCTAACAGGTGAGTAGGTAAGTCATTTTTCATCAAACAGGTCTGTCATCTCATCTGGAGCCACCAGGTCTTCTTCTGCTAGAATGTATGGGGCCAGCCATGCCATCCTTATCACTCTCACTTCTAATTTCTAGAAAATAAACTATCAAGTAGGTGAGGACTTGGATTTAGACACTATCATTTTATTCCTTTGTCAAGGTCACATGAATGGAACTTTACTTGAACAGTGAAGAAAAACTAGTCCTCACTTTTAAGGTTTATCTTACTTTTGAGAAGCAGGCAATTATCTGATGGAAAGAAGAAAAATTCTGGGAGTGTGACCAAAAGAGGTTACCTGCCATTGCAGAAAAATACTGTGTAGGTCATGCCATATTCTAAATCTCAGGAACCTGGGGTGCCAGGTTTGAAGTGGCCCCTGGGTGGTGGCTTCACCTAGAAGAAGGGGGTTTGACAAGTAGTTCTGTAATGTCAAGGCTGCAGTCATGGATCTTTGCTTCCCAGTCTTTGTTTCCTTTTTAAATTTCTCCTCCCTCCTCCACTCCCAACTCCACACCTGGTACCATTCTTCCAGAGCATTCTACTTTATTGCACTGTGAATGACCTGGGAGAACACTGACAGCGAGTTGCAGCTTTGCGGAGCTGAAACTCTTTCCCAGCATCAGCAGCCTCCCAGCCAGTGCCCAGCAGGGCCCCTTGAGAAGTATGTGGCATTAATCTGCAGAAACCTACCCACCTTGTCACTGTTGGTGTATTGTCTGCTCGACCCTCCTCCCCCACACCCACCAAAGACAGACGACAGAGAGAGAGAGAGAGAGAGAGAGAGAGAGAGAGAGAGAGAGAGAGAGAGAGAGAGAGAGAGAGAGAGAGAGAGGAAAACTTCCTAACATCAGGACTTTCTGAGTGTGGTGTGTGGTTACTTTCGTCCACAGCGATTGCTTTAATATTAATATTTCAAAATGGACCCGGCTCCCGGGCGGGCGTGCAAGTGAGCGCGGCGGAGGAAAGCTGCGGGCGGGAGCTCCGCAGGGGAACCTGGCGGCTGCCGCGCGCCCCTCCAGCCCCCCGGGAGGACTCGGACTGACCCCCGCCGCCTCGCATTTGCGCGCCCGGAGCCGCGCTCTTTATGAGGCGCGGGAACCGAGAGCCGCGCCGCAGCCCGGCGGGGGGCCGTGGTGGCCGCGGCTGCCCTGCGGGGGCGGCTCGGCGCGGGCCGAGGCTGGAGCCCGGCGAGCGTGTGCCCTGCAGACGGCGGTGCCCGGCGCGCCCCTCCCTCCGCGCCCGCGGTGCCAGCCCGGACGCCAGCCCCGGCGCGCTGACAGACGACTTTTCTCACTTGTCAGTTTTCTCGCCTGTAGGCAGAGCTGCTGGTAAGTGCGAGAAAACAGAGAGGGGGCGCGGTGGCAGCCAGGCGGGGGGCGAGCGGGCGCGGGCGCGGGGCGGAGCCGGGTGCGCGGCCTCGGGCTCAGACCACCCCGCCCGCCCGCCCGCGTCTCTCCCCTTCCCACTTTCTCCTCCTCCTCCTGCTCCTCTTTCTCTTCGCTTGCATTCCTCCCCACCCAATCCTCCCCTCTCCTCCAAACCCTTCAGCTGCTGCGCTGATCGCTTCTGGGGCTTTGTTTAGGGGGGAGAAAAGAATACGGATCGACCCGAGGTGCTTTCTCTTAGGAGCCGGAGCGCAGTCCCTGTCACTGTCCCTGGGCACTAACCGCGGACCATGGCCGGCTCCCGCAGCTGTCTCCGGGGCGCACCTGGGGCCGCGGGCGCCCGCGAGCCGAGCGCGCTCTGAGTCCGAGTCTGGGGGCGCGGGAGGGGAGCGCGCGGGGAAGGGACAGGCAGACGCGCCGGGCTGGGGATCGCGGGCGGGGCCGGCGAGGAGGCGGGGAGGGCAGAGCCCAAACTCTCTCAGCTTCAGCGCCAGTGATAACCTGCAGCTATGGAGTCCCCGACCAAGGAGATTGAAGAATTTGAGAGCAACTCTCTGAAATACCTGCAGCCGGAACAGATCGAGAAAATTTGGCTTCGGCTCCGAGGGCTGTAAGTAGACCTATTTACTTCTCTCATCCCATTTCCCGCTCCCATCCTTATTTTTACTACACAGCCGCAGTCGCCGCTGCTCACCCCTTTCCTGCGTGGCCCTTTAAATACGCCCCTAGAAGTTCCACAACTGCTGCTCCGTTCATTACAGTCACTGCTACCTTCCTTCCAACACGGAGAGGGTTGTCTCTCTGTCTTAAAATACCTTGCTATTCCAAGTCATGCTTTCTTTGGGAAAGGGGAGATGTCCTTAGATGAGTCGGTTGTAGTAGCACAATACTCAAGAAGGTATTTCTGTTCCTTTTTGCCCAGGGAGAAAAGTTGGGCACCCCGGCAGGGACTTTTAATTAAAGGAAGAATTTTTTTCTGCACACTGCTTGTAAATAACCTGGGCAAGAGGTCCAAGAATAGACCACCAGTTAAAGTTCAACATGCATCTGAGTGTTAAATTCTTTCCTCCCTCTCCTTAGCCCAGTTGAACTTCTGATATTTTCTTAGGATTCTTTATAGTGGAAAAATGCTTGCTAGAAGGAAGGGCTATTATGTAGGAAATGAGGGTCAGAAGCAATATTGTAGTTTCCTAGCAGTATTTGAATAGCTGAATAGGGCATTTGCTCTTAATAGAGTGGCCAGAATTCTGGTTGGATTGATGGGTGGAGATCTCTGAATTTCATTCACTTCATTGAGTTCAGTCTAATTTTGGGTATTGAGGAGAGGTGACCTGAAAATATGTGGTATTTTCTGTAAAAAGATTTTGTAAATGATGACCTGCTGTTCACCAAGTCAGGAAGTTGGAGTGAGAGCTATACATGTACAGCTTGCTGCTCAGTTGACTAGGCAGGTCCCAAAGACACCTTCCGTGACTACAGATACTCATTTCATCAGATATTTGGCATCAGACATCTAGTGTGGTTGAAAAACACACTTTTTCTCCAAGCATATTCTCCAGACATTCTGTTCCTACCAAGGGGCACTGATGGGAAAACCAGCTCCTTGCCATTGTGTTTGTTTTGTTGCCATTATTGTTTTTGAATGCACACACACACTCACAAACAAACAAAAACCAAAACAAGTCCACAATGCATTGATCTAAGTTAGCTTGATATTAAAAGTTTCAAAGGGGAAGCAATAAGGTAGTATGTGTTTCTTTAAGAAGTCCTTATTTAAATTTGCAATTTATAAAAGCTGTTCCATCAGTAATCAAAGTGAGCTTCGTTGCCATTGATATAAGTGGGAAACCATGCCAGATAATTTGATTTTGACTTGTCTGGCTGCTGCAAGTAGAGGCTGTAAACTTATTTGGAAGTCTTGTCTCTGGCTGGCAGGCTCTCCTTCAGATGCCTGCAACGCAGCGGCTCTCAGAGTGGTGTTTATGGAAAGCTCGTGTTATACGTAGTGAACGCTGCTTCCGACTGTATCGTGCTGCACACGGAAAGTTTGTTGTGTCCACCGTCTGGGTCCAAGGTGTACAATGTGAATGTGTGGTCAAGCTGGTTTCCTTGCCATCCCGACTAGAGGGACTCAATCCACACACCCAGGAATTGCATCTCTTGGTTGGGCTGCTTTTCAACTCAAACTGAATCCACAGAGCCACTTAGGCTAGAGACGGTGTTTGGCCAACTCAGCAAAGCTGAGGCGGGAACTTGCGCGGAAAAGCATTTAGCACTCACAACACACTGTCTTGTAGCTGTCTCAGTTTCATACCTGTTAGGCTTCTCTCCCCAAGGTGTTGCCATGTGATGTAGCCACATTTTCACGTTCTAGTCTCTTGTGTTTACCCAGAACTTGATGCCTTTGAACATGAAAAGTGTGGGGTAATTCTTCTCCAAATGTGTGTTTTTGTATCCGTCTCTCTATCCATCCTACTGAAACACCCTGCCCAATAGCAATCCCAAAGATCTTTAGCTTCATTTCCTAGTTTGAAAAGGATATATTATTATTTTTACCACTATTATGATTCTCACTACCACTTTACCTTTTAAACTTAACAGCAGTTCTAGAATAAATTGCTGGAGACTCTGGAAACCAAAGCACATACTCATTTATACAACTTGGAATAACACTTTGCTGTCCACAAAATAGAAACCCTTAGGAGATAGAAGGTTGCAGGTTTATTTGTCCACACGACAGATTGTTGGTAAGAGAAAAAGGCAGCTGCTCTTTCAACATTTTAGAAAGGCTTAAATAGCCATAATTGGATTTTCATATCAATTTATTACCACGGCACCCTTAGAAAAAGGGCTTTATAAGTGACCACAGATGGTCAGGAATTCAGTTCAACATGTCTGAGAGCCATCTAAATTCAGGATGTGATCATCTCATGCCTGGATTATTCAGTGGTATCTCATCTCCTTTTCTTGTCAGTATCTCCCTTATTTAATTTCTTGTTGAAATTGTCATCTCCTCCATTAGAATGTAAGTTCTGTAAGGACAGATAATTCGTGTGTCTTTCTCACTGCTGCACCTCCATGCCTAGAACAGGATTTGGCATATAGTAGATGCTCAATCAATAGGTGATGAAAGAAGCACAAAAACCCAAATGTGAAATTTTTCATATTTAAAATGAAGATCAATATAAATTATGGCCATGGGACCTATCAACACAATATGCCATGAGCTAGCTGGGAGGTTTCATTAGCATCATTACCCAGGTTGGGTTATAGGAACCTAACTTGGGGTGTGATTGGGCAAGAGGTGGCAAAGTCATGGCCCAGGCTGACTCCCACTGTTGTCATTACCCAGGTTCTCTCTTTCCTTTCCTTGTATCATCCCTGTCCTGCACTGGTGAGGAGTGGTCTTTACCAGCAGCAAGAGGATTTCCATGGTTATCACCTGCAAAGAATCGACAGTGCAGGATACTGTAGGGGACGATCCTCTATATATTCTAACCCCTCCCATGCTTATTTTTCTCTAGCACTTCTCACCATCTGAGTACTATATAGTTAATTATGTTTACTGTCTGTCTCCACCAACTAGAATATAAGCTCCACAAGGATGGGATTTTTTGGTTGGCTTTGGTCACTGGTTTACCCCGACTGCTCACGACTACCTGGTATATAATAAGTTATCAATAGGTATTTGAAACCTAGGGCTGCTTCACATGTTCTCTAGGAAAGAATTAGGAAGAACTCTTAACCTAGCAGTGTAGCATCATCAGCATACTAACAGTGCATCAAATATTGGAAATGTGAGTTGTAAACACTGTCTACCCCAGCTGAGATTATAAAAACCTGCACACCTAGGTGTTCACTATTACGATGACTCCCACACCCCTTGAGTGAGGTGATCCCAGTGGTGTGGCGTTGCTCAGCCTCTGTCCGCGGCCCTGCCACCTCTTCTACACATGCACACATTCCTCTAGGTGAGGAGGGAACAAATACTGCACATCTGAGCTTTCTTAATTAAGTCTGTCACAGGCATGCTGTCGTCTTACTCTTCTAGAGGAACCTCATTTTCACTTTTCCATAAACCTTGGTTGTCCTCCATGAGCTGTTGTCATACATCTTTCCTCTGTAGGGGTGGGTGGAATTTTTGAGTCCATCCCAATCACCTTTTTGTTAAAGAGTCCTCCAATCTGGGAACTATGACTACGAATGCTCTTTATCCCCCAGATGATGTGTGGAAGCCTCACAGGTCACTTGGGTTTGAGCAATTGGGTCATGACTTGTTCCTTGGGTCCTGACCAAGAGTTTCTCTATATGATGACAAAAAGGTGCTTCCGTGCTATATTTTTTAAAATTGAGAGCAAGAAAACAGGTTTCACTTATTCCTTGGCATTTATTGTCACAATTATAATTATCTAACTTCTCACGTCCAACTATGAGGTAGTCAGTATAATAAATTTTATGCTTATACAATACTCTATGAAGATGATAATGCTTTTTGCATGATCTAAAGTAACATTGTGAATATAAAGGCAGTTAAATGGCTAATAGACTAAGACCACTGTTGTTTTGTCTGTCTAGCAAGCTTTCCCCCCTTACTATGGTAACAGACCCTGCATCCTACCCCATGCCCTGTATCCTACTATAAGGAGGGGCTCATGCTCCAGGATTGGCCCATCATAGGATTTTATCATCTTGGCAACAAAGATTGGTCTCAAGTAGGGCATGGAACCCAAACAGGAGCATTTGAGTCCTTCCTTGACATTTCTGTATTGGCTGTGGGTGAGAGATCCTTTTTTCTTCTTCTGGGCATTCATGGTGGCCGTTGCTGGATCCATTTCCCACCTCATGGAGAAGACCTTTCTTTGATAGGAGATGGTGAGGCCAACATACAAGGAGAAGCAGAGGTGAGATGATGGGTGGGAAACCCTGAGTCCTGGAGGTCCCAGCTCCTGTAGAAGTTTCTCCAGTTCTGTCAGCTATCTCAGCTACAAGAACCAGTTAGGCTCTGCTTTTGCTTAGGATGTTTTGACTTTGGTTTCTCTGAAAGAGTCTTAACTAATACCCCACTGCTATACAGAGAACTTAAGTGATTCTTCCAGACTACACAGCAAAGGTGGGGAGCAAAGCCTTAGGCAAAGAGGCCTGGACCTCTGGTTTTAAATTCTTACTTAAGCCCTCTCACTCTGTGTTTTCTTTCTATTCAACTGGCATTTTTAATCATGCCATTAGTGTCCAGGCAACAAGGGGTTACTCAATTAACATTTACTGAATGTATTATATGCCAGTCACTTTGCCAAGCTCTGGATATGCAAGAGTAGGTAAGATACTTACCTGACCTTCAGCGGTTTGCAGGCTAAGGGGACAGACTGACATGGTACCTGGAAGCGATAAATATCAGTATGGGGGAATGCAGGGGAGCTACCTCTGCCTGGGAAGGCCAAATAAGTTGTTACAGACCTACAGTGAGCTATGTATTTATTCTGGGCAGAGTCCTTAGAGTTACAATTCCTTTCATTGATGTCAACCTTTTGCAAAGATGCAAAGTAACCTTTTGCAAAGATGAGAAGAAAACAAGGAGTCATCCAGTCAGCCCAGAATAAACCAGTCCAGAATTCTGAGCTGTTTTTATGGACTACTGGAAAAGCTTCTTCTATGGACTTGGGTTATGGCTTGAGTCCAAGTGGACCTTCTCTGTGCTCACCTTTCATTGGTAATTCCCAAAAGAGAGGGTTTGTTTGGGTCTATTTGCTGTCATGCAACGGGGAGCTATTGGACAGAAATCCCCTAGGTCACCTTGGAAGTAGTTGGCCTCTCATTTGTTCTAGGTAACAGGATTCTCCTACAAATCAATCCCCAAGAGCTTTAGTTACTTTCCTTAAAGAGTTTCTGGGTGACATCCTTTTGTAGCTCACCCAGCGCAGTATTGAGAGATATATAGAAGTTTCTGAATGGAGGGAACAGTGTGTGTGGAGGTACAGAGGCATGGGAGACCTTCGCATGTCAAGGAGGAGAGAGAGAGAATGCTGGAAAGGAGGGCCTGGGTCAGGTTGGGGTGCATGACATTTAAAAAATTTTGCTTTTTGTTTTACTCAAAAGTATGCATGCTCGTAGTTTAAGGAGGTGAGCATTTGAACATATTTTACTATATAACAAAAGAGTGTTGTGTTCCAGGCATTCTCCTTTCATGTCTTCTAGAGAAATCTTTTCTTTTTAAATTGGTACATGCTATTTTAAGGAGTTTGTATTTTATCCTTTCCATTATAAAGAATTGTTTAAAGATGTTAAGCTGGAGTGTAACAAGATGAGGTTTGAGTTTTAGGCTGGTAAACCTGGAAGAAGGGCAGAGGACAGATTGGGGATGAGACTTGTTGCCTGGAGACTGGTTGGGGAAGATGCCCAATTGGGATTGGGGATAGTGCTATGAAGATGGAAGAATGGGGGCGCATTTGAAATGAGAATTGGTACAACTTAGATTTGGAGCCTAGAGCAAGAAAAATAAGTTGTCTTCCAAGTTTATTTTGGCTTAGATGTCTTAGTGACATTTCCCTTGCTAGGGACGATGGAGAGAAGCACAGGCTTGGATCAAGCAGAATGGTAACCTTCCTAGGGTGTAGGCATACTGCACTGGTGCCTCTGGAATGTCAAGTGGCTGTTGGTGATGTCAGTCTGCAGCTGTGGAGAGAGCTGCGGCCTGAAGTGGTGCGTCTGAGAGTCTTGGTTCTTAGTTAAAGCCTTGCAAGCAGGTGACCCAGGGAAGGGGGCATGACCTGAATCTCATCAAAAAAGCAATTCCAGAAGAATGCTTTAAAAATTATTGTTTATTTCCCCAAGATTACATATTTAGTATTTTAATTTGTCCTTCTACTATCCCATTTAATTGGAATTATCAGATCTTTCGGCACATTTTTATTGGACTTCTATTACATACTAGGGAGTAGGACCTTCAGAGGTGATGTGAAAATATCAGAAGCAGAGCCCCACCCTCAGGAAACTTAGAGCCAGATGGTTCTTATATATGTGAAAAGTTAAAAAATAACAGTAAAAGATAGGGCAATAATTAATTTCTGAGCGATAATGACACCACATACTAACGTTCAGAGATACAAGACATTTGTGTTTGAGGGATTGTTTTTGAATCTTTCTTTTCTTAATAAAGATCAAGTGTAGTCTCTCTGAAATATGTTCTTAAAGTATATTAAAGGGGATAAATAAATGAATATCAAAAAGAGTAAGTAGATACATTTCTGGTGACATTTTCTTTACTTGAATACTACTGCAGTGTATTAGCACATCATTGCCTGCTTATTGTAATTTGCTTGTGCTAACTTATTAGCTAATTACAATTCAGTATTTAACAGCTAAGGGCTTATTATTTTGGCCAGCATTTACAGTATGCCTCTGTCGGTTGGGAAGCAACTCTAAGCAGAGAGGTTTCAGCCTTTCCTTCTCCAGTTTCCTGCCCTTAATTTTCTTTGGCTCATAGAAAACTACTTTCTTTGGTTCCTGTTTCCCCATATGAAGGGAAAGTGCCTATACAATCTACCTCATGGCTTTGTAAGAAACCACTAAAACAAATAATTGTTAAATATTAGGCACATAAAACTGTCCATGACAGCTTTGAGAATGACCATCCTAATTTCCCAATAGCAATAAAAAATGAATTGTATGACAAGTGGAACACTCTATTTCTGGAGGGAGTATGCTGAATTCGTGTAAAGTGTTGGTGTTCTTCGGGCTTTTATTGGAGTGTACTCTTTATACAAAGTCCTCGTGACAGTTATTATTAAACAAAATAAATGAGTCTTAATGAGCATAAGAAAAACCTGGATGTTCCTAGGTTGTGAAATTATGGAAAAGCTTAAGAGAGTGGTTTAATCCTGAAGATATAAAAATTGATAATTATAGGTAGTGAGTTTTATTTATATATTTGAAGGAATACACACACATCTATATGCAGGAAACTCAATCATTATTCATTCGCTCAGCAAATATTTCCCTAGCACAGTGTGCCTGGCACTGTGCTAGGCACCAGAGTTATAGTTGGGAACATGACGAAGGCTCCCTCAGGGTCTGTGCAGCCAACAGGTAGGGCAAGTAGTAAACAATATTTCCACAAACAACTGTTTACTGTGATGAGTGTCACAAGAAGTCCAGTACAGGGTGCTGTGAAACAGAAGAGAGGGCTCAAACCTGGTCCAGGATTCAGAGAAGGCTTCTCTGAAGGAGTGAGGTAGAAGCTGAGATATGAAGAATTTAAATAGTAGGTATTAGTTAAGAGTCAGGGAAGAGTGTTCTCGGATATTCAAAGTCTGGGATCTTTGCACATGAATACCAACACTTTATATCACAAAGATCCAAAGATGGGAAGGAACATGGGGTCTCTGAGAAAATGCAAAAAGGCCTGTGGCAAAGATGGGGAGGAGGCCCAAGGCTTCACGAAACTGAGAGGGCCTGATCCTGCCTCTTCCACAGCCAGGGGAAGCCATCGTCTGTAGGCGGGGATTTGGGAGCTTTTTAGGAGGTAGACCCAACAGGACTTCAGGTGGGAGTGGGGAACTTGCCACCTTGTGATTCCAAGATTGTTCTTTTTTAAGCACCAAAGGAGGCAAGAAAAGCTTCAACTTTCTCTGCTGTGCCCCTTTTAATAAAAGGATTCGTTCTGTAAAATTTGGATTCAGTCAAAAGGCTGCACTTAAGGACCCACAAGGCCACATGTGGCGTTAAGGCTGCAAGTTCCCGACCCCTGCAGAAGGTTTCTAGCTTGAATCCGCAGGTGCTATTTACTTAGATCTGGGTCAAGAGGGAGGGGCCCATTTGCAGGTTTGGTTGTGGGTAAGAGCAGAGTGCATGGTGGGTAGAGATGATGAGTTCTGTTTTGGACATATTGGATGAGAGGGGAGATATGAGGACAGCACAAGCAATTGGGTAAATGGGTCTACAGATTGAACAGAAGGTCTGGATTGGAGATCTCATCTACATCCCAGCAAAGCAAGAAGAAAAATTATGTGTGTATGTGTGTGTCTGAATGATGCTAAATTAATATTCCTATAAAATTTACAAGTAGAGAGAACATGGTTTTAGTGGGACCCCTAAGTAGTCTGACAGAAGGTTCTAGGAAACCAAAATTTATATTTTCTCATTGGCATTTACTTGTTCAAAATATTGACATTTCCTTAGAATGGCCAGTTAGTAATCATACCTTTACTTGAAACTCTTATACTGACTACTTGGTATAACGCCCATCACAAACATAAGTTTGAAACAGAGACAGAAACCTGGGGCTAGGCATGGTCATTCTCACAATTTCAAGGGCAGAAAGAGGCCATGACTCAGGGAGCCAAATGAGATGAGGCCCTCATCATGGACCTTCAGGGAGATAGAAGGCACATACCAGGCAGCTGAGTTCTGTAGCCTGGAGCCCAGCCAGCTGCAGAGCGGCGGGGTGAAGTGTGGCTGGGTGGAGGCTCCTGGCCCCTGCAGGAGGTCTTTCTGCTGTTTAGGCTCCAGTGAGTGGGCTCAGCCTCCCTGCGCCTGTGCCAGAGCTGACCCACCATGGGCAAGGATGGGCCTCGTCTCTGGGGCAGTCCACAGTTCCAGCCATGGCGCTTGCCCTCCACCCACGTCTACCCTTCATTCACGCCCTTTTTCTGCTCTTTAAGGCCTTCCAAAGATGGTCCTCTCTCCCTTTGCTTCCACCCAAGGGCCTGTTGCAAGGACTCTACAATACTCTGACAAAATATAGCTTTCCTTACCTTCAAGGCCACCAGCAGAGTGACAATTTAGACAATCAGTGTGAGAATGTATTAAGCATTTTGGCTGAAAGTTATTATTGGGCATCCAAATGCATTGAACTCATGTTTATCTAGATTCCAAACAATCAAAATGTCCGAAATAACCTGGACTTTTTTTTTTTTAACCTTCTATAGACATTCCTAATAAATATGATAGTGAAAGATTAATCTTTGAAAGCTCCTTCCAGGTATGTTTTAGGAGCAGTTCAAATTCAGACTAATATTCTACCATGTTTTTGTCCACCTATCTGACTTTTTTTTTGAGTCAGAGTCTCACTCTGTTGTTCGGGCTAGAGTGCTGTGGAGTCAGTCTAGCTCACAGCAACCTCAAACTCCTGGGCTCAAGCAATCCCTCTGCCTCAGCCTCTCGATTAGCTGGGACTACAGGCATGTGCCACCATGCCTGGCTAATATTTTCTATATATTTTTAGTTGGCCAATTAATTTCTTTCTATTTTTAGTAGAGACGGGAGTCTCGCTCTTGCTCAGTCTGGTTTCGAACTTCTGACCTTGAGTGATCAGCCTGCCTCGGCCTCCCAGAGTGCTAGGATTACAGGCGTGAGGGACCGCACCCGGCCCACCTGTCTGACTCTTGTCTAAGAATGGCTCTGAGGAGTCATTCAATATCTTTTTTTAAGCCCCTTTGTAGAAGTATATTACATTTAGTATACTGATGCATGTGACTGCTACTGGAAACCTTGTCTACTAATTGTGAGGAACTATAATATAAACACTTTCATATATAGGGTCCTGTGTATCTCATGGGTGAAATATAAGGATTAATTATCATAAATCAGGTATCATAAATGTTGTTTAGAACTACCATTCTGTCTATAAAATCTCTAGCTGATATGAGTCATTTGTTAAAAAAAAAGAAAGAATTGTTCAAAGCACTCATTTCTGGGAAATTTGGCATAGTTTCAGTTTCAGTGAAGGTAGTTACTGTAGCTCAGGAGAATTTAATTCCAATGCTCAACTGATTTCGGTTGACAGAAGAACTCAAAATGGTCCCAAGAAATGCATCTGATAGTTGTTTTTTTCCCCCATGTATTTTGGACAATGGCTTCATTTTGCCATATTTAAATTGCTGAGATTTACAGAATAAATGTCCAGAGAGGCTTACATAGATGGTGCTACTACAAGACAGGGTTTTAGAGGAAATAGGAAAGACTTCTGCTCCCAAGGAGCCATGACACTGACCCAAATTCACCTGAAAGTGTAAATGGCTGGCAGGTGCTTTCTGCCAGGAGTAGGTTTTGATAAGAGTTTGGAGGAAGGGCATAAAGTGGAGAGTGGGAAGGAACACTATTGGGAGTGGACAGGCAAGGCTTAGAAAAATTAGACTGTCATTGATGTCAGATTTGGCAGAAGATGCAGTTGTTGTTCTGGCTAAATCTACAGAGGGAGAAAACACAGCAGAGAATTGAAGCAGCTCTCTGGATAATTGAATTTGAAAAAAACTACTCCTCCCCTAATTACAGGGATATGCCTGTGAAGGGTGAGATTTTGTCTTAATCCTTTGGATTTATCTCCACTTTGGCAGTGCTGTCACAGATATTAAGAGATATTTTTGTTTTCAGCCTTTCTCATTGATGTTTATTTAAATAGGAGCCAGGCTCCCAGGAACGAGGTCACAAAAATCTCTTCCATTCCCACCCACACAGTTTTGCTGTACTTATAACACAGCAAGTGGTTGTAAATACGTGAATAGAGGAATAAATCATTTATGCAAAAAACATACTACTTGGACTTCTACAAGCATGACATTTACTTTGTATTTTCTTTCTCTAGGAACCTTTCCTTGTTTTTTCATTGGTGCTACCAAATTAGCTCATTGCCTAGCATTAAGCAATGGATTTTTAGCTAGAGAGAAGGAAATAGAGTTTGGCCTGCTTGAAAACCCTTGCTTTCCAAAGGAAGATTTCAACTTTCTTTGGGGAGGGGTCCCATTTGGGGCCTCTTTGTAATCAAAGTGCTGGAATTTTTAACCTAAGCTCAAGAGAGAAACAGGCATGAAGAGGAGATTTGGATGCTGTGCCTGGCCAGCTGTCTGCAGGCAGAGGAGGGGCTGGGGAGGGAGAACAATGAATAGAGGGGCCACTGTGGGAGCACAGGAGCCCCGGACACAGCCTAGATTTGCTGTGTGAGTTGGTCCAGTTCCAGGTGGGGCTTCCTGTGGGGGTTGTGTGGATTAGGTTACCTTCCTCTCAAAGCTTTCTCCACTTCCCACTGCTTGGCCAGTGCTGGATAGAAACACACTTGCTCCCAGGAGTGAGTGAAGAATGGATTGTCTTTATTTACAGCTCTGTTTCAAATCAGTGTCCTCCCAATCTTTGAATTCACCATCCCCACCCCCAAAGCACACTGTCAAAGGCTTCCTTCATTTGAATTTGATCTCATCACTTTTGGCTAAACATTCTGGAGTTTGGTGTCTTTGGGAGATTGCTGTCCCTAAATGCGGTCTTCCTTTTCTTAGAGGGCTAGAGAGCAAGAGTCTGTAGAACAATTTCCTTCAAACAGAAGACCTAGAAGTTTTCTTTGTTTTGTTGGTTGTTTTTGTTTCTTTCCTAATGGTCGGGCTATACCAGGTGAAAATGTCATTTCATGATTTTTACTTTTTTTTTTTTGTCTTGCCATGGATCTTTGGTTAAGCAGGAAAATAGCATCACTGTGCACATGGAATTTCATTTTGTAGCTCATCACTTAAATATTTGAGCTAATAAGAGAAGAGATTCTTTCATTCTCTCTAGTAATCTTTCTCCCTACTTCTAAATATTCTCGTGGAAGGTGCTGGAAGATCACAAGTTTATATATATTTTCTCATTGGCATTTACTTGTTCAGAATATGGGAAAGACCGCCAGCAATCAATAGCTTTGCAAATCTAGGTTTTAGCACATACATCATGGAAATGAAATCACCGGTATGAATGAGAAGAAATTTAATACAAAGGCTTTCCGTTCTCAGCAACGTGTAGATGAGTTCATACAAATGATGTAAGCAAATTCAGTAGAAGTTCCTTGTGATATTTACTTCTGTTCAGTCTGCACCCCGCATGCCAATGAAAAACAAAACCAGAGGATCAGATGATTGTTAAGATCCTTCTCACTCACTTCATGCTTATTTGTGGCATTTTATCTCAGTCCACTTTCCCACAAGTGAGACACATGTGATGAAAACTCGTGAGAACATGGAGTTATCTGTCTGAGTCTTGCTGTGCGCTTTGTTTTTCTCTGAGCCTGTCCTCCAACTTCCTCTCCCTTGGGGGAGCTGAGAGCTGAGAACCAAGCTCCCGAAGCTGTCTGTGTGTCGGCAGCAGCAGTGGTCTCTGTAGGGAAGGGTGGAGACAGGATCCCATGCGACTTGAAGTGTGAGTCATTGTTATCCAGAAACCCCAGGAAACACAGAAGGCAGAGCTGGAATTCTCATTGTATGTGTGCAGTTGTTGCATATTCAACTTTCCATATCAGAAAAATCTTCTTGTGCCCAACTGGGAGGTATCTTGCTGTCAACTAGAAAATGCGAGTACAAGTTTTGGTTCTTCAAAGCCAGCTTGTTAGAATATTAAGCCTATTTATAAACCTCATTATTGCAGCACCCATATGGCTCTTGCTCAAAGACACTCACTTTAAAAAAATGAAAGATTGCCAGGCGCTTCATGGTTTAGCATCAATGTTTAATTGACTCGCACTTATCTAGGCTATTAGAAGCGATTTCCAAATCATCCGTTTGACTTTGGAGTACTCAATATTGGACTGCAGGTGTGCCCAGTATTTTGGGAACTCCTAGCCATCAACAAACAGATAAAGCTCCGTGAGAGCATCCTTGCTTTCACCTCACTGTTGTTTCTTGCAGTTTCCTGCTTGTTTATACTCTGCCACTAGGCAGGTCCATCCTTACTGTAGATGGAATTACTACGTAGGCTTGCTTAATCTCATTCTTTTTCTCCCTGACTGAGGGCAGGACACGTAAAATGAAATTCTGGGTTTAGAAGCCTCTGCTAGGTGACACAGCCATGGAGAGCTGTGGGGAACCTTTTTAAATATTGGGGGTCAGTGCTCTTTGCCCTTTGGTGATGCTCCTGTCTCAGAAACCCCTTGTCAGAATGTGACCATCTAGATATAAATGGACTGCACACGCACACATACACACACCATGTGATACCTCTTGGGAAATCCACAGGTCCATAGACACATTCTGGACCCAAACAGACATTGATTTTCAGGGAAGACCAGTAGTCTTTTAATTTGCTTAAGAGCTAAATGAGTATGGGTCAATTAATAATTCTAGTTATAGCACATGATTATCTCTGCATTGAGTGACACCTTCTTGAGAGTGCTTAGGGATGCTGTGTAAGCAAGTCATTGTGCTCAGTTTTTAGGGAGTTATTGATAAAAAGGATTTTTGTTAAAAGATAATTTTAGTTATTTCTGAGGATTATGATGACATCCACTTCATAAACACCCAGTTTTATCTTCTTCTTTCCTACCTTCTGAGCAGTAGCCCAGCTTCGATATGCGAGGGAAGTGTGTAGCTCTGCTAGGTTAAGTGGGACACAGCTGGAATGGGTGGCAGGGTGCACAGACCACAGGGTCCCTTGGGCATGGGGGAGAGCTGGGCTTGGTATCAGCTCATCCTCCTCCTAGCAGAACTGAGATTAGCACCTGCTTTCTTTGTGGTTCATGTGTTCCAAGATAAGGAGAATGGGGACCATTCAATTTTTCCATTCTAGAAAGGCAATCTTCAACCTTATTTTTTCTTGCCTTTAATCAATGAAAGCCTTTTTCTTTTGCAAACAAAATTATAAAACCTATTAAATTATAATACCATTATTATTTATTCAGTACTATTGTTTTTAACACAGTAGCTGACTCTTTCTTGAACATTTCCTGGATGCCCAGAATTGTGCTAAATCCTTTTCATTCATCATTACACCTAACTCTCACATCACCCTGTGGGGGGGGGTATGATCGTTACCCACATTTTACAGATGAGGAAACTGGTGGTTGGAGAAGTGACAGAAGTTGCTAAAGGTTACACAGCTTATTGGATGCAGTAAGTTGGAGAAGGGATTGAGCCCAGGCAAGTGATCTTAAGGAGTATGCTGTAATCCCTCTCCTTGAAAAAACAAAAGTGGACAGACAGATGAAGCCCCATGTGGGGTGTGCGTGCGTGCGTGTGTGTGTGTGTGTGTGTGTGTGTGTGTGTGTGTGTGTGTGTAAAGGGTGGGGCCCATCCTGGGAAGCGGAGTTTGCAGAGCCCTACTTTAGACCTTCTCTGAGGTGGTTTCCTCAGCCTGGCCTTGCGAAGATGACCTGTCTTCCACCCTGGCATGACCCGGGCTTCCCTCCCTGTCCCATGCTGCCAGCTTTGCCAGGCCTCAGAGCACAGCAGTTTCCGGTTATTCTCTGCTTTCTCCATCAGCTCAGTCTGGCTCCATGAATGTTGAGATTTGTGCTGCCTTGTTTCAAGTTTCAAAAAATTATAAATTTAAAGTAAGTTTGAAAAACAAAACAAAACATTTAAAAATATTCCCTTTATCTTTCAGGTTGTGAGTCAGGGATAAATTCTCTTGAAATTCTTAAAAACAAAAGGCCAAGAATAAACTGGGTTCCTTTTCCAGCTCATTTCCTGCATTTGCATGCATAGAACCCAGTATGTTTTATTGTTATTGGTTTTGTTTGTTTTTGTCTGGTGCCTGAGTTTCCTGGTGGAATCCTTTGACTTTTTTGCATAATTTTCTCAGTTTTCTTTGAAGGCTTCGGAATCTGCTTTCTGTCTTAGCCACTTTAAGTTTCTGTATCCTTAGGCAAGTTATTTAACCTCTCTCAGACTCACTTGTGTCAAGTGTAGAGTGAATAAAAGCTCCCGGGGTTTGTAGGAGTCTAAGTGAGTTAATTTGAGTAACGGGTATGGAACAGAGTTGCTGCTCATCAGTCATGAGCTCCCCAGCCTCCTCTCATTGCTTTCCTCCCATGTGCAGGAAACCATGGCCATGGTAGATGTCCTCGCTGCTCATAGTAAATGATTGTCACACAGAAGGAAAAAGAATAAAAAGCACTCTGTTAAACAGAAGGAAAAAGATAAAAATCAATTTCTGAATAAATTCATTCATGCATTCAACAACAACACATTGGGCAGCTGCCATTTGGCAAGCACTGTGTGTTAGGCAAGGGAGAAACACTGGCAGATAGTGGACAAGCCATCATTCTTGCCATCAGCATAACAGATCATAACCACTACTAGTCAAAAGTGCAATGATGTGAGTAAGCTCTGGCCACCATGGGACACACAGAAGGAGCGTTATCCAGTGTGGGAGGCCCTAGAAAATCTTTGGGAGGAAGTAATGTCTCAGCTGAGAACTGAAGGATGAGTAGGGCTCAGCCAGGCCTCACCCACCGTGTCCAGGCAAGATGAGCTGAGAGTTGGTTCTTGAGTGGAGTCATTTCTGTGGAATTGCATTAGCTCTTGTGCTTTGAGTGCTGACCTCCAAACTCCAGTGTACGATGATGCTATTTGGAATGAGTTTGCCTTGGTTTGGGGGCTGTGTGTAATTGAGACAAGATGGGAAAGGAAAACTTTACAACTTATGAAGCCAGGAATGCATCTATGAAGGGAGTGTCAGGAAGGTGAGTTGGACTGAAAATCAGAGTTCTGGTCTCCCTGTCTTTGTCTACCAGATACACAACCCATCTTTTGACAGGTATGGATGGTAGCTGCAAAGAATTCATTTATTTAGCCAACAGATATTTGTTGCATGCTGACCATGTGCCAGTCAAGGTACAAGCCCTTGGGATAAGATAGGCAGATTTGTGACGGGACCCCTAACCTCAAGAAACCCAAAACTAGGAGCAAATGTTCTTTCCATGGCAGGTGCGGTAGCTGGCAAATTTAATACATTATTACCTGGCAAATTTAATACATTATCTCATCTGAGATCACTCCATCCATTTTTATAGATGCAGAAAGCAAAGCTTGATTTGGCACAAAACTTGCTTGAGGTCTCATGGCTAGAAAGGGTGAAGTTGGGTTTTAAACCAGGTCTATCACAGAGCCCTGTGGTTTTTCCACGTAGTCACAGACATGAGATGATGCAACGCCACAGAGGATGGAGTGTGGTAGGTTTCAGCATACTCTAAGAGCACAGAGGAGGGTGTATAATGCTGCTTCCCACAAGAGGTGACCCCTCTCCACCCAGGTATCATCTTTTTCTAAATATATACATTTTATTACTTTTCCTGCTTAACTCTGTCCTTAGCACTTTTCTGCCTTACCTTCTGCTATCTCACTCCATATTACCTGCTTGCTGGGTGGGTTGGAGGCCACTAGGCATGCCCTTCTTACCTGCTTGCTGCGTGCTTCCACAGTTCTCCCTGTTGAAGTCCCACCCATCAATCCAGACTACCCCTGCCACAAAGCTTCCTTGAGCCATTGCTTATATTTGTTGTTATCATAAGATAACACTTTAGGTGCATGTCTTAACTTTTTTCCTATAATTCAAGTTCTTTCAGAAGGTGGATCTCACAGAGTTAGGTGGATTAGCAATGTATGTTAAGTGCTTATTACTAGTAGGTGCCAAAATGAAGCTTTTTCTTATTTTTGTCCATCTTTGATTCTTTCAGGACTCCCAGCAGTGCCTTTTTATAGTCCTTTGGCAAATGTTGGGAGAATTCAATGGAAGCCAGTAGCAAAAGTTGTCTTCTTCTGACTCCTGAAGGTACCTGCTGCTGATAGGATTAGTTGGGCTTCTAAGTAGAAGCCAGGGGCATCTGCCTGGCCCAACTGCCTCTTGCCGTTGGTCCCTGCACACTCGCAATGGGTCATGATGCTCCTTAGATCAGTATATTAGACTGCAATGCTAACGAGGCGAAAGGCAGGGGTCACACTCGTAGCTCACAGTGCTCCATGCCTGTGGGTGAAACCTCTGCCCTTGGCTACTACCTGGAGAGCGTGAGCTGTTGCTGGTGACAGGGTCCAAGTGTTAGAGAGCGAATGACCAAAGCACATCCATCACAGCTTTTGGAGAGGGTACAGGCAAACCGCACAAAGAACCTGCCCTCGGGGAGCTGACATTCAGGTGAATTATCTCATTTAATCTCATAACAAGGTCTTTGGAGAGATGCTCTCATTATTCCCACTTTACAGACAAAGAAACTGAAGCTAAGTGAGGTTGAATGATTGGTCCAACACTGTAGAGCTAAGTGCTAGAACCAGGATTGGAACACAGGGAGTTTGCTCTACAGCCCAAGCCCTAACCCACCGTGTTAGTTAATCTTCTTCCCTTATTATATGTGAGATAATTCAAACATGTAAATATCTATCTATATATATACACCATGTTTCCCCGAAAATAAGACAGGGTCTTATATTTATTTTTCCTCAAGAAGACACCCCAGGGCTTATTTTCAGGGGATGTGTTATTTTCCCCTCAGAGTCTCAGCTTGCAGCACGCACAGGATGGCCAGGACCTGACAGGGGGAGCTGACCTTGCTGGTGGGGCTGCCCGCACCTTTCTGGTCACCTCTGGGATAGTAGCTGTCACGATGGGGCAGATGAGAAGGGCTACTCGTCTTCTTTACTGCTCTACCAGGAAATGCATAGGTCGTGCAAATACGCTGTGTAGCCATGCCTATCACTAGGTCTTATTTTCGGGGTAGGGCTTATATTATGCAAATGCTTAGAAATCCTGCTAGGGCTTATTTTATGGGTAGGTCTTATTTTCAGGGAAACACGGTAGATATTCTTAGGTGTGTATATATATCTGTATAGGTGACTATGTATATGTATATGCATATTTTTATAATTTTTTTTCTAATTGTAATAATGCTCATTCTTTAAAGAAAATTTGGAAAATTCATGAAAGTAAAAATAAAAGAAGTGACCTATTAGCCTACTATGCTGGAATCCTCGTCATTCTGATGCATCTCCCTTCAGATAAACAGATAGGAGCACATCTAGGTTCTGTGTGGCACACTGCTGCCTTCACTTAAACGCCTAACACTGCCGTGTGTGTTTTCATTTTAATAGAGATGTCAAAGGCTGTAGTAATCAGAATTTGAAGCCTTTGTACCTTTCTTTCATATTAAGAAAACAGCACACATGGTGTACAGCTATCCGTTAGCAAATCAGCGGCTTGGCTTCCTGGGTGCAGTGACTGTAACGGGAATGCGGGTGTGGAACTAGGGCAGTTGGGAAGCGTTGCCCTTCCTGGGGATGTTACTAGGAATTTTCTCCTTTCGCAGCACTTCCTTTTCTCTAATCCTCCCCAATGAAGAGCCTATTAAAACCTTTTGATAAACTCTTCAGAGTGTATAAAATTGACACAAACACGAAGAACTTTGGGATGTCAGGACAACATCCTTTTGTGGCCATTTTCCCCTTGGATGCCACCATGACCTAGGTGACATGGTCAGGGCAGATGTTATCATTTCCATTTGATAGGTCAAGAAGGCTGATGCACAAGAGATTGGCCCAAGACTAAATGACACTGTATGTTGCAAAGGTGGGCTGGCACTGGGCCTCACCTGCTTCCTGGGGAAGTGCTGGACTGAGCCCTTCACAGGTTCCTGAAGCTGCTTCCACCGTTTGTTTCTAGACTTTTGTCATCGTCCCTTGGCCACTTCTTCATTCTCTGAAGACCTTTCCTCTGATCTCATGGTTTATCTGCTTGGTTACACATTTACATTTAAAAAGGCACCTCAGTGCTGATGTTGGGAGTAAAAGTGACACTATACATAACTGATAATTATTGACTGTTTAGTATGTGCTAGAGAAAAGTAATGCTGTACAAGCCTCTGCTCACCTACTTTGCATCAACCCCATGGACCTGGTAAACGGAAGGGCTGAGATTTGCTGTCTTTAAAGCCTGACCTCAGACAAGATGCTACATACAGTATTTTTAAAGGGGAAAGGGAAGAATATAGGGACAGAGCCATTGAGCTCTTGGGGTGCTATTTTTTAACTGTAAAGATGTAGAGTCTGTATACAACTTCTCACTAAGCTTTGAAACCCATATGCTTCACTGAGGGAGCCCCCTATGAAGGATTGACCTCCATACTCATCCCTGCTGAAGTCACCCCTTTCTTACCCACTGCTTGCCACAGCCCCTTTTCTGATATGTGTTTATGCTTCTTTTCCTACAGGAGGAAATATAAGAAAACGTCCCAGAGGTAAGGATATCTTTCTGAGCTGTGATTGGTTGAATCATTTGTGGCCCAACTCTTCGCAAGTCTGGCTTGTGGTGGACTGAAATTGTAATAAACAGGCTCTTGGTTGCATCTCAGCATGTTGCTTGCTTTATCTCCCGATCGCTGTTGCTGCTGTAATTAAAAATTGATCGCAGGCATCTAGTGTGGCACAGTAGGTGGACACCTTCACATGAGAGTGGATCCTGTGGATTCAAAAACTTGTTCCTGCTGCGTTGTCTACTGATTTCACTGAAACCTTGACCGGAGAGGGACTGGGCTGGCAGAGGCTGAAGGCTTATGGAGGGGAACACAACCAGGTCTTTAAATACACTTTTAGTGTCTGAATTCCCCTTTGCCTGATTTGCAGACAAAATGCTACAGAGCTCAAAGTATAAGTTCAGACTGCTTTAAGGGCAGTGGTAGTCCTTTGATTTGGCTGTGGAAAGGGTTATTTTAAGCAGAACACCATCTGCCATCACCCCCTGTGTACCATGGAAAGTGAATCTACAAAGATGAGGCCCCAGCCTGGCTCAGGGCTGTGCTTTGCAGACCCTTGGAGTGAGGAGCCATGGTGGGATCCGGTGTACACTGGCCCTGGCATGTGTGGCTATTAAACTTTGGACTTACATCCTCTGTGTTTATAGTTTAACAAAAATGATTCACCAGGTCTTTGAGTGCATGGTCTCCCAGCACCAGTGGGAAGCACATTTTAATTCCTCATTAAAGTGCCCTTTGACAGATGTTGTTTGCTGATTTGAAGGGGCAGCATGTGTATTTGTGCAAGCATACAGGTTGTTTATATGGAGAGGGTGGGTGGATTCTCTCAATAATAAAATAATGAAATGAGCTTAGGAAATGTCAGGTACTTCATGGTGGAATTTATTCATTGGTTTATCTTTTAAAAATTATACATATTTAAGGTATATAATATGTTTGAGATATATATATATAAACACATATTAATATATATACACACATAGTATAATAATTACCACAGTCAAGCAAATTAACATATTCATTACCTTACAAGTTCATTCATTGGTTCATCTTGCATGCACTGTTTTTTGACAGTGATTTGTTTTCATAAGTTTAATTGGACAATAATAGCACAGAAGGCCTCCCATGACTGCCTTTATTTCTCTAGCATCATCTCTTGCCACTTCCAACCTCTCCTCTCCATTTCTTAAACTTTAGTGATGGCTCTCCATCAAAATTGTGATTCTAAAGGTTCAGCTGATCATGGATGCTCTCTTAGGATGAGCTTCGGTAAACTCTTAGTACATGTATTTATCTTAGGTGTATCTAAGAGTGTAAACCTCAACTGTGTTGGGGGCTTTTCTTGAATTAGGTGAGACAAAGTACATCAGTTTCAAAGTTACCCAAGAAATTAGTCAGGCCACCAGCGAGTGGATAAATATTGCTTGTTATGATAATATATTGTGTTTTTGAACAGGCTGATGCTTTCCTCATGTATGCTATTCCTTCTTCCCTGCCTGAACCCTGGCCCGTCTCGTGTTTAATACTCTTTGAACTATGTCTGCCTTCTGTGTGCTCCTGTAGCTGCCCTGGTCTCTCCTTGTTTCTCCTTGCCCAACTGAGAGCATCTTGTCTATTATGCCTTTCTGGTGTCTCACGCAGTGTGTGGAATATAGCAGCCCCTTAGTAAATGTTGTTGAATGCATAAATACTAACTGTTCTTCTTAGGGACTGTGCTCTTTTAAATCGATGTGTTTTTCAGACTGTTGGTGATGGCACTGAGAAGAAATGCCACAGCTGTATCTTATACAACTCAGTTGAATTGATTAAAACATAAACCTAAGTTATTTTCCCTTAATCTATAGACTCCCTATTTTACATACTAAATAACATCATGTGAATCTTTCTAGGATTTTTTTCAGGAAAAGTCTGAATGAATTCTAGAAGCGTCAGAATTGGGATGGCATGATCCAATGAAAACCTGACAAGAGTACTATTTCCTATGGCTCATATTCTTTTCTTAATAAAAACAATGCTCTAACATAAGTCTAGTCCCATGGGCCTCTCATTAAGGAGAGGCATTGGGAATGTACAGTTGTGCTGTATAACAAGGTTTCAATTAACAACAGATTATATATACAACGGTGGTCTCGTAAGATTATGATGGTGCTGAAAAATTCCTATTGTCTAGTGACTTAGTAGCTATAGTAACAGTGTAGTGCAGATCATTACGTTTTCTATGTTTAGATGTGTTTAGATATACAAATACTATTGTGTCAAATTGCATACAGTATTCAGTACAGTATGTATATATTCAACATGATGTACATCAACATGATGTACATGATGTACATGTTTAGATGTGTTTAGATATACAAATACTATTGTGTCAAATTGCATACAGTATTCAGTACAGTATGTATACATTCAACATATGTACATCAACATGATGTACGTGTTTGTAGCCTAAGAGTAATAGGCCCTGCAACATAGCCTGGGTGTGTAGTAGGCTCTACAATCTAGGTTTCTGTAAGTACACTTTATGATATTCGAACAATGATGAAATTGCCTAAAGACACATTTCTTAGAATGTAGACTCATCATTAAGAGATGCATGACTGTACTTAATGCAGGTGCCAAAATATTTATTCTATTTTATTGAGAAGAGTTTGGAAAGCACGTTCTAAAGAAATAGGGTTGTTTAGACTTTTGGTTCACCAAGTGCTTGGAGCCCACAATTCAGTCTAAAAGGCAAGTGTCTGCTTTTCATTGTATTTGACTTTGCTATTACAGAATTAAGCAGATTACATGCAGATAAAAAAATCACTAATGTAATTAAAATCTGCCAATAGGTTTCAACAATGACATTTTTAGATGACCATTTTAATCTCACCTTTTCTAATGAGCATTATCTGCTGTGTCCTATGGTTTCCAAATAGTCAGTAGTCCAAAGGAGCAGTATTATAATTTGTTATGCAATGTACGGTGCACAAGTCATTGAGAGAAAAATGAACTAAAACTTTAAAGCTTCCTGGAGGTTGCTATACTTTTTCTAAATATAGTGAGCTTACACAGATGGCTAGCCAATTCTGTCTTGTTCAGGTTCATTGGACTCACAATAGTAATTGCATGTGAACCACTGAGCAGGATGTAAATTAATCACTCAGATTAGAGGACACAGTAGTCTTCTGTAGTAAAAAGTAATTTATCATTTTCACATATACTTAACCTGGGTATGAGATGCCACAAAGTTGCCTCAATTTTATTTTAAGGAGGGATAGACAAGTGAGAGGAAGTTTTATAAGAGAGCTGCTCAAACCTGTCAAGGTTCAAATTACACTGTCAATTTTTTTTTGAGAGTGTGTTTTTGCATATCTGACATAAATGCTGTTGCAGTTTTTGTTATGTCACTATAATAAAAAACAGACTGCCTAGAACCAGATTCTTTGAAGTCATTTAATTTGCAAATTAGTAGAGGATTGGTTTGAACTCTTCTATTTTTAATCAGATACATATTTTTTGTATGAAATTGATCCATGTTCTACTAATGTATCATTGAATAACAAACCATTCTCAATTTAGTGGCTTAAAACAGCCACTTTATTTTGCTCACAGTTTTGTGGGTCAGAAATTCAGGAAGGACTTGGCTGGGTGGTTTGATTCTGACCCACCTGGTGTCAGCTGAGACTGCCAGGGCTGGAGAATCTATCGCTTCCATGATAGCTTCATGTCGGGGGCTTTGGAGATCCTTGTTTCTTCCTCTCTCCCTCTTTATCTGTCTTTCTCTCTCTCTCTCTCCCTCTCTTCCCATATGGCTTCTATCCTCTTGATTATTTCCACATAGCTTGGGATTCTTATTACATTGTGGTCTCAGGGTAATTGCCCTTAGCTGGCTTCCTAGGCCAAGTGTTCTAACAGACAGGAAGTGGAAGCTACTAGTCTCTTAATCATGGTCTGGGTCCAGAAACGGGCACAACGTCACTTCTGCCATATCTTCTTGGTCAAGCTACTGAACCCACCCAGATTCAAAAGAATGGGACATAGACTACATCTCTTGATGGAAAAAGTGTTAAAGAATTTGCATTCTTCTTTAATCCATGTAGCAAACCTTCAGCCTTTTTCAGAAGGATCTTGCTTGAGATCTTTTCTGGGGATCTGTAGATGCAGAGTATGTAGATTTCTCATTGGGTGAATGGTAGATGATTTTAAGTATTTATTGACACCCCCAGTCAGGTGCTGGTCTGTTTGAATGTATGCTTGTCTATTTTATGATTCTTTTGGACTGGTAGTAGCTGTCTGTGATTACTTTTTCATGTTAGGGACAAGCATACCAATGTAAACTCAACTGGTTAATTGGATTCTCACTGTAGTTATTTGGTTTAATAATTAGTCAAATAAAGCTGCTGGCTTCATGTAGGAAAACTAAATGACATAAATGGTATATTAGACAGCTTTAGATTACATAGATTTGATTTGGACATCAAGAGGAAGACAGCCCAGGCTACAAAAATAATCTAACTTTGTTTACACTTTTTTTTTTTTTGCTAAGTTTCATTTTATTTCATTTATACATTTATTTATCATTCAAAACTATGTTAAAGAAAAAAAACCTCCCAGCTTTCAAAGTAATCATCATCCTACTACCACTCAACTGAGGTAGTTATCTATCTTTAAGTATTTCATAAAGTACAAGGCATATCTTTGTAGCCCAAGGGAATATTTTGATGGTAGTGATTCTACTGATTCTTACTTTTACTTTTAACAGAAATGTACTCATCTCTTCCGAGAGCAGAATTTCAATAGAAGTAGTGATGTTATGTGTGTTCTTTACCAGGTGAGCAAGGGCACCAAATAGGTAGGAGGTAAGCTTCTCCTGGCACAGAAAGCCCTATTGGATTGAGTTTTAAATCTATGTGATTAAGGTGAACCATCCTTTAATGTTATGAATGAATCTTGTCCATGAGGGCCAGTCATTCCAAGAGATTTGCAGAAGTGGTGAAATAGTAATTTGACAGCTAGAGAAGATTACACGGTAAGCCTGCTTACCCAGAAAATTCTCATCAGGTTGCTTTTAATACAGCTTTACCTTCAAGTTATCAGATCTGGCTTGAGGAGGTCTCTAAATTGAGAGAGCATGCCAGACCATGTACAAAATAATAGTAAATACATAGAAATAATTAGTTACTTCTGGACTGCCCTTAAAGAAAGGAATTGCTATCAGAGATGACATTGTAAACTGAATCTATATTAGAAGTGCTTCCAACACACACAAACACACACACACACACACACACACACACACACACACACACACACACACACACACACACTCTCTCTCTCTCTCTCTCTCCTATTTTAGTTTGCTAGTGGGATGCTGTGATTGGCCAGCATAATTCAGAGGTAGAGGCACAAATAAAGACATATCCACAAATCTGAGGGACCTCTACAGACACATGTCCAATTTTCATGTGTCTGGACTGGGGAAATACTTTGCTGAGGATGGTTAAGAGTTGAACCACACCAGCTAGTGAAACCTTTATTAGCATGAAGTTTTTATTTATTTGTTTGTTATTAATTATAGCTCTGTTTAGACAGTTTAGGTAGAAATTCTGGCTCTTTATCTAATGCAAAGGCATCTCTCATCTCTTTGATGATTATATTCATAATGACATGCATAATACTTTACAAAAATCTTCTGATTTAACAAAATTTAATACTTACTACAGTATGTATTGGAAATAATAAGATATGTAAAAAATGCCTCCAAATAGGTACACAGGCTTGGAGGTAAGATACCAGTGAATAAAATAATTCTAATAAAATATATAAATCTTATATAATAGATATAAGTATTGAAGGTCATTGGGAGCAATCAGGTCTGTTGGGGTGATACTTACACTATCTTACGCTATTTTCTCGCTAGATTACAACATGAGCCTACAGTGTGGCTTATTCATGGTGCTTGAGAGTATGGGCATATTGAAGTCTAATAGGATAGTTCATAATCTTTTCTCTTAGTTTTCTTCATGTTTTCAGTTCTTGTTAAAATGTATGTTTTGCTGATTCTTTAGGCGTTTTTTTCCCCAAAGGGAAAATGGCTCAAAAATATTCTGGATGCTAGAACGAAGACAGCTCAGGATACAAACATGTGTATAGATAATTGATAAAGTGTATATTGTACATATAGTTAATAGAGTGGCTTTTGTTTGTTGCGAGGCAAAACAAGAAGTTATTCTTTCCCAAGTATGCCTTCTTTCACTTGGATTTTGATGTGGCTCAGTAATCACAATTGATGAGCCCAGTAATTGATTAAATTCTGCAGTGGTTCCCTCTCAGGCCTGTCCGTGTTCAGCCTTCATGAATCAGCGTATTTAATGAGTCATCAACAGAACTGCCACCTTTGCTGTTAATGATGGATTGCTGTGCGTGAGGGGCGGGAAGGTGAGTGTTATCACCCTGTGGGAAGACTGCCTTCTAAGCAGTTGTGTCCTAGGGTGGAACATAGTAAGTAGCAGGTTCATCTTCTGCTGAAACTGTGTCCCCATGTCCTTCCCAGGACATATTAAGGGCCATTGTTGAATTCTGAAGCTCTTTTAACATCTTTGAAATAGAATTGGTGGACCACTGTCTCCTAATTTTGCAATGAAAATGACACCAAAATAACTTGTTGGGAAAGTTAACAGGGTGACATAGGATAAATCATAGCGTGTATGTTTGCATACATACGTACAAGTAACCCTGAATTCTACTACCGTGTTTCCCTGAAAATAAGACAGGATCTTATATTTATTTTTCCTCAAGAAGACACCCTAGGGCTTATTTTCAAAGCCTCAGCTTGCAGCACACACAGGATGGCCGGGACCTGACAGGGGGAGGTGACCTTGTTGGTGGGGCTGCCCACACCTTTCTGGTCACCACTGGGATAGTGGCTGTCATGATGGGGCAGATGAGAAGGGCTGCTCATCTTCTTTACCACTCTGCCACGAAATGCATGGGTTGTGCAAATATGCTGTGTAGCCACGCCCATCACTAGGTCTTATTTTCGGGGTAGGGCTTAGAAAATGCTTAGAAATCCTGCTAGGGCTTATTTTATGGGTTGGTCTTATTTTCGGGGAAACATGGTACTTAGTATTATTGATATTTAGAGGCTAAGGATTAATGGTGACATTAGGGAGGAGAGGATCTTCTAGGAGACAAAAGCCCTTTAATAATATTTTTCTTTGTTTGTGATGACTAATAAATTCTCAGAGTAGTAAGAACAAGTACATCAGCCATTAGAATGTATCCAGTTTACATTCCAAGATTCCCACCTGAATCAGGATGACTTCCTATTGAGGGGTAGCAGCTCAGGGTAAACTAGAAGGAGCAGCAGTAGTGGTGGTTAGAGCCCCCTATAAGAGCTGGATGCTGAGACTTAGCCCACAAAAGATAATGCCCAGACAGTCCACATGGGAAAGGGCCTACAAGTACTGTAATTTCAGGTGAAGCATAGCCAGGGGAGAAAAGAGGGTGATGGAGGGTCTCCATAGATAGCTTTGGGTCAGAGTTCAGAGTATCAGGCAAACCCCTCTCATTCATTCCTTAACTCACTCTTTTTTTTTTTTTTTTTGAGACAGAGTCTCGCTTTGTTGCCCATGCTAGAGTGAGTGCCGTGGCGTCAGCCTAGCTCACAGCAACCTCAAACTCCTGGGCTCAAGCAATCCTCCTGCCTCAGCCTCCCAAGTAGCTGGGACTACAGGCATGCGCCATCATGCCCAGCTAACTTTTTCTATATATATATTAGTTGGCTAATTAATTTCTTTCTATTTATAATAGAGACGGGGTCTCCCTCTTGCTCAGGCTGGTTTCGAACTCCTGACCTCGAGCAATCCGCCCGCCTCGGCCTCCCAGAGTGCTAGGATTACAGGCGTGAGCCACAGCGCCTGGCCCTTAACTCACTCTTTCACCCTGCTAATATAGCAGGAGGAGTCTGGGGAGCACCAGTGTAGGGCTCTAGGCCCGGGGAGGCTACCTAGAAGCTGTGGAGAGTCTAGCCTGGGGAGAAGGGTACTGGGATGTAGTAAGTACTTCAGGCACTGAGTCTGGATGCAATATGTAGATACTAGCAGCAGAAATGACCTTGGTGAGCTGTCAGTTTGTGAGTCAAGAGGATCTTCTAGGCACAATTCAATCTTCTTTTCTCTTCCGTCCTCCTTATATCCGATTATTACTACCATTCTTCTGCTTTTCCAGTATCAAAACTTATGAGCCATCTTGATACGTTCTTCTGTTGTGTTTCTTCAACTTTTAACTTTTTGTTCTTCCTCTTCACCCATGATTAATGGGTCTGCAACAGATTGTGAGTTTTTTCTCCCCCTTATTTTTATTGCCATGATCTTGGTCTAGTCTCATTCCCTGTCTTTTAGGGTATTGAATAACGCCCTAATCTCTTTCTTTACCTTGGTTTCTTCATGTTCTCCATTGTGTGTACCCACATCTGATGACTTTCTCCACAGCTCCTCTGACTGTGCCCTGTGTGCTTAAAAACAACAACAACAAATCTCCACTGGCTTCCTGTTGGCCATTAAAGTCCAATCTTCTTGTTTAGGATTTTAAGGCTCTTGACATTTGCTTCCACCTCAACCTTCCTGCTTGGTCTCGGTTGCTCCTTTCCATTCACCCTAACTTCCAGGCAAGCTGACTCCTTCCTGACTGTCTTATTTACCTGATGTTTCCTATGATCCTTTTTTCTTTCATACTCTTTCTAGTATTTTGAATAATTTTTGTCCCATCTTTTCTTCAAGGTCCAATTCAAGTGCCTCCTGGCATCTTCTGACATCTTTCCACTTAAAAGAACTCCTGCTGCTCTAAGTCCATGTATAAGAGTTAATTGGGCTCACTGTGATATTTCTGAGTGGTGAATATGCTCTCCCAAAGCATTGGGCGAGGCAAGTGTTTACTAAACCTGGGTTGAATTTATGAATAAATCAGATTGGGATCCTTCTTATATTCTATCATGGGTGAGAACTGAAATCAGAGTTGCCAGGTGGAACTGTGGTAAATAAGCTTAAATTGATAAATGACTCATACTCTCAAATGGCTTTGCAGTTCACTGCACACTTCCTCATGCAGACTCTTATCTGACCCTCACGCTGGCCAGTGCGGAGGCTGGTGAGATCAGCAAGACAGATGGCATGCATGGCAAGAACCAGAAAGTACATAATTGCTTGGATCATTGACTCTGCTTTCCTTTTTCTATTTTAGTTCTTCCAACATGGAACTCTAGTTTTGGGTGGAAACTCTGAGAGCATTTTTTGCTTTGTATCAGTGGCTCAATCTCTGTCTTCCCTTCATTCAAACCATTAATTCTGGATATGTGCAGTGCAGTGTCAAATGTATTTGTTTGAGGTGCGTGATTCTGAATATTTAATAACTGTGTGGTTGTGCCTCATTTGGCTGTTCTGTGGTATTTTGCCAAAATGGTTTCGAGAATCACTTTCTTAGATTGCCTGATTAGATCTAAGTGCGTCTTTAGGACCGTCTGAAGTTGGGCGTATCCCTGTGCTCCAGAAGTTGTGACCAGACTTTAGTTGCCTGGGGCAGCAAGTGTCTAAATCCCTCCTAATCCCAGTGGCCTTCAGTGCTAAAGAGGCAGAATTGACTGGACTGCTTCAGTTGTTGGTGCGGGCCTCCACACTGGGGCCAGGTCCAACTCCCAGCGGCAGTAGCTTGAGAAGCAGCGTTTGGACCCCCTGGAGTCCCTGGATCAACAGTGTGGATTAGTGTTTCTGAACATTGGCACTGTTGATGTTTTCACTATGGAGTGGGGGCTGTCCTGTGCATTGTAGGGCGTTAGGCAACGTCCCTGTCCTCTACTCACTAGATGCCAGTAACAACTCCCCTTCTCCTAGTTGTGACAACCAGAAATGTCCCCCGAGGATCAAAATCACCACTAGTTGAGAACCACTGGTATAGATGTAAGAGTAAAAATCATGTTTGGGTTTTCTCACTAACTTAGCTGTACCAAGTTGCTTCTGTCTGGTCTCAGTGTCCTCATCTGTGAAGAGATAAGGTTGAACGTGAGAATGAATATGGTTCCTTTTGGCTCAAAAATGATGCTCTGTGATTCTAATTACCGATGTCCTTCCACAGGGATGTGTGGGACACTGAACAACATTTGCAGTGATGCTGGGTGCTCTGCACCCTGTAACTGAATTAGTGCCAGTTAGCATGGAGGTCGCTGGGCAGGTAACATAGTCTCTGCCTTTATTAATGGTCCTTTGGCCATTGTCCAGATTACCCTTGGTTTAGAATACTTATAATTTCACCTAATTCATGAGAACTAATCAAGGCAAGGACATGAAAAGTGTCATTGGCAAAGCACAAACTTTGGCAACAACATAGGTATGTATGTCTAAAGGCCACCCTATGACTGAAATCTGTTATGTGTCTGCTGGGTGCCAGGTGCTACACACGCCTTGAATTATTTCATCTTCACAGTGATCCTGTCTTACAGAAGAGTAAGTCGGGGAGAAGAAGTAACTTGAGGTCGCAAAGCAGAGGAGTGGTCAGGCCAGGGTTTAAAGACGCAACTTTTGAGATGTTGAAAGCTTCTTGAGTTATTTCCATCCCAGTGGTTTTATAATTTTTTTACAGCTGTGGAGCCCTTCTTTTTTTTATTCTCTTTCCACAAAGGAAGGAATGAAGCAGGGTAAAGCTGAGTGAAGTGAAAGGGTCAGAAAGATCTGCCTCTTTGGTAGTTCCTTTCCCCACTCTGCCAATTGTTCTTTTTGCCTCAGGACATTTTATGTTTGAAATCTTTTGTATTTGGCCTTAACCTAAAAGTTGAAGCCCTCAGGAAAGTTTAATAAAGATTTAAAAACAAACAATAAGCTATACTGAAGTAATGTGATTGAAGGGGGGCCATCCTCACCTCCGCCTCCAGGTTCTTTTTTTCAAAATCATCTATTTTAGTACTTAACAGCTTAAAGTACTCTGAAGCAGTGTGATCTGATCAGTCATACATGAATACATAACTTTTTATGCATAAAAGGTAAATAATGAAAATAGAATCAGATAAGAGAAAACTTGTACTGTATTTTTCTATCTTCTGATTTAAATGATACTGCCTTTTCACAGTTCATGAGGTCACTGCCTGAATTTTTCCCTTTCCTCTTCACAAGGGGAGTCACACGCAGCTCTGGATTGTTTTATTCCCATATTTTGGGATGTCAGGGAGAGGGGACTGGAATGAAGAATTTCTAAGTAAGCTGGAGGAAGCAGGCTAAGATGAGAACATGCTTTGGAAGAGGCATGTCTGTAGTCTTTTCCCAGCCATGAAATTAGAAGGGTGTGGGGTTGGGGTGAAGCACAGAGGGTTGGAGTCATCCACACTTGGGCTGAATCTGGTCCTGACATGAATGTAATGCTTGTGTGGGTTCCCCTACCTGCTGGAACCTGTTTCTTCTTGGTTAGATGGAAATAATATTTGCTTCCTAGGGTTCTTGTGGGCCCAGAATGAAATAGTATATGTAAAGCACGAAGGAGGTCTTTGTCACATGGAAGGTGCTTAGTCACTGAAGGCTCAGGACCTCCCTCAGGAGGAAATCAGAATTCACTGGCTACCGGGCAGAGGACTTGCACTTTGAGATGGTGCAGGGTTGAAGTCTTGGGTCACCTACGGGAACGGGTAGGAAGTAGACAGGCCCTGCTCTTTAAAGGGCTATGTTAGGGCAAAGGTTGAATCTTATTTACTGAAGGGTGGAATTAGCCTTAGCCAGCAATTGGTAACTGTCTTTTGGGGCACATGGAACAGGACTGCAAGAAGGTTGGGGTGCGTAAGGCAGGGGAGCAAACGATCGAAGAGCAATAGCCACTGGGACATGGCCCTTAATAACTAGGGAAGAATTTTGGAAGGGCCCGGTCTGGTATGGCCACAGGTGATCTTTCCACAGGAAGATACATACAGTTCATCATTTTTAGTTTTTTTTTTTTTAGGGTCATCCTTTAGCTTGTAGATTTTTAGTTTTCTATTTTGAAGGAAAAATTTATGTTCTTTAAACTATCACAGAGTAAATAGCACTGTATTTCACTGGTTGAGAGCATACATTTTAAAGTCAAAATGCCTGGCTTCTAAACCACTGTTTCCTAAATAAAGGATCTTTAGACTTGATCTTAGCCAAAGGCTGTGAAGTGATAGTATATGATCTTTAGTAAGTTACTAAACTTCTATAAGCCAGTGGTTTTCAACTGGGGGTGATTTTTTTCCCCCAAGAAGACATGTGGCAATGTCTGGAGACATTTTTGGTTGTTACTTCTGGGGATGGGGTATACCACTATTATCCAGTGAATAGAGGCCATGGATGTTGTTAAGTATCCTACAATACACAGAGTATTTTGACTACAGTAAAGAATTATCTAAAATGTCAATAGTGCTGAAGTTAAGAGACCTCACTCGAAGCTTTACTCTCTTCTTCTTTATAAAGTGAATAATAATAGAACTTACCTTATGGGATTGTTGTAAGGGTTAAATGAGATAAAGCTTAAAAGCATTAAGCATACATCCTGGCTCTTAGTAAGTATAAAGAATATTTTAGCTATTATTATTAATGCTACTATTTCAACTTATGATTCATTATGTAGCAACTTTATGAATTATGTTTCATAAATGTAGCTGACTTATAAGATTTTATGGGTGTATTAGATACACTTAAATTTTACAAGTACTTTTAATCATGCATTAGAAGAGATTTTAAAGTTGTCTCGAAGGGATAATACTGTTTGGCTTATGTAAATACAGTGTATGCTATCCTGAAACAAATTAGAAATCGTAAGTTCCCCATGCTGTTACATTTTACCAGTCCTGAAAAGTATAAAATCACAGATCTGAAATGAAAGACTTTGGTATTATTGCATATTGTTACCTAGGAGGCAATAAAACAGAATACATTTACTGGGAAATGAAGTTCCATCCCTTACACGTGGGATGCAGACAGCAAATTATCATAGTAATTTCAGCAAAAATTAGTAGCTACAAAGCAAGCCACTGTATAAATGGGAATAGATTCCTACTTAGTACACAACAGAAATATCCCTTGAAGTTGATATAAGGCCAGTACCTCTGAATGCATGGCTGAAGGTGGCATCTCAGGCAAGTTCCTCTCTGCTGCAAGTATCTGAATTGCAGAGCTCTGCCACTAGGGGACAAGGTTGTCACCGTTGTCTTATTGCTTTCTGGTACATAAACAAATGGAGGACTTACTCGCTGACTTTTCTATAATCACGTCCTTAATCTTTAAGATGTGCTCTATCATTAGACCATGATCAAGAGTTCTTGGAATCAGCACAGCTATTAAAGAGCTTGAGAACCTGATGTGAACAATATGGACTGTGAGGTGATGACATAGTCATTTGTCCGCTGTCACACCAAATCTATAATTCCACATCTTTGATAATTTTGCCATGATTTTGTGATAATTTTAGTAATTGCTAGTGTCCTATATTGTTAGTAACAGTAGTATACTAGTCACTACTGCTCACTTATGACCTAATATTAAGAGAGAAAGATAGAAAATTAACCCATTTGGAAATGCAAACAGTGCCTGTTTGGTGGGTAAACAGAAGCCTCCTTCCTTCAGAGGACATAATTGCTGTTCTTTGGGAATGAAGGTGCTTATTAACACAATACCAATGGTGGTGCTGATGGTGGTGGTGCTGATGATGTGGTGGCCCACGGTCACAGCTATTCGTGAAGACTGCTCATTAGACCACGCTAACTTCACCCTTTCACCTGTTTGCTTTCTATCTGCTTTTCCCCCTTGCTGATTCACTGTATTGAGAAATGTGTTCCGGGAGCATGATTTTGGAATTTGACAGATGAGGTTCTGATGAAGCCATTGTAAAGCTTAAATCACTTCCCATTTAGCATCATTATTTTGAATAGAAAGAAATTTTTCTTAAATTAGTCTCTTGTGTGGAAAATGAATCATGTTTAAAGGGTACTTTTGGTGTTTAGATTGATGGCGTAGATGATTTCCTCTCCTTGATACCAGTGACTTACTTTTGCCATTGGTTTGTGTGGCACATTGTAGGGGCATAATTATATCAGAAGTCTATAAACAAGGCGATATAACATTGGCATTTGGAGCATGGATTTTTGAGGGTCTGAGAAACCTGAATTTAAAGCCAGTTTCCACCCCTCCTTAACTTTGTGATTTCTCAGTCAGTTAAGCACACTTATTCTCAGGGTGTGGGTTACTAGGGCTATCTAATTCATAGTGGTGTTGCAAGGATTAAATGGGACAGTGTGTTTATGGTATATGGCCCAGTTCTAGGTATATAGCTAGTGCTTAATAAATATTAACTGTTAATATAATGCCCTCCCTTCCAATAAAAACTAATGACCACAGAATGCCCTCTTTAATTATAATTAAGAGTGAAACCTTGTAAACTCTCTGCAAAACTTGGCTTCCCCCAGGCACTTATTCTGCTTGTATAGGAGATGAACTCGCCAAGATGTCATTTATCAGAGGATGATTTGGAATGGTGCCAGCAGTGGGCAGTGGTGGGAGAAGCTCCTGCCTCGTATTTCAGGCTGATCCATAAGGCCTTGAAGATGAACTGAAGGCCTGCAGGAAGAGCCTAAAAGAAGGAATCCAACCCTTTAAGCCAAAGATTCTAGGTGTCGTCTGTTCACTGTTACTCTCTTGGTCCCTGTACTCATCTTCTAATAGATTATGCAATGCACAGATCTGTCAGTAGGGACTTTACAAGCCCACCAGAGATTTAAAAGGGATAGGTGAGATTTGCAAAATGAAAGTCAGTCCACATGGTTTGCATTAGCAATACTACTGAGAGTTTGGAGGAAGAACAAATTAAAAATGTTAAGTTTTAAAAATGAGTTGTAGCAGAAGTATTGAGTTGAGCATATTTTATTTCTGGATGTAAATTTTGACTTGTCTGACTGCATTCCCAGACTCTTCACTACACGTTTACTGAGTCCAGCTGTGTAATGATCAAGCACTGTGAGACTTTAAAACAAAAACAAAACCAACAATGATATATAGTTTCTACCATCAAGAAGCTAACGATGTAATGAGAGAGATATAGGGACCTAGGCAGGTAATTTCAATATGAGTTCTTTGATAAAGGTGCAAAGGTACAAATAACTTTGCTCAGTTTAGGGGTTCAGAAAAGGCTATCTGGAAATGACACCTGAGGTTTAAGGAGGAGTAAGAAAAAACAGCCCAACGTGGAAAGGTGGCATGGGTATTTTATTTTGAAAGAATAATGTGAGCAGATAGTTCATTTTTTATCATCTGTTTTGTTATCTGAGTCCCAATCCCTGCTCTAGCTTGGGTGAGGTTTTTATGCAAGAGTGGGAAAGGAAAACTGTGCTGTGGGTATTCTTGTGGGTGAGCTGTGAGCTCCCTGCTAAGTTACCTTATGAAGAAGTAGATTATCACTCCTGTAAGGGCTGCAAGCAAAGGAGAGAACAACTAATGAAGACTTTTCTCTACTTGAGGGCATGCAGTGTGGCCACCTGGACTTTGTGGACCACTTGACTATCAGAATGGCCCATCCCAAAGAAACCAGGAATAACTTCAAATAAGAATCAGAGGGCAAATAAAAAGAATCTCCTACATCTTCCATAAAGGAGTAGAGATTGAAAATGATGAGATGTGCTCCTTCCTACTCTGTTTTCTCAAAGAATTTTTGTAAGGCTGCTATTATTGACATTTCTTTCTTATATATTTAATAGAATACATTGGTGAAATCATCTAGACCTGGGTTTCTTTGTAGAAAGATGATATTCAAACAGTTCTCAAACAGTATCAGAATCACCAGGAAGGTCTGTTAAAACATGAATTGCTGAGACACCCTCCACTCCAAGTTCTGATTTGGTAGGTGACGCCCTGAGGATTTGCATTTCTTTTTTTTTCTTTTTATATAAACATTGTATATATAAATGTCATAATTATTATGTCACATTTATTGAGGTATAACTTCCATACAGTAAGTATATATATTCATATATATGAATATCACATATATATGCAGTACGTTATATGTAATATATATTGAGGTATAATTTACATATAATAAAATTTACCCTTATTAGCTATAGCATTCTGTGAATTTTGACTAATACATACAGTCATGTATCTACCACCATAATCAAGACATAGAACATTTTCAACACCTCAAAGGTTCCCTTTGGCCCTTTGTAGACAATTCCTTTCCCTACTCCCAGCCCCTGACAACCACTGATCTATTTTCTGTCTCTATAGTTTTCACTGTTTCTCTCTTTTTTTTTTTAGTTAGTTTTTTTTAGTTAATTTCTTTTTCTTTATTTTTTTAAAACTTTTTCCAGCATATTATGGAGGTAAAAATGTTAAGGTTACATATATTTCTCTTGCCCCCCCTCGAGTCAGAGCTTCAAGCATGTCCATCCCCCAGTTGGTGTGCATCACACTCATTATGTATGTATATACCCATTCCCTCCCCCTCCACCTGCCCAACACCCGATAGATGTTATTACTATATGTCCACTTATATGTTGATCAGTTAATACCAATTTGCTGGCGAGTACATGTGGTGCTTATTTTTCCATTCTTGGGATACTTCACTTAATAGAATGGGTTCCAGTTCTATCCAGGAATATATAAGAGGTGCTATATCACTGTTGTTTCATATGGCTGATTGTTTCGTATAGCTCCATGGTATACATATACCACATTTTATTAATCCACTCATGTATTGATGGGCACTTCAGTTGTTTCCGCATCTTTGTAATTGTGAATTGTGCTGCTATAAACATTCGAGTGCAGGTGTCTTTTTCATAGAGTGACTTTTGTTCTTTTGGGTAGATGCCCAGTAATGGGATTGCTGGATCAAATGGCATATCTACTTGTATCGCTTTAAGGTAACTCCATATTGCTTTCCACAGAGGTTGAACTAGTTTGCAGTCCCACCAGCAATGTAGGAATGTTCCTGTCTCTCCACATCCACACCAACATTTATTGTTTTGGGACTTGTTAATAAAGGCCATTCTCACTGGAGATAAGTGTTATCTCATTGTGGTTTTGATTTGCATTTCCCTGATGATTAGAGATGTTGAACATTTTTAAATATGTTTGTTGGCCATTATTCTGTCTTCTTTTGGGAAGTTTCTGTTCATGTACTTTGCCCACTTTTTGATAGGGTTGTTTGATTGTTTTCTTTCTGATTTTCCTGAGTTCTAAATAGATTCTAGTTATCAGCCATTTATCGGATGTTTAGCTTGCGAAAATTTTCTCCTATTCTGTGGGTTGTCTCTTTGCTGTCTTGACAGTTTCTTTGGCTGTGCAGAAGCTTTTTAATTTGATCAGTTCCCATTTATTTATTTTTGTTGCTGCTGTGATTGCCTTTGGGGACTTCTTCATAAACTCTTTGCCTAGGTCGATGTCTAGGAGAGTGTTTCCAACATTTTCCTCTAGAATTCTAATAGTTTCATACCTTAGGTTTAAGTCTGTTATCCAGTGTGAGTTGATTTTTGTGAGAGGTGAAAGGTATGGGTCCTGCTTTGGCCTTCTACAAGTGGCTATCCATTTTTTCCCAGCACCATTTATTGAAAAGGGATTCTTTTCCCCAGCGTATGTTTTTGTCTGCTTTGTCAAAGATTAGATGGCTATATGAGGATGGTTTTATATCAGGATTCTCACATCTGTTCCACTGGTCAATATTCCTATTTTTGTGCCAATACCATATTGTTTTAATTACTACAGCTTATTCCTAAGGTTGATAATGTGTGCTTTCTCTCATTGTTTCTTGGTCAGTCTTGCTACTTGTTATTTTTGTTAATGTTTTTCAGAACCTAACTTTTGTCCCGTTAACTTTTTCTATTGATTGTTTTGTATGTCATTGCATTCTGCTCTTATCTTTATTAATTTCTGTTTTCTACTTTGGGTTTAATTTGCTCTTTATTTTTTAGCTGTGTCATATGAAATAGAGAACATTGATTTTAAACCTTTTCTCTTTTCTAATATGTGCATCTCAGCTATATAATTCCCTTCAAATCCTTTCTTCCTGTGTACCTCCCTGGTGTCTTCATCCATGGTCCTAGTGTTACCCTGGTAAACCCAGAGGATGGGTGTGCTGGGCTGGGTTGATGGATGAAGGAAGCTGACCTTGTGGTTTAGATGACTCTTCCTTTGTCCTTGCATATGTGCTTCTCAGACAAAGAGACACGATTTATAGGAGGAAAAGTCATTTCTGAAACAAATAATTTGGGAGTGGAGAAATCTATGTTTTGAAAAACGAAGATACCTATGAGGCTGGCCTGGCACTTAGAGAACATTATTCCACTGCTAAGTTGGTAAAATGTTCTCTCAGTTGATCCCTCCTTGCTCATGTGTGTTTCCTTTGGCCAGGCTGCCCTTCTTGCTCATTACTCACGGGGGGTCAAGATGGAATTTCTCTCCCTTTAAGTGAGATTTCACAACTGACCAGGTGCAGGTGCATTATAGCTGAAATGTGGGGTTGCTTTTCCTATTTCCTCAGCAGCAGCTGGTGTCCATTGCTGTCAAAGGCAAGAGCTGTCCTTTGCTAGTGTACTTTATGCACTAGAAGAGATGCATGATTTATACTTTGGGGATTTCAAGATACTGAGTTTTCAGAAATAAAAACTCTCAAATGCATGAATTTTCTGGCTTTCAGCAACTCATTTAAAGGGAAAAAGTTATGATACTCATTCTTCCAGTGCAAATGGGTAATTCCCTGGGGAATTTAGTGTGTGTGTGTGTGTGTGTGGGGCCCATCATTATGCAAATCATTTACAACAAACATTCATAACAAAATGTAACTTCTTTATTCCTAGTTTTAAATCTATAACCGTGGTTTAGATTGCAAAGCAAACATACAAACAAACAAGGTAGCCTGAGGAGAAATTAAACTTTACTATGAAATAATAATGACTATGATTGTAATGATAATAGCCATAATAATACATGAGAATGCACTGGCTAAATGCTTTAAACACTCTTCTCATTTAATTTTTACTACGACCTCTGAGTTGATGAGAAAACTGAGTCTTAGAGAACATGAGTAACTTTCCAATGTCAGAAAATAATGGGGCTTGGATCAGTGGAGGCCAGTTTGACTTTTGACCCCAATCTCTTAACTCCCATGCCATCCTGCTTCTCTATTTAATTTTGGAGATATTAAGATATGGTGACAAAAGTGGAGTTATGACCTGGTGTTTGCATTAAAATTCCACATTGGTGCTGATTGCACCCCTTTTGATGCAGGTGATTTGGACATTTGCTTAATGTCCTCTGTTTAGATTTCTTGTGCATTTGAAGCCAAGCATCGCTGGGGGTTGCTGTGAACATACCTGGGGGAAAAAAGGAAAACAATCTTTGCAGATAATGGGGACCTCAGTGAAAACTGTGTCAAGGAAAAGGATCTCCAAATTGATCAGCCTCTTCTGTCACTGCTAAGGGCAGTCCAGACACCAGAGTGACATCCCTCTCCGAGGCACAGATCTAAGCTGGCATAAATCAGCTTTTCTTCCATTCTGTAAAAATTGATATGTGGCTTCTGATTGAGCCGTAATGGTGGGGGGATGTGATTAGAGGAGGGGGAGTTTGCAGAAGCTCCAGCTCCTTCTGTTGGGCAGGGAGAGGACTTGATTCTTTCTTCTTTTTGCTTTTATTATTATTATTATTTTTGCTTTTCTCCTGTTAATCTGTCTTTTTTTTATTTTGGCATATTATGGGGGTACAGATTTTAAGGTTTCAATAAATGCCCTTTCCCTCCCCTCCCCCCACAAGTCTGAGTTTCCAGCATGACCATCCCCCAGATGGTGCACATCTCACTCATTATGTGTGTATATACCCCCCCGCCCTCCCCCCCCCTCCACCGCCCAATACCCTATTACTGTAGTACCTATGTGTCCACTTAGGTGCTGCTCAGTTAATACCAGTTTGCTGGAGAATATATCTGGTGCTTGTTTTTCCATTCTTGGGATACTTCACTTAGTAGTATGGGTTCCAGCTCTAACCAGGAAAATATAAGATGTGCTATATCACCATTGTTTCTTAGAGCTGAATAGTACTCCATGGTATACATATATCACATTTTATTAATCCATTCTTGGATTGATGGGTCCTTGGGCTGTTTCCACAGCCTTGCAATTACGAATTGTGCTGCTATAAACATTCGAGTGCAGGTGTCTTTTTTGTAGAGTGTCATTGGATCATTTGGGTAGATGCCCAGCAATGGGATTGCTGGATCAAATGGTAGATTCACTTGTATCGCTTTAAGGTATCTCCATATTGCTTTCCACAGAGGTTGAACTAGTTTGCAGTCCCACCAGCAGTGTAGGAGTGTTCCTCTCTTTCCGCATCCACGCCAGCATTTGTTATTTGGAGACTTTTTGATAAAGGCCATTCTCACTGGAGTTAAGTGATATCTCATTGTGGTTTTGATTTGCATTTCCCTAATGATTAGAGATGTTGAGCATTTTTTCATATGTTTGTTGGCCATTCTGTCTTCTTTAGAAAAGTTTCTGTTCAAGTCCTTTGCCCACTTTTTAATAGGGTTATTTGATTTTTTCTTGCTGATTTTCGTGAGTTCTAAGTATATTCTAGTTATCAGTCCCTTATTGGATGCATAGGATCCAAAAATTTTCTCCCATTCTGTAGGTTGTCTGTTTACTTTCATGACGGTTTCTTTGGCTGTGCAGAAGCTTTTTAGTTTGATGTCCCATGTATTTATTTTTGTTGCTGCTGTGATTGCCTTTGGGGGCTTCTTCATAAACTCTTTGCCTAGACTGATGTCTAGGAGAGTGTTTCCAACATTTTCCTCTAGAATTCTAATAGTTTCATACCTTAGGTTTAAGTCTGTTATCCAGCGTGAGTTGATTTTTGTGAGAGGTGAAAGGTGTGGGTCCTGCTTTAGCCTTCTACAAGTGGCTATCCAGTTTTCCTAGCACCATTTATTGAAAAGGGATTCTTTTCCCCAGTGTATGTTTTTGTCTGTTTTGTCAAAGATTAGATGGCTGTATGAGGATGATTTTTTATCAGGATTCTCAGATCTGTTCCACTGGTCAATCTTCCTATTTTTGTGCCAATACCAGATTGTTTTAATGATACAAGCCATATATGACAGACCCATAGCCGACATCATACTGAATGGGGAAAAATTGAAAGCATTCCCACTTAGAACTGGAACCAGACAAGGCTGCCCACTATCTCCACTTCTATTCAACATAGTGCTGGAAGTCCTGGCTATAGCAATCAGACAGGAAAGTGGAATTAAAGGTATCCAAATAGGGGCAGAAGAGATCAAACTTTCACTGTTTGCTGATGATATGATATTATATTTAGAAAACCCCAAAGATTCAACCAAGAAACTCCTGGAACTCACAAATGAATTTAGTAAAGTCTCAGGATACAAAATCAATACACAGAAATCAGAAGCATTCATATACGCCAACAACAATCTAATTGAGAACCAAATCAAAGACTCAATTCCCTTCATAATAGCAACAAAGAAATTAAAGTACCTAGGAATATACTTAACCAAGGAGGTAAAAGACCTCTACAGGGAGAACTATGAAACACTGAGGAAGGAAATAGCAGAGGATGTAAACAGATGGAAATCCATTCCGTGCTCGTGGATCGGCAGACTCAACATCATTAAAATGTCTATACTACCCAAACGGATCTACAGATTCAATGCAATACCTATTAAAATCCCATCAGCATTCTTCACAGATATAGAAAAAAATAATTTTATGCTTTGTGTGGAACCAAGGAAGACCCCGAATATCAAGAGCAATCTAGGCAACAAAAATAAAATGGGAGGTATTAATATGCCAGATATCAAACTATACTACAAAGCATTTTGCTTTTAGAAGCTCCTGGAGGAAACCTGTTTTTCCAGTTTTTTCTCTCTTTTCCAGTTTCTTTTCTCATGAGGCCCCCTGTTTCTTTCCAGAGGGGCTGATTTCTAGGTGCTATAAGGCAAGCAAGTGGCTTTCATGCTTGTTTGACTGTGACCCACAGTAAGAAATACATTTTACACCATGTTCACATACACAAGCGTGTATGCAACTATGCACCCCCAAAATAAAAGTTCTGTGAAGCAATAATTATCTTACTACCAGTGATGAAGTCTGATATTTCCTGTCTGTTTTAGTTTATTCACATAAAAAATTGTGGCCATGACCCAGTTACCCAATTTTAGTATCCACTTATCCCATAATTTGAAAATTACTGATAATGATTAATGGCAGTGGAGTATATGAACATAAGCTGTATCTTTTTGTGGATGAATTTGAATGTCCAGGTCCAGCCTGGATATATATTATTGCATATAAATACATTAATAAATCCAGGTGCCATGTATTTTTCCAGGGTTAATTCAATATCCTTTCAGGGGGTCTTTGGGTTTTCCACTAACTTGAATTAGAAGCAAGTCATTGGAATGCCTCTCTTGTGTCTGTGGGTCAAATCAAAGGAAGTAGCCCACTGAGAAGAGAACCTGGTGGAATTTTAAGGTGAAGGACTGTCTGCTTTTGCCCATCTCAATGCTGCAGGGTGAGAGCACAAAGTCAGGGAAGCTGACTGTGCTCTTGGGAATCACTTCTTGCTCTAATAAGGTCTTGAGAATCTGTATTCTTTGGAGTTTCATAGTAGATAACAGTAATAATGGAAAATGAGTTTTTGTTTTATTTCTTTTCCAAAGTACTGGCTGGAGGACGGATGTTTATCCTTTAATAACAAAAGGCACTGGGCTTCTTTGATGCATAGGGCAGCATGAAATATATTCCATATGCCTCTTCACCCTGCTTTCCAGACTGTAAGTTCATTAAAACTACTGAATGAATTCCAGGATGAGGAAGATTAAGCTGTAATCTACTATATTTCATGGCTCGCTTCTCCCTTTTCTTTAAGCCCATTCATTTGTGGGTGAGTCACAAAGAGACTGCAAATTCCCCACAGAGCATCACACATCCTGGGCAGCTATGGGGACCGCCAATTGATCCTGCTAGGATGCTATTGAGCCCTTCCCCTCTCACCTCTCTGTGCCTGTGGATTCAGTACTCTGTTCCTCCTAGGAAGATCTTAGTGTTGTCAGCGGATGTCAGCTGAAGATGAGTTTTGAGAAGTCACCTTCCCAATGATTATGTTGGTATTAGGACTCGTGTTTCTCAATTCATGGACTGGTCCTTCCACATCTCCAGTTCTCTGTTCACTTGTTAGTCCTCCTTTATGTACTCACATTTTGCTGCTGTGTTACCCCCAGGAACTCTGCAAACAGCACTTCTCAAAGTGTAATGTGATCACTTGAAGATATTCTTAAAATGCAGATTCTGATCCAATAGTTCTAGGGTGGGGCATGAGGCTCTGCATTTCTAGTGGGTGGTGCTGAAGCCCGGGGCCCTGGCCATTCCTTGAGTAGGGAGGCTGCACAGGTTGGTTTGTAGGCGCCGATGTACACACACTGCCTGTGTGTGCATCCATCATTTTTATAATAGCCATTATGTGACCATGGGATGGTAGGATTTTATCTATAATAAGAGAATCAGGAACCATGATTCCTTCTAGGTAGAGCTGATCTTTACTCTCTCGTCTGATCCCTTTTCTTTGTGGATTCGTCTTATATTTTATATATGCCTTTTGGGAATAAATGTTCCTGTTGGCGGCTGTCTCCACACACCCTCAGCAGTGAACAGATTCGCTGTGAACGTGATTCTTGCCTTGGAGTTGTGAGGAGCAGGATGTTCCCAAGTGGCAGAGAAATGAGAAAACTCTCAGGGTGTGAGGAATTCTTGATAGTGGCACATCTTCTAAACAGAAAAAAAAAATTCTGGCCTTGGTGTGAACTGCCTGCTGATCTGGGGGACAGCTGGAGAGTCAGGTGATGGCGAGTAGCTTTGTTTTCCTCTTCAGGCCGAGAGGGCTCCCCTTTCCTCCTCCACAACAACCCCTGTTGCAGCTCCTGGATTGCAAGTGGGCTTTTCTAGCTAATTTCAGCATCCTGAGTTTTTACAACATATGTGATTATAACATAATACACCACCACAATCAACTTATGAGGAAGTAGGCCTACCCTTTGACTTTACTGCAGCTTTTGGTCCTAGAAAGAATCTTGGATGTCATCTTGTTCAGCCTCACATGAAGCAACAAGCTCAAATGGCAAAGGGTTGTGCCCAAGGTCAGGTGGTGGGGCATCTAGTTTCTTGGCTTCTAGGAAAGTAGAGGACTCATTTCACAACCTCTTGGTATTAATCTGCCAAGTAGTGCTGCTTCTGGAATACACACCTGTGGTCTCTTTCCAGTGCACTCTGACAGTGTGCGGGCGGAGTCTCCTTGCCCTGTCTCTTCCCTCTCCCAGGCTCCCTCCTGCATAGATGCCCTTGGGCCCTCACGGTAGAGGGGCCTTCTCCCCTCCACACCTTATATGCACAGTGCCCTGCCTCTGCTGTGCCTGCATCTTATAGCCTGTTGATTCTATTTATCTATCAAGGCCCTGATCCAGTTCAGCTTCCTCCTTGAATTCAACATCACCACACTGGGCATTAGGAACCCTGGGTTCTAGTCCCTACCCATAATAAACCATGCAATATAGGCAAGATCTTTATACCTCTATGCCCTAGTTTCCTCATAGGAAAAAACCAGAACCAGCCTTTAATATTTCTGTGATTTCACAATACCCAAATTCCACCCTAATCTCTCTTAATGGTTGCCCTTGAGATAGTGTGGAGAAGGTGTCACCTAGACCCTAGTTTAGATTCCAGCTCTTCTGTTAATCAGTGTGTGGCTTTTAAGCAAGTTATTTAATCTCTCTGGGCCTCCATTTTCTCCTCAGTTAAAGATGAGATTGCTAGAGGGATTAAATGTATAGGAAAGTTATCTAACAACTGATTATATTATTTAAATTATTAAGCACTGTTAGGATAATTTTCAAAAAAAATTATACTCTCAGATATAAAATGAACATGTATTGAAGATTTTATTTAACTCATTATTAATGATGGAACTGGTAAGATGTTATAGCCAGTTCAAATGACAATCCAAAGAATAGCCACATTCATAGATTTAGGAATGTGCGAACAAAAGGCAGAAGTTTTTCCACTGTGGGGGAGGAAAGTCCACTGAATCTCCAGCAGACAGAATTTATTTGCATGTTACAGAGAAGAATCATTTTGTGTTGTTATCACTTATTGACAATTTACACAGCTGTTAAGTAGCTCAGAGGCTCTATGATTTGTATCTCTTGCAGCAGAAGGCAAAGGCTAGAGAAAGTTAGAACACTTGGTCACCTCTAAAGATGTTGCCTGGTGATTGTGTATATCATACTCATGTTCTTTTGGGCAAAGAAAATCTCACGGCCAAGTCCAACATCAGTGGGGTGGAGGAGTGTAGCCCTCCCTTGGAAGGAGAGGGAGTCCATATTGGCAAATGATAATAGCATCTGCCACAGTTTGCATTTATTTTATAAATTTTTAATCAGGTTTATTATAAGTTCTTAATTAGGTTTACTATGAAGTCGGCCAGAAAGCCCTTCCTACGTTTAATGACCTGCTTCAGGGGAAAGTTGGACCATCCTATGCTGTTTCTCAGATTCTTTCAGCTTAAAATATTTAATATGCCCAGGTGCCATATTTTGGGGTAGCGTGTCTCAAACCCCATCAACATATAAGTAGAAGCATATTGATATGTTCGATTTTGCATGAGTAGATTTTCAGAGATCTGAATTTTTTAAAATAAGCAATTCAAAGGTGTACTTTCTCTGCATTCAGGGATATGTCCACATGTTGAAATATATACACAGACATGGTAGGAGAAACTTTATTCTTAGGTGAGCATAAACATGAGTGTGGTGGGTTCCAATATGTTAAATTTTGATTGGGGATAAACACATTTGAGAATGTGCCTTATTGTTTTAAAATAATTTTTTCCTATGTAAGTAAAATATGAATATATTTTCTTTATAAAAAAATGAAAATACTGCTGAGAAGACCAAAGTGTCCAGTCTTTTTTGACTCCCCCTCTATCCCCTCAACCACCTTATCCCATGTCCCTCCTGAGAGATTATTGCTAATAATATTATCAGTTTGGGGAATGTGTGTGTGTTTTAAATAATATGCATTTTTCAGCAACTTGCTTTTTCACTCAGCCATATCTTGGTGATTTTTCTATTTCAGCTCATAGAAATTTACTTCTTTTTGAAAATTTTATAGTATGGCCAAATCACAATTAATTGGGCTGTTCTCCTAATGATAGGCATTTAGGATGTTTCCAGTTCTTTGCTGTGATAAATAATGCTACAATAAAATCTGGCTTATTATTATGTTTATTAAGGGACAGTCTTTAAAATGCATGAATTCATTGCCTAAACTTTGTGCTTTCTAGCCTTTTCAGATGTATTGGTGCATGTAATCAATGTTCATTGCTTTGAAATTCCCTTTTATAACATTTATACAGTTTTTTAAACCTAAGTCCCATTACCTGTTAGAGTTAAGTCATTAAATGTGAGAATTCTGCTCTTAAACTTTTGATTTCTTGAGGTCATTTCTATGAAATGCTGTGATATTTGCCAGTCCCCTTTTTCTGTCCTCTGCACTGTCTCTTCTCTGCTCCCAGCCCTCACTGTACTTACCTCTGCTTTTGGTGCAGGCCCTACATAGCTTTGCACATAATGATTTCTTAACTATTTTTGTTTCTTTAAAATCTGTAGATTATTGTTAAAACAAAACTATATAACTATGTAAGATGTCAGTTCAAATTACAAAGGTAAACTTGAGATGAGAGATTCTCAAATTTCCAAACTATATGGGTAGGTTGATTCCCTAACTCGGCTATTGTGAATAGTGCTGTAATGAACATGGGAGTGCAGGCATCTCTTCCAACAAAGTGTTTTTACATCTTTTGGGTAAATACCCAGAAGTGGGATTGCAAGATCTAATGCAAATTTTAGTTTTAGTTTTTCAAGGAGCCTCCATATAGTTTTCCATAATGGCTATACTAATTTACGTTCCTACTGACAGTGTAGGAGGATTTCCTTTTCTCCTTATCCTCACCGACACTTATCTACTTATCTTTTGGGTTTTTTTTTTGGTTTCTTTGTTTTGATAACAGCCATTCTGACAGGTGTAAGAGAATTTCTCTTCATTTTGTGGTTTTAATTTGCATTTCCCTGACAATTAGTGATGTTGAACATTTTAAAAATATGCCTATCAGCCATTTGTATGTCGTCTTTTGAGAAATTGCTATTCAGATCCCTTGCCCGTTGTTTAACTGGGTTTTTTTGTTTGCTTTGCTTGCTGTTGAGTTGTTTGAGCCCCTTATGTATTTTGGATATTAATCCCTTATCAGATGTATGGCTTACAGATATTTTCTCCTAATCCATAGGTTGTCTCTGTACACTGTTAATTGTTTCCACTTAGATGTGGAATATAAAACTCCTAGAAGCAAGGAGTAGAATGGTGGTTATGGAGGTTGAGGAGGATGGGGAGAATGAGTAGGGAGGTGATGGTCAAAGGATACAAAATCTCAGTTAAACAGGAAGACTGTGTGTTTTTTTAGATCTATTGCACAGAGTGGTGAATATCATTAATACTATTGTGCATTTGAAAATTGCTAAGTGAGTAAATTTCAAATGTTTTCACTCCAAACATGTTAAGTCTTTGAAGTGATGGATATATTAACTAGCTTTATTTAATTCTTCTACATTGTATTCATAAATCATAACACTTTGTACCCCATAAATATCGATACTTATAAGTTGTCAATGTATAATAAAAATAAAAAGTAAGAAAACAAATGGGAAGGATATAAACTGGAAATAAAATAGGAACAATAATAATATAAACAGTAAGAAACTGAAGTTGAGCTGCTTTGCACATTGGCATAAATCTTGATCTTTTTTATGGTTTGCGTAGATTAAAGGGGGGTGACTCAGGTGCTGCTGCTACTGACGCCAGTGACATTTAGTACTAAGAATAATGAAACGTGTGAAGGGATTTAATATGTGCGTTTGAATGACTAGATATACATTTGAGGAGAAGCTCAGGACTTTCTATATTTACACTGCAAGTCTAGACCTGCTGTTCAGTACAGTAACCCCATGGCTGTTGGGCCCTTGAAATGTGGCCGCCATAGCCACATGTTAAATTGATACATTTTTGGATATATTGAGTTATATAAAATATACTATCAATACTAATTTTTACATGTTTGTTTCATAAAACATGGCTGCTAGAAAAACTAAGATTACATCTGTGACTCAGTGCGCCTTTCTATCAGATAACATCTTTCTAGCTGTTGATCAGGAGGAAGGCTTGGCTCTGAGCCAGCATAGCTTTCACATCCTTCTCTTTGTTAAGGACATTCTTAAGTTTTGATCCTACTGTTAGTACCTAAAGGTGATTAAGTCTGAATTTCAAGACTTGTGTATGCTTTTTTTTCTGATTGATTTTTAAAGGTTTAATATGGCTTCAGTGTAAGACTTACTACATTAGATATTTTCTTGCTCTGAAAATATACAGTGTACAATTTGAGGAAATGATAATCACTCCATTAGCCTGACAGAAATTAACAAAAATTTTTTTCTGCAGTATTTTATACTACAGCCCATAACAGGCTCATCTCTATGGAGGATAAGAGTTGTTATTTTTGATTGATAAAAAGTCCTTATTTTAGCCTCTTTACTATTTTTGATGTGTTTCTTTGTCTTTGCAAAGAAAATTGAAGCAGTGATATTTCATTTGTGATGAATTTGGAGGCTTATATTTTCCCATGTTGGTAAATTCAGCACTACTTTGGAATGCTGTAACTTGGTATCTATTTAAACCCAAACATAAGCACACACACAATATACCATTAATTTTGGATGTCAACATATTTTTTAGTTTGGCTTTTGTCAGTCTCTGAAGATTTTTTTTTAATTAGCAGGTTTTTTTTTTTAGAGCAGTTTTAGGTTCACAGTAAAAATGAGAGGAAGGTGCAGAGACTTCTAGTACAGTCCCTGCCCCCACATGCACAGCTTTCCCTCCTATCAGCCTCCTCCACCAGAGCGTAACCAGTTGTTACAGTCAATGAACCTATGTTGACACATCATCATCAGCAAAAGTCCATAGTTTACATCAGGGCTGACTCTTAGTCTTGTGCATTCTATGGGTTTGGACAAATTCGTAATGCCTTGCATCCATTATTGTAGTATCATACAGAGTAATTTGATTGCGCTAAAAATCCTCTGTACTCTGCCTATTCATTTCTCCCTTTCCCCACTCCCTGGCAGCCACTGATGTTTTTACTGCCTCCATATAGTTTTGCCTTTTTTCAGAATGTCATGTAGTTGGAATCCTACAGCCTTTTCAGATTTGCTTCTTTCACTCAGTAATATGCATTTAACTCTCTTCTATGTCTTTTCATGGCTTGATAGTTCATTTTTTTAAAAAATGCTGAATTATATTCCATTATCTGGATATATTACAGTTTATTTAACCATCCACCTACTGAAGGATATCTTTGTTTCCAAATTTCGGCAATTATTAGTAAAGCTGCTGTAAACATCTGTGTGCAGTTTTTAGTGTGGATGTGAGTTTTCAGTTAATTTGGGTAAATATCACAGAGTATGGTTGCCAGATCTGATGGTAAGAGTATGTTTAGTTCCTCTTGCTCCACATCCTCAGTATCATTTTGTGTTGTCATTGTTCTGGATTTGGGCCATTGGGTATGTAGTGGTGGAGATTGTTTTACTGTGACTAGATCAGGGGTTCAGTTGGAGTTCTCTTGTCCCAGTGGATGCTGTTCCTGGAGGGCTGAAGTATGTTCTTGGTGTTCTGAGATGGACAGCAGTTGCTTTTGTGGTGGCTACTGAGGGATAAGAGAAGATGACAGATTAGAGGACGGGGCATCAGCATTCCATCTAAAACTGTAAGCTGAGGACAGCTTTGCCCTATGCAAGTACCTAGGTTTTAGTGCAGGCTGTGGGTCTAGCAAATGAGAAAGTGGGAATGCTGAGACTAAGCGGGAGAAAATTGAATCCAAACTCTAATTATCTGGGAAGCAGCCTTTGCTCTGTTTGGTGGTTGATTCATTCTGACTATGGTTTCCAAGTTGTACTGGGGAGTGTGTGTGTGCGTGTGAGTGTGTGAGTGAGTGAGGTAGGGGAATATGGGTTACCTCAACATGCAGCTTTTGTTTTCTGATAGCAGCTTGTGTAACCAGCTGTCAGATGGAGGGGCCTCATTAGCGGAGCAGATTCCTGGGAAGGTATTACAAGGAAACAGAAGCTGCCAGAACTTGGTTGGCCTGAAGAGGCACCCACCACTCGGCAGGTGTTCTGCTGCTCCTCCTCCTCTTGACCGGAGAGAGAACGTGCTCTCTCCTGAACAGAGCAGTTGAGCGGAGCCAGTATCTCCCCTGTGTGACCTCTGGCTGTAAGTACAGACGGGGAACTCCATTCATAACCTGGTGCTGGATGCGTAAGCATGGGCAGGTCAGTTGGAGTCTGCCAGTCACTGACCTTACCATCCTCTCCCCACTGTGATGAAATGCTTCCCATGGCGAACCTACCTCTTTGTCCCATTTCTGATGCCATTAGGACTTGCTCGCTGGGAACCTCTATTCTCGCTTTCTCCTGCCAGGCTCCTCCTGTGGTCTGTCCTATCCTGGACGCCTCAGCCAGCCCTTTTGGGGTCAGGTCCTCCTAGTCCTGAGCTATTTCTGCAGCATTTTCAAGCTGTGAATACCCCTAATTATGGTCTTCATGCCCCATTGGTGTCTGCTAAGCCCATTCCCCCCATCTTCCACCCCCCACTTAGATCCTGGCCTGGGTTGTCAGGCTGTCCCTTGTGTCTGGTCTCACTCTCATGCTGTCTTTTGGTGTCTGGTGCACACCAACCTTCATATAAGTAAGTAGGCACATTTGGAGATGGGAAAGTGTCTTCTGAAAAGCAGGTAGCTCTTCACACCACTGGTTCTGAGCATCCTGCCCAGTTTCTGCTCTGTGTGCTGTGACCCTGGGGGTCAGAGAGGACTGATTGCATTCTGGAACATTTGCCTTTTCTGCCAGCTGGTTCTGGGATGGTTTCCTGCTTTGCCGGTAGTTGGTGTACTTGACTGTTCCATTTTAAGCCCTTTGGATGGATTCCTTCGTTGGGCTGGTACTTGGAGACATCACTTTTCTAGTGTGTGTGGCCATCTGTCCAGGTCATTATAACTCACTAAAAGGGGAAAAAATTGTGAGATTATATTCAATGAGGGAAGTGGAATTGCAGTTGCCTTTGGAAGGAGACAGAGGTAGAGAGAGAGCTTGGGTGTTAAATGTTCAAAGCACAGTTCTTGTTAAAAGGTGCTACAGGATTCCAATCCTGTGGCCAAACTGCGTATGGGATTCCATGCTTCCGAGAGCTCACAGAACTGTGGCTCAGGGGTTCAGTGATGAAACTTGGGCCTACCTACGCAGATGTGCATGGATGAAAAGAGCTCTGATTTTATGTTTAATCTTTGCTGTCTCTGATAGTTGTTGAAGGAGGAGGAAATAGTTTCACTAAGAACTAAGATTATGCAATGAGAGAAGAAAGAGTAGGGAGTGAGGAATGAGAAATATAATGGTAGAGAATTTTCTTTTTCTTTTTGTTTTTTTGCTTATTTGAAGAGAATTAATACTTCTTGAGTCCCAGGCATTTACTAAGTGCTCTCTCTCTCTCTCGATATATATACATATATATGTATGTATATATATACGCACACACATATATGTATATATAAGAAATGTATATATATCTATCTTTAATTTGCACAACTGCCTTATAAAGTTGGTTTTAATGCCTCCATTGTATAAAAGTATATTGAAAGCTTCAGACATATTTATCAACTGTTCCCCGAATCAGGTTTTGGTCAATTTTATATTTGCTAGGGTTGTACACCTTCTTTCTCCCTTTTCCCTCCCTCTCTTCTTTTCTTCAAAAAGTGTTTATTTTGCACCTTGTTAGCACTCAGTTCTATACTAGGTACTGTTCAACTCAATAGGGATAAACCTCATAGCACATCCTGATATGAATCGACTATATATTTTTTAAATTTTAAAATTTCAAATAATGTTAGATTCATAGAGACAAAGAAGTGCTGTGCATCCACCCTTCGGCTCTCCCAGGTTTAACATTTTCCACGACTGTGGTATAATCTCAAAACCAGGGCAGTAACATTGGTACAATCTAGGGAGCTTATTCAGATTTCCCCAGTGGTGCACACACCCATTCCGTGTGTCAGTTTTGTCACATGCATCGCCTTGTGTACTTACCCCCACGATGGAGAGACTCTACTGTGCAGTCACCAGAAGACTCCTTCATGTCACTCTCTTACAGCCACACCATCCTCTCTCCTCCATCTCTAATCCCTGACAACTCTGTTCTTGATCTCCATAATTTTTTTTATTTTATAGATGGTTCTCTTTTTTTTTTTTTTCCTGTGTCAACTTTTTAAAAAAATTTCAGAATATCACGGGGGTACAAATGCTTCGGTTACGTAGATTGCCTTTGCACTGCCTGAGTCAGAGCTACAAAGGTGCCCATCCCCCCACACAGCACACACTACACCTATTAGGTGTGAATTTACCCATCCCTTCCTCCCCGCTCCCACCTTCCCAACACCTGGTGAACGTTACTTCCATATGTGCACATAAGTGTTGATTGAATAGTACCAATTTAATGGTGAGTCCATGCGGTGTTTGTTTCTCCATTCTTGTGATATTTTACCCGGAACACTGGGCATGGATGGTTCTTAATGGAATCATACAATATACATCCTTTCAAGATTGGCTCCCCCCAGTGATACTTTGTTTCTTCTTATTGCTCAGTCATCCGTGGTATGGGTGCACCATAGTTTGTTTTATCATTCACTCATTGAGGAATGTTTGGGTAGTTTCCAGTTTGGAGCTATTACACATAAAGCTGCTATGAACATTTGTGTACAATTCCTGTGTAAAAAAAGAGATTAAATTCTTCTGACATATGTCCTAAAATTCATTTGCACTGAAGTATGAAAAAAATCATCATATTGTAGAGGAAGTTTGATAGCCTTAGGGAGAAAACTCAGTTAGAACTTAATGATTGAGGTTGTTTTTCAGCAAATATAATCTTTAAGCAACATCATGGGTCATAAGAGATTTTGACCATTGCAAGCTGTGCATTAAAGCTTTCACTAATCCCACTGGCTTTTATACTGATTTTGTTTTATCTGTCTTATTCTAGAGTTAACATTTCTGCTAGGACCAGTTCTGTGGCAGTATGTCCTATTTCTTAGTTCTTTAATGGCAATAACTTAGCCATAAAAGCCAACAGGATAGGACTTGATTGACAGATATGTTGGCCAGTCTTTGATGTGTGTATGCATTAAATGGTGGGAAGCAAATAGGAAAGAGGAAGTGCTGGAGCAAAGCCTTTTTTGGTTTGCTTTTAAATGTTAAAATATATCAGAAATAAGAAAGAGAGGCAAAGAAAGCAAAATTACACTGGATCGTTATGTTGGTAATAGGAAAATAACAAACTATTTCGTATTGATTTCCCATATCCCTGGGATTAAAATGCAAAAGACTGTGAGATTATTAAAATTCTATCAGTTCTTTTATTCAAGAAGATCTAATTTGGTGGAAGAAGGCTTTCCCATGAGTTCCTTTACAGAGATAGAAGTGTAATTTGCAATTGACATTAACAGATGATTATAGAAACCATAATCATATTCTTCTTTTATCTTTAAAGTGTCAGGCCTAAGCTAATTCATTTGTTTGTTTATTCATTCATTCATTTCTTCATTCATTCATTCATTCATTCATTCATTCAAATGTTCTCCTAAGTAATTACTAATGTATCTGCTTATAATCCTAGATACTAAGGGGGCCCCATTTCATATTCCAGGTTCTCCGCAAACCACTTTCTTTCCCATCACCCCATGATTTCCCATGTTTATGACTTCTGTTTGAAATTATACTTGTCCCTTATGATCACTTGTCTAAAATCTACCTATTCTTCAAAGATCACTTCAAATATTACCTTCTCTCTGAACTTGCTCCTGATTTTTCCTAGCTAGAAATTATGTAACTTTCTTTTAATTTTCTCCAGTGTTGTATCTGTGACCCTTTAATATTTTCTATGTTGTATTATGGCTATTTATATACATTTCACATCTTTGCTACTCTGTTGTTAATTTCTTGAGTGCTGGATTCACATTTGATTCTTCCTAATGTTTACTTGTTCTCTTCTTCCTTCTCTTCCTCCCATCCCACTTTCTTCTACCTTTTCTTCCCCTTCTCCCTCTGTTCATTTTTTTCCTCTGTTCTAATGTTTATTTTTATTTTTATTTTGGAGATAGTATCTTGCTCTGTCATCCAGACTAGAGTTCAGTGGTGTGATCGCAGCTCACTGCAACCTTTTGAACTCCTGGGCTGCAGTCATCCTCCAGCTTCAGCCTCCTGAGTAGCTAGGACTACAGGTGTGTGCCACCACACCCAGCTTTCTAGATATTCTTTAAATATATATTGACCATCCACTATGTGCCAGGCATTGTAAGAGGAGCTTTGAGTAGAAAGAATTGAAATAGGTACTAGGTTCCTGAGGCAACTTGATTATATATTTAAACATGAGGAGTTAAAATAAAATCTTCCTGATTGTTAGATTGAGACACCAAGGACATCCTAAGAGAGAGTATTAAATATTCCTTTTCAGAAATTAAAGGCAACTATATTTTTCCTGAGAGAGGAGCATGTAATTATAGTCTACCTTAATGGCAGGAGACTGACTAGGACCCATTTCAGTTTTAGATCCAGGACTCTGTGAACCTAAGGGAAATTATAGTGTTCTAGGTTTTGTTGACAGACATCAACTGGGTGTCAGCTGATGACGTAAACTGAAAATGTCAGAGTAAGACATGACTGGAATTCAAATTATGTGTTGAAATAACTTTCATTGGTATGCGCAAAATGCTTGAGCTGAGGAATACAGCACTGAAATATAAAAAAAATATTAAGAAGGCAAGTGGAAGTAGAGAGTATTTGGTTTGCTTATCACTTCCTGTGTGGTACCAAATTTTGTGACTTGTTCCACAACTGAGGTACTTGATACGTGGTAAATGAGAATGCCATCCTCTAATTTTTCTCTGCCTTTCTCCCTTCTCAAAAAAGTTATTGTGAAAAGAACATACTTGAAGCTGGGAACTTCCACTGAGCATAATCTCTTTAGAGAGAAGTCAGCAAAGTGGGAATTTGTAGAAAAAGGTCTACGAAGCTGCCAGAGCCCAGTGCCCTGGATTTTAAGGAAAAACTATAAAGAGTCTGATGGAGTTCATTTCCATACTATAAAATCCCTGGGAGACTTATTTTTTTTTTTAAATCAAATGTTCTACGAATGTAGGAATATCAAAGAGAGGGCTCAGAAATCACTGGAGCAGGGCGGCACTTAGTGGCCAGCTTCATTGGGGATAAAACATCAGTTCTCCTGATGGCCCCAGTAGAACTTGATCATGGTTTTATTAGGAAGGAGGGTGAATTGAGGAGCTGTCCCTCCAAGGCATTTACATAGCCTCTGCAGATGTTAGTTTTGTGGAATTTCTATCCTGTATATGGTTTGTTTCTGTAGCAAAGCATCTGGCAGCAGAGAAATATGGGTGCCCTGTGTCACAGGTCACAAGAATTTTACCAGACTGATGGTCTAGGAACTACTGAAATGCAAAACACGGCTTTGAATTTTATGTTCCTGGCAATCGCGATGAAAACAAGCACTATATGATCTCTCCGTCATCGGGAAGAGTTTGATTTGCTCCTAAGAGTAAAATTTAGATTTGTGTAAAATTTGTCTGTCACAGACTGAGCTCTTTTGGGCCTTGTTTGAATACAGTTTATCCCTGTACAGATTGCCAGGATTTGAGGCTCTAGTGTGCTTTTCAGAAAAATATAACTGCAGTTCTATACAAAATGTCTTTATTCCCTAAAAAGTATCTGTGTATTTTTCTGTCTTAATTTTAAAGTGTCTCCACATTGCTGTGTTTCAGGTCTGTGGGATTTGGTTTCAGTGGACAATTTTGAGAAAAGGACATATTATAACTTTGGTATTTTGGAAGTAATTTTATATGCTTACTATCTCAGAAAAATGAATTCAGAATTTATAAAATTAATTTGCCTCCTTTTTTTTTGCCTACAGAAAAATAAAGGAGGAAAAAATACAGAGAAGTTCTGTATATCTATTTTTGGTTATTTTTCAGGTTTAATTAAGAGATTCAGAAATTTTAAGTGCATTGGTGGGTACACTGCCTAGGGGTTGTTGGTCACCTATAGGCTAGGACAACTGTTCCTCCAGTTTGCTTTTAGTACATTAGCATACTACAAAATAATTATAAACTAACATTTGCATTGTACTTTTTGAGACCTCAGATTTGGCTGATAGATTAGCATTTTCTTTTTACTCCTTGCCTTTTTGAACCTTATCAAAGCCCTATCCAACTCAGTGATTCTCTGCTCTCCTGAGATAAAAGGATTTCTTCATTTGCACTGTGAGCTATAGCCATTTTGAAATACTTGTATCCACAAATGTTCCTGGCCATGTTTCTATTCTGTGCATTTGATTTCTCCTCATCTGTAAAGCTTGTATTCCTGGAATCACTCTGCCCTGGAGCCTGCCCATTCTGTCTGTGCAGAAGTACATGCTCCTCTTCTGGGCTCAGAGCTCCCAGTGTAGACCTCACTAGAGTCACTTACCACATGGTCCTGATGTTGCTTGAGTTCTTTTGTCCCCTGCCCAACTAGGCTTTCTTTAGGGCAGGGTATCTGTTGGCTTCTTTATACCCCAGTGCCCAGGACAGCCCTTGGCATATGGCCTTTCCTCAGTAATCTTGGAATAAATGCACATTGAATCAGGTGCACAAAAGAGTTAGGATGTCTTGAGGCTAAGGCTTTAGGGTTGACCCTGGGTCACAAGCTGACCCCTGTAGGCAGAAAGCAGATCTCTTGAGAGGCTGAGGGACCTGGATTGGGGCCTCCATGGCCTGAGTTCCTAGTGTTTTATACCTATGTATCCAACCTAGCGTCTTCACTTAGAAGTCCCATAGGCACCTCAACTTAGTAAATGCAAATGAAATCTATCTAAAATCTTTCATTTGAGATTTGCTGCTTTTGCATGTTTCCTATTTCAGTGAGGAGCCTCATTATTATCCAGTTGCCAAAGCCACAGATATGGGGGTCATGCCTCCCTCCTCCTGTTTCTTTTTGCCATTACAATCTCAAAGTTGTATCTGTTCAATTTGTGAAATGTTTCTTGACTCTAGTGGCCTTTGTCTTGTCTATACAGTCAATAGCACGGTTCAGGCTATTATTTCGTCCTTGGTGGTCTCCAAATTTATGTATGTTTTGTTTTCACTTTCTTGATGGTACCCTGTGAAGCACAAAGGCTTTTAATTTTGATATTGACCTATTTATCAAGTTTTTCTTTTGTGGCTTATGCTACTGATGTGGTATCTAAGAAATCAGTGCCTAATCCAAGGTTACAAGGATTTACTCTTACCTTTTCTTCTAAGAGTTTTATAGTTTTAACTCTGACATTTAGTCTATGACCCATTTCGAGTTAAGTTTTGCATATGCTATAAGGTAGTGGTCCAGCCTCATTCTTCTGTGTGCAGATACCCAGTTGTCCCAGCCAGCACCGTTTGTTGAAAGGACTATTATTTTCTCATTGAATTATCTTGGCACCCTTGTCAGCGTCAAGATATTTTTGTCTTAATTGTTGTCGGTATTATTGCTTGTCATATAAGTAATACATGTTAGAAAATAATAATAATTAACCATTATTGAGCTGACTAGGTGTTAGGCACTGTACTAGAAGTTCTACCATTTACCATTCCCAGTAGCTCTATGAGATTAGCACTGCTCTTATCTTCATTTTACCGATAAAGAAACAGAGGCTTGGAAAGATCAAATAACTTGAAAAAGGTCACATAGGTGGTGAGTGTTGGAGGCAAGCTGACTGTAGAGCCTGTGCTCTTACTTATCAGGCTGTGCCTGACTGTGTCTTGTTTATAGGAGACACAAAATGTTAAAATAGCCAAAATTCTATTGTCCGGAGACATACTGTCAACATATTCATGTATAGCTTTCCAATCTTTGTTCTGTACAATGAATGTTATACCTGTGGGATCAGACAAAATATACATTCTTGAAATGGTTTTATTTACTTTATTTACATAGCATTACTGACTTTCCTTGCTCATAAATCTACATCTAAAGCATCATTCTTAATGGCTGCATGATATTCTATCTCATGTCCACACTATCATTGATTTAACCAATCTTCTATCATTAGGCAGTTAGGTTGCTTTTGAGTTTTTAGATTATAAACAGTGCTCTGATGCACATATCTTTGGACACACTTCTTTTTGTGTATTTTCCATTCTTTTCCCTTATGACAAGGGAAAAATTCCTCTAGTGGAAATTTAAAAAGTATGGAAAAAATTTAAAGCTTTTGATACATATTGAAAAATTGTTCTCAGGGAAGTTTCAACATGCTTATCATTAAAATTTTATATTTTATGTCTGATAGGTGACTCTGAAACTATATTGCTGTAGTGTGCATCTCTGATTATGAGTGAGATTGAGAAAATATCGATGATTATAATTTTCTTCCATGAATTACCCATTCATATTTTATGCGTATTTTCATGCAAGAGCTCTTTACACACTAAAAATATCAATCTTTGTCTTTTTTCTTTGCATTTCCCCCTACTTTGTCATTGTTATTTACATTTTTTTAATACATAGAAGATTTAACTTTCTAGGTAGCAAAATTTATCAGCAAAATATATATTGATCTTTTTCTTTGGGGCATCTTTGTGTTTAAAAATGAAAGATCAGAATATTGTTTCTAGCTCCTGGCTTTCATGAGCTGGGTTTGAGAAGAGATAGGGGAGAAATATGAGAAATCATAGAAATTTCCCTTTTTATTTCCCCTGATTGTTTTATCTTAAACCTAGATTGTCTTCAGTCCCTTAACTTACAGGGGAGTAAAGCATTAACTTAAGCATTTGGCATTAAAAATGCTAGTAGTGAGGCAGGCTGGGATGGAGACTGAGCATCTCCTCCAAATTGTGTGTTTTTCAGCAGTGTTTTGCTCCCTGTGGTTTTTACTCATTTAAGTTTGTTCCAAGCATTTATACATGATATTTTGTAACCCAAATGACTTAATGTATATGAGATTGTATAGCACTATTGATTAGAAAAATTACACACTGCTTAGTCAGGGTTAAAAAAGACTCTAATATATTTCTTTAAGATACAGTAAATAAAAGTTCTTGAAGGTATACACTTAACAAACCAGATTTGTGGGCATTAAAACTATGTTACTTTTTTTAGAAACCACTGCTGTGATGCTGTGATCTTTTGAGTCCGATTATACCACAAGTTTTTTGTTTTGTTAACCATATAGCTTTTAAATGTTTTCAAACTATCTTCTTACTGACTTGACATTTAATGCCTTTGGCCTGTGAATTTTCCTTATTTCATTTTCCAAGGTTGTAGCAAAATGCTTTTGTATCTTGCCTTTTTACCAATTATTACAGTGCTTCAGGGTGTTTTTGCAGGTCTGGTCTTCCACCCACATATTATGAGGATGCTGCCTATACTAGTATCTTCTCTTTGCACAACTCCACAGGTTCCATGTGGTCTTTGACAGGGGACAGCTCATTGAGGCTCTCTTTGTTGTCTTTCTTGAGGGTCTAAGCTAAACAGAACTTACATAAAAAGACCTTTAAGTTGAAAATTTTGGGAGGAATGTGTGTGTGTGCGTATTTTAAAACTGGATAGTGGCTTTGCCAGCTGTAGCTGAGGAAGGCCAACACGTGTATAAGGAGTGTTATTTTGCTGAGATTGTGTAATCATTTAAGCCCACTGTGTTTATAGCAGGGGAGGCCACAACTCACGTTTGAAAATATGATTTTAGGTGATCAGAAAAGCTTACTTTGGCTTTCTGCTAGTCTACTTTTTGATTTACCAGAACTTATTTCCATGACCACTGTCTGAAACACTGAATGACAAGGTAGAGAAGACTCAGCTTTCCAGGTTCAAAAAGTGTGGGTTGTAGCTCTTGGCTTTCAAATTAGTGTGTACAGGTAGTTAGAACATAAGAATGAGTGACTTTATTATTGTTGTTATTAATAGCTACAGTTGATTATCTCCTATTTCCAGAAATCGGATTAGTTGTTAGTTGATACCCACAATGACCTTGTGAAATGGGTGTTATCATTTTACAGCTGGAAAGTGTGAAGCTCAATGATAACTTGCAAAAGATAACAAAGCCAGAAAGAGATAGAGCCAGGACTTGAAACAGTAGGCTATCTGACTAGGAAATGCATATTTTAAAATAAGCTTTACTGAGTTCACATACAATAAATAGTGCGTATGTGAAGTGTGCAGTATGATAAGTTTTGACATATGTGTGCACCAAAACCATCACTTCATTCAAGGTAAAGAACAAATCCATCGTCTCCAAAGGTTTCCTCTTGACCTTTTTTAATGCCTTCCTCTCGCAATATGCCTATCCCCCAGCAACCAATTATCTGCTTTCTAGCACTATAGGTTATTTTGTATCTTCTAGAATTTTACATATATGGATTTATATAGTGTACTTTATTTTAGATGCTTTCTTTCACTTTTGAGAGTCATGTATGTTATTGCATGCATCAATGGTTCTCATGTTATATTGTGGACTACTATTATATGGGTTATATACCACAGTATTTTATTTATTCACTGTTTGTGGGCATTTGGTTTGTTTTCAGTTGGGGCTATTACAAATAAAGTTGCTAAGAATATTCATATGCAAGACTTTCTGTGGACATAAGCTTTCACCTAAAAGTAGAATGGCTACATCGTATAGTAGCTGCATGTTTAATGTTTTAAGAAACTATGAAACTTTTTTTCCAAATTTGTGCCATTTTACATTCCCATCACTAGGGTATAAGAGTTCTAGTTGCTCCATATCCTCATCAACATTTGGCATGATCAGTCTTTTTAATTTTAACCATTCTAATAGGTAAAAAGAGGTTTCTCATTTTGACTTAATAATTTCTATTTCTGTAACATCTAGTGATGTTGAGTCACATGTTTTCATGTGCTTATTTGCCACCTACCATGTCTTCTTTTGTAAAATATCTGTTCAAATCTTTTGCACATTTCAAAAATTGTTAATTTATTACTGAATTTGAGTTTTTGTATATTTTAAATAAAAGCCATTTATCAGACATGATTTGAAAATATTTTCTTGTAGTCTGTGACTTGCTTTTTATTTTTTTAACACTGTCTTTTGAAAAACAGAATGTTTTTAATTTTAATAAAAGTCTAATTTATCAATTTGTCCTTTTTGCGGTGCGTTAGGTATTTGTTATGGGTTGAATTGTGTCCTCCTAAAAATGATGGAGACCTAATCCCTTGTACTTCTGAATGTAACCTTATTTGGAGATAGGGTCTTTGCATAGGTAATCAAGTTAAAATGAGGTCATTAGGGTGGACCTAATCCAGTATGACCAATGTCCTTATAAAAAAGGGAAATTTTAGACACAGACATGCACAGAGGGAAGACTTATGTGAAGACATAGGGAGAAGATACCCATCTTCAAGCCAAGGAAAGAGGCCTGGAACAGGTCCTTCTTTCTAGTCTTTAGAAAGAATCAACTGTGCTGAGACCTTGATTTTGGACTTCTAGCCTCCAGAACTGTAAGATGATACATTTCTGTTGTAAGCCACCCAGTTTGTGATACTTTGTTATGGAAGACGTAGAAAACTAATACAGTGTCACAAAGACTTTCACCTATATTTTCTTTTGGAAGTGTTGTGGCTTTAGGATTTATGTTTAGGTCTGTGATCCATTTTAAGTTGATTTTTGTGTGTGATGGGAAGTATGAATTGAAACTTAATTACATGTGGATATCTAGTAGTTCCAGCCCCATTTGTTGAAAAGAGTATCCTTTCTCCACTGAATTGCTATTTTGACTTTGTTGAAAATTAGTTTTCTATACATTTATGTCTATACAGATGTATAGATGTTCTGTTCCATTGATTCTATTTGTCTATCTTAATGCTAATACTAAACTGTCTTCATTACTGTAGCTTTATACTAAGACATGAAATCAGGTTGTATTAGTCCCCTATCTTTGTTCTTTTTCAAAATTTCTTTGGATATTTTGGGTCCTTTGCATTTCCTTATGAATTTTAGAATCAGTTTGTCAGTTGCTATACTTGGATTGTGTTGAATCTATCGATAAATTTGGGGTGACATCTTAACAATATCACATCTTTTGACCATAAAACAGTATATCTTACCATTACTTTAGGTTTTCTTTAGTTTGTCTTACAACATTTTGTAGTTTTCAGTATACAGGTCTTGACAATCTCTTTTCAGATTTATTACTAAGTGTTTTGTATTTTGATATTATTATAACTTCAAATTTCTGATTGTTCATTTATAGTATACAGAAATACAATTGATTTTCACATAATGATCTCAGATCCTGCAAGCTTACTAAACTAATTGATTAGTTCTTTCAGCCTTTTGGCAGATTGTAGCTAAAGGGTGGCTGAGCCAAGATGTAGACCTGCCCTGGCTGACTCCCTAGATCAAGCACTTTGCAGCATGACACCCTTCTTTTTGACTGTCTTTAGTGGCTTCATGGGCCACAATTTCTCCTTCTTTCTCATTTCTTTTTGGCCGTAAGTGCACCACATTGCCAACGTCAACCACATTTCTCTTCCATACCCAACTTATCTCTTTATAGAATTCCATCATGTTTTTGTTTCCTGCTGTGCTTATAACTAGAAGGAAAACATTTTCAACATTGAGCTTTTATACTTCTAAGGAAAATGGTACCAACCCATCTTGTACTGCCAGTACCAACTGTAGATGATGGGCCTGGCGTTGGAGCCCTACTGGGACAAGGCATCCGTCCCATGTCTACTGGTGGTGTCTGAAGGATCTGAGACCCAACTCATGGCTTATTTCCCCCGTTAACATCCACTACTATAGAAGCATTTCATTTCTTTTACTCTTATATTCTGTATACCCTTCACTCCTAATTGTATAGTGTGGGAGAGGATTTTGTATTTTAAGATAATCAAGACAGTTTTCCCGAATTGATCAGCCAATGCAGAGAACATTAATTCTTCTGTAGAGCAGAGCGTTGTTCCTATAAAGTGAAACTGCTTTACCAAATTAACATGCCAGGAAAACAAGGGGAGAGTCATTTCAGACAAAGAAGTAGAAATCAATTACCTGTAAAAGTTTAAACAGTATTTTTTTAGGTGATTTTTTTTCCAGATTAAATAAATGGAACTCCTGTGCCTTTTCTTACCCGATCAGCTTCAGCCAGAGCCAGTGGAACCAAGAAAGGGACAATAGACCTATTATTGATCTGCAAGAAGAAAATGCCACTGAAGAAAGGCAGTAATGACATTTTAAAGAGGTGACTTCAAAAATGTTTTTCATGAATGCATTAAGATATCTCCTGTTGTACTGAAAAAATCTGATTTAAGTCTGGCTTGAATATTTAAGTATGTCTGTAGGTAACAATTTGTCCAAAAAAAAAAAAAGTGCTTACTGCTGCAGGTACTGAATTTGTGCAAAATCTCTTTAAAATAGCCGCATTCAAAAATGTCAAATTAGCAGTACGCTAGAAGCAATTCTTTAAACTCTGACTTTATGCTTAGTGGTGAAGTGTTTGCTTTGCCTTACACCCTTTAAACACACAGCCAGTTTTGTGTGGCTCCTTTGAGTGTGGTGGGAGGAACCCTCTTTTTTATACTTAAGTGAAGAGGCAGATGAATGGGGAGTGGGAAGAACACAGTTAAAATTCTGGATCTGGTGCTCACGAATTGTGAGGTTAGGGTGATTTCTCATCAATTTTTCTGTCCAGTTGCGAAGATGAAATATATGATGTAAGTGGGGCCGTGCATGGAACAATGGTGAGCGTTCCTGACCAAAGATTTTCATTAATCTAGTCTAATTCTGTGGAGTTTAGTGTTTTCAAGGTTCTCTGTAATCTACAAAGTGCTGTGGATCATCAGTAAAACATTGGTAATAGTGGTAGACCGTAGGATACACACTTTGAGGCCAGGGAAGCAATGCTTTTATATATCATCATCTTCCATAGATGCTGGCACCAGTATGAACTCATAATATGTGTCAAATAAAGAAATGCTGACTAACGGAAATCAGAAGAGACCTCATTTTTCTCTATCTAGAATTCTATATGAATGACTCTCTGAATATATTAAGAAGTGTGTTCTGTTCTCAGTAATTAGGTATTAAAGAGAATTAACCTATTACATGTATTTGGACTCTTTCTATGGCATGTGATAGAAAAACCATCTTAACTTAGTATAAGAAATAAAACGATGGTTTATTAACCAATGAGCTTGAGAATCTGAGAGTCATTGGATTTAGATGTAACTTGATCTGGGTGTTCTGATGAAGGCATGGAGACCTGGGATGTCTCACTCCATCATCCCACATCCCTCCTCTGTAGAGGCTTCGTTCTCTGGCCAGGCTTATCTATTGCAGCTAGGTCTCACATGAGTTCAGTTCCACCAGGAAAAAAAAATGTCTCTAGTACTCTTGCACAAATCCTAGGACTCATTTGGACTGGAGGAGCTTAGGCCACACATCCATCCCTTAATAGTTCCTCTGGAAGGGGAGGAGGTTTGATGTGCACACTGACCCAGGTCTGGGTCAGGCTTCCCTCTTGGAGCTGGGAGTAGAGTATTCTCAAAGCTGATGGCCTGAGAATAAGGGATGAGATTAGTATTCTACTGCCAAGGAAAGGGGGCATGGACACCAGGTGGCCAGTGTATGGTGAGTGTCTACTCCAGCTACTGACCCCTAGGCCTTTGTAGCTCACTCCTCCACAAATGAAGGTTAGAGAAGGGATATTATTTTTAATAAGATAATGAGAGTTCCGAATAGTCAATTTTTTTTTTTGAGACAGAGTCTCAGTCTTTTGCCTGGGCTACATTGCCGTTGTGTCCTCTTAGCTCAAACTCCTGGGCTCAAGTCATCCTCCTGCTTCAGCCTCCTGAGCAGCTGGAACTATAGGCACATGCTATCATATCCAGCTAATTTTTCTATATTACTAGAAATAGGGTCTCACTCTTGCTCAGGCTGGTCTCGAACTCCTGACCTCAAGCTATCCTCCTGCCTTGGCCTCCCAGATTGCTGGGATGACAGGTGTGAGCCACCCCACCTGGCCTAATTTTGTTATATTATTTCTGTCTGTTTCCAGGTGTTTTGGGGGCCATTTTTGTTTACAGGCAATAAAACAAGAGAGACTTTCCCCAAATGTCCAGACTACACATAGGGCTCTGACAAGATCTTGCCAGTCACTGATCTAGGGAAGCAGGGATGCATGGAGTTGAGTTCAAGTTGTCTTAGCTGTGACCTTCTGCAAAACCGATCCATATGGCTCTTCTGCAGAGCTTCACATAAATATGTACAGAACAGCCACATTAAATTCTGTGCAGAGGGCAATCTTTGCATGGATGCCCCTTTCTCATTATCCATATAGCATCATCAGAAAGGCCTCTCTGATTCTGCTTAACAGCACATCATTATCTGAAATTAGCTTCTGTTTATTTACTTATTTTTTGTCTTCTCTCACTAACCTCTCACTAAACCTCATAAGAACAAATGTTTTTTCTGTCTTGTTTTATCAGTACAGCATCTAGAATCGTATGTAGCACATAGTCAGCACTCACTGTTCTAGGTGAATAAATGGCTTCTAGAACTATTTTTGTACTGCCTCTGTAGGTACCAACTGAGCTGTGTAAAAGAAGTTGGACTGAGTGATTACAATAGCTGAATCCAGCTGAATCCAGCCATAGCTGTGTTGTTATAATGGATAGGCCATGTGATGTAATGAAGTTATTAACTCCCAAAGTTTGTACTTTATCCAAAAGACACATTACTGGCTCTAGGCGAGGAAGGAATCTGGCCTCCATGATAGATGGGACTTACACTTAAAGACAATAAGCATCAAACTAGACAGTGTTTTATCTTGAACCACACAGTTGTATCTGAGGACAAACATCATTGCATTAAAGAAATGGAATAAGGTTTATTATTAATGTGCTCTTGGAGCTCACAGTCTCGCAATCTACTTGGCAGAAATGTTAAAGTAGTTATCTCATTCAAAGGATTTTACCATGTTTCTGGAAGTGAGTTAAAGTTTCCATTGTCAATTCCTCCATGCATGTCCCCCCACCCTAATGTGTGATTGGAACTGATTCCAGCGACAGCCTGTGTTAAAGGGCATCTGTGTTTCCTCGTTCTAGAAAGAACCTATTGGTTGGGTCTCGGAGTATGTCTGTGGTAGGCTGGACTCCTTGACAAATTGAATCCATTTGAGCAAATGTGTAGGCTTAACCTTTGCAGAAATGAAGTTAAATGAACATCAGAAACTATGGGGCTGATGGTTTAGTACATTAATAGACCTCAGAGCACAAGTTAGTTTTATTCATAGATATTACTTTGATGGTGATCATCAACAAAGTGAAAAGAAACTGAATTTCAGACTATTGCTTGCAGTTGTCACTCTGTGAGTCTAAATGATTTAAGATTTTTCATTCCATTAAGACATTTTTAAGAAACATGTAGATGGCACTTTCCAAATACTAAGTATTGAGGATAAGAATTGAGTAAGATGCAACTTGTTTTGGTTTCAGGAAACACACAGCGAGAAGGAAGAGAGACAGATTTGCACACATCTACTTTTATTATCTACGATAGATGGTACAATAGAAATTTGTGCAAAATATCGCAAGAGGTGGCAAATAATTCTTCTTGGAATGGGATGGGGTGTGTGTGTGTGTGTGTGTGTGTGTGTGTGTGTGTGTGTGTGTGTGTGTTTATTCTCTCCCTATGGCTTTTTTTTCTTGAATAATACTGGAAACGAAAAATGCAAAATTAACATTCATTGACTGCTTTTTATGTCAGGCACTGTTCTAATTACTTTATGTCTGTAATCTCATTTAACCCCCATTTTTACAAATGAGGAAACTAAGGCCCTTAGAGGATCAATAACTTGCTCAAGGTCATATGGTGGAGCCTGTATTCAACAGGCGACTCTTTTTAGCTGTCAGCCCTCCAGCACCACTGTGCCTCCTGCCTCCATGCATGTTAGCAGGACTCTCCTGCAAGTGCTCCCTGTGGATCCTTAGGAGTGGTTTTCTTTCCCTACAGGTTATTTTCTTTCTGTTTGGAGCCAATGAACATGTGTGTGTGCCCCAGGGTGACTTCACTAGTATCAGGGGAGGAACTTGCTACTTATGTGTACAGTGAAATGGTGTTTGCTGGTCTATTTTTGAAAGCTCACTTCTTAGTAGTTCCCATTGCAGTTCCCACTGGGTTCTCAGTATCAGTCTCTGGCATTATTAAGTCAGATCTGTTGTATTTTAAAGTGCTTACTACTGCTAATGGGAAGTTCTGCTTGGGAGCCTTGGAATTGGGATGTTGTCTGAGCTCCTTCCCCAATTTTTTGACTTTTGGCCACTCACATGATGCCACTGGGCCTCAGTTTCCTCATCTGCAAAATGGAGATAAGGATACATTTGCTCCCTCACCAATGGGGTCACTGGGCAGGGCAGTTATTGCTGTGAGTTTTGGTTAGTCAGTCTGCAAGGATGATCTCCTCTATGGGAGGTGCTGTACATGTCCTCATGGGACTCACAGCTTCACAGGGGAGATGCGATGTGCATAAATAGCCTTGATGCACAGTAACAATACAAATTATAATAGTAATGGCAATAGACAGCTGCCATTTGCCTACAACTTCTTATATATATCAAGAGTGCATACTTTTATTTAGGCATTAAAACCAAGATGGGTTAAAAAAATCATGTCATGTAGAAGTGTTCTGTAAAAGTAAAAATATTAAATATATTTAGAAAAAGTAAATAGAACCTGTATGAACCAAGGGGGGAGGGCATTGGAGCTCGAGCTAAGTGGCTTCGAAAAAGGACTCTGGTTCCAGGGTGTGAGACATCCCGGTGGATGATGGAGGCTGGAACGTGGCTGTGGGCGAGGCACTGGGTTCATGGAGTCTCATGGGACATGTGTGTCCAGGGCTCAGCTCGGACACTTGCTCTGTGGTGGAAGCGCTGCTTCCCACTCCTCTGGTTGTGTCTGAGGCTAGTGGGAGGGTGTTGCCCTGGTCAGGATTTGGGATCGGCCGGAGAACTAAGTGGGTCATAAGCAGATGATGACAGGGACCTGAGGGGCACGGGCTGCCATCGTGAGCTCCAGGCCTCCCAGGTCACTCTCCTGCCTCCTCTGTGCTTTGTCCCTTTGCTCCATGTCCACTTCTCCCACCATTCCCACACTCCCACCAGCCTTTCCTGATGAAATTCTACTCTTCCTCCAGAGCCTTCCCCACACCCTCTAATAGCATCAGGAATATAGCAGTAATGAGCTAACTTGTTTTAAGTTCTCACTACATGGCAGAAACCACTGTGAGCTGTTCGCATGAATTTATTCATCGAATCCTTACCCCATCCTACAAGAGACTGTTATAATATCATCCCCATTTTACAGATGAGAAAGCCTGAGGCACAGAAAGCCCTCTTCCTTTATTGGGTGATGAAATCCAGTTTCAAATTATTGCAGTCTGATTGTGCTGCCTGACGTCATGACCTAAACTTCTATCATTAATTCTCACAATGACCATGAGGTACAGGTAGTTATGTGCATTTTTACATGCGAGGAAATGGGAACAGAGGGGCTAATAAGCAGCTTGCCAAAGTCGGGCAATAGTAAGTGGCAGAAATGGTTTTCCAATCCCGTTCTCTTGACTCTCCTCTCTAATTCCCTGCCTGTGCACAACCACCTGTTGTGTTAGGGGCACTTGAGCCTGTTCTTCCCACGCTGCTAGGGTCGCCTTTCTACCCCAGTGGCAGCCTCGCTCAGCATTGCTCCAGGCACATAGAAGACACTCTGTAAATAATTGCTGAATAAGCAGTCTCTCTCTTGACTGCTTTGTGTGTGAGGTTTTCTTACCTTACCAAAACTTTAGGGCATGTTTCACTGTAACTGTTTTGAAATTGTATATGGAAAAGTATAAAAACATGTGCTGTCTCAAAGTTGCCATCTCACCTTGAGTGCATCTGTCCCTTGCCCGAGGGTGTTTTTATATCCACGTCGGAGCACTCTGTGGCTCCTGTTCTGGCGTGCAGTCAACAGATTTAACAGTTTACCAGTGTCATCTTGAAGCTGAGTGTGAAGTGGCTTCAGGGACAGAGACTTGGGGCCTGCAGAAATTCCTGGCTTGTTTTCCAGGCTCTGTTGGGCTCTACTGAGCATGGTTTGCACAGCACCCCTGTCCCCACCTGGCTGTGGGACCTTGAGGTGGGTGTTTGAGTAGAGTTGCAACAGAGTGTGTCAGTTATGTTGGATCATTTTTCCAAGTGTAATTTGAACATGTTCAACACAGGATACGTTCTTATGAAGAACATATTTGCATATTAACGTACCTGCATTTCGATTCTAAGCCCTTTGTTTCTGTAGGACTGTGCCTTGAATTTGTGCTTAGGTCTGAGAATGTAAGTTCTAGGAGGGCTGTGCCTGTGTATGATATAACTCTGCCCTCCCACCTCCGAGCCTAGCACAGTGCCTGTCACATAGTGAACAAGCCAGAAATATTGAGTAAATGAGTCATTGTGTCTTTAGGAATATAAGGAAGGTTCTGGATGGGAAAGAGTTTCTGAAAGTGCTCCAAGTGTATTGGTTCTTCTGTTACTGAACACCAACATTTCCTTCATGTTCCAGTACTCACAAATGGTATGTGGTTTTTCTGACAGCACAGCCTTTAGGAGGTGGCACAGTAACCTTGGCTGAGACTTTCTTGGTTGCTGTGGCTTTTGCACAGAGTTGCTAAAATTAAACTTTAGCTTTGGCATAGTGCTGTTGATCTGCTTTCATCATTTGAAGAAATGTGCAGATATTAGAACATTTGCCAGGGGCTGGAATTTGGCTGTGGAAGTGAATGGTGGTTAATTTCTACCTTTAGCTAAATAACTTGTGGTGTTAAAATTTGTATGTGTTACTGAAATTGCTAATTATGTTCAAAGTGATGTATATGGTGACTCAATTACCATAATTTTTCTACCAAGAGTCATTTTCTGCTTTGGTTCCTTTAACTGTGTTATGGACCATATATATGATTCTGTAGGGTTTTTAAATTTAGTTTAACAATTCTTTTATGTATCACTAATATAGTTATAACAGATGTGTATAAGTATAGTTGATGATGATAAGTCAGTGTATTACCTTTGTTTTCCTTTGCTGAAATTAATTGACATAATATCTGTACAATGGCCTAGCATAGAGTCAGTCATATGGTGAAGGATTGGTACGTATTTAGTCATCTATCCAATATTGCGTGCATTTCTTTTTCCATCTGGTGACAGTGATATTGGAAATAAGATGTTTCTAACAGCCACATAGAGTCATTTTATGTTTTTATTTTTTTAAAATAAGTAACATTTATTCTTAAATATTCCAAGTTCAAATTATTGCTCCAGTGCTCTCTGATACAGAGTTTTGGGATACTAATTTATCCTTCTTTAAGCATTTGAGAAGTTTGCATGTATGTGTGTTTTCTTTGAGCCAAAGAATTGGCTTTGTCTACAATCTTGTCTTCAGCCAGCCCTCTTTATGGGAAGGTGGGATGGTCTACTCTCTGTGTGAGACACTCAAAAGATGTTAATCCCACCACTTGACAATGGAGTTCCAAACATCAAGTTCTCTCTGATTAGCAACAGAGAGTATCTACTTTTTAGGTACTTACCAGACAGCTGAGTTTTGACAACCCTGCAGGAACTCCCTATTGGTGGTTAGCACCTTTATCAGTGTAGGAGGCAGTCCAGCCACCATCCCCCATGTTCTTCCCGCTCTGTTTTTGTCTCTAACTAGCAATTTATTGAGACCATTGTAGTATGTACAGTCTCTATGGAAACACTTCAAAGGCATTGGGCCTCTGACTTTTGTTCCATCCTGAAGAACACCTGAACCCAACCATTGCGAATGGTGGCGAGGGATGGGAGGTGGAACTAACATTTCCTATGCACCTGCTAGCCAGCTGCTGTGCAAGATCCTTTACCTGTGTCATCTCATTTAATTCTCATGCTAACTTTAATAGGTAGGTACCCTCACCTCCATTTTAGAGATAAAAAATCAAAGGCTTGGTTGGTATGCTTAAGTAATTTGCCCAATGTTATAGTTACTAATCTGGTCCCAGGTCTGTTTACCACAAAGCCCATTCTCAAAACTTCTATACTGACTTGCTTCATGCAGCACTAATTGTTGTTACTTAATGTTTTGTCAATATTTACCCATCTATCAATCCATCTCCATGTTTCCATGCAATACCTTCCTCCTAAAACTCAGTGTCAGGAAGGCTGATCTTCCTGTACACTTGTAATGTTCTTTTTTCTTAGATTGTGAGGACTGTGTCACTTCTCATGACTCTTTTTGTTTGAATGGAGAGCCAGATTGAGTGCTCAGTGGTAAGAATTCTCATCTCTGATTTCTGGTACTATTATCTTCCTTTTTCTTTCTAGAATTTTCTACCAGTCTCTTTTCACTTCTTCAACTGCCTCCTAAGCTTCCAAATTATTTCTTAAACTAAGATATAAATTATAAAATCATCATAACATTTTTCAAACAGTTAACCAGATTTCTCATCTTGGACATCAGCTTAACTATGTACTCAAGTAGAGAGATACTGGATCCATTTAAGCAATAGCTTTTGTGTCTTGTCCTTCCACACACGTGTGAGTGCAGGTTCTTGCATGTGCATGCACACACAGACATTAGTAGGACAAGCCCCTTGAATCTCCTGGCCCATGGCTTGCGTGTGTCTGTCTTGTGTGACCTTCGTCTCACTGACCTTATCCTTTAACCACTCAGTGTAATTAAAAGGTCATCTGTCCAACAGACACTTTCCCTCTTGCTTCTCTAATTTCCCTTACGAAATCCCTTTTAAAAGAGGCATTTTTCTGAGTGTTTGAAGACTTTACAATATATCTATTGCCTTGAAATTTAGTTTTGGAGATCATCTTGGGTGATCTTTATTAGGTGTTTCAAGCTTCTACGTTACTGTTCTAGTTTGGGCTGGGCTGGAGTGGAACATGGGCAGGGTGAGAAAACTGTCTTCCTCCATATAGGGATGCGGAGTCCACAGAGTAATCATGATTCCTGTTCACTGCGTGCCCCTCCAGCCTCTGCTGGGGTGGGGGGGAGGTGTTCTATATTGCCAGCTTCTCTCTCTCTCTCAACTTGGTTTTCACACCCAGCAAACGCATGGAATTATGTGTGTGTGCATGTGCGTGTGTGTGTGTGTGTGTGTGTGTGTCCGGAAGCATAAAGAGACAGATGGTTCTGAAGGCTGGCGCAGAGTGGGAGCTTCCTGCTGAACAGATGTCCCTTCCAGGGTAATGCAGGCTGCCCAAGAAACCTATGTTTTCTGGCACCTGCACCCATTGCTAGGGGTCTTTCTACCCTCTGAATAGGCAGCCTGCCCTTCAAGCAGACAGAGGGAACATGGGCCAGCCAGAAACCAGGAACACATACAACACATGTGTTTGGCCTGGATGGTGGTAAAAGTTCAGAATTGATGCTTTTTTTGTTTGTTTTGATCTTCAGATTTGGTGCCTTTTGCTAGGAAACCAGTTGGCCCTTGAGCTCTGAGCAGCACTCACTCTGTGTGGACATAAACTCTGTTAAGTTCCTTGGGGAATTTCAAAGTTGAGTAGAAGATCTATTCTTGCCCACAGGAACTGATGATTCAGTCAATTTGCCAGTGCCATAATCTAGAAAGAATGAGACTACAACAAACAAAAAAACTTGGTGCAAAATTAGGAACATAATACAATAATTGTGTTATAATTTAAAAATGGTTTACTATTAATGGATTTAGATGAAGAGTTGGCCAAAATGTTGAATAAATATTCTCTACTAGAAAAAAAGGCTCCTGGGCATCAGAGGTGTGGTGCAGAATGAGTCCCTTGCAGGTAGGTGTGCAAGTTTGTGTTTTGGGTCCTCAAGACAGATATTGCAGAAAGGACTCTCTTGTTTATTGTATTTCACAGAATAGAATCCAACCAAGAGGAGCCTCACTGGCTCTCTCCCTTCTCTTTCCCTTCCCACTATAGTTTTAGGAAACTCTTGGGACTTGGGCAGTAGCTACACCTGTACAAGGATTATGGAGGACACTCAGGGGAAATAAAAAACAGCCTTTCTGAATAAACAAAAATATAGAAGAGAAAAAAATATTCAAAATAGTATCTGGAAATAAATCTTTTTTTTCTCTTTAAAAAAATTTTTAAATTAGTTTTATAGATTTATGGGGTTCAAGTGCACTTTCGTTATGTGGACATATTGCATAGTGCTGAAGTCTGGGCTTTTAGTGTACCTGTCACCTGAATGGTGTACATTGTGCCCAATAGGTAATGTTTTCATCTCTCACTCCCTCTTCCACCCTCCCATCTTTTGGAGTCTCCAGTGTCTATTATCTACTCGGAAACAAGCATTTTCATGAGAGTAGCAAAGATGTTTTTCTCTAGGATGGTCCTGTTTGGGATACAGGACTCACAACGTTTCTAGATAGCATTACTGTGGTCCAGTCAGTCCTAACATTGTGGGGTTTTGTTTTGTTCTATCGGTGAAGATCCAAGTCATCACAGACTGGCTTTTGCACATTTTCACTGGAAGCAGGGATTTTGCTGCAATATGGACTCTTTGGTAAAGAAGCATTCGTTAACACCTAAGCCAGTTAAGAATGATGGCTTAACAGGCTCTAACAATTATGCAGTTGCTCTCCCTGGATTTGCATAAAGCTGTGACACTTAGGTTGAATTCATTTATTGTGTAGATATTCTTTTACCTTCTGAGGAGCTTTGTGAAGTTCCCTGATTCACAGTTGTTGGACCTGTGAAACTTAATAGCTGAAGGATCGAGGAAAGATGGTAATTAGGTTCCTTTCAAATATGATGAGGCTATCAAGAACACACTTTTTAAAATAGCCTGCTATAGGAATGCCATGTCTTTAAGGAATGCCATGTCTTTTATAATCTCACTTGAATTTTGCAATCCTGGGGTGGACAGTGAAGATTTAAAAGTTTGCACTTATTGGATGAGAAAACTGAGAGGCCTTAAGATCACCCAGCTCACAGAAACCAAAGCTGTTTCCAAACCCAGTTTTTTAAAATTCCAGGTTCAGTGCTATTTCCATGAACTGCATTAGCTCTGAAAACTGGAACTTTCTATTCTGAAATGCTTTGATTTTGAATATTTAAAAAAATTTTGTTATCTTTTTATGACAAAGGTAGTGTAGATAATATTAATTACATATCCAGATGAGAAAACTAAGGTGTAAGAAAATTTGGGGACTTACTCAAGACCATAAAATAAAATTAGGTATACAGCATCAAGGGAATCAGGTATACAGCATCAAGGGACCCTTTCTACCCCACACACAGTGGTTGTTGTTTGCCTCTGGATGCATCTCCCTTGGGCTTGGAGCACTTGCTTTTTGGTGACACTGAAGAGATACAGGAAAATGGGACTTGCATATCAGACCTCAACATTGATTTAGTAGCATCATGGAATTTCCACTTTGTAGTTTCTTTTCTCTGGAGGTTAATGATTTATTCTGTCTTTTACCCAGGAAAATTGGGAAGATATGCTGAGAAGTGGGTTGTGTGCCTTTTAAAATACACACTGCCAAGAGGGAATACGAGGGGGGGGGGAGGATATTGCATACGGCCAGTTATAAAAGTTCTTTTTGTGTTTGTTTTTAAGTGATCACTTTAGTTCATCATTTCTTTTCACTGATAAGGCAAGAGACTTAAATTAAAAGACTCGTTAATGTCACAAAGTGAGTGAGTGTAAATTTTAGGGGAAGAATTTAGGCCTTCTAATTTTCTGTTCTGTTCACTTTTTACTCTGTTTCATCTTTTGCTTGTTTGGGGATTCAAGCTATTTGTTATTTAATAATGTTTCCTACTGTTGTGCAAGATTATATGAGACTCCTCACTCTACAATTTCTTCCCTTAATTTCCCATATCCAAGGCGTTTATATCTATAACCTGTTATATTGTGCAATAGGAAAAACATTCAACTTATAGAGGATATTTATCCATCTTCTTGCTTTCTCCTTGATTACTTAGGAGGTGTGAGATATGCTGTAACTCTCTGTGCTTCCGTCTCTCGTTGCTTCTGTGTTAGATTTCCACATAGCTGCAGCCGGGCCTTCCTGGGCTCCGGGTTTGCTCTCCTCACCCTGGTCAAGCCTGGATTTGAGCCTTTTCCTATCCCAGAATGCTTTACTCCAAATATCCTTAAATCAGCCGACTCAGGTGGTAGCCTGGAACACAGCAACTAATCTACTTAGTTAAATATTCATACTAAATGATCAGGAATGATCATGTTATAGATAGACAGGAAAGTCACAGCTACTCTCCGAGATATAGCTGAGATATTCACAACATTGTTTTATAGGATCTTAGTGTGAAATCACTTAAATATTAACCAGCGCATGTTGGCATGTATTAGAAGAAAGACACCCAAAGCATAATTATTGGATAAGAGAAGCTCCCTTGAGAAATGTTCTCAAAGCAACTGTCTTAGCTAATCAGAATATTATGGATAATATAATAGGTGCTGATTGTATGGTGTAAGGATTAGAGATCAGAACTTCATTATATTCCATATAAAATGTCAATGTAGAACGGAGAACAATAACACTTCAACTGACTGTAATTGGTATTTATTCAGTTGAGTGCTAGCAAGCCATCATTATCTGCCATCTCTGTGTGACGGTGAACAAATAAGGGTCCAGCATATGTTCGTGTAAAAATAGTCATATTTATTAATATTGGTAGCACATTATTTATAAGCTATATTATTTACACAGCTATAATGTAACCATTTATTCCATTCTGCCATCAAGCCATTGAAACTTAGCTCTGCCTGATGACCGTGAGCGTTGCTGTCCTCCAGCCTGACTTAGAGATGCTCCACTTACTTCTTGGAGGTACCTCTGTCTGTACCTGCCTCAGACACCACCAGCCTGTGGATGCAAAGTGAATCACATCAACAGAATTCAAATTGTCCTGGCTTGCATCCCCACTGAGGTCTCAGCACCACCTCCATGCCCCACAAGGAAGTCTTTCCCCAGTTGTTTGGGAGTTCCCAGGGGTGTTTCCTATGTGATCCTGAAACAGTCCTCTCACGGTGTTTCTCTCTGAACCTTTTCTTCCCTGATATCCAAGGGGCTTGGGAACGCTAGGTACTAGCATCTCCTTGATCTTTGCCACCAGGGCTGGTATCCTCCTTGGAACATTGCTTCCCTAGACAGGCATGGACTTCCGGTGTTGTCACTTGGGTGTCCCTAAGCTGGAGCCACGTGTGTTTTACATACACAGGAAGTGTTCCTCTCTACTTGCTCTCACCAGGATATCCTTGTGAAAATATCTCTGCAGCCTCTGACTACTGCTCCTCTCTCATCCCCGGGCTCTGGCCTGGTGCATGGGATCCCACCGGAGAACAGATCATTTTCCTCGTGCTCTTCCCTAACCCCAAGGCCTTCTTTAGGCTGTGCTCATCAGCTTGTGGAAACAGATGCCTTCAGACTGCCTCCCTGCCTCTTCTCCAGACTAATCCGGATAGGTGTGGGCCCAGCTAGGAACCCTGTAACATATCGCAGCCATAAAAACAGTAGCTTTGTGCCTGGAAGGAGAAACACTGTGATTCACATTGCAGTGGACTGAGGCAGAATTCTGAGCCAAAATTTATAGGCTGTGCCGGTGGAAAAGGAAGCAGGCTGGTCAGTATGATTACTTGGAACAGGTGGAAAAATAAAACAAACTACTATTTATTGACTTCTAACTAATCAATCACAAGGCCATGTATTTACTATTTACTGATTTCAGACATACACACCCCCGTATACACGTACATATATGTGTGTGTGCGCACACACACACACAGATGCGGAGAGGCACACTTCATTTAATTCTTTAACCCCACAACAGAAGTCATTTTCTCCATAGACCAAGACAGGTTACAGGTACTGACAGCCAAGGGAGGAATGGAAGGGAACCATTATTTGCTAAGTGCCTGCTCTCTGGCAGGCATTCAGGGGCATGGCATATGTTGTCTTACTTCTTCTCACAATGCATATCATGCCATTCCTATTTTGCAGGCAAGGGCATGAAGGCAAAGAGAATGTAATTTATTGAAGACCAGAGTTAGTAGCTGATGAATCTGAGATTCTGACCCTAGTCTGTTTGAGTTCAAGGCCTACCTCTTGCCTTTATATAGCACAAGAGCCCCAGAGACGCCACTGGACTGTGTTCCCACCACCCCATTTCCAATCTTTGCCCCACAGGCCCTAACCTCATTCACTTCATCAGAACCACGGCTCTGAATTTGACCACTGCCCAGAGTTTCCCGCTGGAGATGTCTGATGTGCTGACCAAGTGCTATAGGCTTTTGAGGGCCAGCTTGGAAATGTAAACACTATCGAATATCATTTCTCTAGGAAAATACATGTCACATTCCAGTGAAATGTCTTACGAATAAACTTTGAATGTGTAATACAGATTCAAATATGTATAACATAGGTGTAACAAATACACTTTGAAAAGTTGGAACTTACACATTTGTAAGTAGGAAATTCATAGCTTTAAGATATTCCAATTTATTAAAGATAAAAATGTTTCCATCAGTGTCCACAACCATCTTCCTGGTTAAGGGAGAGGACTGAGGAGCTGGAAGCCTCACTTGCTGTCCCGAGGCATTGCAGCTGCCAGTAAAAGCTGTGCAAGAGGCTCCTCCAAGTGAGAAGAAAATTGTAGTGGTTTAAACATGAAATAACTGTCATAGTAAGATCACAATGATGTATTGAATTTTTAAGTACAATTTAATTTAAATTCATTTCCCCCTATATCTTGCTGTTCTGCATGAATCTCCAGCAGAGGATAATTTAATTTTGAAGCCGAATTAAGTTTCCTAGTCAGACTCACCAAAGCAAATAATTTCTTTTTACGCATAGTAGAATTCAAGTAAATTTGTATTAAAATCAGTTGTGAAAAGCATTTCTCTGCTGTTGCAACTGTGACTGACACCATTTTCATAATTGTAAAAGTCAACCAAATACTGAATCTGTTTAACTCCAATTTAGAATTGGGAGCTTGGTTTAGCTAGGACTAAACTTATTCTGAGGCTTCTTTACCCTGACCCTTTCCAGCAACCTACCAGATTAGGTGCCCTCCTGTGGTGTTCCCCCACCCTGCGCTAGTGCCCACGTTTCCTAAACTGCACACGACCGTAGTAGCTGCCTTTCTGTTCATCTGCATCCGCCGCCAGACTGCAAGCTCCTTTTAGAAGGGAGTGAGTGTTTCACATTCACCCCCTTCCCTGTGCCTGGCACAATGCCTAGTCCTCAATAAGTAATTATTACATAAGTGAATCAGTGAATGACTAAACTATTCCCATGTTTTTGTAGTTGAGGAACAAAATGTGAGTCTCAGTCGGGATAGGTAACTTGCATATGATTACATAAGTAATAAGTGATAGAGCAGGTTGGATAAAATGCCTGCCCTGGGAAGACCCAAGACGCAGACACGGCTGGCCACCAGAGTTGTCACAGCCAGGGAGAGCAAAAGACAGTTAAACCAGTTGGGGGCAACTGTGGCTCGGATGAGTGACGTCCTGGGGTTTCCTTAAAGGGAAAAGGGAACAAGGAAGACAGTGAATTCTTTCAGGGTTAGCAAAGACACTGAAGTGTATGCATGTCTAAAACTGTTTGGAAAACTACTTGACTGAAGGCAAATCTTCACTGTGTGCGTGTGTGTATATATGTAAGGGCTGAATGGAAGAAGAAAACTTAGATGACGATTTCAGGTTAGGGTGTGTATGTAGATAAATAATGATTTATGTATGTAATATTTAAAGCCTGTGCATACTTATAATAAATGTGCATACTTATGAAAGTGTTCTTGGTTTGATGATTTTAAAAAATTGAAAGTATGTAGCTGGCTAGAGCTCACAGCAGCAGCATGCTTTTATTGAGCATGTGTACTAGCTCTGGAGTAGTTACTGGGTTGGGGACAGATACAGAAATTAGTGTCATTCTGTTGTTGATCTGAAGGACTTTTTGGCCAGAGAAGGAGGATGTGACCTAAATACAAAGTAAAAATAAAGCCAAGTAAGAAAATGTCGTTTAGTCCAAAATAAATTTAAAAAAATTATAGAGACTCAAATGTTGGAGAAACTGTATGCAGTTAAAAAAATACATTAAAGACGGTCCTTGAAGGGTGGGCAGAAATTCAACAGGTAAAGGTGGAATGGAGAGAAGGCAGGTAAGGTAAAGTCATCTTATGAGTTGTTATGGTTATGTAAATCACACGGACATGTTTAAAAGTAACTTACAGATGTTGGTATTATTACTTTATCAGTTGTGGCCCTGCCTAGAAACCAGGGTTTAACTCAGGGCCGCTGGGGAAGGTGCTTTAGACCACAGGTGTTTGGGCGGTGAACAGATTCACGAGACGCATGAGGCACCTGGGTACTGGCAGCAGGGGTTTGTTACCACTGGGCCTGAGCCAGCAGGGAGAAGGTGGAGTGGTGGTGGGGGCAGGAAGGGCTGGAGACAGGTCATTGCTGTATGAGAGGAACTGCTCCTCCCCCCCCCCCCCCGTTACTGTCAGCCCAGTAGTGAGCGGGAGATGGGTCATAAGTGCCCTGTCTAGCCCAGCTTCCTTCTCTTCCTACCCTCTGATCTTCTGCTCGTGCCTCCAACAGAAACTCAATGGGAAGCAGAGGGCCAGAGAGCGTGAGTGGTGCTCATTCCACAGAGATCACCCTGGCACAGAGAAGGTGGGAATGGATCTAATGGCAAAGAATAACCAACACACACACATAACATCTTCTACTGATTCCAGCTTAATGATGAAAGTTCATTGTAAAACTGAATCAGAGAAAAATTCAGCACAAGACAGCTCCATGTTGGATATCATTCAAAGGGATTTTATTACTGACCATACCAAAAATAACTTCTTTCAAGTCTACACTGTCTGCTTCTGAGGCAATAACATTGTTCTCTAGGAAAAGAAAATGTAGTGAACGTAGTGATGCTCAAATAAGTTGGTCTTATTAGGGAAGAGGATATTTTATTACCCAAGACCTTGCCCCTTCATTTCATCTGGGTACTCTGCAGAGACAGGACTCTGGAGAACAAAGCTTTGTAAGGAGACGGCAGCTGGAGACATTTTCTTAGTTTCTAAGTTCATTCTTTTCTCTTCAGGCCTGGGTGTGGTTTTCTTTTTAAGCCATTTTAGAAGTCCCAGGTCTCTGTACTGTCTTCCACTGATCTTGAGAAAGAGGGAGGCTGAGGCAAGATGAGCTTAGCTGGGGGGACCTCCCTCACACCCCAGTTCCTGAACACCATGGGAATAAAGGCTCTGAATTGCACAGCACATTTGTGTCTCTCTGTTTACTTTACCTAATTCCTCAAGAATCTTTGGTTTCTTAAGAGCTCGTTGTTTCTTTAGCAGAAATTTCCTGATAAACAATTTAAAGATCCTTTTTTTAAAAAAACTCTACTCCACTCAATAAATAAATCCATGAAGGGATAAATAAATAAAGAAAATATCTAGTAGCTTAATCCTAACCTGTGCAAGCATGTTTTCTTCCACACAGCTGGTTGAAGGCACAGATTCAATAGAATTTAAATACTTCTGACTCATGTTCCTTTAATTTAATCAGTGTTGATATTAAATGATGCAAGTTTGGAGTTTGTCTTGAAACAGAAGCATTTCTTCCTAGTTTTTGTTTTCTGGTTTTTTTTTTTTTTTTTTTTTTTGAGACAGAGTCTCGCTTTGTTGCCCAGGCTAGAGTGAGTGCCATGGCGTCAGCCTAGCTCACAGCAACCTCAAACTCCTGGCTCAAGCAATCCTCCTGCCTCAGCCTCCCAAGTAGCTGGGACTACAGGCATTCGCCACCATGCCCGGCTAATTTTTTGTATATATTAGTTGGCCAATTAATTTCTTTCTATTTATAGTAGAGACGGGGTCTTGCTCTTGCTCAGGCTGGTTTCGAACTCCTGACCTTGAACAATCCGCCCGCCTCGGCCTCCCAGGAAGCTAGGATTACAGGCGTGAGCCACCGCGCCCGGCCTTGTTTTCTGTTTTTTTGAAAGTAGAAGCTCATATAAGTAGTAGGGTCAATTTTTACCTCAAAAACTCTACACCCTCTCCCCCTCATCTGTATTAGTTTCTTAGTGCCATTGCAGCAAATGGTCACAAACTGTGACTTACAACTACATTTTTAAGTTCCCTCACTTAAAAATGGAGACCACAAATCCAAAATCAAGTTGTTGGTGGGGCCATGCTCCCTCTGGCAGCTCTAGGGAAGAGTCCTTCCTTGCCTCTGCCTAGCTTCCGGTGGCTCCTCATGGCCCTTGGCTTGTGGCTGCATCACTCTTACCTCTTCTTCTCTCTGTGTCCTTCTGATTCTTATTAGGACACCAGTCATTGGATCTAGGGCATACCTTCACCAATATGATCTCATGTTGATCCTTAACTAATGATATCTGCAAAAACTCTATTTCCAAATAAGGTCACTGTAGTGGGGCAAATAATGTCCCTTCAAAATTCATACCTACCCAGAACCTCAGTATGTGACTTTATTTGGAAATAGAGTCTTTGCAGATATAATTAGTCAATATAAGATCTTCCTGGTTAGGGTGGGTCCTAAGTCCAATTACTGGTGCCTTTATAAGAAGGGGCGAGGATGCAGAGAGACGGCAGCCGTGGGAAACAGGAGGAGAGATGCAGCTACAAGCCCAGGAGCGGGAAGGGTTATGGGAGCCTCCAGAACATAGGAGGAGGCAGGGAAGGACTCAGAGAGACTGAGTCCCTACAGACACCTTGACTGTGGACTTCTAGTTCCCAGAACTTTGAGAGAATAAATTTCTGTTGTTCTAAACCGCCAAGTGTGTGGTAATTTGTCATGGCAGCCCTAAGAGACTAATACACTCACACTCTAGATTTCCAGGTAGACATGAATTTTGAGGGGGACGCTATTCTATCTAGCACGCCCTGACCGTGCAAGGAGTTGACCCAGTTATTCTCCCTGTCACACACATGAGGAGCAGCGTGCTAATGGAAGGAGCTGAGCAGGGGTTTGAGTTCATATTTTTCTTTTTTTTTTTTTAATTGAAGTTCAAAGCTCTTTTCTCTTGCAGATAAAAAGAATTGTTAAGGCTTCTGAAACACTATTTTTTGGAGATCAATCAAAAATTTAATTTATCAGATTATATAAACAGCCTTGGTATTTTAAAAAAAAATGTAGCCTAGAAACCTTTTGTGCTTTTATAGAGCACTGAGCAAAGGAGAGTCATAAGGAAACTCAGCCCTTCCCTGTGAGTTTTGGTCTTATTGCGTGATTGACTGACTCCTCTGCTCTTGGCCCTTGGCCCTGGGCTGATAAATGTTTCCTCAGAAGATAAATTTTATGTTCTGAGGGCTTAATGGTGTCTGGACAGCAGTTTCCGAGTTTTTTTGTGTGTTTTTTTAAAGCATTGATTTTTGATAATCATTTCCCCACCTTTCCCTGTGTGGCATTTTGAAGTAAAGGTTATCTTTCCTTCAGAGAGCTAAGGAATGGGCCTGGCGTAGGGAGCGTAATGAACTGCTGCTCTGAAGGGTGATGTTTTCTGTTAACTTCCTAGATTTCCAATCTGGAGCTTCGGTATTACAATTTGATGGTCAGTTGGAATTTCTCGGAGAGGAACAAAGAGGTTAAGTTCCCACATGACAAGATCATTTGTGTCAACATTTAATTTAGCAGTCAATGTCTTTATAAACTGCAGTAAGAGAGAACCTGTAAACTGAATAAATTTTTAAAAGATTACTCTACCAAAGGTGACTTTCCTCTGGAAGTATTTTCTAGAATTCTCCATCTAGACAGTGAATCTCTAAATGTTCTGGGCAGAACCACCTGTGTAATTTGTGGAGCCCAAGGCACAGTGAAAACTTGGGGCCCCTTGTTCACATATTATTAAGAATTTCAAGACGGCAACATCAGAGCATCATGTCAAGTGCAGGGGCTCTTATGCGCTCAGGTTGTTGAATCCAAGCCTGACCCAAGATGAGCCAGGAGAGTGGAGGGTAGGTCAAAGATGATGAAGGAGGTCACAGTCTAAAGAGGAGGAGGAAGAGCAACTACTGGGGGATGAGAGAGAGGAGGGGAGGGAGAGGGCCTGGACCTCCGAGTGCAGTTTCCCACCTATGTTGCCCTAAAGTCGCTGTGCTTGTTTTCTCTTTCACTGGGATTCTCTCACTGCACTCCCAACCTGGGTCTCCCTCTCTCAGTGTGTGGCCCCCTCCTCGTGGTGACCTTTCCTGAAACCCCACGCTGAGTGTGGGGCAGCAAGATGTTTTCAAGGCATTGCAGATAATTAAGTATTTGCACTTTGACTCTTTCTGTCATGCCTGTACTTAGCCAGACCTTTCTTCTCTACCATCCCACTCGTACATTGTGTTTTGTTTTGTTTTGTTTTGTTTTTAGGTGTTCAATTAACACTTTATTATTTAAATATTTTTTTTTTTTTTTTTTGAGACAGAGTCTCGCTTTGTTGTCCAGGCTAGAGTGAGTGCCGTGGCGTCAGCCTAGCTCACAGCAACCTCAAACTCCTGGGCTTGAGTGATCCTTCTGCCTCAGCCTCCCGAGTAGCTGGGACTACAGGCATGCGCCACCATGCCCGGCTAATTTTTTATATATATATCAGTTGGCCAATTAATTTCTTTCTATTTATAGTAGAGACGGGGTCTCGCTCTTGCTCAGGCTGGTTTTGAACTCCTGACCTTGAGCAATCCGCCCGCCTCGGCCTCCCAGAGAGCTAGGATTACAGGCGTGAGCCACCGCGCCCGGCCTATTTAAATATTTTTTATTTCAAAAAATTTAAGGGGTACAAGTGTTTTATGTTATGTGGATAAATTATATCATGCTGAAGTCAGAGCTTTCAGTGTACCTGTCACCAGAATAGTGCACACTGTACTCTGTAGGTCTTAGTTTCTCATGTCCATTACTGCTCTTTATGACCGCATATGTCTTTTGTTTAGCTCCCACTTATGAGTGAGAATGTGTGGTGTTTGTTTTTCCATTCCTCAGATACTTCACTTAGGATAATGGTCTCCAGTTCCATCCAAGTTGCTGCAAAGGACATTATTTCATTCCTTGTTATATGTACTCTGTGGTACATATATATTACATTTCCTTTATCCATTTATCAGTTGATGGACACTTAGATTGACTACATATCTTTGCTATTGTGAATTGTACTATGATAAACATTCAGGTATAGGTATCTTCTTTATAAAAAGACTTCTTTTCCTTTGAGTATATACCCAGTAGTGATTGCTGGATTGAGTGGTAGGTCTACTTTTAGTTCTTTGATGTATCTCTGTACTGCTTAACAAGAAGGGGAGACCTTTTTCCTTCTCCTCATAGCGGTTTTACAAGTTTAAATGTCCAGCAACTGTGTATAAATGTCCTCTTTTCTCTGTAATCTTGCCAATATCTATTAATTTTTGACTTTTTAATAATAGTTATTCCGACAGGGGTAAGGTGGTATTTTGGTTTATTTGCATTTCTCTGATAATTAGTGAAGTTGAGCATTTTTTCATGTTTATTTGCCATTTATCTATCTTTTTTTGAGAGAGATCTGTTCATGTCTTTTGCCCCCTTTTAGATGTTCTCTTTTTTTTTTCTTGTTGATTTGTATGAGTTCTTTGTAGATTCTGGATATTAGCCCTTTGTTGGATATATAGTTTGTGAATATTTTCTCCCATTCTGTAGGTCGTCTATTTACTCTTGATTATTTCCTTTGCTGTGGAGAAACTTTTCAGTTTAACTAAAGTCCCATTTATTTATTTTTGTTGTTGCTATATTTGCTTTTGGGAACTTACTTGTAAGTTCTTTGGTTAGGCCAATGTATAGAAGAGTTTTTCCTACTTTTTATTCTAGAATTTTTATGGTTTCAGGTTTTACATTTAAGTCTTTAATCCATCTTGAGTTAATTTTTGTAATGGTAAGAGATAGGGATCCAGTTTCATTCTTCTGCATGTGGCTATCTAGTTTTCCCAGCATGATTTATTGAATAGGGCATCGTTTTGCCTGTGTGTGTTTTTGTCTGCTTTGTAAAAAAGCACTTGGTCATAGCTATATGGTTTTATTTCTGAGTTCTCTATTCTGTTCCATTGGTCAATGTGTCTACTTTTATACCAGTTCCATGCTATTTGGGTTGCTATAGACTTGTAGTATAATTTGAAGTCAGGTAATGAGATGCCTCTAGATTTGTTCCTTTTGCTTAGGATTGCTTTTGCTATTTGGGGTCTTTTTGGTTTCATGTGGAGTTTAAGATTATTTTTTCTACATTTGTGAGAAATGACATTGGAATTTTGTTGGAAGTTGTATTGAATCTGTAAATCACTTTGGGCAGTATGGATGTTTTGACAGCGTTGATTCTTTCAATCCATGAGCATAGGATGTTTTTCCTTTTGTTTTTATCATCTCTGATTTCTTTCATTAGTGTTTTGTAGTTCTTCCTGTAGAGATCTTTCACTTCCTTGGTTAAGTATATTCCTAGGTACTTTATTTTCTTTGTAGCTGCTATAATGGTATTAAGTTCTTAATTTGACTCTCAGCTTGACTGTTATTAGTATATAGAACTGCTGTTGATTTGTGTACATTAACTTTATAACCTAATACCGTAATGAGTTTATTTATATAATAGGGCTAGTTTGACCTCCTCTTTGACAATTTGGATGCTCTTCACTTCTTTCTCTTGCTTAATTGCTCTGGCTAGAATTTCCAATGCTATGTTGAATAGAAGTGGTGGCAGTGAGCATTCTTATTCTGTTCCAGTTTTTGAAATGCTTTCATTTTTTCCCCTTTCACTATAATGTTTGCTGTCGTTTTGTCATATATGGTTTTTAAAATTTTGAGCTGTGTTTTTTCTAGCCCTAGTATGCTAAAGGTTTTCATACTGAAGGGATGCTGGATTTTATCAAATACTATTAATATTTCCGCATCTATTGAGATGATCATACAGTCTTTGTTTTTAATTCTGTTTATGTGGTGAATCACATTTATTGATTTGTGTTTATTGAACCATCCTTGCATCCCTGGGATGAATCCCACTTGATCATGGTGGATTATTTCTTTGATGTGCTGTTGAATTTGGTTTGCTAGTCACTTATGGAGGATTTTTGCATCTGCGTTCATAACGATATTGGTCTGTAGTTTTCTTTTTCTTTTGTGTCCTTTCCTGGCTTTGGTAGCAGCATGATGCTGGCTTGGTAGAAAGAGTTAGAGAGGATTCCCTCCTCAGTGTTATGGAGCAGTTTCTGTAGAATGGGTATCAGTTCTTTGTAGGTCTGGTGGAATTCAGCTGTGTATCCGTTTGGTCTAGGGCTTCTTTTGTTGTTGTTGGGGGAGTTTTTACTGCTGTTTCAATCTTGTTATTTATTATTGGTCTGTTCAGGATTTCTGTTTCCTCCTGATTCAAGCTTGGGAGGTTGTGTGTTTCCAATAATTTATCCATTTACTCTAAATTGTTAACATTTTTATGTGTAGAAGTTTTTATAATAGTCATGGATGATATTTTGTATTTTTGTAATATCAGTTGTAATGTCTCCTTTTGCATTTCTGATTGAGCTTGTTTGGGTCCTTTCATTTCTATTTCTGGTTATTCTAGCTAGAAGTCTATTGTTTTTGTGTATCTTTTCAAAGAATCAACTTTTTTGTTTTGTTGATGCTTTTGTGGTTTCCATTTCATTTAATTCTACTCTGAACTTTGTTATTTGTTTTCTTCTATGAGCTTTGGGTTTGGTTTGTTCTTATTTTTCTAGTTTCCTGAGGTGTGACACTATGTTGTTAATTTATGATCTTTCTGTCTTTTTCCCACATGTGGGAAAGGGACATCAGAGAACATCCTGGGCTCCGAGCTTCCCCTGAGGATATTGCAACTGGAGCAGCCCTTGCTCTGGAGAGAAGGGTGGCGGCCCGGGCAAAGCAGCTGGCGCCATTGCAGCAGCCTAACTCTAGAATGCTACTTTTGCCCAGGGGTCAGATCTGTGACTGCTGCCTCCCCCTTGCCCCTGCCAGGTGGGGAGGGAGCAGGGAATTTTGTTGCTTGCATGCACCCTGGGCAGGTGTCGTGTGTGCACCAACACCATTGCCATTGCAGGGGGCCTTGGGCAGAGCAGGAAAACATGGGCCCAGGGGCGCTTGCTGCTGTGGCTTTGGCTATCCGGCTCAAATGCACTTCCTGCAGTACCCAGGCACAGCACACACCCAGAGGCTTTGGCACCCACAGCTGGAGCAGCCACTGTCTGAAAAGATCTGAATGAGATAAAAGCCAGTGCAGCCATAGCCTTTGGATCTGGGCGGACTGCACACTACAGACCATTGTCGCCCTGCACAGATGCCTGAGTGCCCCGCCCTACATGTGCCCTGCCCCTCCCACATGCCACACCGTGTGGCTTCCCTGGCCCTTGCTCTTGAGCACCATAGCCTGTGAACCTGCTGCATCCTGCAGACGTGTCTGCCCTGCAGGTCCATTCCCCGCATAAGGTGTGACCAGCTAACCAATAGGTTTTGAAAGGGGCCTGTGAATAACGCCAAAAAAATTTCTTAATTGGAGTCAAGAACCAATTTACTATAAAAATCATATTAATAGAATATAGATGGTATAAGGGTGTTTGTTATACTAATCTTTTAACTTCCCTGTGTGTTTGAAAAAAGATCAAAATCCAAAGTTAGAAATAAAAAAGTAAAATAAAATAAAAATAACTCAAAAGATATTGTTGAAATGTTTGGACTTTGAGAACGTTACATAAATTTGAGGCATATTCAAGTAGACCAACTAGTTCTTCTCTCCATATACAGCCCCACCTCAAAAACATTTATATAAAATCTACCATTTGAGAAAATGGAAATCCACATTGCTTCATACCTCTTCTGAATGAACAAAATGTGACTGGTATAGAGTTAAATTCCTTAGGGAGATTTCCTTTTGCAGATCATGTCATACTGACATGTACTAGAATAGCAATTAAAATATTCTCAACCCATCCTCTCCTCCGTGTACCTCTCCTTGTCATACCATCGTTAAGTCAGAGTACAAATTGCTCCAGAGCTAAGTGATGACAGAAACATCTTCCAGTCACTCCTGGCTACACAGACTCAAAGATGGGTACAATGAAAATTCTGATGCCTACACACGCCTTAGTGAATTCAAATTTTCTAAGACAATGAATGATCAAAAAGAGTCTTATGACAGCTTCTACGTAAGAGATAGGAAATAAGAGCCAGGGCAGGAGAGGGTGAGGGGAGCCTGGGAGGAAGGAGATGCAGATACAGCCTTTACTTGAGATCAATTTTTGGATGACTCCCTAACACACTCCAGAAAATCTGGTAGGAAAGCAATGCACTGAAATACACATAACATTTACTATCACAGCTGATAACCCCAAACATGTTTTTGTTAGAAAGTGAAACAAGTGCTCCTGCAAAAGTGAAATGAGAATGAAAATGTGCCGTGGTTTGCAGGGAAGCAGTGGTCCCCAACCTTTTAGGCACCAGGGACCCGTTTCATGGAACATGATTTTTCCACGGACCAGGGGGTCAGGGGAAGGGGGAGCAGTTGGTTTGGGGATGATTCAAGTGCATTACATTTATTGTGTACTTTATTTCTATTATTATTACTCTGTAATACAAATACATTTTTTGCATCAACTGAGAAAACCATGTGTTTTCTTCCCCTTCGTTCTATTAATACGGTGCATCACACTAATTCATTGTCTTATGTTTTGAACTACCCTTACATTGCATTTCAACCATATACCACTTGTTCATGGTATATGATCCTTTTGATGTCCTGCTAGATTCAGTTTCCTAGTATTGTGGATTTTTTTTTTTTTTTGCATCTATGTTATAAGCCTTATATCTATTTGCAGCCACTCCCCAGCGCTAGGATCACTGCCTCAGCTCCACTTCAGATCATCAGGCTTAGATTCTCATGATCGCCATTAGATCCATTTCAGACATCTGACCTCCGTATTTGTAAACTAAGAAATTTGTGCTGTTTTAAGCCACCAAGTTTGTGGTAATTTGTTACAGCAGCAATAGGGAACTGATATAATCAGGCATTAAGTTGGTCTTAATTTTTAATATAGTCAGGCATTATGTTTTTGATCAGGAAGATTAAAATCTTCTTGTGATCATTTCCTGAGTGCTAACCCTCCAGGATTTACTGAAGCCCGTGGAATTCATCCTCTAGGAGGTGTTAAGCAAATTCAAAGTACCTTTATCAAAATTAGTCACCATAATTATACTAGTAGGTGGAAATTAAGCCAGAATTTAAATCATTCTGCACAGGATAAAGCTTTAACTTCCATATATCTTCAAATTAAATATTATTTCTAAAAAATAATTACTTTCTGAATTATTAATCCCTGATATTTAAGGACTCATTTTTTAGCTGGGACCCACCTAAAACTTTTTAATGATGTGGACCTGCCTAGCTTTGTGCTGGGGTTGCCAGCAGAATGCTAGATTCAATTGCTAGAGAAAGCCAGCCATCTGTCTGGCTAGAAGGCTCATCTGTGAGCTGACAGCCATGGGGTACCTCCTTTCTGAAGTGAATATTTACTTAGGCTTCCATCTCCCCACATGATTTACATGTCATTTCTCCCACTATTGTCAGGATAAGATGAGTATTTTGAGGTCTTATGATGTTGAGAGGGTTGGCACAACCTGTCACCTGTCAAGAAGATGGAGACCAGCATCTGCTGTAGTTGTTGACCTCCCTCCAAATAACTGTACAGTACCTGGGTACAGTACACTCTGCTTCTTCTGTTTATCCTTGGTTGGGTCTTAGGGTAACAAAGTGTGTAATTATTTTTCCTAGTAGCTTTCACTTGGAGATCTCAAAGGAAAACCTGCAAATATTTTTACTCAAATATTTTTACTTTCATAAAACTCTAAAAAAGTACTGAATCAAGAAGCTGATAAACATGGGAATTTTTGTCTTCTTCATAGGGTAGTGCTTACACATGTGTACTCTGGAGCCAGACTGCCTGGGTTTGAATCCTGGCTCTGCCACTTACTGGCTGTGTGACCTTGTGCAAGTCCTTTACGTCTCTGTGTGCGTGTTTCCTCAAGAGGGGCATAATGATACTCTCTATCTCATGAGATTATTTGAGGATTAGATGAATTAATATGTGAAAAGCACCTAGAGCAGTTCCTAGTATATTTTTAAAAAATAATGACTATATATTTACTTTAAAAATTTTTTGAACCTCCATATGATGAGTTAGGGACTATTTTTATTCCATTTTAGAAATGAAAACTATAGCATGAATAACTGTTCCCATATCACATAGTTGGTAGGTAACAAAGCCAAGATGTGAACCTATGTCCAACTCCAGGGTGGAGCTTCTAACTGTGAATCTATATGCAATTACTCATGATAGGGGAGGCACAGAGTTTCTGAGGGTTAATGCTGATTGTTGGATTAAAAAGGATTCTGAGGCTGTGGCTCATCAATGAAGTATGCTATGAGTGCTGGAGTTGGCAAGGAGTTGGCTCAGCATATTCTGCTGCACAAAATAAAATGCCTTTACCTGGGAGGTTATTATTCTCATGTAGTCCCAAGCATGGCTGGGCATATGACATTGTTTGGAGACCAACACATGTATTTTAAGAGGAATTTTGAGAATGAGATTTTATGATGAGGAAATACACCCAATCTTTCTAAATAAAATGAAACCACTGAATAAAAATAAAAGCAGAGTTTGATTCAAAAAAACCTCAGAGACCATTGGCTTCCCTGGAAACCCAGAGATGGATAATGTGAACATGCCCTTTAAGGGGTAGAGTCTCATTCATTTCTCCCAGGAATTTCTGTTGAGAAAATGGAGTTTAAGACAATGCCAACATCCGTGGCGTCAGGTTAAGGGTTAAGAAAACACTCTGGAGTCCTGGGTTCCAGTGCTGCAGCTACTGGCTGCTGTAAAGGTCTTAGCAGGAAAATCCACTTTCTTCCACTCCATCTGAAAGCCTTTAGCTTGATCCTTCAGCCCCAGGTTCTGGCCTGTGACTCAGTCTTATCCTTTGGCAAAGCTGGGCTGCCCTCACTAATTTCTGAGTTAGGGGACCCGCCTCTGAGTAACCTGGCCTACTTAGGAAGCACACATTTCTCTCATCCTGACCCAGCTTCTGGAAAAGACCAATTTGGTTTGCTTTAATGTCTGTTTAATGCTTTCTAATGTGACACTAATCTTCTAAACATCTGTACTCAATTTAGGAGCCTTCTGAAATGTACATTCTCTAAATCCCCATCAGTTAGCATTATAATTTTGTGAGACTCTGGTGGCCTCATGCCCAGCTTCCATGTGCAGAAGGTCTGACTTGGGAGGACTGCTTCCTCTCTGGGGTAGCCCTGCAGTGTGCTGAAATCTATGTTGAAAATTTCTGGGTAGACACCTTTTTCAGCAGAGGCAGTATAGGGTGATGGTAAAGAGTATGAACTTTGGAGCTGGATAGCCTGGGTTTGAACCCTGGTTCTGCAAATGACCAGCTCTGTAGTCTCAGACAATTTATTGAATTTTTTTTTTTTAGAACTGGAGTCTTGCTCTATTACCCAGACTGGAGTGCATTGGCATAATCATAGCTCACTGTAGCCTTGAATTCCTGGGCTCAGTCCTCCCTCCTCAGCCTCCTGAGTTGCTGGGATTATAGGCATGAGCCACTGTGCCTGGCTTTATTTAACTTCTTTACATCTCAATGTCTTCATCTCTAAAGTGGGGATGTTGATCCTTTTATCTCATGGAGCTCTAGGGAGAATGAAAGGAGAAAATACCAGAAAAGGTTTAGCTCAGGAACTGGCCCATAGTAAGCAGGCAATATGCATACTTGTTATTATAACTATATGTTGGATTTTATCAGTATTCTAACCTTATGTTAAGTGGGTTTATATTAGGCTTATTCATTAATTTATTTAATGCTTATTGAGCAACTACTGTGTGCAACCTACTGGGTGATTGATAAGATAGACAAGATCCTTGTTCTCAAGGAGTACATATTTTGATACACAGACAAAAAATCAACACACAGATTAATAAAACAAAATCAGATTGTGCTAACTGTTAGAATGGAAATGAATAGTGTAGTATGATAGAGAGTAATGTGGATCAGGTGGAGTTATTATATAGTGGATGGGGAAAGGGTGTTCAAGGCAGGGACATGGAGTGGGGTTGGGGGACACATTCCAGGCAGAACTACAGCAAGTACAAAGTTCAGAGATAAAAAGGAGGTTGGCATTTTCTAGCAGTAGAAAGAAGGCTAATGTATTGTCTTAGTCTTTCTTTTCTGTTGCTGTAATAGAATTACACAGACTAGATAATTTATAAAGAAAAGAAGTTCATTTAGCCCATGTTTCTGGAGGCTGGGAAGACATTTATGGTGCCAGCATCTGGTGGGGGCCTTCTTGCTGTGTCATAACACGATGGAGAGCATACAGAGTGAGAGGGCATTTGTGCCAGCCCAGCTCTCTCTTCCTCTTCTTATAAAGCCACTAGTAGTCCTATCAGGGGGCCCAACTCTGATTACCTTATATAATCCTAATTACCTCCCTAAAACCCCACCCCTAAATGCTATCAACATATGAATTTGGGCATTAAGTTTCCAACACATGAAATTTGGGGATCACATTTAAACCATAACATTTTACCCCTGGCCCCCCAAATTCATGTCTTTCTCATATGCAAAATACACTGATTCCATTCCAATAGCCCCAAAGTCTTAAATCATTCTAGCACCAACTCAAAAGTCCAGAGTCTCATCTGAGTTAGATATCAGTGAAACTCAAGGCACATTCATCCTATGGCAAATTCCCTTCAGGTATGAGCCTGTGAAATGAATAGACGTTACGTATCATACTTCCAAAATATAATTGTGGGACAGGCATAGAATAAACATTCCCATCCCAAGAGGGGAAAAGAGACAAGAAAAAAGAGTGACTGGTCCTGAGTAAGTCTGAAACCCAACGAGGAAAACAACATCAAACCATAAAGATTCAGAATGATCTTCTACCATGTGCTACCTCAAAGACTCAGGCAGCCCCATCCCTATGGCTTTGCTGGGCTCAGCCCATGCAGCAGTTCTCACAAGTTGGAGTCTCATGCCTGCAGTCCTCCCAGGCTGGTGTTGTACACTGGTGGCTTTACGGTTCTGGAGTTTTGGAGGTTGCTTAGCTTCAGCCCTCGTGAGGGCTCTCTGTTAAAGTTCTACCTCTGACACTCAGCACTGCTGTACTAGGGGCTCTCTGCAGTGGCTCTGCCCTGTGACAAGTCTCTGCCTGAACCTCCAGGTGATTCACTACATTCTTTACAATCTAGGTGGAGGAGGCCATGCCTCCACAGCTCTTGCATTGTGTATGCCAGAAGAATTAGCACCCTGCGAACACCGCCAACGTCTATAACTGTGGGAGTGGCAGGTTGAGTTGTGATGCTTTTTGGGTGGTCACCTCTGAGTTGAATGTGAAAGGGGGTGTAAATCAGTGATGTGGTTCTTGGTACATCTGGTTTTCAATAGCATCAATACTTGAACCACTGGCCTAAATAAGGAAGGAAGTGGAAGTGAAATAACATCTAAGTGGCACAACTTTACATGGCTAATCTTAATGATTCCTTAGAAGAGTCTGTAAGGTGTGTATATCTCCACTTTATAGATGAGAAAATTATGTGCTCATTGGGGAGGTTAAGTAACTTGAGTACTCATACAACTAGTAAGTGGTGGAGCAGGGTTCAAAGTCAGGTCTCTGACTCCAAAGCTTAAACTCTCTCTACTCTACATAGCTACTTTTTTTTCTTTTCTTTTCAAAAACCCATTCTTTTCATTGCTGCTGACATAGTTCTTTTTCTTGTGTACAGTGATAAGAATATAAAATTTATTCTTGTAGCTCCCTTCTGCTGTGGGTCACCTTTGTATTAGCTTTAGTATGTTCTTGCTCATTAGCTTTATAGGTGTGAGGGGGAAAGGGTTGGTGCTACGTGGACATTTTGATAGAGTTGCAGATGCCTTTGCCACCTTTAGGGAAAAGTATTTATAGACATTGAATGACCAAGTGCTCTGGAGGTACCCAAGAAGAAATGGCCAGTTCTACCCCAAGGGTCAGAAAAGCTTTCTAGAATATAGTGGTCGGGGTGAACTGTGTCCTGAATCTTCCATCTGGTGTTTGTCAGGCAGCTGTGGTGTGGCAGACTCCAAGGCAGAGGTCCAAAAGAGCAGGTTGTAGTGTACGACCACCCCGGGTTTTCTGGAAACTGCAGGTTATTCAGTAAATAGAATATAAGTGGAGTGGTGGATGAGAGTGTTACGGGAACACAGATGGTAAAAAAATATGTGATAAGCTGGGGCTTTTTACCGTAAAGGGTCTTACATGCCTTCATGGAGTGGGCTTTATTCTGAAGTCAATGGAGAGGCCCTGCAAGGTTTTTTCCAAACCTGCTTATTGAGATATACTTTATATATCTTAAAATTCACCTGTTGTAAGTGTATAATTCAATATTTTTAAAGTTAATTTAAGTTTTTAAGTTGTACAACTATCACAACAGTTTTAGAAAATTTCCATCATCCCTAAAATATTGTTGATGTCCATTTGCAGTCAGTTCCCACACTGCCAGTTTTTTAAGGCGTTAGTTTAGCATTTCATTTGAGAACCCTAGGAATGAGAGGAGAAGAGACTTAAGGGACCATAGCCCAGAGGCTGGGCTCTCTCTCCCTCCCTGCGTCCCTGCCTTTTGTGTATCAAAGTTGCATGTATTGAACATATAGTCTGTGCTAGTATGTCTGAGGGGTCTCTTTTCGTCTCGGGGTAAATGTCATTCATAGACAGTGCTGTCATCCACAGTTAGTGCTGGGATAGTGAGGCATCCTTAAACTATGGCCCTCGGGCCACATGCGGGTGTTTTTGCCAGTTTGTTTTTTTACTTCAAAATAAGATATGTGCAGTGTGCATAGGAATTTGTTCGTAGTTTTTTTTAAAACTATAGTCCAGCCCTCCAACAGTCTGAGGGACAGTGAACTGGCCCCCTGTTTAAAAAGTTTGAGGACCCCTGGTATAGTGTGTCAAAACACTTCAGCTTTCTGTTGTTAGTCTACAGGAAACCACATTCCTGAAAATGGTTCCATATTAGAACAGAAAGACAATACTGACCCAGCAGTCATAAAAGAGACAATTTTATCTGTGCCATTTTTAAATTTGACAAAGATTTTTATTGTTAAGTGTGCTTGTATTGTGTAGCTGTCTAATTTCTTTCTTTCTTTCTTTTTTTTTTGTTTCACTTTTTAATTAATAGAACAATGAAAACACCTGTCTCTGTATTTGAGAGTTTGTCTTGATAAAAACCATTCAGGGTCCATAGAAAAAAGTGATATTAGCATTAGTGTTTAACCAAAGCAGTAAACCAAGGGGACTAACTGCTTAATTGCATCTTTAGAAAACAATCACAGATGTCTTTTACTATATGATTTTGGCAGAAAAAACCATTCTTCTCATCAAGTCCAGCCTTAGTATCAACTTAATTCAGAACAAGGAAAGTTGCTAATAAACAAGGCTACATAAGTCAGGATGTCCAGCCCTAATAACATTTTACAGAAAATCTTAATAAAACAAAAATAAACAAAACACTTGGAACTAAATCCTGGCTTTTTCCTCGTTTCATTATCTAGTTTATAAAGACCTTGTCCATATTGGCTGTTGATTTGATACTACTATGCTATACTATATGCATGTGATTCAATACTCCTATAGCATATTATACTACTATGTGTTATACTACTATATATACTACTTCCAGGCATAGTAGTTACAAGTATAGATTCTGGAGAGAGAGTGTGTCTCAGTTTGAATTCTCAGCTCTGCCAGTCACTAACTGTGATCTTGAGCAAGTTATTTAGTCTGTGTGGGTCTCAGTTTCTCCATTTTTAAAATAAGAATATTAGGTACCTCATAGGATTGTTTTGAGAATTTAATGTTAATACTTGTCAAAGCACTCATAAGTATCCGACATATTGTAAACACTATATTGTTCATATTTATATCTGTCTATATATCTATTTGGCAAAGCATTCTCAATACGAAAGGCTTCTCACTGCGGAATAGCTTCAAACCTTGACTGTCTCCCATATTAACCCCATGACTTTATTTTGTCTTTAGTTTTTAGAAGTTTAATTATGATGTGTCTTAGTGTGGATTTCTTTGGGTTTATTCTATTTGGGATTCTATTTAGCTTCTTGTCTGATGGTATGACTGTTAGGACTTTTGTTTCTGTCACACAGGTGTCTGTTTATTGTCCTGTCTTCAAGTTCACTTATTTTTTCCTATCTTATTCATTTGGCTGTTAAGCCCTTCCAGTGAATTTTTTTTTTATTGCTGTTTTAAATTCCATAATTTCCATTTGTTCTTCTTTAAATCTGGCAGCACTGGGTAGAGGATGGGAAGATACCAAGCCTGCAGGAACAGAAATTATTATCTCTGGCTCAGGCTGCCCAGTGCTCTCACCCAATTCCTGCTTGTGCTGCCGTGAAGGGGGAGAGTGCTTACCTGGATCTGCCTGGTACCACCAACTTGGGGGGTGGGAGACAGCAGGCCCACCGCGGGTGGGGCAGAGTGTGCTGGCTGCCTGGCGCTGGCTCCTCTGGCTGCCTGGCACTGGTCAGGCTCCTGCTCAGTCTTCCCTGGTGCCACCTGCCAGGCAAGAAACATGCACTTGGGACATCTAGGACATCTGCGTCTGGGTGAGTGGTCGGGAGATACTAGGATGCTCTGCTGCTCCTTTAGTCTCGAGGCTCCTAGGCAGTCTGCTTTCCTCTTTCGTCTTTCAGAGTCCTCTTGTGATTGTTTGTTGTATTATTTCCAGGATTTTAGTTTTCCTTAGCAGGGAGGAGCAGGAAGAGCAGTTTATGCCACCTTGTCTGAAACTAGTCAGTCCTATTACTTTTCCCCGAATATCCTGGAACTGAGCCCTTGGGATTGCAGCTGGACTTCTGCACCTGACAATAGCAATAAGAATTACTCTAAAACCTTACATTTTTGTAGCACTTTCTTGGCATTATCATTTCATTTGGTCCTCAAAACAGGTCTGTGAGGTAGTCCAGGCTAATACTGTGTACAGCATCCCCCTCCCCCATATCACAGAGGAGGACACTAGGACTCAGGGAGGGGAGGGGACATAGCCCAAGGAAAGGGCACCGGTGCTGAGGCTGGGAGCTAAGATTTTGATTCTAATCTGCTGGTCCTGGCCCAGTAGTTTCATCTGGAGTGTCACCTCTTCATCTCCATAGTGCTATATAGTATTGAAGTCTTTTTTTTTTTTTTTTATTTCGGCATATTATGGAGGTACAGATTTTAAGGTTTCAATAAATGCCCATTTTCCCCCCTCCCCCCAAAAGTCTGAGTCTCCATCATGACCATCCCCCAGATGGTGCACATCTCACTCATTATGTATGGATATACCCGCTATTGAAGTCTTTTGAAGTGGAAGATCGGAGGGTGAATTAGTCAGCTAGGGCTGCCATAAACAAAGTACCAGAGGCTGTGTGGCTTATACAATGATAATTTATTTTCTCACAGTTCTGGAGTCTGGAAGTTCAAGGTCAAGGTGCCAGCAGGGTTGGTTTCCTCTGAGGCCTATCTCCTTGGTTTGCAGACAGTCGCCCTCTGGCCACCTCTTCACATGGTGCTAGACACCACCCAGTCCTCAGCCAAGGGACGGCTCTGCCGAGGGAACTGTCAGAAGATGAACATGAGTTTAAATAGCTTTGTTACTTCCTCATTTACTCTCTTTGCCATGAAATAATTCAATCTAACTTCACTTTTGTCTTGCTTTTCATCTGTTCTTCCTCCACCCACCTTCTTTGCCAGTCTAGGGAGGCGGAAGCTGAGGGCATGGTCCAGAATCTGCTATTAATATTAACTAGTTCTGTGACTTTTACTTTGGAGCTTCACTTCTATGAGCCTGAGTTTCTTTAGCTTTAGGAAGGGAGAGGGCTGAACTCCATGTCCTATACTTTCCTTCCAAGTGGAAACAATTCCATGATTTCATTGACACCTTCATGCCAAATTTGCTGTTTTTCTCCTTATGTTTTGGCTTGGTACCATTGTTTAATTTTGTGTACTACTCTTTTCAAATTGATATGATTTCTGTGAAAAAGATATGGGTAAACGTTGACAGGTGCGTCTTAAGTCTCTAATACAACCCTCAGATGAGAGTATAGTAATAAACTGTTCATACTGATGATAATGACTATTTATTGAGCAATTACTATATGTCAGCTATAGCTCCTTCTGTAGTGGCTGATTGCAATGGGCCTGGCTTGGGGAACACAAAGGTAGAAAGGAAGGGCAGCTCTGTGAGGGCAGAGGTGGAATGCCTTTGTTAATGAATTGATAGAAAACTGATGAGTAGCTGGAGTAGAGTCAAGGCAGGGGCCATGCTCATTGCTCTGGTTGAGGCAGCAGGCGTGCCAAGTGGAGCCACAGATTGGGTTCTCAGGGTATGTGTCAACCAGGCAGGGTCTGATGGCTGTGGGTTGCCCATGACACTTGGTGTGGAGCAGTGAGCGAGGGCATTTAATTAGATGGGAAAAAGAGCTATGTTTTGGGACATCCACTGGGACTCATCCATTCCTTTGTTCATTCATTCATGCACTCATCCATTTATTTCTTCATTTACTCACTCATATATGAAATATTTGTTTTATGCCTACTATGTACTAGGGGCAAGAACTAGAGAGCTAAATAGGGGTTGGCAACTGCAAAGGCGAATGTAAATACAGAGACACCCTGACACAAAGGATGAATAGGCCTGAATGAATGGAATGTGCATTCTGAGAGACCCAGCTGACCAGGAATTATGACTGGGGCTGTCTCTTTCTTCATAGACCCATGTGACTCCAACAAATTCTTATGGCACCTTCTCTCTAATAGGAAAATCCATCACTTAATCCAGGGTGGAATGCCCTGGCGTCTGAGGCAAAGCTCTGCAGCTGTGTGGCTGTGTGGTGCAGGGTTCAGGGGAGGAAGTGGGTAAAAGTTCTGTATCCAGCTGACATTGCAGCTGGAAATTAAGATTGGCAGAATATAATTATTGAACCTGGCAAGCTGCCAGGTTCTCAGTGCTCACACTCTGTGCCTGCCTCGCCAGCTTGAAGTTTCTTGATGACCAGCAATTGTCAAGACCACTGTTTTATTGCTCCATTCCAAAATGGGAAATTTGCAATGATTCACTAGTAATGTGGGGTCACTTATAAAATTGGTTTCAAATCATCAAAACTGATTACACAGTCATGTGAAACACTGTGGCGCATTACTCTGAACATTTCATCTAATGCGCCTAAGCTTCACATAGCAAAACTGTGCACCAAAACAAAAGCTGTAAAAAAAAATCCACAGAAACAGCAAAAGGAAACACTGAAGCAAACATAAATTTGAGTCTTTGAAAACATACAGTGTCCCCCTTTTGTATAATGCATCCAGTATCCCTTGAGCTTGGAGGATACAAATAAATGCTCATGTAATTACTCTTTAACTGAGTAATTACATGCTTATTCATGCCCTGTGGATTGATTAGCAATTATACTTGGAATTGCTAGGGAAAAAATGAGACCTGCTAAAGTGGCTGCTGTCAAGTCCTCACTGAACATGGTTGAAAATGATGGTTTGCAAAATGACTCTGGTGGTCCTTTGGTAATGGTTGTTTCCAGAGCTTGAAGTTTGTGATAAACAATTTCAGAAAGACTGAGAAAAACTGCTCTGGCTATACTTTGGGAAATTTCCTCCAAGAACTCTATGAAGAGCCTTGGTCTTCTTTTTCTCAAGATAAAGCTGGATTGACACGTCTCAGAAAGAAAGTGCGATTGTCGTTGGTGCTTTGTGTAGGACTGGGCTTGGACCAACCTGTGTAATTGGGCTGGGGCCTTTGGAGTGAGATACAGAACCTTTTAAATATCATCAAAATAAATTACCAATTTCATTTCTCAGTAATTGCCAGTTATACTTTAACAGTGCTCTGCTCCCTTCTAAGAATGGTTATTTAATCATACTTGGTTGTAAACTATTAACACAGTTTGTATTACCATGGGCAAGGGAGTGCTTTGTGAAGCATTGGTGATGGTTCATAGTGGTGGCTGGGTCCCTCACTTACCAGCATCTGATTTTTGAGTTTGGATATCATTCAGGGTTGGGCAGGAAGCATACTCTAACTCAGAGGGTTGGAGAGATTTTGATGAAGAGATTGCTCACCAACATGGGGGCAGGGAAAGCAGTCACAAGGGTTCTTGGGCACCCAGAGACTAGTTATGATGGGATGTTGTTATCATCCTTAGTCCTAGAGGTGCAAGGGGAGGGGGAAGCAGTACAGGAAACAGTGAGAGGAGGAGCTCTGGGAGATGGATAACTGACAGGAGCTGTAGTCATGGGTGGGAGGTCATTGTCAGAAAACAGACCTCAGAGGAAGAAGGGAGAAGAGAAACTGCCTCAACTTCTCTCCTTTTACCTTTGATCTCTTGTTGTTACAGTGCCTCCCATTGGCCTCATCCAAGCAGAAATCTGCCTGTAGGAGAGCTCTGGCAGTGCATCTTCAGGAGGAAGGCTCAGGTCCTAGAATAGGGCAGAGAAGGTGGCAGGAAGCATGGATGCGGGTCATGATAATGAGGGCTGCCATCTATTGGAGTCTTGCTACAGCTGTATACGGCAAGCACTATGCTAAGTGTTTTATAGACACAATCCTCAGGCAACTTGCCCACCTCTAAGACTTTACCCCCATTTCACTGATGGGGAGACCGAGCCTCAGCATAATTCAGTAGCTCACTTAAGGGCACACAGCTAGCAAGCAGCAGAACTGGGATTTGAAGTCCTTCTTTCAGTTCCCAAGTCTGTATGTGTATCCCTCTGTTACGCTATCACTGCCATAAGCCTCAATTTTTAAGTTACAAAATAAGGGTGATATACCTACTCAGAAGGTCGTGATAAGGGAGGCCCTGGGAACTGTTGAGCACAGTCCCAGGTGAGTGGGAGATGCTTTACAGTAATACAGCCCCTCGGATTCCCCGTTCTGTCATCTTTCTCTTTTCCAGATCAAAATGGAAAAAAACAAAAACAAAAACAAAAACAATGGTGGTATGCAGCCCCATATGGCTAGAATGTTTTCCTCCCTGGTGGAGATGGTGTACTTTAAACTGTCTTTCCCCCTTGTTCCTCTAATCAAGGCATCAGTTCAGATCTAGTGACTTGTCGAGGGAAGTAACTAAATAGAAATTTAATGCAGGGAGCAAAGGCACTTAATAAGTGTCAGTGAAAATAGATAGTTTTACAAGTTGTTTACCCAATAGTTGCAATTTTCATTTTGTAGGAAAGGTGAAACTATAATAAATTCTTAACCCAAGAAAGGAGATTTGTATGCAGAACAATTGAATAAATTAATATGCAAGGAAGAAGGCCACCGTGCCTTTTGGTTTTCCTACATCTTAGAAACACTTGTTATTTAAACTTTGAGAAGTGGTTTCATAGGTGTGTTGTTCCTTTTCATCCCTTCCCCCCAAGACTTTACAGTTGATAGTTTTCACTGTTTGAGGAGTTACAGTGTTAGAGTTTAGTGGATATTTGGGCTCCCCATGAAGTTATTATTCTAATTTCATATTAAAACATCTCTGCACTTGAGCCTGGGAGTTCGAGGTTGCAGTGAGCTATGATGCTGCTGCTGCATTCTAGCCTAGGCAGCAGAGCAAGACCCTGTCTCAAACAAACAAACAAACAAACAAACAAACAAACCGCTCTGCATTTATATTGGCTTCTTATCTGCCAACTGTCCACTGACCCAATTGATATATAAGCTTGTTTATTTTGGTGGGATATTTCTCTACCACTTCAGCTCTCTAGGTACTTTTTTATGAACGTCTAGCACAGATAAAGCCATGTTACATGATTTAATATTTACTATCTCTATAGGTGCTAACAGATTTTCATGCCTTAACTTCCAGCCTCCCAACCATTTTGTAAACTCTTCTAGGTCAAAGTCAGTGGTTATAGAATTCTTTCATAACTGTCTATGGCCTAATTCAATGCTAGACCAAGTCAATAAGTTGTTGCTGATTGATGTTTACTGCATTCTGTGTTTATTTCTGTCTCTTGCAAGGAAACCAGTTCAGCCAATTCAATTCAAATTAACTTGTAGTTATTCCTCCTACTGCCCATGATTTTTAATCCTTATCAGAAAATCTCTTTTGGTTCTCTTCTCAAATGTAACATATTACTCTCAAAATTACAGGAAACCTGGAATAAATATACAAGCAATAAATAATACAATGACCAGAAAAAGGCTACTAGTCATAATTGCATCAAAAATACAGTTCTAACAGTAAACTCACTAAGGTATGTACAGAACTTATATGAAGATGATTGTACTTTTTACTAAGAGACATAAATAAGGTCTTAATAAACTGGAAATATTCCATGTTTCTGAATGGGAAGATTTTACATTTGAAGATGGAAATCATTTCATCACTAAATAAATGTTTAAGTACGTAAAGAAATAAACAATAAGGAAATATTTACTGAGCAATATATGACTTAGCATAACATTTGGTGTTAAATATCTGTAAAATGGATTTCACACTTTTTTAAAAACCAATTTTACTGTGAGGATTGGATAAGATAATATATGTAAAAGGCTAATAGGCTGCCTGGCCTATGATAATTGATAAATATAGGCAATTGTTTTGTTTTCATTATTATCTTGTTATATACCTAGGGAGGGGTTAATGATGTTTCTCTTTAGGGTGATATGTGAGCATATGGCTTTTTCTTTTTCTTATTTTATACTTTCTAATTTTTCTAAAGCATTGCTTTTGTAGTAAGAAGTTAACAAAAGTTGCTTTTAATTAATTAGAAGGGAAAAGGTCAACCCAAAGGCACCATAAGCAAGGTATGTTTTAAAGGGGCCAAACTTACTGAGAGTATTGACCTGGCCACAGGCCCCGGTCACAGGCCAAGTGGACCTGTCTATTCAGAAGCTTTCTGATGTGTTCATCTTCCACTTGTGGCCTGTCTTGGAAAAATTATTCCTGCTGATCTCTTATCTAGCCAGTCCCGACCCGTGTGTGTAGGTCTTGACTAGAGTAAAGGTTGAAGACCTTAGATGTCAAATTCAAATGTGTGGAAGTAGAATTATTTGACTAAGAAGACCAATCCTAAGGGAAGACTTTGGGCATCTGAAACCCTCCTGCTAGTCTGGTGACCTCCTGTGTCCATTTCATTTCCATCACCTTCCCTTTTATGACTCACTGGGAATAACCATGTCTTCTCCTCCTTTCTCCTGATGAAGGCTTCTCTAGCTTTTCTGATCAGAGGATTTTAAGGCCACACTGTTTTATTTCCAATTCTATGCCTCTTCTATTATTCCTCTGACCCCCTCCTGCCTAGTCCCCTACCTTTTTAGCCCCTTAGGGATAGCAGTCAAAGCAGAAGTGAGTTCCTTCTCTTTGAGTGGAAAATGTGGCCCGTAAGACTATCCATTGCAGACTTTATTACTGTCTCGACGGTCTGACATATGCCAAAGTGGAAATCTTTGTTTTTCACCTATTACAGGTAACACCAAAACACTCAATTTTCTGTGCAGACTCTCCAGGATTGGCACTAAACCAGCCGAGGTGAACTTGCTTTGAAATATGTGCACTTAGATGCTTCTGAGGTAAAGAGATTTTAGAAGTAGCAACACTTTAAAGTATTATCCAGGTTCCTTTAGTTGGTACTGGTTTGCTTTCAGTAAGGCGCCTGAGAGAGCAGTGGGAATAAACGTTTTCTTCGTTTTGTGCTATTTTGAGGTAGAGATGCCAGAAGTTTCTTGAACATTTAGAAGCCAAAGTTTGATTTATAATTACGAAACCCTGGGCATTATAGAAAGACAGACAATATATCATCAGTTTTCTTTTGACACTCTAGGTTTTATAGAGATCTCTAGCGATACATTTTGTCTCTGAGGCTGGAACTTTGAACTCTCTAGTTTAAGGATCATCTCAGGGACCCAAGGCAGGATTTGTTTTTGCAAATAACCACTTTCTTCTATTCACCTATTCATTACCTCCTTTTGTTGATAAGGGCATAAAGAACGAAAATGGTTTCTGGATATATTTTTATTACTTTTGGTTCTTGCCTGAGTTTGAGTGAAATGATATGTATTTATGTATTTGTGTAAGTATGTTCCATGTGCATATGCATATTATGCAATATATATGTATGTATGTGTAGACATGTATCTGCAGGTAGGAAGGGAAGAATTCCAGCAGATCCCAGCATGCGCCAGTATCAAACTAGAGATCAGCAACTGGGTGGACTGATTTCTCACTCTTGTTGACAAGTCTTCCTGTCTATGTCCCATTTTGCCCCAGTTTTGTTTTCTGTCAAATGGGATTGTTTGCTGTTTTCCTCAGAGGAATGGAATGGTATTATGTAATAGCGTGTGTTCCATACACCAGCGGTCCCCAGCCCTTTTGACACCAGGGACCGGTTTCATGGAAGACAGTTTTCCATGGACTGGGGGTAGCGGAATGATTTCAGGATGATTCAAGCACATTACATTTATTGTGCAGTCAAACCTCTCTGCTGATGAAAATCTATGTTGGCATCTGCTCCCCAGCGCTAGCATCACCACCTCAGCTCCATCTCAGACCATCAGGCATTAGATTCTCTTGTGGAACGCGCAACCTAGATCCCCTGCTGGTGCAGTTTACAGTAGTGTTCTAGCACTTTCGAGAATCTAATGCCACCGCTGACCTGACAGGAGGCAGAGCCTTACAGACGAGATGAAGCTTCGCTCACTTGCCCACCAACCACCTCCTGCTGTGTGGCCCGGTTCCTAACAGGCCTGTGGGTTGGGGACTGCAGCCCTATACTCCATAAATAGAAAATATGCATTTTGACCCACTTCATTCCTTTTAAAGGGAAATTTCAATATCATACTTTATATATTTTACCATGTATATTCAGAGTAACTTTGTCCATATACTCTGAGCTCAATTATAGATATTATATATGTATGTATGTGTATACTATATAAAATACATATTAAATAGCATGTGTATGTGTGTGTGTATATGTATAGGCTATAGATACAAGTGATTTAATAGTAGTGAAGAGTTTCGGATATATTTTGTTTTCTACTGGAAGGTTTTTTTTTATCCATATGCTGACGAGGTAAACTCAGTGAGATTAATTGTAGCTCATTTATCTTTAAACTTAATTAATTCATTGCTTCTCCCATCAAAGCAGTTCATGCTTATCAAACAGAAAGTGACACTTTCTTTATTGTTTCTTAAGAGAGTGGCAGACAGAAAGTGTCAGTTTCTTAGACCAAATTGAGAAAGGGAAGATAAAGTTGAACACACAGATCTTGTTGCTGGGAAATGCGTGAACAGGAGGCATTCCGCAGAGTAGAAACTGCTTGACTGACAAGGATTCTGGAGAGAAACGGAAACAATCCAGAATTTGCAGCATTTTGACTGATGCACCTGATAAGATTTTGGAAGATTATGTAGTTACTCCCATATTTTAATTAGACATGTAGATTTTATTTTATTTACTTTTTATTTTGAAATAATTGCAAAGTCATGGAGAATTGTAAGAGTAGTACAAAGAATTCCCATATACCCTTCCACCCAGATTTGTTAATTATTAAAACTTGCCAGTTTTGCTACCTATCTATCTTTTTTTTCCCTTGAACCATTTGAGATAAGAGACAAGTACTTTTTACTCTTAAATATTTCACTGTGCATTTCCCTAAATCATTTTCTAATGTCATCACAGTACAGTGATCAAAATCAGGAAGTTTACACTGGTAAAACACTATTATCCACCTTGAAGTTTGTGTTAAAATTTCACCACTTGTCCTTGTACATAGCATTTCCTTCCCAATCTAGGATAACCTATTGTTTTGGAAGAATCCCAAACAATTCTTCTACCTTTCTCTGATTTCATGACCTTGATATTTTGAAGAGTCAAGACTAGTTGTTTTTAGACTATCCCTCAAGGCCACATGTGGCCCTCCAGATCCCAGAGTGTGGTCCCTGGATGGAATCCAAACTTCACAGAACAAATCCTTTTAATAAAGATATTTGTTCTGTAAAATTTGGATTCAGTCAAAGGGCCACACCCAAGGATCCAGAAGACCATGTGTGGCCCCGAGGCCTCAGGTTCCCCACCTCTTTGTGTTCACTTTGATCACTGAGTTAAAATAGTGTCCTCCAGATTTCTCCACTGTAAAGTTACTATTTTAATTTTGGAAAGTTAAAAATTATGCTGTTTCTTGTGTATTGTACATATTGATAATTTAAAATGGAATTTTTACATCACTCTTTAAAATGTATGCAACAGAATATTTGATTTGATTTGACACCTGTTATCATCCTGAAAAAAAATAATAGGGACAAGTTCTTCTTTAAACAGTTGAAAATTCTATTTTCATTCTTTGCTCCATTTGGAAATCTCTTATTGATCACCCTATCATGATATCCTAAAAGAATATGAATATTAATTGAACTGTATTTATTTTTTAATTTTCTGTGACCATAAGTACTTAAGTCTCAACTTTTTTCTCTTTGGATTATCTTTATAATTATTGTTAGTATAAGATTGATCAGAATTATGTGAATCAAATATAATTTTTTATAAATAATAATTAGATATAAATCATAAACCCAGTAATACATCTTTTAATGAAATACCTGAAGGTGGTAGTTATAGTGCCTTTATTAAAGTAGGCTTTGAGGACTCCTATTTTGTCTTCTTTTTGTTTGTCACTCCTGAGACTTGTTTGGGGGAAAGGGCTGGTAGGAAGGAGAACTGGCTGGAAGTGTCTGCTGCAGAAAGATTAGCTCTGGTAAGAACTATCTAAAGACATCCAGGATCTGGAACTTGATTCCTGGCAATTATCTCTGCTGCATACAATTCAGAATACTCTCCTGGAGCTCCAGGGCAAGAGGGGACCCAGGTGCTCTGCTGGTTAACTCAAGCCAGAGATTTCTCTAGAATTACAAAATTCCATGGAGAGTCATTTGATTTGCCCAAATCATTCCAAGGTCATAGTCCGTAATTTTATGAATTGTGTCTGGGTGCACTATGATATATAGTAAATTATTGTGCAGATTCCCTGAAACTGCACCAATATAATTAAACCAGAACATTTATTGAATGGGTACTATTTGCCAGGTGCTGTGGTAGGCACTTTTAGATGTGCCTGATATATAAAGATTGGAAGTTATAAGGTAGATAAATCAAGGCTGCATGTTCAGATTGTAAAAGTCAATTTTGCAAAAGCATTAGTCACAGGGTTTCTGTAAATAATGAGTACTCTCAACTGCATATTTGAATTGCTCAATTTATATAAAAAAATCAGTTTACAGACAGTTCTTAGGAATATCTTGACCATATAATGTCAGATCCACCTGTATGCCTGAAGCAAGTGTTTACAAAAGCAGAAACATGTCTAAATATAATTGCAATTTTAAAAGGAGGCCATTATAGGTGTTGGTTGGAGTTTCGTTAGGGTACATTGATGAGACCTGGAAAAATGCATGTGTCTGAATGGAGAAACTGAGGTCAAGCCTTACTGCCTGTGTCAATTGGTTTGGCTCTGGCATGAATGCACAGTCATTTGCCCTGTAGATGTTTGGGCAAAAATCATGTTTTATGTAATGCTAGCTTTAAAATAACCAGAAAGGCATTTCATCTAATCATTGCAGCACATATATTTAAGGTTTAGAACTCCTCCATGAATGGGAAGCCAACCACTCCTGGGCACATCTGACATTCTGTATGTGTCGCGCTAGAGATCTGTGGCTGGAAACAGACCTTTGAGTAAAACCCAGCTGATTTTCAGAGTCATTTAGCCTTTGGATGGCATCTTGTGAAAAAAAATATGAAGCACATCAAATCCTGGTTGCTGCTCAGTGACTTGGCAAAGACTATGTTTTCTACCTGTTTGTGCCTTAACACCCCCTACGCCAGCCAGTGGTACCAGAGCCACATCTGGAAAGTAAATTGCTCAGAAAATGCATTTTGCTGAGCTACTTAGGAAGATAGCACTGGCGTATGTAATGCTGCATGAAAACTCCGCTAATGTGGCCATTGTTTCTCATTTAATAAAATGACAGTGTTAATAGGAAGAAAAAGAATTATCTTATTATATCTTACAGAGAAGCAGTCTAAATTCGCCCATGATGGCAAGGTTCCTAAATGCTGAGTCACTTCCTATTGTCCCTCGCTCTGCATCTTGCCTGTGAGGACCCAGAACACAGTGGGGGTTAGGGTTTTTTTCTGTCCCACACAGGTGATGGATAATGCAGATTCTACTGGGCTCTCATCTTTTGCTGTTTTTAAGGACTGCATAGAAAGAAACGGCTGAATGACAGAATCAGGTGATGCCAGGGTCACAGCAAAAAGGTTTATATTTGTGCGTGGTAGCCATGAGCTGGCTAATGTCTACAGTAGGAAGAGCCGATGGAAAACTGACACATTATCCTTATGCTTGGAATGCCAACTACTGGGTTGCCTAAACCTTCTTTACATCGATATTAGAGGAGTTAACTGACTTGGTTATCTATTAATAGTGTGAAATGTGAGAGTGGGGAAAATCATGTATTTTAAAATTTCTACTTTAATAGCACTATGGTTTTAATATAGAGCAATTGTTTTTACTTCCTTAAAAAGGATCATTAATGAATTTTCCAATTTTTATTCCTTAGTATCAGTCAATTTTGCCTCTGGCGTTAGCATATGTTTAGATTATAATCTCTTTGTAGGGAAATTAGTTAGGCTTATTAGGAAGAATATTTATATGAAAGGTGAAAAATCTCTTCTGCATACTTGGACTTTCAATTTATAAACAGGTAGCTGAGACCTGTGCATATAAAGTGGCCCCACTGTTTATATGCCCATGGTTTTGACCAGCTGATAGTCAACTTTTTGTTTGCCAATATTTTGAAAGACTTTTATAATTGTGATAAAGGTTAGGCATTTTAGTTTGGTTGTTGAGTCCTTTATTCTTAAGAAAACAAATGAGTTAGGTTTTAGTTTGAATTTTTGTTTGATTAACTCATTCTGAATTTTTTTGCCCTTGGTGGCTGTAGGAGACAGGCATAGGCAGGTTAAACAGAAGCAAATTTCAAGACAGGGTTTCCCACAGGGTGAGTTGAGGTGATTCACAAATTGACACTGTGGTAAGAGAGGGGGACACTTATTAATTATGAATAACTTCAATTCAAACTCCAGTTAGCCAATTTTCACTTCTCTTGTCTCTGTCTATTGAGATGTTCAAAAAGCTCATTCTCCCTGACAAGAAGGTTCATGCATACACGTGGGAGTTCATTTTATTTGTAAATCTGCTATTGAGCATATTCTGAACATACATTAAACTCTATGTTTTAAATATTTTAAAATGAAATGTATAGGTATTAAAAGTTTAAAAATCTTTTATCTTTCATGACTTACCCTTAAAATCAAATTAGCCATCTTCACCTCTGAGCTGTCAAAGCAGAAGCATAGACACGGCTATCCTGAACTAATTCACTTAGAGATGGTTCCTTAAGCCCTCAAATTAACATCCCTGAAATAGGAAGAAGAGTTTTCTCTTTTTGTGAACAGGGTTCTTCTGCTGGTTTAACTGTGGGTACTTGCATATATATCTGAGTTGCAGCATTAAAAAAAAAGAAACAACAAAAAACCCCAAAATTCTTTTAATAATGATGGGGGCTTGCCCACTGTAACAGACTATCTGTCCAGATGCCCAGAAAAGGGAGAAAAAGTGGATGCTTGCTGAGGCCATATTAAATGCCAGGCAGGACAGGCTCTGTGAGTCCCCACCATAGCCCTTTGACACGGGTGCTATTATTCATCCCATTTTTCTCGTGAGGAAAGGGAACCCCAGAGAAGGTCAGTGACTGGCCCCAATTCATTCAGCTCAGATCAGAGCTGCGGGCCCCTGACTCCCTTGAGAATAGTCTGCGTTGCCTCTGAAGGAAGACAGTGCAAGCACAGGAGAACCTCAGACAGTGACATGGCGTCAGGCGGGTGGGACTCTTGTGGATGCCACATGATAAATTAGTATGTTCCTTTGGTGACCATGAACAAGTCACTTAATCTCTTGGGCCTTCAATTTTCTTACTTTTAAGATGAGACAGTTGGACAGGATGGTGTCTGGACCTGGAAAATAATCTATAGGTGCCCAGATATGTACTTCTGTGAGTTAAATGTCCAGTGCAGAGTGCTGCAGCTTCTCATTAGGAGTTGGGGGTTTTTAATTTTAAGACAGTTAATCAGTATACTTCACACTGCCCGACCCTATTTGGGGCACAAGGAAATTCATGCCTTTGAACCTACTCTCTGGAAATTGCCTCTTGAAGGCCAACCTTTTTAACATCTTTATTTGATTAGCTCATATTTACCCGAGGTTTCAGCACTTTGTTTTTATTTGAGGGTAAGAAGCTTTACCAGTGAGGGGAAAACTTTAGCCCTATCTCCTTATTTGCCAGAATAAGGAGGAAGAAAACACATTTGGTGTAGACATGGGTGTTCTGTTTCAGTGCAGAGGATTTAATGAAACGGGCATAGTAGATATGAGTTTGATAAATTATACATGTCAAGTCAGCAGCTACATCAAATTGTACATAACATCATCCAAACTGGGGGCAGAGAGGATTGTCAGAATAAACTGCCCTAATTCAGATCACATTGCAGCTGCTTCTGAATGTGCTTCTTATCTGTTACGCGAAATAAGATTCCTTAGAACCAGGATTATTGCCAGGTCTGTTGGGGCAGTGATTTAAAGCGTAGAGACAGATGTACCTAGAATTGTTTGGGACTGATGGAAAAGTTAGTTCTTCTCATTTTGACACTGGAAAATGAAATGTAAATCTCAAACCAAAGGTAAAATGTATTCTTGTCCTTTTACAAATGAAGAACCAACCCTTGATGAAAGTAATTGTCCACAATTACCCAGAACCAACATTCAAACTTGTGTCTGTAAGCTATACTATAACTCTATTCTAATCATGTCCATCAAATAGTAGTAGTTTGGTATGATAAGCCCAACTGGTGCAGATTAATGGAGAAAAGAATGGATTGAGAACTATTTCGGTAAGCTGGAGGATTCTTGGCAGTCTTCACAGTACATAAAAATCACCAATAGGTAGAGAATTAAATTGTTAGTTATAGAGAAAGAGACCCATTAAAAAGCACATCAAAATTTGTTCTCCTGTTCCTGATCAGTGGGTAGCCTTCCAGCTGGTGATTTAGGTACCCAGGTTCTTCCTGTTTTGTGGCACTACCTTCTGCTACACTCTCTGAAGCTTCTGACTTTAGCCAGAGGATGGAACAGAAGAGAGTGGTGACAAGGTCCTTGGTCCTGAAGTGATGCATATCACTTCCACTCAGGCATTGGTTCCATGGCCTCACCTAGGTGCCAAGGGGGTTGGGAAATGTAGCTGATGGCTGAGAAGCCACTTCCGGGCAACACGTCTACACTGTGAAAGGGGGAGTCCGAGGCTTTGGTAGACCATCAGCTACTTAGCTACACAAATAGGACCTTCTTTAGTCATACAGGCCTCATATTCATGAGTTTTGCTTACTTACCATAGCAGAGGATTGAATTGGAGGATATAGTTGATGAAAGGAGAAGGGTGGTGTGCTTAACTTCAAATGACAAAGTTTCAATTCATCACAATGTAAATTATTCCTATGAAAATATTGTGCACCAGGGAACTAAGATACTCTATTTCTATAGTTCTATTTTAAGTGGTTGTTTGTTTTTTGCTTAAAATTTTATGAACTCAGAACAAGACTTACTGTCTTATTTTTTTCCTTTCCTTTTCTGTTTATTTTTTTCATGTAAGAGACCATGGGACAGTCTTTAAGTTAATGTAGGTCTCAAAACACAGAGGCTTTGCCCAGAGCCACGTCAAAATGCATTGCTCTTAGCATGGGACTCCTGTGTCAAAGTACCTGGTGGATGAATAGATATTTTCTCTGGAAAGAATGATTTGAAATGAAAACAAAATTCTGTATAGAGGAAATCCAGCAACCAGAGTCTTCCTAGGGAGAAGTTCTTGTGTGGAGTTGTCAAGTGCCCTGACAATGTCAATTTCTAGTTGTGGCTCCATGTAACTTCAGTAATCTTGCTGAGGACCTGCCCCATATCCAATTGCGTGAGGCAAATTAACTTTATGACTAGAGAATGCAAAGCTTCTTTCCTCTCTTCCAAGGCTCCTCCTCTGCCTTCAGAATGGGCTGTGAGTCCTCTTAACTGTGGAAATAGGAAATAAACAGTGGAGTCTATTAGGCTGAGTTATGGGTAGTACCTGCTGGGGTTACTAATTGAATCAGCGCAGCTGCAAACCTGTGTTCTTATAGGCCAGAATGGATTCAGACAGATTTTTCAAAGATACAGTAAGTAAAATTTCATTTAATTATGAAATGACTTTAATCTCTTATTTTAAAACTCTGCCAGTTAATTCCAGCTCTCTGGCTGTAACAGTGGCCATACGTAGTTATTATCAATCCAATAGCATGGCATCTTTTGAATACCTGCTGCATGGAAAAGTATGCAGGGCACTACAAAAAATATTAAGAATAATGCACATAATCTCCAGAGTCAAGGTTTGACAGGCTCATCCATGTTTCTAGATCAAGACATGTAAAAAAATTAAATAATACCAGGTGTCGTATGTGTTCTGGGTACAAGATAGTGAAACAAACCGTGAATTCTTAGAGGAGTTTGGAGGAGGGACAGAAGTTGGATGGCTGGCATTGTCTTGCCAGGGGAGATATTACAGAGAACAGTATTCTTTTATGAAGTTTGACTGATATAAATCAGTTTATTTATGTTTTATGTTTTTCTCAAACCTCATTGACATGCAGCATCTCATTTCTATTTTTGCAGCTCCATGCAGGTATTATTAGTCCATTTTCCAGATGTGGAACTTGAAGCGCAGAGAAATATGACTGTAACACACTGGGAACACATACTGTGTGATATCTGGGCCTAAAGCAGCATCTAAAATCTCTCTGCCTCCTTATATAAGGCCCTTTTGCTAAAAATAGTTAGTTTTCTGATACAGGTACATGCTTATACCTAAGAAGGGTAGGGAATTTATACTTAGACAAGCAGGAAAAGAATAGTAGATAAAACTTGAGTGTTGGAAATAGATATTAGAATATTAACTCTGCCATTTACTACTTGCGTGGTCCCGAGGAAGTTACTTAACCTTACTGTAATTACATGCATTTGTTGGGAGGATTTATGAACTAATTTGAGGCACATGATAAGTATTCATGAATTTGTAGCTACTATTTCAGTTTAATATTCCCAAATGCTTATGGATTTCATAGCCATAGTGGGGCAAGTGGAATTATAAGTTGGTATCTTCTCCTGGAGGACAGAAGGAAGAATAAGAGCTGAAACCCTCCCCAGCCTCTCCAGGCAGGCAGAGGGAAAGAGGCCGAGGTTCTGTGTCCAGTGAGTGGGGCAGCGCAGTTCTCTCACACACAGGGTCTAGACTGAGGTGACTTAGAGGAGCGAAGGGAGATTTAGCTGCCTTTGGGATCAGGTGTTACGTCAGGTACAACAAAGTCTTCACTGTGAGGAAGATGCCCAGGGGAGTGCTGGGTAAAGGAAGCCCTTGCCAATGTGTGTGGTGGGCTCTGAGGGACAAATTCCTGCATGCCAAGTGATGCCACAGCTAGAACGATAACTTGGGAATCAAACCGTCGCAAGTGAGGTAACTGCTAGCTTCACCATCTCTGCTTTGCCTCATTGCTCAGACCTATGTGGCTACCAAGTGGCCCAGCCAGCAAACTGTAGTGGGAAACAGAGTACATCGGTGAGGAGACAGCTTAACTGAGGGCTGCAGCAGGGAGCTGGTGGCTGAACCACCAGGCATGCCGTGATAGGTTGGGAACCTACTCTTCTTCGAGTCTACTCATGGGTAATTTCTGGGTCAGGTGATTCTTATTTTAAAGGAATAATAGCTAAGCTCCTGGAGGTTACTGTGCATTTTGGACTGAATGGTAAGAGAGGGACAAAATTCCTATGTTGAAGCCTTACCTCCCAATATGACTGTATTTGGAGATAAGATCTTTAAAGAGGTAATTTAGGTTAAATGAGGTCATAAGGGTGAGGTATTAATCCAGTAGGACCAATGTCTTTATAAGAAGAGGAAGAGACACCAGGGATATGTACACACAGAGGAAAGGCCATGTAAGGGCACAGCGAGGAGGTGGATGTCTGAAAGCCAGGAAGAGAGGCACCAGGAGAAACCCAACCTGCCAACACCTTGATCTTGGGCTTCCAGCCTCCAGAACTGTGAGAAAATAAATTTCTCTTGTTTAAGCCACCCAGCCTATGTATGGTATTTTGTTATGGTAGGCCTCCTTAGTTGACTAACACATGCAATCGGTTTACACTGTACCTTGGTGGAGATACTGAAATTTTATTTCAAATTTGAATCTTATTTTGATTTAATGTATATAATTTACATTAGATTAGATTCTCTGGGTAATGTCCACTGTGAATTGGTCTTATGAGGTATCACAAATAATTTGTTACTGCTAAAAACCCAGTAATGTTTGTGAAAGATTCACTTAAATTAATAAGTGGATTCAAAGCTATTCCTATAACTTTTTTTCCTTCAAATATATATCATGACTGAGAGAGAGAGAAAGTAGAGTAAAAAAAAAAAAAGAATATACGTATGTGGTACACTTAAACTCACACGTACAGAAAGCCTCTGCCAGAGAGATCCTTTATCTGATACGTAGTAAGTGTTGTGGCAATAACTATCTTAGTATATTCTGCTCTTCATACTTTGGGGATGTTATGGGGTGCTATGAGAGTGTGCTTTAGTTTATTGAAATCAAGGTGGGCCAGGGAAGTGTGTTCAGTTTATTGATACTGGGATGAGCTATCCTGTGTGTTGCACATGATTTATGGTGATTGATGGTGAGCCCTTACTAACCCATCTGCTTTTCATTTCAACACTCTTATACCCACTGGGGGTAGTACGTGTATTAACATCTTCCTTATCTTTGCACACAGTGCTGGTTGAACACGGTGCCAGCCACGTAGAGACGATTAATAAATGTTTAAATGGGAGTTTCAAGATTTTGTGGTGGGATAGCTTGAGGACTAGGTTAATTAGCTATTATGAAAATAAAGCAAGAGAAATGGCCAAGAAACACTGTCTGCTGAAGCATATAGCTTTTCTTTATTGAATGAGAATAGAATAGTGTGTAATTTTTATGTAGAAGCAGAAAAATTATACTTTCAAGCATATAAAGTCTCTAAACTTCATTGGAGCAGGTCTTTGAAGAAGTAGGAAAATCAAACACCAGTTATTCAGGAAAAAAGGAAAACCTACTAAGAAAGTAAACTAGCAACTGTTTGTGATAACAGTTGGCTTCCTTTTTGGGAGCTCCATATGCCTAAGTATATAGTTCATTTATCAGGCATCTTTGGGGAATGTACTACTCTACATAAATTAATTTTCCAGATTACCCTGTTAAGTCAAGCTCAGAGATAAAAATGCTTTATTTTGGGTGAAAATTTTTGTAAAATGTTTGAAAGCGCTCAATCCAGAGGACAGTGAACCCAATTCAGTCTCTTTATGCATATTAATTACCTCATTTCCTCACTTCTAGATTGTAAGATATAATATCACTAAATTTCGTTAAGGAAAAGAAACACTGTGACATTAAAGGAACACATCAGTTCTAAGATTGACTTCAATTTCAGAAACATTAAAAAGTGAAAACATACATCAAAGAATAGAGGAAAAATGCTAGTAATATGTTTTAGTCCAAACTGGATAAAGATGTTGATTATGGTCATCAGTCTAAAAGACTCCACATTTTGTGGAACAAATTTGTTTGCTCATTGTACATTTTCTCCTGTCCAATACAACCTCCCATCAGAGACAGCATGTCAGCCTTGCCCAGCCCTAAAGTTTGCAATGTCTGCCATGCTCAGGTGTGGTAAACCAGTTTGTTACATAAAGTTAGGACCATCTGTAAAATTAGGAGCTTTCCAGAAAACCATACTAAAGTCAAAGTGCTCTAACTTTGAGGGCAGGGAGCTTTTCTTTTTTTCTGTGCCCCAGTTTGGGGTTTGAGTCAACATGGATCTTGGTTGTTAGATTTGTGGTTTACTATTGCACTGTGATCCATGGCTTTAACAAAATACCTTCACCTAGATGATCAGAAAAGATTATTAGGTATTAGGATGATGGAACAAAACAAACAAACAAAAATCCCCCCCCCCCAACCAAAACAACTCCCTTCTCCCATAAAAGGATAAGTAAGATGGAAACATCAGGGACTGGGACAATTAAGGAAAAAAAGTTGGGAGAAAGAAAAAGGTCTGGAGAAGATGTCCAGAAGTGGTAATTCTAAATACTTTCTCTTATTTTATGCTTAAAATCACAGAAATACTGATTGATCCACAATCTTCATGGAGCTAAGTGAATGTGACAGTATGAATCATTTCCAAATAATATTAATAATATTCAATTATAACTTAAATAATTAACTATTTTTTAAACTTCAGGTGATATTTTCTTCAGCAAATATCTAAACTGTTGTACTAAAGGGAAGCTTAACTATACCTGGGCAGAGTTTATCATTTACAGCTCCTTTTCCTGGTTGCCAGTCAGCTAAGATATCTATGTTTACTGAATAAGAGGGTTCCTATTAGTCAAGTCCAAAGTACACATAACTGTATTGATAAGGTAGGAACTCTTACCTGAGTCTTTGACACTGACATCTCTAGAGAAATTGGAATGCATTTTTATAACGTGAGTGCTTGGAACAGTGTCAGGTTGTTGCTTGGTAAGCTGGATTGTTGGAAAGTTCTAGAGAGAAGCTGTGGTTGAGGACTAGGAGTGTTTCAGGGGCTGTACAGGGAAGTAAAAAGCATCACCAAACAGGATCTCATGCATGGCTGATTGTATTGGTTTTAGTCTTTCAAACTTTGACACAATCCTAAAAATGGAGATAAATTTGCTATCATCCATCACATTTTCTACCATCAACTGTGCATCTTACTGCATTTTCTTTAGTAATATAGCTGGAGTGTACTTTGCCAGATAAATCTGCCTAGTATCTGTACTTGATTGTCTCCTTACAAATGTATGTTGGACTGATATACTGTATTTTGTCTCTGCAACTGCATCTTAAGGTTCTTTAAGTATATTTCTTTATATCTCCTACAATGACTTTATTCCAATAGATGTTCAATCAGTATTTTGAGTGAATGCTGAATTAATTGTGTAAAGGCTTCTTTAGGACAAGGACTGTAAGAATATTTACCATTAGTGACTGTCTTAGTCTGTTTGTGTTGCTATAAAGGAATACCTGAGGGTGGGTAATTTATTAAGAAAAAAGGCTTAGTTGGCTCATGGTGCTATAAGGTTATATAAGAAACAAGGCACCATCGTATGCTTCTGGTAATGGCTTAAGGAAACTTCCACTCATGCAGAAGGTGAAGAGGAGCTGGTATGTGCAGAGATCACATGGCCAGACAGGGGGCAGGTCCCAAGCTGTTTTCAATAACCAGGTCTCTTGGCAACTAAGAGTGAGAACAACATCAAGTCATTCCAGGGGGCTCTGCCCCCACAATTCAGACACCTCCCACCAGGCTCCACCAGTAACATTGGGGATCAAATTTCAACATGAGACTTGGGGCCAAATGGACTATATCTGAACCATGGCGTTGACCATACGTACATGAAGATCCCTGTCGCTGCTCAGTAAAATAATACTGTTGTATTAAGTCAGGCATCCTCAAACGATGGCCCGCGGGTCACATGCCACCCGCTGAGGACATTTATCTGGCCTTCCGGGTGTTTTTGCCGCCCTCTGCCTGTCCTGCTTAGCAGCCGACTTGTCATCCCAGGACCACAGTGCGCACTCTCCAACGGTCTGAGGCACAGTGAACTGGGCTCCTGTTTAAAAAGTTTGAGCACTCCTATATTAAGTTGTGAGTAATGGGATTTCTCCTATGGTGAATACAGCCCTGTAAGGCCTGGCTGACTTTGGAGGGGCACATCCAGCCTTTTTGGAAGTGAAAAAGATTCAGCAAAACTTGGCTCCAAAGGCCTGCCAGTTGTTAAAGGTTAATTTTTTTTATAGAGGTAAATCATAATTCTCATTCAAGTATTAATATAATATGAACACATGTTGTGATGGTTAATTTTATGTCAACTTGGCTAGGCCAGAATACCCAGATATTTGTTCAAACATTATTTAGATATTTCCATGAAGATATCTTTTACATGAGATTAATAGTTAAATCAGTAGACTTTGAGTAAAGCAAATTACCCTCCAAGCTGTGAGTAGGCCTCATCCATCAATTGAAAGCCTTAAAAAAAGACCTTTCAAGAGAAAGAAGCAATTTCTGCTAGCAGACTGCCTTTGGCCTGGGCCCTGGAGCTGCAACATCGACTCATTCCTGAGTCTCCAGCCCCCTGGCCTACCCTACAGATTTTGGATTTGTCAGCTTCCTGTTGTGGAGCTGGGGCTCACATGCCCTGGGGATACTTTACAGATGGTGTGCAAGTTTTAATGGAGCCAATTTCCAGATCTTCAGTTTCCATATATGCCATTCCTATATTTGACTTGCCCAAGAATGTACCGGAGTTGTACATCTCCCACTTGACACACTGAAGGTCTTATGCCTCACTGCTCCATATATATCTGTACTTCATGGTCCCAGGATACAGAAACCTGTTGGGCACCAAGCAGAACCTTTTAATGGTAAATCTAGACCCACAGCCCTTCTTTTATTTCTGTGTGTAATACATGTTTCTGTTAAGGATGAAGTGTGGTGCTTAGAAACATGGTTTCATGGTTCCTGCTAAAGACTAAAAATGATTATCCTTCTCTGATACTTAGATGTAAGCAGTTGTCTTCAGTTACTCTCAATATTCTGGTCTTGGATGTGTCCTTACATAAATACAAATATCTTTGAAGCTGAAACAATGTAGGTTAGTGACTCTTTTAAATGTAACTGGAATGTTTTCTCAAGATATATTGGCTAAAACAATGAATAAAACTTGCATGTGGTTTCCTTTTTGATTCAGAGTGTTTTATTGATCAAAGTAGTTAAAATATACTTTATCAAATCTTAAGAGGAAGTATTTAAACTAATGACAGTCAATCCTCATATTTTGCTTTATGAAATTGTAAAGCTTTTCTACCTCTTGTTAACAAAAAGAATAATATACTAGTCTCTCATTTGATTAATTTGTAGTAATATTCCTTTGTCTTTCATTAAATATATAGCAAAAGTTTGATTAGCGTTCAGCTCAATAAAAGGTACAGTTGAAAATTTACTATGTTTAATGACTATTTTTCTGAAATATTATATATAGTATAATAGTTGAAATTATAATTCAATGCAAAGATTTATTTTAAAAAATCTTTAGAGCCTTATGGTGTCATGGAATAAATCAAGTATTAAATCTTAATTTATACATATTTTGTAGTAGATATGCATGATCTTTAAAAGCTTTCAGGAACAAAATTACTTTAGGATAAGAATTTGCTAAAGAATTAGAATAGAAATAAAAACTTAAGGAGAAAAGAGAAGATATAAAAAGTTAAATGGGGGATTTCTGATTTTAGCTCCAAAATGTAAATAGCTTAGAATTATGAAGAGATAGAGTCCAGAGTCTCAGCTGAAATCTGCCTACCTAGAGCAGAAGCCAGTGGATCCATAAACTGGTAGAGACGGTTAAATGACAAATTTGGTGAATTTTTGGATGTCTTAGGGGTTCTCTGACTTTTGTGTGCTTACCTCCAGAATTCTTACCAGGTTCTCATGTGAAAATATGAAAAAGATCTTCTGGAGACTCTGGCAGAGGGAGAAGAATAATCATTGTGAAACACATCAGAGCCTTTTTGTAACAAAGGCCACCTTTGTTACAAAGTCTTTCCCCCTAGGAAAGTAGGGGGAAACCAGAACTTTATCTCTGGCCCTCCCTTGCCTTCCTGTCTCACCTAGGGAGTGGGAAGTGGGTGCTTTGTGGAAATAAATTAGAGTCACTGCAGTCAGAGATGAGAGTAGGAGGCAGGAGGAAAGAATGCTGTACCACTGAGTAAACACTTTTGAAAGTCACAGCTCTGGAACAAAGATTGAGATTTGATTGGAAGAATATAGACTGCTCTCCCTCCTGTCCACGTTACCATCACACACCAGCAGGGCCCCATCATTGTAACAGTGGATTATAGCTGAAAGAGCTGCAAGACACAAACTATCAGAATTCTAGAAGGAGTACTTAGGAAGCCCAGAGTCAGGAAGTGACACAAAAAGAAGGACACTAGAAGAATTTGAAACCTCTGGCATCTGTAACGACAGCAACAATTAATGCAGGCAAACTCCTAGCCAGATCAATATATATCCTTACACTAAAGGCCTATTTACTTCCATTTCTACTACCTGATACAATATGTTCTGCTTTCAACAAAAAATTACATGGTATGCCAAATGGCAAGAAAAAATACACTCTAAAGAGACAAAATAATCATTAGAACTAGATTCAAATATGACACAAATGTTGGAATCTTCAGATAGGATTAAAAATTACTATGATTACTGTATTAAGAGCTCTAATAGAAAAAGTAGACAGCATGCAAGAACAGATGGGCAATGTAAAGCAGAGAGATGGAAATAAGAATCAAAAGGAAATGCTAGAAATCAAAACCACAGTAACAGAAATGAAGTATGCCTTCAAAGTTGAAAGTAGAGGCAACGCAACCAAGGACAGAATCAGTGAGCTTAAAAATAAGTCAGTAGAAACTTCTCAAACTGAACTGCAAAGGAAAAAAAAAATAGAACAAAAAATCCTAGAACAGTGAGATAATTTCAAAAGATGTAACACAAACAATGTTGCAATTCTGAAGGAGAGGAAAGAGAGAATGGAGTAGAAGAAATATTTAAAATAATAATGGCTGAGAACTTTCCAAAACTAAAGACAAATATAAAACTATAGATCCAGGAAGCTCAGAGAGCATCAAACAGGATAAATACCAAAAAACCTACTCCCATGTTGGCATATTGTATTCAAACTGCAGAAAACCATGACAAAAAGAAAATCTTGAAAGAAATTGGGCAAGAGGGGACAAGGGAACACTTTACTTTTAGAAGAACATGGATAAGAAGTACAGCAGAAGGTTAGAAGGCCAGAGCCCTATATGTAACCCACGTGAGGGGACAGAACACCTGTTAGGTTCATGTTGGGTTGCATTTTGTGCCGGAGAAGAGTGGAGAATGGCAGATGTTGGTTAGCTGCAGGATCCAGCTGTGGGCCCTTGACTAAGGGAACCGTCCCTCCCACCTGCCAGCCCGCAGGAGTGTTGCCTTGTTTGGAAGTGGCTGACTGGAGCCCCGGGGGAAGGAATTCCAGGCTTCCTCCAGGCTCTTTGAGGAAGAGTCCGGAGTGGTGGACACTGTGTGTCCTGTGCCCAGGAGTGTGGGTTGGGGGGGTTGAACCATGTGCCATGTTAACCTTGACCCAGGTGAATGCTCTAGCATGGCAGTAATGGGGAGGGGAAACCAGCAAGAGCAGAATACGATGAGGAAGACCTCAGAAGAGTTTGCGAGTGATAAAGGATGGGTATGGCGCTGGTGATTTGACAAGCGGAGTTTGACCTAAGTTTTAATGACAAGGTGAGAAGGCATTCATTGTAGTTGAGGGGAGGGAGTTGGTTTAGGGCCGGGAGGGGAGAGAACCATGTTGGGAATGGCGTGGGCGGCTTGTGCTGGAGAGTTCTGCCTGACTGGGATTGGGGTCATTCATGAAGATTAGAAGACACTTAACAAATATGAATTTTGTCCTGGCTTGATGTTTGCCTAATGAGAGTCTTTATTTTATCTAGCTATTCATATCTTTTAAGAAATTGTATCTTAACAATTCCACTATCATTTTTCTGAACTTACTGTTCTTTTACTGGTAGGGATTCGACAAAATCCTATAATTGGTTTTGATCCCAGTTATCTGAAATTGTGATCCTAATCCAAGGGAATGTGTAGTTTCACACTCCTTGAGAGGGTATCCTCATTCACATGCCCCTGGAAATAAGATCTCTGGGTGTACAGAAATTCTGGAGAGGAAGAATTAAGCACCTTGGAAGAATTAGTTATTGCCCAGGCGTCATTGATGTTTATGGGATTACTGTTGGTGGACTTGCTTCCATCTTTAAGATTTGAGTAAAAATTTCAGGTTGACAGAAGATGAGAATGCCAGTATCTCTGAATATATTACCATAGATAATACAAAATAAGTTTGCTTATCTGTTACATAAAAAAAATACAAGATGAATCAACATTCAGTATATCATTTTATTAAATAAATTCTCTGAACTTATTTAACAAATAAATGTTAATTTATTTGTTAAATTCTCTGGAGTGGTGTCTGCTGAGCAGTGACAAGGTCAAGTCTCACATGTTCTTAGCCTTTCTGGGCTAGACCTCATATATCCTTCTGAGGTTGGGACATATGTGATGGGCATATGGCTCTTAATTGTCACCTTACATGGAACTAATCCGGCAGCATTTGTTGTGCATTTATAGCTATTACACATGCATCCTGTACCCTGAGGCTCAAAGGATTCCAAACTGCCAAAGGACAGGATCTTTTTTGGGGGTGGCCTGACCAAGGGGAACCCCTAGCATGGAGAATTTGCATACTTTCAGGCACAGGGGCCTTTGTACTAGGAGCCTGGTCTTGGCCCACCTCAACAGCTACAGCCATTCACTGTCTGTAGTCACGGCCATCTGTATTTTTAAAACTTATTAACACCTTGTTCTTCTAGTAGTCCATGTGGCCCAATTTTTAAAAAGCATCTTAGTGACAGGAACAAGATTATTAGGCTTATCAACAGAAAAAAATGCCCTCAGTGAATGAAGAAATCTTGTTATCACTTATGAGGATCAGCTCTACTGGATGAAATTTAAATGAAGGCAATACAGATTTTGTTTGCTTTTCACATTGGAACGTGTCCTGAGGACAGCAATCAACCATCAAGATAGATTTCATCTTGACCATGTTTTCTTATTACTGTCTCTAGACAGTAACTACCACTTGCCTGTCGAAATGAGTGACTCCCAAGAAAAGTGACCCCTAATTACTAGCTGATTCTTCTAATATTTTGCGTTACTACTTGTCTGTACAGCATCAGTTATTACCTATGAGACAATGGGGAGCACTCATCCATTTTTAATATGCCTTGGATCAGTTTCAGTTCATAACTTCTCTAGAGTGTATTTCTTCTGGGAATTCAAATGGCTTCAACGACACTCTGACAAATTCATGGCTTGTGGAGGGCCGTAACTTTAAAAATACACCCTTTGCTGGGGCAGCTCAGAGCAGCGTGGGAGAGTTGGGTTATGGCAAAAAGCTAGTTTAGGTGCATAAGTTGGGAGGTAGCAACCCTGAAACGGATACTTTTCCTGGAGAACTTTGGAGGAATTCATGATTTGGATTGACACAAAACAGAATGCTTGGCACAGTGTATGATGTTCGGGGGGGGGGGCGCCCCCCCAACCCCTGAGCTTTGAAACGAGGGCACCACAGCCTCTGGAATCTGTGGAACTCACTGGACTGTTAATGGAAGTGGTTTTCTTGTTCTGTTCTTGAAGGGAAAGTAGGGCTGTTTTTTTCTTCCTTCCTAGGAAAATGTTTAGCTGTTTTCTTTAGGGGTGAATGCAAAAACAAACAGACAAACAAAGAAAACCCAGGAAGATTTTCTACCTCCTTCTATATATTCACATGAGTAGGTATCTGTTTCACATTAGGAAGAGGGATGCTTATCACATATGTCCCAACCTCAAAAGGATACATGAGGTCTAGCCCAGCAAGGCTCAGAACACATGAGATTTGACCTTGTCCTGTAGTCACTGCTCAGCAGACCCACTCCAGAGAACTGGTTCCAGAGAACTTGTTCAACAAAAAGATAAATTGATCATTGATTCACTTTGTATTTTTTTATGCAACAAATAAGCAAACTGATGTTGTATTACCGATGGTGATATCCCATTCGCAGTGTTGCTGAAGGTATTTATTTTTTGTTTTGTACATCTTTGCTGTTTTTTTTAAGTCTCAAAAGTATTTATTGCATGATTGAATCAAATAAAATCACTCAAAATACAATTTCTTCATGATTAACAGTTTTCAAAAATGTCTTCATTTATCATCTTATTTGATCAACATAGGAACCCAGAGAAGCTCACATTCTTGTCATAAAATCACAAATGACAAACTCCTTGACTTAAAAAGGTAAGGAAGGTGCTCGGGTCACAGAGTTAAAGAGCAGTACAGGTACAGTTAGAATCCAGATCCCCTGACTTTTTTAGTCCAATGTTCTTTTCCCAAAATGTCTAAAAGGCTTTGATTAGGAATGACTAACAGCAAGGGGGTGTTGGGAGGGTAACGAAATCGTATACTTGTTATTTCCATGTTAATGTATAGTACAAGCATTCTGTACCTCCACCCTGGATCTGTCAGAGATCACAGGAGCAGACACACTCTTTGATTCAATTCTGGCAGCAATGACTGTAGTAGGGGTGTTGCAATGAGTGCTGGAGAAGGTTCCAGAAAGAAGATAGGTTCCCTTTGTGGACTATCCAAAGACACTTATGTGGCTTCAGCAAAAAGATCTCTTTCATCCTCTAGTCCACCTTCTGAGGGTTTTGGACCATTTGGAGTTTGTACTAATATCTTCTGTAGGAAGATTAGCTAGTCAGGGGGGTGATGGGCTTGACTCCAGGATGGAGCTGGTGCTGGTGAAGACGCCCCTCCCAGTCAGTGAGCTTCCCTGTCACTGCCGTTTCCTCTTACCCACCATCATTGCTTTTGAGTGTTACACTCAGTGTTTAGAGTACCGTCTTGGAGACCTCGTTTCCAAAGCTCCAAGGTAGCCAGACTTCAAAACACTTTTGCTTTAATGTAGGATATTCATCTTGAGCTTTGGGTGGATGATTTAGGTAGGTGGCATGTTGGGTTTTGGGATATCTGTTTCCACATAAAAGACTGGTTCTTTGCTTATTATCTGTCATGTAAAGAAATGGGACCTTTTCTGGGGTGAATTCCTATTGGCGTGTGAAAGTATGAGTTGGAAGGTGTGTGCAGTCTGTTCTTGTAAGGGGTGGAGTGGGTGGGCAGGGCAAAGGGACCTGGAGAGAGGGCAAGGGTGGGAGTGACTTGATGGGTCTCTGTGGCTGGAGGAAGAGGGTCCAGTCAGGATGTTCAGGGTGGAACTCTGGATTCACCTGCCCACAGAGGGTGCTCAGGTTCCATTCCTCTTGCCCTCCACAATTCCTTCCCAGAGCTAGTGCTCAGTACATGAGGACCAGTGAGGCATGGATGTGCACATGGACAGGTTCCTGTTCAGGCTCTGAATGCCACAGGACATATCTGTATCCATGGGTTTTGTGAAGTCCCTTTTCCCCCTCTACCCCCCCCTGCTCCCCTCAGGCTCTCTAGTCCAGCAATACTGGACCATTTGCATGTTTTTAGGGCTCCACTCTTTGGACTTCAGGCTATTGCAGTTTTCTCATAGTCTAGAAGTGGATGAATCATCAAAGCTACCTTGCAGAGAAGAACTGGAAAGTCATTCTGGGGAAAAACTGACTCAGGTCTCAGCCATCTGCTCTGCCAATGGCTGCTTCTGTTTTCATCTCAGGCAGCAGGCCTGCATTTACCTGAGAGGAGAAAATACAGGCTCCTCCACCCCTCCAGTACTGTGTACTGTGTGGTTGGGCAGCTCAGCACAGTAGGAAAACCCTGGGATTTGGAGTCAGGTAGATATGAGTTCAAATCCTGTCTCTTCTATTTACTGCTTTAAAATAATTTCTATACTGGAATCCAATCTAAAGCAAATGAATCAGTCTCTCCAGCTGAGGCTTGGGCATCGCTATTTTTTTTTTTTAAAGTTCTCCAGGTAATTCTAATGTGCAGTCAGAGCTGGACACCATTGGTCTGTCATTTGCTCTCAGTTTGGGAGAACATTCCTAGTTTCACAGATTCTGCATTGCACACCTCTCTGTAATGGTGGCAGTCAACCTTTCTGCAGGCTGTGGATAGCCAAACATGCTTCCTCTGTCTGTGATTGGTCCTGGGTGCCCTGTTCCTTGGGTGTCACCAATCATACTCTTTATCTTTCTCGGTTACTTCTTTTCATGGTGCATTGACCTTCGCTTGTCATGTGCTCTTTTGGGCTTTTTAATCTCTTCTTTCTATTGTTTTGATCAATTTCTGTAATATTTCATTGGTCCATTTGGTAAAGAAGAGATTAGTTACCATGTTTTGTACTAAGCAGGACTTGATGAGTTAAGCAGAGTGAAAACTGTTGTTGTATGTCCTGAAGCTGCTTTAAAAATCTTTATTTACACTCCTCATCCCTCACTGATTATTTCCCCTTAAAAATCCTTTGTTTTCATTTATATTTTTCTCAACTCTCAGATTTACTCCTTATTTGGCTCATCTAAGATGCTTGCCAATATCTCGTTTGTGTATTCTGGCAATATAGTGATCCTCTCAGGCCTTGATGAAGATCATCTCATAAAATAATTAAAAACAAAGGCAGGGGTTGCCTTTAACATTTGTTTTCCTTTTAACTGTTGTCAAAATTTCAACTTTTGGATATCAACCTTAAAAACTCAGTGATGTTGTCTACTTATTGCCTACCCAAGTCACTTACACTTTACTGAGTAACTGTGTAAATGATTTACCATCTTTCTTTATTGTGTGGGTGAGAGAGAGATGGGGAGATATTTCTTCTACATGAATTTTTACAATCAAAGCAACTGACTTGAAAAAATACAAATTAGTCCAGCTACATGAATAGTTTCATCCACACACCGTTTAGAGTAATAATTTTAAAGTGAAAGTTTTAATGATGCTTGGGCTTTTAAAATTTGGACTCTCCTGAAAGACTTGGATTATACTTTGGCACTGTCCCATGTAATACCTAGAACATGCCACTAGAGCTAAAATGCTTTGGTGCAGGAAGCGGTGCTGGTGCTGAGGTGTTGACAATGATTCCGTGTCATTAGTGCACTGTAGCTATAATTAAGTTTAGAAATATGCCATTTGCCACTGTGTCACTGAGACATGCAAGATCAGCCTCTCATTCAATTATTCATTCACTAAAGATTGGTGAATTATTTGAATACTCTTATGTGCTGGGAGCTAATGATGATGTATGAAGACAAGACAAAGTAGCTTTATATAAAGTCTTACAATAAACTTTGGTCAGTGTTTTTGGCATTAGCGAGGTAGAGGCAAAGAGTTATAACACTGAACACATGATTAAAAGCCAAGTATTCTAAGAATAAATATTACATTGGGTAAAAAGAACTTTCCACCAGTAAAATTGAGTGTGACTTTACATGATTTGGTCTGACTCCAGTTTATCTGGTTTGCTGCCTTTCTTTTGAGATACTTTACAAGACAAAAGCTACAAAGAAATTACTGAGAATTATCCTACTTTGTGAATGGTTTTAGAAACTGCATATTCTAGACCTCCACAAATCAATTTTAAAAGTTTTTAGATGCTTACTGATTTTTTTTCTAGGATACTAGATTAATAACCACTGTTGAATCAGAAATGTATCCATCTTCCAAAATGACATTCTTGCAAGAATTTCAAAATTGCCTGCAATTCCTGCAGTAGGCGTTAGATTGTATCTACACAATATGAAATGTACTGGTGAATAATTATCCAGAGGGCTCAATCAATATAGATCTAAGCCTGAATGATTAAAGATAAAAAAGGGCTTTTTCTTTATCATAAAGGGGTTTATTTTAAATGAGTATAAAATACCTTTACAAAGAAAACATTTTTCTGAGGCAAAATAAACACACTACTTATCTTGCATTGTTTGGGAATGGAGTGCCCATGTTAGTGAATTTTACAAAAACTGAAATTTGCTACTTCAAATGCCCCATTTGTAAAAATTATTTTGTTGTGGAAAACCTTGAAAATATATTTTTCATGTTCATGACTTCTAGAACATAATATACTGAATAAAATTTGAGTTTCTTAATGGTTGATGTCATTAGCATTGGCAAATAGTAGTGAGCATAATTGATGTGTCTAGAGATTTTTAAGGGCAATAAATGGTCCTGGATGTGTTTTGATCGGCCTTTAGTACGTTGTCTTTATTGCAAGGCTATTCACATCTAATAAGTATTATGCCTAACTTCAGTACTTCTTCTGTCTACCATCTTTCAAACTCCTGCTATGAATTATTAAACCAGAGAAGCAAAGTTATTACATTTGTATGCAAAATAAGAGCTAACAGCATCCATGAAGCTCTTCATGAACATGTTATTATCATGCTCATGAAGTTTAGTACCACCTGTACTTAGTGGGGGATGCTCTTGGCATTTCCTGCTTGTGTACTCCTCATATATGTGTTTCCAATGCCTGTAAATTTGGGTTAAATGAGGTGTTATAACTTTCAAGGGTTCTTTTCCCCTCTCCCTTGGAAGGAATGGAATTAGAATAGCATAGGGGTGGTTTGTAAGAGCATATTGTTGAGTTTCTTTTCTGTAAACCTTTTTCGAAAAAAAATCTCTAGGAAAAAGAACTTAAACTCTAGCCAGCAATTGGAAGAAACATCCTTGCAGTTGCCTTTCTGTAACATCAACATCTATGTAATTTGGGTTTGGTGGAGGCAAAGACATGGATGCTATGTGTTACTGTCTAATCCAATACATGCAATGTGTTTTATGGTCATCCCCTTGTGAATAACAGTTTGACAAATGTCTAGTATATAACCATATGTGATTCAGTCTTTAGGTCTTTAAAATTATTTGTAAAAATATACATTTTTTTATTTGAAAAAACCTATCCTTTCTCAGACCACATGTCCCAATTTTTGGATTATAGAATATGTTCACTGTACAAGTGAGTAATGGGAAATGGCTGAACCCTGGACAGAGGCTGCTGCCAATATCATGGGGGAGGCATGATTTCCTATGTTCCCCTATGGCAAGTGGGGCGAAGTCCCCTCTTTTTATTGAAATGTGAGAAGTCGGTAATAAACAGGTGGGCCCAGAGGCAGTAAGGCTTTAGTGCAAAGGATCTTAGAACCCTATTCTTGGGTTTCATAGCACCTTACTTATATTGCTCTCAGCACATGCATCTTAACTTTGATTCATTTTATTCATCCCTGACCATATTTTAAAAACCTTTGTGACAAAAGACTGAGTCTCATTTATTATTATATCTGTCTCCAGGGTCTAGCAGTGGGCCCCTCACAGAGCGCGTGCTGCTGAATAAATAAGTGAATGAATGAATGTGCCTTTGTATATTTGGGAGCTCTCTCTGACCTTGGCATTGCTGGATTTTCATTTGTCCTGAGAGCTAATTGGTAGGTTTTCCTTTCAAGGGTATGAACTTTAGTGTGGCAAGCAAGAGCAAGAGAAGAGTGAACTTGTGCCCTGAAATCAGTAAGAGGGCAGTTCTGTGACAGAGTGAAGTGCAGGCCTAGGACAAGGGGCAGAGCTGAAATAACTGACATGATTTGTTAAGGAATTGGAGAATGCCCAGGGCAGAGGGCTGTCAACCAAGCAGTTTTTAAAAGCACTAATTTCATTTAAACAGAAGACTTTTGTGTCAAAATGTGAAGTTTTGTTTCCATCTGTCCAGGATGTGCTCTCTATTTCAGTGTCCTGACATTTTAGAACTTATAGACCAGGGGTCCTCCAACTTTTTAAACAGGGGGCCAGTTCACTGTCCCTCAGACCGTTGGAGAGCCGGACTATAGTTTAAAAAAAACTATGAACAAATTCCTGTGCACACTGCACATATCTTATTTTGAAGTAAAAAAACAAATGGGAAAAAACACCCGCATGTGGCCCGCGGGCCGTAGTTTGAGAACGCCTGTTATAGAACCATGTATAGATGATTGAGTTTCTTTTGGATTTTAATAGAGAAAGCATTTGAGTTTTTGTTGCTTTTGTCATAATGGAAGTTTATAGGATAAGAAAAAAATCCATTAACCTGACATTTTTATCCTTACACATATGTTCTGGAAATGAGGTTTTTAGTTAAAAAATGCAGTATTATCGCCTTTTAAAAATGAAATTGGAACATAATTATTCACTTTCTTTCATTTTTTTCCTTGAAATCAAGTGTTTATATTAATGAAAAAAGGATTTCAGTTATTTAAGGATTTTATTTTTTATAGAACCTGACCTTAATGGTTTTCTGGCCACAGAGATCCTACAAGAGAATAGAAGACAAGCCTGAGCATCAGTCACCCCAAGGACATTAAGTGCTACAAGTGACCTGAAATAAAAGTTCTACTCACAAACAGGCTCTTAAGAGAATGGTGGCATAAGACGAGATTACCTTTTTTCATATGTACCACAAATCAGATAACTTTACCTTGTCCTTATTGTGGATTTTTAGATTATGAGGCAAGAGTCAGACAGTTTTACCATATAAATCAGACTGACATTAACTCACATAAATTAGTATGTTCTTTTTTTTTTTTTTTTTGGTGGTGCTAATTGAATTTGCTGGAGATTTTTATGTCAAATGTTTTCTACTTCATAGAGGTGGTGTCAGGAGCATGAACTAGTTTCAGTGCAATGCATGTTACATAGAGGAAGTTGCCACTGAAATAAATGATGGATTATATTCACTATTATAGTATTATCTGAATAAAAATGTTGCTAATGGTCTAAGAGTCTTAGAGAGCTATGCCATAAACTCTTGATTCTAGTAGTCACATTTAAAATATTGAAGCATTTTTGAAATCAGTATACTTATTACAGCAGAGATGTACATCAAATATAGCACCTCTTTTCATACTCTGAAAAGCTTTTCTTAAATCAGGAGAGTCCTACATTTGATGATAACTTAACTGTCAGCCTGAAATAATGGAAAGAATCAGAATCTAATGTTTAAAGAGTTCATTCAAGCACAAAGTTGAGGACAGCCACCTGGAAAACAGACTCCAAAGGATTGGGGTCAGTGCTCCGAAGTGGATAAGCTAAGGCTTGACTTATAGGCAGGAGCAAGGAAGCTTAGCAGGACTACAACATTTTCCATACAATGCTGGTTTATGAGTTATAGCAATTTGGTTATAGCTTTTTCTTTTTAAGGAAAGGTATATTTAACATTCCATCTTGAGAAATTTGTTAGTCATGGGGTCTTTTGCCATCTGGTTTGGGTTGGGTACAAGAAAAAGGAGGGAAGCTAATCTATAACAAAGGGTCAGTAACTAAGAGGAAAGGAGTCTTTTCTCTGGTGCCATTTAGTCTTTCACAACATTTTATAGAGCAAGAAAAATAAGAAAGAAGGTTTTAATCTATAATTGGAGAAACAAAAGTCACAGCTACTTGCTACATGACTCAGGTATCACTTTTAAGGCTCAAAATAATTTAAAGTACCAAAAGCTTTAGTTTGAATTACTTTCACTTAGCATTGTGGCAACCAGAAGATATAAGGATGCAGGGTCTCTTGGAAGAGACCTAGGTGAAGCACTTAACTGTCTTAAGACATCTCCCTGTTTCTTTCCATATCATCTTGAATTCACACAATTGTGGAAAAGTATAAAATGGAATAGTGCATGTTCAAGTGCCTTGAAAAAGTAAAATTCATTCTTTGGGTGTCATTTTCTTACGTATAATCCCAAAACTTTTATCTAGTATACTTGTTTAATGTAATGGGCCTGATTAGCTGTGCTTAGCATAAAAACCTGTTACTCGGATAGAAAATTTCTTCTAATATGATAATTGGTGTTGAAAAGCAAAAGGTTCCCCGATTTTGGAAAATTGCATTAGAAACTGCTCTTGAATTTCAGCATTTACTGTAGCATCACTTCTAGACATAAATACTTGGATATTTACCCCTGTTTGTGTTGCAATAAATTGAAAGTGCTATATTGACATATTGATATATTTCAGTTTTTTCTAATCAAAGAGCAAAATGTCTAGTAAATGATTCAAATTTTTAGTTTTCTAACACGGCTATATCTTTGAGAGCTTGTTTTCTAAAATGTTCATAGGTTTGCATTCACATTCAACATACTCATATTCCATAAACATTTACTGAGTGACTGTTTTGTCCTAGGATCTGAGTTAGGGGTGCTCACATACTTCAATTTATTTAATTCTTATAACAATACCATATGTAGGTTTGAACATCAGCATCATAAATCTCTGAATAGGACAACCTTTTATATTATAGGTCAGTAAATGACTCACTGAAAGAGAAAAATTATTTGAGGACACACAATTGGAAGATATATGAATGCCAGGCTGTGTGTGTGTATGTGTGTGTATATGCACAGGCATTTATGTAGGGCAAATATAATGCATTCTGTTTATCCATCATGAATATAAAGCATAATATTCTGTTTGCAAACTGCAGTGTGTAATAACAGGTATACTTGTGTCCTACATTATAGCCAGTTCAAGGGGAATGGTGTGGGAATGGGCTAGGGGTGCAGAAGAGAGAGGAATTTAAGAAAAATGGGGCATGGAGTGTGTGCACATACACGCCCGAGGAAATCGGGTGGGCATGCTGACACACACAACTTGTGTGTTTGCCAAATCCCTAAATATTTTTTTGTGAGTACTCATTTTTTATTTGAAAACTTATATTCCTAAGATTTAAAATATTTTCACACTAGATAAAATTAAAATTATAAAAACTCTTCATGATTCTTTGAAATCACTCCTTGTTTTCAGTGAAAATAATCTTTCTACTCTAGAAAATGATGCTTATGACTTTAACATTTTGTTTTTAATTAAAATAACAAATGTATATTGTAAAATATTGCAAACACTACGATGAAATTGAGTTTCCCTTCCACCCGAGAGGCACTTCGTTCTCCAGAATTTATCAATGGTTTTTGCATCTTATATTAAAATCCTCCATGTAATTACGTGTACATACAAATATAAATGTAAGTCATTTTTAAAAACATGAATTTTAAATGAAAGATACTATATACATGGATATCTTTTCTTTTTCCTTTTTGGAGTTTTTCCTAATCATACTGTACAGATTTTCCTCATTCTCTTTAAAGAATGAATGGAATTTTATTGTATGGTTACCAATGTCTTAACTAGTACCTCACACATGATAGACACTTCATAAATATTTGTTGGCTTAATAAATTAAATATTTAGTTATTCTCCTCATTGATGGATGAGGGCCTGTGCCTGACTGATAATAACAGATTAAAGGGAAAAAACTGATAATAAGTAAAAGTACTAGTAAGGTTCAAGTCGGCAATAGAAGCCTCTATCTTTTGGAGTCCACTTTGTGGGGAGGGGGCTCTGTTTAAAGAAATCCTTCAGCTCTGGTCTCTGTAGTAATGACTCTCTCTCTCTCACCTACACATACACATGTGAAGAAATGTCTGTTCTTAGAGACCTATTTTGAGAACATGGAATACATTTTCTATCAGGTCATTTCTATAAATCTGGCAGACTGAGCCATCTATTTAGAAATTTTACATTGATACCTGAATTATGGACTGCTTTTTCTGCTGTGTTAGCTCTAATTTAATGCAAATAAAGAAGGAGCAGTGAAAGCTCATTAATTACTCTGGTTTGTTTGGGGAGTTCCATCTTCTTTTTGCAGCTCCCAAAGATATGATTCTTACTTAGATCCATAATTTTTCACCTTTCACTCATTCATTTCTCTCCTGCGTTTAATATGTTTTGTCACTAGGGTGGGGTATATATCAGCTGACTTGGCAAAGGTAATATGAATAAATTATACTTCAGAAAGTATACTATCAGCCTATAAAATAGTCACAGGAGCCTAAGGCTCTTCTCATTCTTTGCTGCTGGTTCTGTATTTGAATGTCACTCTCTCGGATCCTGCAATTATTTTAATAACAGGACCATATTGTCTTCATAAAGCACCAAAGTTCTCCCCCTGGGAAAAAGTCAGTGCTCTGGACTCCCCCTTGGTTCCAGGACCAGAATAGAGCGTGGGACACAGCCCACTTCCTTGAATGAGGAAGGTGTCAGAGTAAAACTGTGTCCTCCCTCTGAACTCTGCTTGTGTATAAACTTGGGGGTCCCCAAAAGGAAGGAGCAGCTGCTGGATCAGGGGAGGAAGTGACACTGGACAGAAAAGTCTCTTTAGAGAAAACAAGTGCCTGTGGCTTTCATTGATTTGTTGATCAAACTTGTCTGAAATGCTGCAAGGCAGGGATTTGTCAGTGCCAGTCATGATGCTTATAGGCGACAAGCAAGTGTCTTCTGTCCCTTAAGTTGGGATCCAAAGATGATTGCCTGGGAGAAATGGGACATGCTTGTCAGCTGAGAGGAATCTTCTATTCAGCTTTGCTACAAATTAGGGCAGGTCCCTTTACTGGTTTTTGGGAGATCCTGTTTATCCTCTTCTGCTGCAGGTACCTTACATGAACAGTGTCAGCCAGGTTATAGAAACCTGACATCTGGATTTTAAAACTCGAATTTGTCTGGATTTCAAACCAGAGCTACATAGAAGTGGGACCCTGTCTAATAGGAAAAGGTTCGTCTTGGGAAGTAGGGACTGTTACACCTGCTACTAGAGGACACCTTGGCGTAAGTGCTGGACTTGGGTGTGCCTCGCCTTGGCTCTGCTGGGACCAGATCCCACTACTGAGCTCCCATAGGCTTCTAACTTTTCAGTGTCAAAGTTTTTGCAAGTATACTGTGGGACACCTTATATAGTTGATAAATGTTGTCAATTATTCATAAGCAAAGTGTCATATTAATTTTATATAATACTAGGTGGGCTACTCCACGATACTCAGGCGAAAATCATTAGCGATGATTTCATAAATTGTAGCTGCTACTCACCCTGAACCAATGACTCTCAACTCTGGCTACAGTTAGAATCTCCTGGGGGAGCTTTTAAAAATGCAGGTGCCTTGGGGCCACTTGTCCTCACCCCACCTCTCGACCCCCAGATTCCGATTGATCTAGACTGGCTGGGACCTGGATACCCTAGTCATTAAAAGTTCTCCAAATGATTCTTACATGCAGCTGGAGTTGAAAACCACTGTGCCTGAATCATGCTGTGTGGCCCAGGTGAGCAGCAGCTGAATCCAAAATCAGAAGGGCAATTCAGAGCATCTGCTGCTGGAATTATTGATTTGGGGGCACTCAGTTAAAACCGCTGTATGTTTTCTCTGTTTGGAGAACTCCCTGCAGTGCTTCAGCACCAGCCGCTCTGAGTACCCCCACCTCTCCCTGCCCAAGTTGATTCAGCATATGCCACTGGTCTATGTTTAGTCCTGGCTTCCCAAATGTATACTCCAAATTTGATGAAAATGCACCCAAGCTGACAGAAACATCTTTATATATATAGAGAGACACACAGAAAGAAAGGATAGAGGCTTCTAATTCTGGGAGAGGATCCACTTTCTCAACAGTCATTATAAATAAATTGTGTTGTTTTTTATATTCTTTCAAAGCCTTTTGTAATGAGGATTGTTTTTTAAATAAAAACTCATTCTTGACTCCACACTGTTAGCTTGAAGATTAACATATTTTTCCCTCCTTTTTCTTATAAGTCACTGAATGAATGATGTTGTTTCTTCAACCGTTTCTCTAAGCATAGCTGATCAGCCTATACAATGGTAAAAGTGTTCCATAAACAGGATGAAGTTCATACATTTTGTCCACCCAAGTCAGTTTGTTATATCCTTATTTGCTTCAAATACCCAAATGTAATTTGGTAAACTGTAAGAGAAAGATATGCCAAGGAAATTTTATGATGGCTTGTCCAATAGATTAAAATCTTCAGAATACATTTTGCCTCTGAAATATATGGCTTAAAGAAAATAAACATTTATATGCATTCAGAAAAATAGGTATGCAGAAAAGTTAGTAATATTACAGCCTCCAGATTGACATTTCTGGCATATAAATTCAGATTTAAAACTCTGTAAAACCTATATCACTATGCAAATGGTGTGGCAAAGACTATTAGATTATCAGCAAAATCTGTCTGCAATTTTAGAGAATTCTTGCTTGGGGCAATGAGATTTTTATATTTTAACAACTCGATTCCATTGGTGCTTCCAGAACATTTCCTTGTTAAATAGAGTCTGCCCAAAATAATCTGAAGTATTTGTAAGAAGGGCTAAGGATATCAAAAAAGAGGTATTTAAAGAAAAGTTAAATATGATCAAGGAAGACTCCCTTTTCATTCTTCATGACATGGAATTTTATAAGCATAGAGAGATAGTATAATAAAGAGGTTAAGACCTGAGCTTTGGAGGCTGATAGGATTCATACTGTAGCTCTATCACCTATCAGCTGTTCGACCTTGGAAAATTACTAATTAACCTCTCTTAACTCCAATTTTCTTACCTATAGAATGGGTATTAATAATATGTATCTCATGTGGTTGTGAGGATTACATGAGTCAAGTACATAAAATGCTTGATATATAGTGCCTGATACAAAATAAAATGCTCCACAAATAATTATAATTACTGGCAATAGAAGCAGTATTCCATGACCATGCTCAAGAAATAGTTATTATTATTAATAATAGTCATAGCATTACATGAAATTATAAGCAGTTTATTTAAAGATAGATATGTGATTATGCCTCATTTACTTGATAAAAGCTTGAAGTGGTGTTTGTTTTTATCATGTAAGCTTTACTCTATCAACCACCTTCTCTTTACTCCACATATCAGCCTAAAGTTAAGTTGTAGGCAGCAGAAAAAAAAACCCTGTCGTTATTTTAAGCAGAAATAGATTTAATATGGGGAGTTACAGGTTCACAAAATCATTAGAAGGTCTGGCTGGAGAAGAGGGTTCTTGGCTTGACCTCCAGGAATGAATCCTGAAATAACAGCCAGAACTGGCCACTAAGAAAATGTCTCCCTCTTCTGCGTTCAGAAAGGTGAGGAATTGGGAAGCCAGTGTTTGAACTTCTGACCTCAGGATCACATCTTTTTGGCCACTATACAGAGATCAGGAACTGCTGTCAGAATGGCTGACTTCCGAGAACTCACCAGCCTGCTACATCCATGCCCATCTCTCCAACCCCAAACGATGGGCATGACGTGTGCTATCACTTCTTAACTCAGTTTTGAATTTGAGTGTTAGCAAGAATGTTGGCTTGGAGGAAACTAAATCACATCCAGAACTGTAGTTTCAAGAAGGTATAGAAAGTGTACTTTATGTTTTCCAGCCTTGGCAATTCCAAAAGTGCACTAGAAAGGGGTTAGAGCAGATGCCAGGTGAGAGCCACTCTACCTACCTGCATCACTTAGACACTGATTTTTCAGTAGCTGGTATGTGTTTTAGGCTTTGAGCGAGTGTTTCTGAATGGCTTTGATACCTTGAGTGATTCAATCAAGGACACATACACATAAAGTTAATAAAATGAATAGGGATAAGGAATCTCGTGCGTGAGAAGGGTTAACACTGTTGCTAGGACTGAGCTTTGACTAATCGACAGGGTGTAAAGAAAATAGGACGAATAGCTGGAATCAGAAAAGAGTCATAGCAAATTTTCTGGGCATGTTATGCTCTTGCTTTCACATTGGCTTCAATGAAGAGTTGATTAAGGATAATAATCAGCTTCGGGGAAGTCAGGGAAGTGTACAATTGGGAAAGGGTCTTTTAATTAATTATTTGCATATTGTATTTTTTAAGCTGGGTTGTAGGAACGTGTGATCATTTTATTATGTTTTACTACTCCATATATTTTCATATTATTTTGTATGTGTAAAATATTTTTTAATAAAAAATGTGGTTAAAAGAAAAGACTTAACCAGGTGGTTATACCCTGAATTCAATCTCCCTTGGCTGTCTCCTTTTACAATGTCAGGAGAATTCTCCCCAGGCCAGCCCGGCCTCACCTCTTGGAGAGCACGTGTCTGCTCTGCTCAGGGAGGAGGCTGCGGGAGCAGCTGGTTCTCAGGGGAGCCACTTTGTTGGAGGGAGCTGAGAAGGATGGGTGTCCAGGATTCCCCTGATTTAGGGAGACAAGATGTTAAGGAAACTTTCGGGGGGCGTTCTGGAGATATCTGTGTGTCCAGACGGTTAGGATTTATTCCCTGCTCTGTGCCATCCTGGTAGCAAAGAGGAGAAAGTTCTGGTGCCAGGAGGTGAGGGGGAGCAGAGACTCAGGTGTGGGCTGCCAACCCCGGCCCCAGTCTGAATAGATGCCTGCAAGTCTGGCCCATCTCTAGACCAGGCTTTGGGCTTTTCAGGGCAGATGCCATCCAAGAAAGTAAAGGGTAGAAAAGGTTAGCAGAACCACGGGGGGTGGGGGAGGTTGGATGAGCGCGCTGAGAATCTGGGGCCTTACAGAAATCTTCCCCTAGAGAGGCAGTGGGAGCGCAACAAAACCTGCTTCCCAGGAAGTGTGTGGGGCAGAGGAGTGTGGGGAACACAACCTACATCTGCTGGGCGGAGGGGGGGTTGGCAGCACCACATGCTTGGGTGCCTGGATATCACCAAGCAACTTGGGGTTTTCAACAGGGACCCCAAGGAGACCTGCAGGGCCAGCCTGCAGTAGTCAGTGTGGACTTGCACCTAGGCAAGGGTTGAGGTTTTTAAGGTCACATTTAAGGTAAAAGCTCCATATAATAAAACACGTCCCTATTAAACACTCAGTGTTTGTGAATCTTGAGGCCTGATCTCTTGGAAGCGCAGAAGTGAAGATTTCACTTCTGTTTCTTTCTGTGTTTTGGTGTGCCCTCATTTTCTGAAGAGTAATGGAGGTTAAATTCTAGTTTAAAAAGGTGGCATGGGGTAGGATCTCTTTTTCTCTCTGCCAGGAGAACATGTATTATTTTTACTTATTCATTATCTTAATTACCTAACTATCTTAACATACTTAATGTGATATTCACTATGTTTCAGATGGTATTCTAAGTACTTAACAAATATGAACTTATCTACTCTTCATGCACCATATGAGGCATTGTTGTTATTCCCATTTTCAGATGTGGTAACTGAGGCACGCCCTAGGTTAAGTAACTTGTCCAGTTATGCAGCTGGTAAGTTGCAGAGGTAGGATTCGAGTCCAGGCAGCAAGTGTTCTGGCCCTGTGCTCTTAATAACAGTGCTCTGCTACCTAAGCTAAATATTTATTTTGACATGATTGTGCTGTCTACTCAGGGTTGTTAGGTTATGTCCTGATACCATGACTCTTTCTATGTTCCTGAGTATTAGTTTCCCGCTTTTAATATCTTAATAAGATGGTAAACAACTGAGCAGATATTCAGATTTGAACTTTGGGGTTTATCTGTATGCCCCATACTAATATGATTTATTTATAGCAGTGCTGAGGATTATTATTATTACTTATTTGCATATAACCTAATCCATAGTAACAGAGAAAAAGGAAAGAAAAAAAGCAGTGCCATTCACTTTATTTTATATTAGTCTGTCCTACCTTGGAAATTAGCCATCTTGACTCAAATAAATTTAGCTTGGAGTGATATATGACAGTACAGTGGAGACTCCTGGCTCAATGTGGCAGATTAAACATGGGGGGATTCATGTCTGCTCCTTCCCGAAACCCTTCAAGATGCCAGTAAGGCAATAAAAGGGGAGAGGAAATGACAGAAGAAAAGAGATGTCAACAAAAATTTGAAAGTTGAAAATGACACAGACTAGTGATAATTGACTTACCAGATTGGAAAAAGCAGAAAAGCCTTCGGAGAGGGAGGGAATGCAGCGAGAGGCGAGCTCGTTTTTGCTATAGAACAACAGAAAGCCTGAGGAGCTGGGGGCGTGAAGAACCTCCGAATGAATGGTTCATAGTCTCCAAAGGAACAGTCATATCTCCAGACCCCTCCTCTATACGTACAACTGAGAAACTGTCTCCCTCTTTACTCTGGGATGAAGAAATCCCTGGGTTTTTATGGGACTCTATAGCTGGGCTGGGTGTATATGCATGACATATATGCAAATGAATAGTATTTTGCTTTAGTTGGCAGTTTGTTGCAAATTTTGTTTGTTCAGTGTGAGGTATTTTATTTCCAAAACTCTGAAGCCAGGATGGAATATAATTGTGACACAGAATCCCCTGTCATCATGCTTAACTTGAGCTCAGAGCACTGAAACTGCAGGTGGGAAAGGGGATTCTCATATTTAATTAATGCCTATCATTGAAATAGAAAATGAACATGTCAAAAAAAATCACTAGGGGGCGGAGCAAGATGGCGGACGAATAACACCGCCAGACAGAGGGTCTCTACAGAAAAGACCAATTCTAGCAGAAACTAGAGGAAAGAAGCAAGAAGACGAGCATACAGCGGACAAGGGCCGGAAGGAGGGGTACCTGAGACCCCGGGAGACTCCACGGGAGGAGGCTGCGGAGGAGAACTGGAGGCTGAGACCACCGGAGCAGCCCGGAGACCAGCGGCAAGGGTAGGTGGAATTGCTGTTTCCCCTCCCCTGCATTCGGGACTGCTGGCGGGCTCCCCAGTGGGTGGAGAGACCTGCGGACATCAGCCCAGAGACTGCCGCCGCTTGCCAACGGTGAGCCTGTAGCAGACGTGGCACCAGGTTCCCAACTTCCTCCGGGCACCTCCGTGCGCACGGACCCGAGCCGCGCGGCAGGCGCCATATTGCCTCCTCCTCCCCTCCGCCGACCCTACCCGCGGCTGCCCAGAGAGACAATACAGCCACCAGCCGGAGGCACCTCCAGGGAACGGGACCTTCCCGTTTGGGACCCCGCCCGCCCTCCCAGGTGCTGCTGGCACCGTGTTCCCAGGAAAACGGTGCCGACTCAGAGGCTGAGAGACATAGATCCAGCTTGGGCTCCCTGTGGGTGAATTAGGACCGGAAATCCTCTCCCTGGTGGGAATACAGTTTGAACTCTGGGACCCAGAGGTCGGACCTGTAGACCAGATCCCCTGCACCGAGGGCTAGCATTGCCCCGGGCACAGAAGGATTATACGCGAACAGCCTACTGAGGGCTGTGTGCCTCCAGGGGCGGATCGGCGTCCTAGAGGGCAACCCTCCTCCCAGGAGGAGGCCGTGCGCCCAACCCAGGTGGCGTTCCTGTGCAGGGAACCTCCCCGCCGGCACCACAGTCCGGGGAGGCCTGGTGGCTTGTGGTCTGGCCTGCTGGCAGAGGCCCAGGAGTAGCTGCAGAGTTGGGGAGGGTGGAAAGAAGCGAGGCCTGCTGCAGACTGCTGGTCTCAGACAGCCCCACCCCCACCTCCAGACTTTCTGGCTGAGCGGGACCATTCCAGCCCCTGACAGCTTTCCCTGTAAGCTGAGAACAGAACTTTGACCCCTGCTAACGGCCTGAGGGCAGGCTTACCCAACCCAGCTCCCCCCAGAACGAGAGCTGATAACAGGACTCAAAATCAACACCATAGCCTGTTCCTCCAAGCAAACGCCACCTACTGACAGGGGCGGCATCTTGCACAGCCTTTCCACGGCATCCACTGACTCAATATACAGGGAGTGGTCCAATTTCACCCACAGGCACCACCTAACGCCTCAGAAACTAAACAAGGTGTGTGAATACCCAAACAATAACCTAAGGAAAGAAACAACAACTGATCGACATGGGAAGAAGTCAGCGAAAGAACTCAGGAAATATGAAGAACCAAACGGAAAACACACCCCCAAGGAGGAGCACCTGCCCCCTAGAAACGGACACCGACCAAAATCAGGCAACCAATATGACAGAAAAGGAATTTCGTATGTGGATCATAAGAACACTCACCCAGCTGCAACAACAACTCAATAACCAACACCAAGAAAACACAAAAAACCTCCAAGAAATGGAACAAAGGTTCAACAAAGAGATTGACACAGTGAAGAAAACTTTAACCGAAGTCCTGGAGATGAAGAATCAACTCAGAGAACTACAAAATACTGTGGAAAGTCTCAAGAACAGGGTAGATCAAGCAGAAGAAAGAATCTCAGAGCTTGAAGATAACACCCTCCAATTAAATAAATCAGTCACAGAAATACAGCAGAGAAACAAGAGAAAAGACCAAAGCCTACAAGAGCTGTGGGATTATGTGAAAAAACCTAACGTGAGGGTCATAGGTTTAGCCGAAGGGGAGGAAGACAACACTCAAGGGCTGGACAAGCTTTTTGAAGATATAATAGAGGAAAATTTCCCAGGCCTTGCTCAAAATCTCGATATACAAGTTCAAGAAGCCCAGAGGACCCCTGGGAGATTCAATGCAAACAGGAAGACGTCACGTCATGCAGTCATCAGACTGACCAAAGTATCAACTAAAGAGGCCCTTCTAAGAGCTGTAAGACAAAAGAAGCAAGTGACATACAAGGGAAAGCCAATTCGAATAACATCAGACTTCTCTAATGAGACTTTACAAGCAAGGAGAGACTGGGGCCCCATTCTCACTCTTTTGAAACAAAACAATGCCCAGCCTAGAATATTATTCCCTGCAAAACTAAGCTTCATATATGAAGGAGAAATAAAAACATTCTCAGACAAGCAAAGGCTCAGAGAATTCACCAAGACAAGACCAGCCCTACAAGAAGTACTTAAAACAGCGTTACGCACGGAACATCATAATAATAATCCACGGATATAAAAACAACCAAAACCCAAAGATATTAAAGGCCAGATATTACAATGGCTCAAGACAGAAATCATAGCAACAACATCCAACCCAACAGAATGATCAGTAATCTACCTTACCTATCAGTTCTCTCAATAAATGTGAATGGCTTAAACTCTCCACTCAAGAGACATAGGCTGGCTGAATGGATAAGAAAATACAGGCCAAGTATATGCTGTCTTCAGGAAACACATTTAACCTGCAAGGATGCACATAGACTAAAAATAAAAGGGTGGAGATCAATATTCCAAGCAAATAGAAACCAAAAGAAGGCTGGTGTGGCAGTTCTAATTTCAGACGATTTAGTTTTTAAACCAACAAAAGTAGTAAAAGACAAAGAGGGTCATTATATAATGGTGAAGGGCACAGTCCAACAAGAGGAGATAACAATTTTAAATATATATGCACCCAACTTAGGTGCACCCAGATTCATAAAGCAAACCTTACTGGAGCTAAGCAAATGGATTAATAGCAACTCCATAATCGCCGGAGATTTCAACACCCCACTGACGGCACGAGACAGATCCTCCAAACAGAAAATTAATAAAGAAATAATGGACTTAAACAAAACTCTAGAACAATTGGGTCTGACAGACATCTACAGAACATTCTACCCAAAATCCACTGAATATACGTTCTTCTCATCAGCTCACGGGACATTCTCTAAGATTGACCATATCCTAGGACACAAAGAAAATCTCAAGAAATTTAAAAAAATAGAAATCATACCATGTACTTTCTCAGATCACAGTGGAATAAAACTAGAAATCAACCCTAACAGAAACTCACATTTCTACACAAAAACGTGGAAATTAAACAACCTCCTACTAAATGATTACTTCGTAAATGAAGAAATCAAGACGGAAATAAAAAACTTCTATGAAGAAAACGACAATGGAGAGACAAGTTATCAACTCCTCTGGGACACAGCTAAAGCAGTTCTGAGAGGAAAGTTTATCTCCATAAATGCCTATAACCAAAAGGCAAGAAGATCACAAATAGACAATCTAATGAAACGACTCAAAGAGCTGGAAAAAGAAGAACAGACCAACCCCAAACCCAGCAGAAGAAGTGAAATCAACAAGATCAAATCAGAACTAAACGAAATTGAAAACAGGAAAGCTATTCAGGAGATTAATAAAACAAAAAGTTGGTTCTTTGAAAAAATAAACAAAATTGACACGCCATTGGCTAAGCTAACGAAAAGCAGAAAAGAGAAATCTCTAATAAGCTCCATCAGGAATGAAAAAGGAGATATCACAACTGATCCCAAAGAGATACAAGATACAATTTATGAATACTACAAAAATCTCTATGCACACAAACTGGAAAATGTGGAGGAAATGGACAAATTTCTAGAAACACACAGCCTCCCTAGGCTCAACCAGGAAGAAATAGATTCCCTGAACAGACCAATCTCAACAGCTGAAATAGAAACAGCAATTAAAAATCTCCCTAAAAAGAAAAGTCCCGGTCCAGATGGCTTCACACCTGAATTTTACCATACTTACAAAGAAGAACTAGTACCTATCTTGCAGAAACTATTCCACAACATCGAGAAGAACGGAAACCTCCCCGACACCTTTTATGAAGCGAATATTACTCTGATACCAAAACCAGGAAAGGATGCAACAAAAAAAGAAAACTACAGACCAATATCCCTAATGAATATAGATGCAAAAATTTTCAACAAAATCTTAGCTAACCGAATCCAGACACTTATCAAAAAAATAATCCACCACGACCAAGTGGGCTTCATCCCAGGGATGCAGGGATGGTTCAACATACGTAAATCTATAAATGCAATTCACCACATCAACAGAAGCAAAAACAAAGACCACATGATTCTTTCAATAGATGCAGAAAAAGCTTTTGACAAAATTCAACACCCTTTCATGATACGAACACTTAAGAAAATAGGCATAGAAGGGACATACCTAAAAATGATACAAGCCATATATGACAGACCCGTAGCCAACATCATACTGAATGGGGAAAGACTGAAATCATTCCCACTTAGAACTGGAACCAGACAAGGCTGCCCACTATCTCCACTTCTGTTCAACATAGTGCTGGAAGTCTTGGCTACAGCAATCAGACAGGAAAATGGAATCAAAGGTATCCAAATAGGGGCAGAAGAGATCAAACTTTCACTGTTTGCTGATGATATGATATTGTATCTAGAAAACCCCAAGGATTCAACCAAGAAACTCCTGGAACTGATCAATGAATTTAGTAAAGTCTCAGGATACAAAATTAATACACAGAAATCAGAGGCATTCATATACGCCAACAACAATCTAATTGAGAACCAAATCAAAGACTCAATTCCCTTCACAATAGCAACAAAGAAATTAAAGTACCTAGGAATATATTTAACCAAAGAGGTAAAAGACCTCTACAGGGAGAACTATGAAACACTGAGGAAGGAAATAGCAGAGGATGTAAACAGATGGAAATCCATACCATGCTCGTGGATCGGCAGACTCAATATCGTCAAAATGTCTATACTACCCAAACTGATCTACAGATTCAATGCAATACCTATTAAAATCCCATCAGCATTCTTCACAGATATAGAAAAAATAATTTTACGCTTCGTATGGAACCAAAGAAGACCCCGAATATCAAGAGCAATTCTAGGCAACAAAAACAAAATGGGAGGCATTAATATGCCAGATATTAAACTATACTACAAAGCTGTAGTAATTAAAACAATATGGTATTGGCACAAAAACAGGAATATTGACCAGTGGAACAGATGTGAGAATCCTGATATAAAACCATCCTCATATAGCCGTCTCATCTTTGACAAAGCAGACAAAAACATACGCTGGGGAAAAGAATCCCTCTTCAATAAATGGTGCTGGGAAAACTGGATAGCCACCTGTAGAAGGCTAAAACAGGACCCACACCTTTCACCTCTCACAAAAACCAACTCACGCTGGATAACAGACTTAAACCTAAGATATGAAACTATTAGAACTCTAGAGGAAAAAGTTGGAAACACTCTCCTAGACATCGGCCTGGGCAAAGACTTTATGAAGAAGTCCCCAAAGGCAATCACAGCAGCAACAAAAATAAATAAATGGGACATGATCAAACTACAAAGCTTCTGCACAGCCAAAGAAATAGTCATGAAAGTAAACAGACAACCTACAGAATGGGAGAAAATTTTTGCATCCTATGCATCCGATAAGGGACTGATAACTAGAATATACTTAGAACTCACGAAAATTAGGAAGAAAAAATCAAATAACCCCATTAAAAAGTGGGCAAAGGACTTGAACAGAAATTTTTCTAAAGAAGAGAGAAGAATGGCCAACAAACATATGAAGAAATGCTCAACATCTCTAATCATCAGGGAAATGCAAATCAAAACCACAATGAGATATCACTTAACCCCAGTGAGAATGGCCTTTATCAAAAAATCTCCAAACAATAAATGCTGGCGTGGTTGCGGAGAGAGAGGAACACTCCTACACTGCTGGTGGGACTGCAAACTAGTTCAACCTCTGTGGAAAGCAATATGGAGATACCTTAAAGCGATACAACTGAATCTACCATTTGATCCAGCAATCCCATTGCTGGGCATCTACCCAAATGATCCAGTGACACTCTACAAAAAAGACACCTGCACTCGAATGTTTATAGCAGCACAATTCATAATTGCAAGGCTGTGGAAACAGCCCAAGTGCCCATCAATCAAAGAATGGATTAATAAAATGTGGTATATGTACACCATGGAGTACTATTCAGCTCTAAGAAACAATGGTGATATAGCACACCTTATATTTTCCTGGTTAGAGCTGGAACCCATACTACTAAGTGAAGTATCCCAAGAATGGAAAAACAAGCACCAGATATATTCTCCAGCAAACTGGTATTAACTGAGTAGCACCTAAGTGGACACATAGGTGCTACAGTAATAGGGTATTGGGCAGGTGGGAGGGGGGAGGGGGGCGGGTATATACATACATAGTGAGTGAGATGTGCACCATCTGGGGGATGGTCATGATGGAGACTTAGACTTTTGGGGGGAGGGGGGGAAATGGGCATTTATTGAAACCTTAAAATCTGTACCCCCATAATATGCCAAAATAAAAAAAAAATAATTAAAAAAAAAAAAAAAAAAAAAAAAAAAAAAAAAAAACAAAAAAAAAAAACAAAAAATTCCAAAATAACAAATGCTGGCATGGATGTAGAGAGATAGGAGCACTTATACACTGTTGATGGAACTGCAAACTTGTACAACCTCTATGGGAAGTAGTAGGGAGATGCCTCAAAAGACTAAAAGTAGAACTACAATTTGATCCAGCAATCTCATTACTGGATATTTACCCAATCGAATAAAAAGGACATTTTATTAAAAAGAAAAAAAAAAAAAAAAAAAAAAAAAAAAAAAAAATCACTAGTTACTCATGAATCTGTTTGATACAATAAATCAATAGATAAATTTACATTCTAATTAAGGAGGCCTAATCACCTTGACCTCTCGTTAAATCTCCTGGGGCGTAGTATTGGAAAGGCCTTCGATACTAAATGTCTTTGACAGTCTTTGATATATGGGGTTGTGGGTAGCACTTGGAATTATTGACTACAGTATTATTATTTCCATAGGGTTTAAATCAGGGAAGTGATTTGAATCTAAACTATTCAATATATTATTTCTCATAGGCACTTTCCCAGAACAGAGGTATAGATATTTTTTATAAGTCATTTGATAAGGCAAAGTTGACTATCAAACATCATGATTGAAGAGGAATATCTTACTGAAGAGTGTGGTTATTTGGTAGGAACATGGAGAATTATGAAACATAGGTCAATAGCTTGCCAGTTTCTTAATGTAGGTTTAATATAGTAATTTTTTGGGAAAAAGCATTATTGATAAATTTCTATTGTTTTTCATGTATCTCTTGTTAGGTTTCATTTTTTTGTTCTATTTCTATATGAAAAAGCAACTTATCTAAGTCTAATCTTAAGACAATTAATTTTATGAAGTAAGATATTTCTTTAGCAGGCTTATTCACAGAGCCAGAGCATTAAGACTAGTTTACAAAGGCTTGGGTCTGGCAGTGTAATGAAACATAATGCTTGAAGACTCATAGGTCTGACTCATTTATACTTAGGTTGACATTACTTTGTTTCAAAGAGCAATACCCATCTGTGGTTGTTGCATTGGTGAAAGGCCATAAAATCTTGATGGGCTCTCAAAAGCCTTAAAATGAAATTGATGGCTATAAAAATCTTCTTTTTCTCTAAAATAGTCTCTTGGAATTTTGAGCACATAATCTAACATAGCCTGTCCTCCATTTGTGAAAAGAGAATTATCCCTACCCAAATTACCTCTCTGTTTGTCTTGCGGTGGTATTTGAGATGGAACCTGTGTCAGGATTGGGACCATTTATCTGGAGACAGGTACCCTTCCACCTGTGGCTGCATAGATGGTATCCCTTTCCCATCCAGGGGTGCTGCCTCACCTTAAGCTGCCAGGCCTTCCTAGGGCCACTTATGCTTCTGTCATACTTGGTAGTGGGATTCTTCCCTGGGTAGACTGTGGAGTATAGTATATACTTTTTGCATGGGGATTGTCAGTAAAATAACAATGTTGCACCCCTCTCAGCATGAAATTCATATATTTCTTTTCACCGACTGAGTGTTAGAGAGCACTGATCTAGCGCCTCCAGAGAGGGCTGTGAGCTGTTATTGTCGGTATAGGTGATATGATGGAGCAGCCACTCAATATTATGCTCCATACTCAACACAGTTTGATATAAACTAGTGTTTTGTTTATTGTCTAACTCCCCCAAATGTGAGCTCTATGAGGCAATGCTTTTTGACTGTTTGGTTTACTGTAGTCTCTTTACACTTGCAACAGAGTCTGGCTCAGGGCTGCTCAATAAATATAGGAATGAATGAATAATACCAAAGCTACCCCATAAACTGTCCTTGCCCAGGGAGAGGTAAATTTACATAACAGAATGTAAGGTCAGAGTAAATGTCTTGGTTTTCATATTAAACACAGTGTGGTCCGTGGGACCAGCGGCATGGTCTGACATTGCTGGCTCTTTTAATAATTTTATGTCCTTAAGTAGGCAATTTGATTTCTGTGGTCTTACTTTCTACAGCTATATAATAGTCATCATAATATATCTAAATAACTTTTTAAAGTACTCAGCAATTTGTTTACTTACAGTCTGAGATATGAAATCACCATGTAGGTCTGAAGGATTTTAAAAAACAGTTTCCAATCTTCAGGGATCCTATAGCTTACTTACTAGATAAAGTCAATGACAACAGTAGTAAAAATATGATGGGGTTCAGGACATACTACCCCAAAATTCAGCACCTTGGCATTTGAAAAAAGAGTAGACACAGGAAGGTTACTCTCTGACCATCTTATGCCATTCTCCCCTGAAGCACTTCATGAGACCCTCATGTGAGAGGAGCCCTCCCTAAACCTGGAGGAAAGGGGCGTTGTTATCTCTGAAGACACAGGGTCACAGCAGATTCTGAACAGGACTTGCTGAGTTCTTCCAGTTTATTACCATTAGATCATCCCCTTTTGTTATCTAATCCCATTTCTACTCAACTGTCCAGTCTTCATCAAACCTAAACATAAAAATACACAAGTTTACCTGTTTCTTTGTGTGTTCATTTTCAAAGGCCCCCATGTCATGTAAAACTTAAATAAATTTGTATGCTTTCCTCTTGTTAATCTGTCTTTTGTTACAAGGGCCTCTGTCATGAACCTAAGATGGGAATAAAAGATATTTCTTTTCCCCTACAAATACTAATGATAACACTTCTTACATATAATGTATTATCTACCAGGCAGCTTTGTAAGTTTCTAACGTACGTATAAATCATCATAGTATCTTCTGTGGCGAATACTAATTGTTTCCTTTTATAGGTTAGGAAACCAAAATGGAGAAGTTAGTGTAGACATTTTAGGCTAATGAAGCCCAGAGAAAAATTCTTTGGATTCAATAAAATGTGAAGTTATCATTAATACAGAAAATGCTTAAGTAGCATCAGTCTAGGCCAGTTTTGTCACTGTTAGAACTGGTGGTTGGACAGATTTTCACATTGAAGTAATTGGGTGGAAAATTGCCAGCCTATTGGCCAGGCAGAGTTTTTGGGAAGATATAGCAATACCTTGGCAAGACCCAAGTGGAAGGACTATAATTCAGAAACTGAACTTTGAATGTTGGAAACACTGAGCGCTAGGCCAGGCCTGGATCCGGAACTGCTGGGGTGTATTTGGGTTGGGCTATTACGGCAGTAGGTTAGAACATGAAAGCACAACTCTCATCGTGTGAGGCAGGATTTTATTAGAGGACACAGGCTTAGAGCCCACAGGTCAGAGTCCACAGTAATAAGGCTGACTTTTGATTAGATAATTGGGGCATCTTAAAACCCATCCTGGGTAACAAATGGATTGGTTTCAGAACGATAATGGAATGGGTAAATATTTGAAATGAATGAATGAATGTCATTGTGTGCTGGTATACATTAGGCAATGTGTCCTGCACTTTTATATAGCTTGTGTTGGTGAAGCTAAGTGGGTAGAGCTAGGTGAATTGGAGGTGAACTGGGCCAAAAGACATCATTTTCACATAAGTGGTTCTTCTGTGATAATGGCTTTATTCTTGAGCAAACCCTCCTATAGCTTCAGAATAATAACGATGTCCTTTAAATGAAACTGGAATCTTTTCTTTCAAACAATTTTTGATTAGATAGCAATTTTTGCTATTATAAGTGCTAAAAGACGGCATTTAAAATAGCAGAAAAACTCAAGATAATCATAACTTCTATTTGTCTATGTGACATGAGTATCTTTTACCCAAGTTGCTCTTGAGGCAATGTCTTAATTATGTATTTGATAGTTGAATATTCATCCTTTGTGATGACTGAAGAAGACAGCGATAATAGGAAAAGAGAATCAATCTGCCTAATCCACATATCCTTAATGCTTGAAAACATTTCAAGTGAGTTGACTGCAGTGAAGTAGAGGAATTATGTTAGGTCTGCTATTTGCTTTCACTAGATTTCTCTTATTATCATAGCCAGTATAAGCATCCATATTTAATTAACAAATAGAAAGAGCAAGATATATGTCGACATTTGGATGTAGATGTATAAAGTTGGATGTAGAATTGCTAAATTCTTCCCTGAACTCCTTGTCATACATAACATTTTCTCCTCCAGACTGTGTTTATTTTTACACATATAATCCAAGCTATTATATTTGTCTTGATGTGATAGAGTTTTTCAGTGATAATCTATACCTTCTCCAATGTAAACTGTGTTTTAATTAAGATCTTGGCCTTTGGCTTCTTTTATAGTTCTTTTAGAAATACTTGTGTAATGGATTCCTATTTGGTATAGAACTAACTTTGAAACTGACCTGTAAATCAGATTGGAGCTGCTTAAAAATCATTTGAGTAATTTTCAGCCGATCTGAATTATATTTATGTGAATTTATATATTTTCCCTTTTTTTTTTTTTACCTTGGACCTAAACCAGACTAACTGTATGGCATGTCAGTGAGCAGGAACGAGGATAATTGCTGGTTTAAAAATATAACTGCTGTGGATCTAGCTGGCATACAACCCTGAGATGTGGGCGGGAGGTGGCAAGCTAAAGGAAGATTTATGGACTGTGCAGGTTCTTTTTGAAAAACTTTGTTCTTTGTGCTCAAGAGCAGAGATGGCAAACCAGCACACAAATGCTGCTCAACAGCTATCAGGGAAATGGTTTTATGAGGCTAGATTTGGAGAACTCTGTATAAGGAGAGATATCAGTTTGCACTTGGTCCTTCTAGAGAGGGGCCACACCATCTCTTTAAATTTCTCCAGCCTGCTCTTTCCTTGGTCTCAGATCACAAATCTTAGGCTTGATCCCTTGGGTTGCTTTTAATCCTCAAGTCACCCCACCACTTGTCCTATACAGCTTTTGGTGTCTTTTGTACTCTGTTCACATGTTCAGCCATAGTCACATCTCTAATTTCACACCTGTTGCCTAACTCCTGCCCTTCTGACTGTAGGTTTAGATTTTATCTTTCTGGCCCAATATTGATTGCTACCATCAACCCCCTTACTGCATGACCCAGATAGGCCACAATTTATTATTTATGGGGTTCCCCTTTTACTTCACTCCCTAATAAAATGGAGCCAGACACAACTGCTACATAGCGTTGTCTTATGCCCTGATGATTGCTTTTCTTTTAAGCAGTACTGAAATTTCATTGAAAAAATTTTGTTAAAAATTCATGTAATTGGCTATGTACTACACAGGGAACCAAAGCGAAAGCTGAAACAGGGCTTTGGAATTGTAAATAATGGGGGACAAAGTGTACCCCCAAAGCCAGCGTCCTTTTGTTAAGGAGCATTTAATAACCACTTCTTTTCTGGGGAGAAAGTTAAGGTTCAGGATGCTGGTGTCCTCCAGCTGACCTGGTGAAGCAAAAGAGCTGGAAAGACATCTCTATTCCTGTGTCAAATGTCTCTTGATCACCAAAACTGTAGGTCGAAATATGACAAAAGCACTTGATCTAGCCAACCATGTGGAGTCAAGAGATAAAAGTCAAGTTCAACTCTATGGTCACACATTGAAGTATTAATCTGTAAAATATAATCATCTTTAGTTATTACTCATTAAATACATTTGTATATACAAAAAATATATTTTCCAAACAATTTCTAGCCAACTAACCCTGCTATTTTTCTTAGAAACAGCCCTCTTGGATTCTTTCTGCTGTATTACAGGGAACTACCTCCCTGTTCCATGGTCCGAAACAATTTTTTTATTATGTATGTTTTCAATACACAATGATATTAAAAAGAATACTTCCTCTCCGAAAGTAAATTTCATTTTAGAAGTATGGTTTTGTATGTTAAGTCAAAATATTATGAATATTTACAGTAATAACTATATGGCAATGGGACTGTGAGATTGTTAAGTTTAACTCGATTTGAGGTAGATTTCTCTCTTCTTATCTTTTGTTTCAGAATTAATAGGTTTTATTGATTTTTATTTTCCTTACTGATCATAGTGACCCATACATATGTATCTTTTGCTCTGTTAGTATCACTTAGTCTCTATAGAGTAACCCTTTGCACATTGGAGCCAATGGATTTAACTTTTGATTAAAAAGAAAATGAACACATTGGATGTAATGTCACCTGCCTGAACCAGGACAATAGAGGAGATGAAAGCTCCTGTGACATTCTGGGTAGAAGGATATGGAGTGGTGTTCCTCAAATGGGGAGAGAGTGACCCAATTTTGCTTCCTCAGGAGGCAGGACACTTAATTTTAAAATTTTATTTATTTATTTATTTATTTATTTATTTATTTATTATTTACTTTTTCCTTTGACTTCAGGTTCTTTTTCTAAATCCATTTATTTTTTATGTTCATGGAGTACTACATTGATACACTGCAGTGTGCTGAAGTCAGAGCCTTCGGTGCATACAGCAGGCAACCTGCCATCATCCACCCCCTCGGCGTCCTTTCCCCCACTCCCCAACCTGAATCTCCATTGTCCATCATTCCACACTCAGGGCAGCCCACTTTAAAAGAAGTAAACAAGGAATCTCAGTGGCCATATGGAGATACAGGCATTAGAGTGTTGCACGGATTTTCTGATTGACTTGGTGCAAAGTTATTTACCTTCTCTTAGCCTCAGTTTGTTTATTTGTAAAATGGACATAACAAAACTACCTGACTCATAAGATTGTTGTGACAGTTTTCAGTGAAATGATGCACATCTGGCTCATAGTAAGTGAAAGTGATTTATTATTCTAAAGGAACCCAAGGGGACGCCACCCTGGCTGCACATCTCGTGTGATGGGCACAAGTGGATTCCGGGATGTGTTGAGGAAGCTGATACAAGAATGGTGTCGGGGAGATTGGCAGCAGGTGCAGTCTTCTTTGGACCTAGCTAACAGGATGGGATTTGCTCAGTAATGGTGACTGATAGAAAATCCTATAGTAAATGAGAGGGATTCTGCAGGACCAGTTCAGAGGCCACTTGATTACTTGACCCCTTGAGATTGTCCTATTCCTAGGGTTACACACATCAAGTAGAAGTGCCACAGGTAGCACCAGAGATGTCATATTGGCCTCTCTCAATTTTCAAAGGATTAAATCCAGTAAAGTATACTGATATTAATACTGAAACATCCTAACTATTATTTAATTTTTATGATTCAGAAGAGACTTCAGAATTTGAGATCATTAAAAAAATATATAAAGATATATGTATATATAAAATGCATATGTGTATATAGTCATTAAATATGAAATGTCCAATTTTGAATCAAAAGTGTAGTTCTTATGTCTCAAATAAGAAACAGTCCAGTGCTCCTAAACTATTGACACAGTTTTGCCATCTTAACTGTAGTTATAGCTTTCAGCTCATCATTATCCACCTTGGTCTCAGGTCACCCATGTGGCTCAGCTTCAAGATTAAAATCACTAGAATGGAACTTCTCAAACCATCGAGATACTGTGCATTCATTAGCCATGTCCCTCCCAAATACTTTGTTGATATTTCGAGCTGTGTGTGCTGCATTGGTTCCACAATGGAACTCATATTTGAAAATAACATGAATTTTTGGCTTATCCATGGTTTCACAAAAATTGCTCTAAAAATTGTTTTATTTATTTATTTTTATTTCAGGTTATTAATAACTAATGCACATATATATATATATATATGTATGTATGTATGTATTTCCCTTCAATACAGTCCTTCAATGGGGAATGAAGAAGGGAGATTTTATTTCCCCCTTTCCTTCTTCCCTCTCAGTTCCTTCTTTGGTTTCTGTGAAACAGAGCACAGAGCATGTGTTCCAGATCCCAGTTACCAGCTGAAGTAGGACAAAATGAAGGAGCCAAGATGTGAAGCCAGAGAGAGTTTTAACATTTGAGGGAAGGATGGAAGGATGGCTGCAGTCATTTCCATGGATGGGAAGGCATGCACTCTTATTTAGAGAGTTCCATTGGCATGTTTATTATATTAGAGGACATCCAAGGAGTTCTGTTATTCTCTGACAAAGATTTAAATCACTGATCACCAGTGTGTAGAAATAGCCATGATGGCCCAAGCCATCTACTTGCTTTGTTATAGTTAGAAGCTGACATCTGGGTAACCAACCAGGAGGACTAAGACCACAATTTTTTTTTTTTTACAAGTTTTTTGTCTTTGGCTCATTTTCCCATTTTTCAATGGTAACCGTGTTTTTATATTTCAGTGGTTATTCCAATGGGATTCTGGGTGAGAGAGTTATGGGATTTGCGGGTGCAAATTACTATCTTAAAAATGGGAAATTCACATGGCGCTTCTGAAGAATGAAAGGCTCTTGAGTAGTTATTTATCAGAAGCTATAGTTTCTGTGCTTTGTACCCCAAACATTGCAGTGACACATCTGACAGATAAGGCACAAGAGGAACAGCCAGCCAAACCAATTCATTCATTCATTCCCTCATTCATTCACTTATAAGACATTTTTCTTTACCACCTACTACTGTGTAATAGTCATTGGAATTACAAAGATGAATAAGAATTCAGAGCCTTTATTAAAAACCCTCATATCTGTGTCTTGTTATTTTTCAAATTATTTGTCATTAAAATGGTGGTAGGTAGTCCTAGCTGGGGCTAAGTTTTATGTTGTCTATTTCTTGTGTAGAGTCTGATGAACTGACTAGAATAACCACAGTGCTTTGCTGTGTGAGAGTGAAAGAGAAATTGCATCAGCTGGGGTTCAACCAGGAAAGCAAACCCAGTAGGAAACACATATTAAAAGAGTTATTGCCAGGAAAAGGCTTACTCATTTGTAGGGGCTGGCTGAGTAAGTCTGAAATCCACAGGGGAGGATGTCAGGAAGGGCATCCTGGACCTCTCAAGCCTCGTGTAAGCTGCCGTCCTCAGGCAGAATCGATTCTTTCTCAGGGGAGCCTCAGTTCTGCTTTCAAGGCCTTTAAGCTGGTCCCCGCCCCTAGATACCTAGCACGATCTTCATATTTAAAGTCAACTGATTATGGGCATCAGTCACATCTACGGAATACCTTTACATCAACACTTAGATTAGTGTTTGATTAAATAAATGGGGGCTGTAACCCAGCCAAGCTGACATATCAAAAAGGCCATCATAGTAATGTTTGAAAGAAATTTGTTTGAAGCTATACATTTTTATGGATAAGTTATGGCCATAGTATCTCATTCCACTATTAGTTTTCTAATGGTTCACTGGCATTATTACATTATTTGGGCTGCATTTATATAATAAAACATCACAAGTTTGATAGAATCAATGAAATGAAAAAGTAGACTCAATTTCGGATTAATTTGATCAATTTATAAACTAAGACTTAAAATGTATATCTAGCTGTGTAAGCAGCTTGAGGACACAGTCTCTGGATACTAATATTTCTTTTTACCACTTCAGCTCATTTATTGAACGGCAGCATCACATCCCAGCCATGGTCTTTGGGATCCAATTTTGATGTGGAAAATTTACAGACTGAAATTTAAGAACATTTTATTTCAAACTAGAAAGGTTGAATAGGAACATGGTCATGGTATTTAATTCACTTCAGCATGCTGTATTCATTTTTTTGTTCATTTGTTAATTTATCCAATCTGTATTATTTTGTTGAATAATGGTCTGGTTAAAAACACAGGCTCTGGAGTTAAATGCCATTGATTTTTAGTTGTATGACCCTGCATAAGTTATATAAAACCTCTTAGCCAGTTTCCTCATTTGTGAAATAAGAATAGTAACATTACATCATAGATTTGTCTTGAGGACTAAATGAGTTTATCCATACAAAGTATGTACTCCTTGAAGTCATGAACTTGACTGTCCATCTTCATATGTGTTGGCACAGCACAGTGACTGATAAAGGCATTCAACCTGACCATGGCAGCACATCTTGATGTGCCCTATGATGGTGGGATGTGCAGAGCTCACACTGGCACGAAAGTATTCCTGCACCCTTGCTATGGAGGGACATTTTGGCCTTCTGCTGCCCACATGGATAATGAATTTGAACACCATCTTCAAAACTTGGCATTGAGATAAATGATGTAATAGAAGAGAAACTGTTCTGTCAAGAAGCAACAATTTAAAAAGAAAACAATATTGACTTTTTTCATTATTCATAGAACAATTTCTACATTGTAATGTAATGGTCTAATGACTCAATATCACTTTCATTGATATTTTCCCTACTGAAAGTTGTTAAGTGAAATCAAGATTATAAGTTGCCTTATTATTCAAGCATTGTATGGATACTGGGTCGATTTTAACTTTGTCTTCAGTGTTTTATTATTTTTTATTCAGTGTTGTATTATTTATTATTTATATTCTTATATATTATTTACATATGTAATATATAAATAATACATAAATTATTTTTATATATTACTTTATATAATATATAATATATTATTAATAATAATATATAATATATTATCATATATAATTATAATCTATAATATAATAATATAATATATTATTAAATATATTATATATTTATTATAAATATATAATATATTTAATAATATATATTATTTATATTATATTTTACTATGTATAGTCAGTGTTTTATTATTTATTATTTCTCTCCCCTGCTTTCTTTTCAGTGCACTCATCCATTTCTCCTATAAGATTTTACTTTGCTTCAGTTATTTGGTAGCATGCAAATACTTCTTGACATGTACAAGTAATTTTCACCTATTCCTGGGTGATTTCTGACATTGAAAGTAAATGACTGTACAAGTATATTTCCAAAGAACTTCTACTCAGAGAAGTTAACTCACCTTATGAATGCAAGAGATGTATTTTCCAGTTATGCATAATAAATCTGCTTATATCTTTGGGATAATTTTTGACATTCACAGATTTTATTAGGTTACTTTTCACCCTAAAATAAATTGCCTGTCAATGAGTTGTAATACATTAATTGTCAACAAAGACTGTAACAAAACAGAAGAATATTAAATTATAAATAAATGTATAAATGGCATTATCTTAACAACAGGAGGCTTATCATAGTTTAGTTTGTGGAGCATATAATTACATTCTCATCACTGTTCACAGACAGGACAACGCCACAGCAGTTCATATAACCCTTTTTGTTAGGTTCATGTTGCATAAAATGAGACTCAGACACCTGCTTCTCATAAAGTTTTTCATGTTCTAATTTATTAAAAATCTTTCAAGCTTGCTGGGTTTTTTTTTTTTTGGTGATAGTATTTGTATAGGGTGAGTTAAAAGTCATAGTTGACCCTCTCTGTGGGGCCTGCATATTATGGGATGGAAAGAATCATGCACAATAAAGTAGAGAATGGGGCTTGATTTTGATGTAATGTGTCTTGAATGCAACTTTTCTTGCTCTTTGCTTCCTCAGGCAAGGGAGGTTATCTTGCTTCTACTTATAGTCTCGGAACATCCTACCCTCTGAAATTAGTTCTGACCCTGAGGTAAGAAACACACATACACACGCACATACAGGTGATAGTTGGCTCATTCTCAGGGTGTATTCTTGCTCTTCAGCTCATTCTGCCTTGCATCAGAGTTATTTATATACCCAGCTGAATACCTGGCACAAAGTACATACACACATGCATTTATGCTCACAGAGCAGCTACTGAGGGCTTGAAAGCACGGCATTAACCTCCATACATACATTATCTTAATGTAATCATCACCAAATCTATGAAGGGGAAGTACTATTATAATCCCTATTTTACCAAAGAAGAAGTGGAAATATTGGGAATTTTAAAAACTTGTTTAAGGTCATACAACTAGTAAAGGAAAAAGCCAGGCTTTGGAATGGAAGACATTATACTCCAAAAGTCACATGCTGGACGGCTGAGCTATTCCTTCTTTTATTCACACATGGTTGCATGAATGAATGCCTGTCTGTCTCCCCCACCCAACTGGAAGGTTCTTGCATCTTTTCTCTCTGTAGCCTATATAGCACCTGCCATGGACTTGGCACCAACACATGCTGTTGACTCAACAGTACAGTTGGCCAAGAACATGGGGATTTCTGATCTAAATATCTTTCTATATCAAGCCCAACCCAAAGAAAATGTATTTCACTATACAGCTGATTTATTTAAAGCAAAGGAGAAGATGCAGGAATCACAGATTGACCATGGTCCCAGTGTAAGCTTCTGCAGTAATACAAAAAGTTAACATGCTCTTGGGAATTATTAAGAGGAGTTGACATTTGAGAGGGAATAACTAATTAGAATCTCATGATACTAACACTTTACAAAGAGCCTGGAGAAACTGGAAGTGTCATGTAAGAATAAGTGAGACGATTTAAGGTGTTAAACCGGGTGTTTGTGAGGAAATGACTTGAGAATGTTTAACATAAAGAGACACTAGTTATGGCTAGATGATGGCTCCAAATGTATGAAGATTTGGGGAGAAAATGATAAAGACCAATTTTGTATTCGATTTGAGCACAAGAAAAAATGTAGTTAAAGTAACAAGTTTGGTCTGGCATCCATTATTCATCCAACATATTCCTTTAATGTCTGCTATAATCTCAGGAGTATAAAGGAAATTTTGACCAAGAGCTTTAAAAGAAGAAAAAAATCTGTACACATTAAGTTATATAGTTCCCACTGTCCAATTGAAGTGGGAAATTGTTTCTTGGCTCTAATGTGTATAAGGGATTTATTTTACTGAGCCTTATGTAGCATAATTTTGCAAGAAAAGGCCTTATTTTTTCAAATAGACATTTTCATCTCTAAAAATTTTATAAAAATAGATGGCTAACATTTTAACTTAGCATTTTTTTCAGGAAGTCAAGATAACAAAGTCCACTTGGGCAGTGCAAAGACAATATATGTGTCCAAAGTGTTTGTATCCCCATAGGATCCTGAACCTAAAAAAAAGAAGGAAAAAAATAACAAAGTCTAAGTCTACTGATATGTGATTATATAACCTAGTGATAATAATTAATCTGTAAGAGTGGAGATACTCTATGGGGAATAGAGATGTATGAAACCAAACAGAAAATTGTGAATTTGTGACCTATTTGCCTTTGTTTCCTTGGGTCTAGAATAATGTATAGCACACTGACAGTCTTCAAAGGTTTATTATATTAAATGGAACCAATTGGTTCCATCAACCATGAGCAATACGAGGCTACGGTCCATGTCAGATTCATCTATTAGTCCCTACAGTGTCTAATATAGTATCCCGCCTATAGTGAGTATGTTTGGGATTATTACACATAAAACTTGTTTGCTTCATATTTAAATGTCTGGACACACTGGATTTAGATTAACAGAATGAAATTTAAAAATCAATCATAGATTTACCAGGTTTTTCAATTGAATAATAATTCGATAATACATTCAACTACTGGTTAAGATGCTCCTAATTTATGATGATAAAATTTTCTCATATGCCAGAAACAGAAAGTTAAACACCGCATATTTCTCACACATATGTAGAAGCTAAAAACAAGTTGATCTCATAGAAAAAGTAGGACAGAGGATACTAGAGGCTGAGAGTAGGGGAAAGTGAGGGACAGGGAAAGATATGTTAAGGATACATAATTATAGCTACAAAGGAGGAATAAGTTCTAGTGTTCTACAGCACTGTAGGATGTCTGTCGTTAACAATAATGTGTCATTGTTTCAAATAGCTAGAAGGAAGCTATTAGATGTTCTCAACACAAAGAAATGATAAATATTTGAGATTACCATGATCTCATCACCATATACATTGTATATATCAAAACATCACTATACACCCCATGAATATATACAATTATTGTCAATTAAAAAATAAATCATCTCACCAACAAATATGATCAGTTGGCAGAGCACCCAGATATTTTCCATAAACTATTTAAAATCAATCAGTTATAGGCATGAAACAGAGGATAGGATGCATGACTTGCTATTTAAATATTAATTTTATTCACTGTAATTGAGATGGGAATTTTAATGAGATCTTTTTTGATTGAGTGGTTGTTTCTCAGAAAAATAATAGAATGTCAGTAAATGTTGGAAAAAATTCTTAGTTACTCTCAGCCATTTATACAGTGAGTTGAAGTAATACTTAGCAGAGATCCGTAGGATAATAGTTACACATAAAACTTGCTTGCTCCGTATTTAATGTCTGGACACACTGGATTTAGATTTTTTTTTTAAAGTGGGTGGAGATGTAATATCTCCACTCTAGAGAATCTGAAGAATCTGGAAAATTAATAATCATCATAAGACCCTAAATTTAAGAGAAACTTTGAAAATTATATATAGATTTTTTTTGTCTTCGGTGACTTGCTTGCAAATTTTATGTTGTAAGAGCAATGCCTCCAAGTCTGGATTCATTATTACCCCTAATGAGAACCAAACCAAGAGTTAAAATGGTTTATTTTCCTATGGCCCAGTCATACGTCAGTCCAGGCTGAATTCAGCTTCTGCCCTGGGTTGGTGTGGAGCTGAAAGGGCAAGCGTTTCCCAAAAAGCTGCACATGGAGCTCTCGATGTTCTTGTGCCCTTGGAAGGTTGCTCATGAAACTAAGAAGATCTTCACTTGGTCTAAATTTTTTTTTAATGAGGCTAAGTTCACTGCCTTACTCATGTATGTACAGTTATAAATGGGAAAACCAAGATTGAAGGTCAGAATAAGTTTAAGGCAGAAATGATCACTTCCTATCTTGTCTCAATCATATTTATCTCAATGATAGAGATAATCAAAGAACTGATTATTAAATAAGCATTAACATTAGTCCTCTGATTAAAGTTGGAAATGTATTCTTAGACAGCCCATGGGCAGCTGTAAAACATAATTAGATTGTGATAATAAATGAGTTTGGCCGGGCAAAGATTTCTTGTCTTTGGAGAAATCTCCCCTAAGGGAACAGTCTTCCCATTTCAAGCTCCTCATTTTGAAGCTTTGGCAAAAAAATTGACTATCTTGATATTTAAATTCTTAAGTTGGCTGACTAGAGTATATAGTGCTAAAAGGTTGATAGGTTATATGTATATGAGGAGTGCTAATGCAGGAATAGATCTAAGAATCTGACCTTTTAGTATTTGAGTGACATTTACAATTCACTGGGGTACTGATGTATGAAAAGTTGAATCTTTAGAATTTCTTACCAATTGAATTAATTTATCATTGGTATCTATACATTTTTTAAAAATGTTTTCCCTTGTATTTTATAGAATATTTATAAAAATAAGATATTTCTTGATTTGAGTTCCTAGCAGGATATAAATTACAATTTATTAAATGTTTTGATCATTGCATATATCTTCAGATTTTTTCCTGTTTTTTTGTGACAAGATTTGTTTCAGCATTTCATAACACAATTTTTTGTAGTATCTCATGACCCCAATATTTGCAAAAGTTTTATTCTACTTTCAAAATTTTCCCTTTTATTGAAGAAATTTTTAATATTTTTTGTTAGAAATGGAATGGGGACCAGGCACAGTAACTCACACCTATAATCACTGTGCCTTGGGAGGCCAAAGCAATAGGATCACTTGAGGCCAGGAGTTTGAGACCAGCCTAGGCAACATAGTGAGACCCTGTCTCTACCAAAAATTTAAAAAATTAGCCATTTGTGATGGCACACACCTGTAGTCCCAGTTACTTGGGAGGCTGAAGCAGGAATACCATTTCAGGCTAGGAATTCTAGGTTACAGTAAGCTATGATCATGCCACTGTACTCCAGCCTGCCTGACAGAGTAAGACCCTGTCTCTAAAAAAAATAAAAATAAAAAATAGAAAAGAAAGAAAGAAATGGAATTGTTTCATGAAAATCACTGTTCATTATTATAACGTCTTAAATTCTAGTTAGTGATTACTTCCCTAGGAAAGATTAATGTAGCTTTTGCCTTATTACATGTTAATGTGTGAAGTTTATTTGTTTAATGAAAGAAATATGGTTTTATACAATATGTAAAAGAAAACAAAACAGAACATTCTGATTTTTAGAAATGAGACGTAATTATTTGAAATTTCAGCATTTTCTTTAGAAAGGCTAAGAAAGACCTATTAAGTGGATTCTATGAAGTAACTCATAAGTATGTTTAACTATTTCACATAATATATTATGAACATCTTTAAATGTTAATAAATATAATTATACTATATATGATAATTTTAAATTACATGTGTTATAAAGTATAACGATAAAAATTGAAGTTTTTTCATTGTATATTATAATAATGTTTTAAATTAACTATTAGTGGAAACTTTGTTGTTTTCCATCTCTGCTGTTATAATCAGCATGGTGATAAACATCTTTGTAGATGACTATTTCAGAATACCCTTATTTATTTTATTAGAATGAATAACTAGAAGAGAAGTTGTTAGATTAAAAGATAGCTATTTTTTCAAGTTTCTGATAAGCATTGCCAAATTGCCCACCAGAAGATTATAATAATTTATAGGCCCATCAGAAACTTATGATTTAGGAGAAACCATTTTCTTTTATGCTTCTCAGCACTATTATTATTGTTTATGATTCTAGACAATTTATTAATAATTAATACAATTAAATCCCAGTGAAATTTTAATTGCATTTCTGAGGCTCATCAATTTTTATAGTTTTAGCGGATGTTTATATTTCTTCTTTTGTGAATTGCTTTTGTTCATTTCCTTTGGATATTTTCTCTAAAAGCATGATTTGTGTTTTTTATTGATTTCAAAAATTTTTTAGTAAAAATACTTTGTTATAATATGTTGCAAATAGATTTTTCTCATTCCATCATACACTTTTAAAACTTTTGCTATTGTAAGTTTTTATTTGTTTGTTTGGTCTATTGGTCTGTTCTATTTATGTTTGCAAGCTTTAATGCCATGCTTAAGAAGCCTTTCTCTACTCCCAAATTATACAAACACAGTATATACCTTATACATATTTTGAGTGTTCACATGAGTTCATTTTTCTACATTTAAATCTTTTTAGTCCATTTGGAAAATACTTTGGTGTAAGGTGTGAAAAATGCATCTGTCTTAATTCTTTTTACAGTTACCTGAGAAATTTGTTTCATATTATTTGTTCAATAATACAAACATTTTTTACTGTTATGAAATAAATTTCTCATGTATAAATCATATCATAAGACTTAGTATTTTTTCCTGGAAATTCTGTTTATTCTATAAGATTGTTTTCTCTATATTGACAATTGTGCTATATTGTATTTATTTCCAAACTTTATATTTTTACAGCTGGTAGGTAAAGATACAAAATTACTTTTCTTTTGAATTCCTTTTTGTTTAAAATTTTTCTAGCTATTTTTTAAAAGTTTGGCCTTCTATATTAAGTTATAGAATAAGCTCTCAAATTCTACAACAGATTCCTAGTTTATAATTTAGTTTGAGAAGAAATTTATATCTTTAAAATAGTAAACTTTCCTACCCAGAAATATGATATGGGTTCCAATTATTCAATATTCATATTATATTCTTTAGAAGTTTTTAGTTTTCTTTACATGGAATCAGAGAATTTCTTTTTGTGTTTATTCCTAGATTTTATATATTTTGGGGTCCTGTATTGAATAGATTGTTTTTCTTTATGTTTTTAAATGTCATTGGAGCTATAATGGGAAGTTACTCTTTTTTTGTATATTTATTTTGTAACCAGTTAACATATTATATTTCTTTGTAGGTTCTAAAGGTTTTAAAATTAGTTTTATTGCATTTTACATAATCTATAAATAGTGAAATTTTTATATAATCTTTCTTATACTTTCATTTTTTCTTGTCTTATTTCATTGACTACAATTTCTAACCATTTTTTAAAAAATATTTGATACTAGAGAGCATCATTGTTTTATTCCAGTCTTTAATGGGATTCTTTTAGTGTTCATTAAATATAATCCTGGCTACTATTCCCAAATATCAATTCTTTATCATTTAAAAAGTCATTAAATTACTAGTTTATTATGAAATTTCTTTAAATCAGGGAAAATATTAAACTCTATCAAATTTTCACATCTATCAAAAAGATCATAAAGATTTCCTCTTATTTATTTATTTCATACATTATATTAATAAATTTTAAAATATTGAACCATTTTGGTAGGTTCCATTGTGGACTATGGAACCACTGAAAAGGTTTAAGTTTTAGATTTTTAAAGCTGAAAATTAAACTGTGAAATAGAAAATTCTAAGATACTCAGGATGTCAATAGGGCTCCATAGACAATACTGTTAAATGGCAGTTATCTCTTTTGTTTGATATATTTGCAATATATGAGTCATACATATTATATATAAAAATCACTGTGCTCTGTCTCCACATCAATATTATATAGAATATTGGACACCTAGTATGTTTGTTCTTGATAGAGGTTTTATTGACATATTATTATCTGTCTATGTAGTAAATTTTAGCTTACCATTAATATAAAAGATGAACCATCTATAACTTAATCTTTTGGTAGTACTTTCACAACTTCCAATAAAGGATTACATGCTACAGTAAATAAATCATCAAAAAGAGAAAGCTAATGAATGTTACCTAATTCTTTTTCTTGTTTTTCAGAAGACGTAACTTCAAGAATGCCACATTTCAGATAGGGAAGCATACACATTTAATAAAGAAATTTATTGCATATGTGAAATTAATGTAACAGATATTTAGTACAAATGGGTTGATAAATAGTGTGATGAGAGAGAATATGAAATAAAACTTGAAATATATATATAATAATTGATTATGTAAGTAGGGAGTATCTAATCTGCTAGAGGTTTTTCTTTTTCTGTTTGTTAACTTTGTGTGTGTGTGTGTGTGTGTGTGTGTGTGTTAGCTGAGGAGACATATATCCAGCGGTTTTGCTTTTCTCCAATGAGAACAGATAACTGAACTTGTGCTTTTGTTGGAGTAAGGTTTCTTTGCATAATTGACATTTTGAGCCAGACAATGCTTGGCTGTGTGGGCTGTCCTACACATTGTAAGCTGTTTAGCAGCATCCCTGGCCTCTGCTCACTAGAGGCCAGTCGCAACCTCCTGTTATTACAATCAAATATCTCCGGACAATTTCCTGTGGGAGACAAAATCACTCCCACTTGAGAACCACTGCCTTAAGATGGGGCAGTAATCAGGAACACAGTCAAGAGTCAGTTTAATCTAATGGAAGCCTTTGGGCAAAATTAAATAGATAATAGATTAGTCTGCTTCCTTACACTTATTGAGGGAAACACAGCCATCTTCATTCTAAGGGCTTCATAGTTTTGTTATCACTTTGTCTCTCCCTGCCTCTGTCTTTCTCTGAACCTACTTCCAACTCCCGTTCTTTCATCCTGTCTTTTTTTCTTCCCTTGGTCTTAGCATGATTCTCACATATAACATAAAATCTGTGATCTTTTTTAAAACAATACTTTTGTTAATAAGTGGGCATTTTGGCATCTCTTGGGGCTTACACTGTCAGTTGTCACTTTTCATTGAACTATTATCTACAGACAAGACTGGCGGGTATAAATGGATTTCTGAATTTTGTCCTAATCAGAATAAGCAAACACAAACAAAAAAACCCAGATGACAGATATGCACAAAAATTTAGTTATAAAAATTTCATTTTAACATGGTTTATGGTAACAAAAATTAGAAACAAGCTAAATGTCCTATATTAGTGGATTGTATAAATTACAGTAAATTTACTTAATGACAAATTATATTGCTATTAAAATTATGTTAGAGAAAAACATTTAAGAACAGAAGAGATTATAATTTTGTAGGGAAGGTTTTAAATAATCATCATTTAAAAAAAAATCTATATGTATACATGATACAATATAATAATTATGTATTAACATATTATTTACTAATAGTTGTTATACTTAGGTGGTACAATTTTATTTTTTCTTATTTTTTAATAGGTATTTTATAAATTTCCCACAATGATAGTAGATTCTTTTTAAATGCCAGTAGAAGACAAGTTTTTAAAATTTAAGAAAATCTGTGGGAGGCTATGAAAGGAAACACCAGTGACATGTATGTTTGTTGCTTGTGAAATTCTTATTTCATTTGCAATCTTCTGTGATACTTTTAAAAGAACGTAAATTAAAGAAAACTTTATTTTCAGCTCACATTTTTACATGTGTTATAATAAAAAGAAAAAAAGCACAAAAACCCAAACCCTCTGTTAGGAATGTTAGTATGTTAGGAAAAGTGTTAAATAAAACCTGAGAAAAATTACACATCAGCGTTGTAATTGAGAATGTTCTATGGTGGGTAAACAGCTTATTATTAGTTTTCTGAATACTAGAAAGGAAAGAAATAAAAATGTTAACACTCACTTGCAGGGCGAGAGTTGAGGCAGGCCCTCAAGGAGATTAGCTACTTCTCGCCATGGAGCCAAGTCCCTAAGACAGGGGTCGCCACAGAGGATAAGGAAATTGATAGGCAGCAGAGAGAAATAAAAGAATACACAGAGACTAAGGTATAGTTTATAGTTTTATATATATAAAAAGATCAGATATAACACAGCAGGGGGCACCTGGGAGACTGGTGTATCTCCATAAACACCAGCAATACGGTTAGATTCATACAGGTTTTTATAATCACAGATATCAATAACCAGTTGTCAGGGTAACACATTTGCATGTCAGGGTATGCAGTTGCTAGGGGATACAGGTAGTGGGTTAGGGTCAAAAGTCCTCTCAAGGGGCTTCTAATCTATCTAGGTGAACAAATAGGTACAAAGTCTTTCAGGGGCTAACTTCTAAATTCAAAGAGGTAGTTGTCAATTAACAAAGGTATAACAAAAGAGGTATAGTAACTCTGTATTTCTTTGATTAGTTATAGTGGACTTAAAGGTAGACAGACAGGAGAGAGCAGAAAGCCCATCTCTAATAAACAGGTTGTTTATAACCACTGGGGCGCATCTCTGGGCAAAGTACACTCATTGTCTCCGGCTCCCATCCTGTGGGACATATTTGCCTCGTCCTGTCTTTCAAAACATAGGGAAGCTCACAGATTTTGAGATACCGGGAAGCCTTCCTGGAAAACATCCCTACAGGAGATTTGAGAGCTCTCCCATGATAGCAGCCTCTAATAAGTGAACCATTGAGTCCATACATTCCTTCAGGGCAAAACTCTGCAAACTCCTGTTTCTGTCTTTAAAACAGTAATATTGGGTTAAACTATAAAATAATGGTCTTATGAGCCACATCTCATTAATTCCTCATATTTCTCAACATCCACTATATTTATTTGTAATCTTTACTAGAAATTCTTCTGACTAAAAGCATGTGAATGTGGAAGAATTAGTAGGTTGTGGTGGTTCTGTGCTTTATTCAGGGACAGTACCCTTGAGATTTGGCAATCATATTGATATGCTCTTTTGTCCTTGGCCATTATGTTAACTGGTTATCAGAGAGTGTTCAGAGAGAGAAAGAAGAAAAGATTAGGGAAAGGTAGTATTCAGAGACAAGAGGAAAAGATACTTAAAAATATTTTTTTTGGTCATTGCCGAGGTAAAAATGAAGTACATCAAGTTATCCAAGCCTGTCTTTCTTGTTTAAGTTATGAGATCATAGGTTAGTAATGTAATAATGCCACAAAATTAGAAGAGAGAACACCAAAGAAGTGGATGAAATGATCATAAAACAGGAAAAAATACTGGTTTCAGGGTTAGCTGCGTGCCACAGTCTACTGTTTTACTTCCACGAGTACAATCTTACATGTTTTCTGCCCCTTATCATCGTATCTTAATTTGTAATAGGATACTTCCATTGCATTAGAAGGAGGACAAACTGTCTCATTTTAAATTTACAATCGTCATTTCATCTCACAATCGCCAGATCTTGACTTTGGTGACTGTACCTACTTATCTTGGGAGGCGGAGCCCTGTGGCAGCACTCCCCAAATCTCAGTCAAATAAAACCTTCTAAACCCTGGGAGATTTACAAGGAAAAACATAAGACTTTGTCAAATCTAGTGAGGAAATGCTGTACACAGCAGTCTCATCGAGGGGAGTCTAAGTGCGCATCGCTGTAAAAAGCTCTGAGGAGCTGAAAACCAAACAAACTTTGCTTCATTTTGTCTAACCTGGATTTCCTAAGCATTTGTGGACAGAAACTTTCCTTTAGTAATGCTTGTTAACATCCTGTGGGCCAAGTATTCCATGGAAGGAACAGAATTTAGAAAGTACTGGTTAAGATAATTCAAACCGGCCGGGCGCGGTGGCTCACACCTGTCATCCTAGCACTCTGGGAGGCCGAGGCGGGCAGATTGCTCGAGTTCAGGGGTTCAAAACCAGCCTGAGCAAGAGCGAGACCCTGTCTCTACTATAAATAGAAAGAAATTAAGTGGCCAACTAAAAATATATAGAAAAAATTAGCTGGGCATGGTGGCGCATGCCTGTAGTTCCAGCTACTCAGGAGGCTGAGGCAGGAGGATCGCCCAAGAGTTTGAGGTTGCTGTGAGCTAGGCTGATGCCACGGCACTCACTCTAGCCTGGGCAACAAAGCGAGACTTTGTCTCAAAAAAAAAAAAAAAAAAAGATAATTCAAACCGTAACAAGATTATTTGGCTGAAAGTGTTGCTCCCACCCACAAGGGCAGAATAATCGGCACTACTATGCTATTCACACTCTGGTCTAAAGTCAGGCCTGGGTTTTAAGAAATCTCTCCAGGAAATTGGAATGGCATGCTGGTTTGGGGAATCAATCATTGCACTGGAATTAAAACAATGCCAGTATTGTCGCCAATTTCTTCTTTAAGATATCTTCTTCTCTTTGTTTCTTCTTATCTCTTTTATCAATGCCAGTTGACTAGCTGCCATGGAGGCAAATAAACCACAAGAATGCTAAGGAGAGTGTTCTCGAGGGTGCATGCCACAAGGTTCGCTGCTCTCATTTTTAAACAGTAGTGGTGGGAATAAATCCTTACCAAGTTGATCAAAAGAGCTAGTAAGCGCATACAGAAACAGAGAGAAGCCCTAGGAATAAGGAATCTTTCTCTCTGCTAATAAAATCAAGTAGTTTGGTGATCTGGGTTCCCCTGTCTTCTCGACTTCTGTTTTCGGCACGGGTCCCATCCCCACCCCCACATTCCTCCCAGGGTCCAGGAGGAGACAAACCCTCCCCCTTTCTTGCAGAGACCTCGCACAGCAACAGTGGTGCCCAGAACACCTGCTCACCTGGCATCTGGACGTTCGGCTGGCTGGCGTGTCCGGGCAGCCTTTCACATCTTTGTGCCTTCGGGGTCATCTCTATGATGTGATTTGCTCCAGCGATATGTAAACTGAAATAACTTAACAGCAATTCACTCTCCATATCAGGGGTGATCCTTGTACCCCACAATTGCCCTCTACTCTTGAGATTGAGGTAGGATAGAAAAACATAGCAATCGCTGCAAGAACTGCCATATTTACTCATGTTTCTCTCCTTTTTTAATCTTTTCCTTTCCTTATAGAGTACATTTTGGAGTGGATGAAACTTAATTTTTTTTAAAGCTCCCTCATTTGCCATTTCCTCTCGACAGTGACTGCTGCTTCCCATTGGAAGCCATTTCAAGTGGGCAGTGTTCCTCTTGCCCAGCAGACACTAAAGGATGATCAGGGGCTCAGCCTTCTGGAAGAGTCCTCAGCACTCTCTTGTGGACAGCTGTGCGTCCTCTTCCCTCCCTCTCAGGTTGTGTAGGTTGGTCTTTCACCCTCTCTGGCCGGGGGCACGGTACTGTTGGCTGGCAGATGCACTGTTCATGCTCTAAGGAGATGAAAACAGTATCCTGGACTCATATTTTCCTTCTCCTTTACTGGGTCCAAAGGTATTTCATTCCCAAATGTGAAGGGGAGAAGTTCAGAAAATCGCTTGGAAATAGTCATATCCCACCCCCCTGCCATATCCCTTCCTCGTAACGCCTCTTGTAAACTATCTTTTACTTATAAGCAGTAGGTGGTAGGGTCCAGTAACCTTGCCAGTGATCACTTTCAACTTTGGATTTCTTGGTGTTCTTTAGGAAATGAGGTTGGCAAGCTCAAACTTTATGAATTCTTCCATAATGGCCAGTGCACAATCTGTTTAAAAACAATGTATTCTATGGAATTTATCTGTTTGTGTCTGCTTCTCTCACCAGACTCTACCCTCATGGACCCAGCACAGTAGCAGGAATATTGGCAGAACCATGAAGTGTTTGTTAAATTCAGCTATCGAATCCTATTCACATGTCAACATCTGTGAGGTCTTGTCCTACCATGACCAGGCGTAATTTCCCTCTTCCCTGTGCTTGAATAATAGTTGGTTATAGCTCATGGTAGTTATTTTTGCATTTGCCTTCCACACCAGGTGTGAGTGGCCTGAGAGCCAGCATTGCATGGTGTCCGTCTCTGCTTCCCAAAGAGCTGTGCAGCGCTGCGTGTGCAGCAGGGCCCATGGTTTCTTCACCACACACTCAGGTGTGCAAAGAAACTGTGGCTTCTTTACTTACTATGTAGGATCTGATCTTCCTCATGAGCCCCACCTTCTGTGTGTGTGTGTGTGTGTGTGTGTGTGTGTGTGTGTGTGTGTAGGGAGAGAAACTAATTATAATCTAATTCATGAACCTCCCTCCAATCTAATAATATAAACATTTTTTTTAGATAACACACTTAAAAAAATCTAAGGGCTTAGACTTTGAGATTTCCTTGTTCCTCTTCCTGTTTCTCTCTAAGACAGCACGAGTCCTCGTATTGTCCTTTGACACCTTTTGACTCCATGTGATGTCTCTTGTCCGCTGGTTGCTGGAAGTCTTAGAGATGTTTCTAGCAAAGGTCTATAGCTGTGTTTCTTCCACTGACGTGGCTCTGCTCAGCTCCTCCTGGCACGGTGGATCCTGCTGCAGTCTGGCCGTAACTCCTGTTTGGTCCCTGCCTGCCCCCCATCCATGGTAGAGCCCCTCGTAATCCCCCAGTCAGCACTATCAGTTGCTTTCTCTGCCCCCATGCAGGGCACAGGGGACCTCCACGCCTTCCTACTCCCTGCCCAGGAGCCCAGGAAGACTCAAGGGATCAGAGCTGTGGCCCCTCTGCCTCCTCGGCAGCTGCACTGATGCTGCTGCACCTGTTCTGGGTCGGTGTGAGGGCATCCTGGTCGTTTCCTTGCTGAGTTCTAAAAGGCAGTGGAGCTAAGATCCCCGGCTCTCAGCTGTCTGGTTGACCCATCTGACACTCTCTCACTGCAGTACTTCAACTAGGACCCTAACAGATGCCTCTTTGCTGAGATTCCCTCTTTGCACCCCTCCCTAGGGGCTTGTCATGGTGGGAATGGCTGTTGGCAGTGGGGTTGGGGAATGGAAACACAAAATACTTTCCTTTGTCACCCATTAGTGCATTTGCGTGGTAGAAATCCCTGCAATGGGAGGAACCAGGGTTTTAAGTGAAGGAAGTACAAAATGGTAGATGGCCCAGGCCAGAGGTTTTAGCTTTTCACTTCCAATTCCAATGGCATCTTTTTTCCAGGACACATGTGAGTCCAGGGGCTAAGGAAAAAGGGAAAGAAGGAATCCACACCTAGTCGGTAGTAAGCAGTAGCAAATATTCCAGAGCTGAAAGTCACACACAGAGGTGGCTTGGGTTTGACTGTTCATACGGTCATATGTGTGACTATAGATTTTAAAGACCAGCCCCACCTCCAGCAAAGATGCTTGTTTTGTTCTCATTTCCACCAGGGCTGGCCCAAGGTCAGCCATTCCCCACACTGTGGGAAGACCTGTATCAGGTATCGAACCTGCCTGGACTTGCCGTTGGTTCTGCCGGGACACAGTGATGCAGGCAGGGAGCATGGCGGGGTGTGGAGGAAGGAAAGATCCCTCGCTAGAAATACTCAACATAATAGGTGCGAACACCACACCACTGTTTCCTCGAGATTTTACAGTTCTCGTGTACACTTTGAGAGAGTCGATAGCAAGTGCGGAACATTTTGTGATTCCCTCTTTCTCTCTTTTTCCTTTAATAGAGAATCATTTAAAGGAATTGTTTTTTCTTTCTAGTCCCCAAGCCAGAGTCTGAAGCCCGACATACCTCATCTGAAAAAGAGTTCATTTTACCTGCAGTAATAGACTATATTATCACATTACATAGATTCAGATATCATTAAAAAATTTGGAAAGTATGTGCCCAGATTTAGGAGGTTTTAGAAATGCTAAACGAGGAAGTCCTGTTACAGTGGAATCGCATGCTGCTCATGAGGGACAAACTCCAAAGCACTAGATAATATTTTTAAACTGCAAAAATCTCCGTTGTGAGCACTGAGGAATAGTTTACATGGGGCAAGTGGAATGATTTGTGCAGTTGGATTCATCAGTATTAGCTACAATTACTGCTAATTTTCTATAAATCAACTCTCCTTGTATGTTATGATGGAAAATAGTTAACGGGACGAGTTTCGCTCCTAAACAGCTATGGGAGTTGGTCCTGTTTGAGCACTTACCTCCTTGTGCGACCTGAGCAAGAACAAGCTATTGTTTCTAACGAGAGAGGGAGAGAGAAGCAGTGCTAGTGAGTGAGACGGAATGCCTGAATCAAAAGTCTCCCCAGTTCTTTCCTTTTTTCTATTAATCTCAAGCAAAAATTTAAAAAAATGGAAAGGCTTTAAGCTTTCGACACATTCAGTTATTAGAATGCACCAGAGCAGACCATGAATGATAAGGGACCTGGGTCCAGATCCCTGCCCACCCCACACCCCAAAGCTATTACAAAATGATTTATGGTTGGGAGGAAATTGAGTGGAAATTATGTTGAAAACAAACTCGAAATGTAAATAATACGCAATTTTCCCCCTATCTCTTGAAAATGACTACAATACAATCCTATCTCCACAACATGTACTTTCACACCCTTACTTAACTTACCCCTACTTCACTCCATCAACCTCTGAATTTCCTTTTCCTTTTTTTAATGGAATCAACTCTTTATTTATTTTAAAAATTTAATTGAGACGTAATAATTGTATGTATTTATCTGGTACAATGTGATGTTTTGATGCATATATACATTATGGAATGATCAAATCAGGCTAATTAACATAGCCATCATCTCACATACTTATCTGTGATAAGAACATTTAAAATCCACTCTTTTAGCTATTTTGAAATATATGGTATATTATTAACTATAGTCACCATGCTATGCAGATCACCGGAACTTATTCCTCCCGTCTAACTGGAACTTTGTGTCCGTTGGCCAACATCTCCCCTTTCCCTGTTCACCCCCCAGAGGATGTTACACTAAGTGAAATAAGCCAGACACAGAAAGACAAATGCTGCGTGTTCTCACTTATATATGGAATCTAAAAAAAAAAAAGATTTCATAGAAGTAGACAATATAATGGTGGTTGTGAGAGACTGAGTGGTGGTGGTAGTGAATTTCCTTCTTTACAAACACTTCATGGCCAGCCTACCATGGTGAAACTACCCTCAAAATGAAACATACTTCTCAGTAGCTCACACCTGTAGTCCCAACATTTTGGGAGGCTGAGGTGAGTGGATCACTTGAGGCCTGGGAACATAGCGAGACCCCTGTATCTACAAACAAATTTAGAAATTAGCTGGGCATAGTTGTACATGCCTGTAGTTCCAGCTACTCATAGGCTGAGGCTGGAGAATTGCTTGAGCCCAGGAGTTCAAGGCCACAGTGAGTGACCTATGATCACACCACTCCACTCCAGCAGACAGAGCAAGACCTTGCCTCTATTTAAAAAAAGAAAGAAACAAGGAAATAAACTTCCAAGGATGATCTGAAAAGGAAGAGGGAAAATGCAAATCATGCCTCAGACCTTAGAGGTCTTAAGGGATCATTGCCAGTAAAGGTAGAATTGGTGACCCTTCAGTGAAGTCACTGGGATTCTTCTTCCCTCCTCTCATTAGCTTGAGTACCATTTGCTAGCATCTCAGTTTCTTCAGGTGATGCTGAGAATCTCCATCCATCTTTCTCAAGGTTTTCTCAAGGCTGGAGTCTGGTTCTCACCAAGCACCAAACATCGCAGGTCATAGCCCTCATTGGACCCTCTACAAAGTCATCAGACATGATTAACAGCTCACTGATGAGCATTTATTCCTAGTCCCTGCTGCTGCTGAAGCCAAGCTGGAAGGTCTGGGAGACACTACATAGGACAGAGAGGTCCTTATAAAACTAGCTGGGGGAAAAACAATTTATGTCTAGCCCATTATCATCAATATTCCATTGAGCTGGATGACTGTGTCCCACTTTTTAAAATTAAACTTCTAATTTTGGGGTAATTATAGATTTACATTATTGTAAAAAATAATGTAGAGAGATTCCCATGTATCTTTTACCCAGTTTCCCCAATGGACAAATTTTGCAAGGCTGTAGTATGATTTTGCAACCAGAGTGTTGACATTGTTACAATCCACCAATCTTATTCCAATTCCTCCAATTTTATTGTCCTCGGTGTGTGTGTGTGTGTGTGTGTGTATTCCATGCAATTTTATTGCTGTATGTTCAAGGTACAGAATAGTTGTGTGGCCACTAGGCTCCCTGTGCTACACTTTTTACATGCACTATCCTCCCACTCTTCCTTCCCTTCAACCCCTAGTGACCACAAATCCGTCTTCCATTTTATAATTCTGCCATTTAAAGAATGTTGTATAAATGGAATTGGATAGTATATAACATTTTGTGATTGTCTTTTTTTCATTCAGCATAATTGCCTTGAGAACTATCTCATTTTTATAAGATTGATAAATGTTTGGAGGCATCTCATAAATTAGGTCAATTATGTCTCTTAGTTTAATAGGATCATAAAGGTAATTAATAAGCAACTTTAATATGCAGTCTTCCATTTGAGAAAAACAAGTGTTGATGACAGGATTACATTTTCTAGGTGTGGCATAAGTTGGCTTGGCTCTCCACCAAACCCCCGACCTCTTAGGCCTATAGCTGGACTACAGCTTCTCTCTTGGAAAGGAGAGACCGTGTGACTGGATGCTGGACAATGGGAATGGCCGGAGGCAATGAGTTCCAATTCCAGCTTGGTTCATAAGAACCTCCAACACATGTCCTTCCGTATACTTTTTCCTTCTGGGACAATATTGGAACCCAAAGTTGAAAGTAGAGGAGCCACAAGGTGGAACAAAGAACCCTGGCTTAGCTGTCCAGGACCTCTGGAACTTCAGAGTTCTGAGTCACTGTAGGTGTCGGCAGGCAGTGGAGGGAGGAGAAACAATAGCAGACTCCACCAGTTCCTTTCCCATCATTTTCTCCCCGCCTGGTGGGGCTGCCTCCTGCCTCACACCGGGAACACGCACCGTCCTCATGTACATTCAGTGCAGCAGCCTCAAGTCAGTCACCTAAGAGGTGACCTAAGAAAACTCACAATTTTCTTTGAGTTTTGATTTTTTTTTGCTTTCTATAATTCTTCTGGAATTAATCTTAAGGAAGGGAGCTGTGCTAATTCAGCATCTCGTTACCATTATTTGAAGACGTTTAATCTATGAATTAATTTTATTTATTTCTGTTATTATAAAAGAAAAAATCAAAGCGGATGTGGGAAAAAGATAATCTTGGGTTTATCTGGCTAAAACAAACTTTATTTCTATTATGGTGGAATTTCCTGTGATTTTACTGGGAGAGGGAGCTTTAGCTTCTCTGGATAATCACAGCAACATGATGCAGCTCAGAATGAATGAGGAACTGATTCAGGGAAGGAAAATGAGGGGGCCACGGGGCAGGGTGGACTGTGAGGACATGGAGAGGCAGGTCTGGCTATGTCTATGCATGGGTTGCAACCTTCCTGAATCTTCCTGCAAACTTCCTTTGCATTTCTGCTCATCTTCCTTTTCTCATTAGCACCATTCAAAGATGTTTTTAGTTTTTCTCATTTCTTTGGTCTGTCGAGCCAGATGTTGTTGAAGTGGCATGTTTATCAGCAGAGGAAAGTGACGGTGATTCTTTCCACATGAATAGCTGCAAATGAAAAATGGCTTCTGGATCTTACCCCTTGGCAGCCTGGCAGGATTTTTACCTCCTTCCCCTACCCCCAGTCCCCAGCATGCCCTGTGGTGGATTCTGAACCATGCTCTGGGTTTTCTTTTCCATTTCTTTTTTACTTCTTTCTCCCGAAGAACAAGTAGGTTTTTATATTAACATCATTTCTCAATAAATTCTACCCACCTAGAATCAAACTTTAAACTGGAGATAACCTTTTCCTTCAGGAAAGCTTTTCCTAGCATAATTGTGAATCTTACGCTTAAAAAAAAAAAGCTGCACTATTTCCTTTTAACAACATGTGTGAGTGGAGTGGCAGTAAGAACAGGTAAGGGATAAACTGGTTTTTAGGAAACAGTTCTTTATAAGGCCAAGAATGACTAGGAAGTAGTTCCTTTCTAAATCACTGCACTTGACTACTATAGGAACTCCAAAGGAACAAAACCAGTATTATAAACTCAAAATGGATTAAAACTTTAACCCTGGGTCATAGTACCTCCTAGAATACCATAAAAATAGATGGGTTCTCTTGAACCCAACAGTGCTTTCTTCCTGGCGTTCACGTGCAGGGAGCAGACATGCTCATTTCGGACCCACAGTCATTCACTGGCTCACTCTTACTTACACCCACAAACATGCATCTTGAAAGGAGAATCACTGTGTAGAGCAGAAACTAGGAGACTGCATGTGTAGGGCTGCTCTGTTGTATGGCCTCATGAATACAAAAGGAATGCAAACATTCATTAGAAAATCCATAGCAACCAACAGAGTATATAATGGTAGCCTCCTCTGGACATCCAAGGAATGGGTCCATTTTAATGGAATGGAACAATCACATGTACAACAGGATAATTTAAAAGCAATTTATATTGGGCTCTTTTCTTTTTTGTTTTTTGTAGCAGACTTTCTTGTCTACTTATGTTGTGCTTATATTAATATAAAAATACATGTGCATATTCTCGCACATACCAGCTGGATCTTGAGAGGAAGAGAGTTGGAATAGTGAAGTGGTGGAGAAACTCAGGCCCAGAACTAAAAGCTTTAAAATAGGTCTTAATATTTGGGATGGTAATTTGTTCTTTTTAATCAAAACCATGTTGGCTATATTTGGTTCTTTGCATTTCCAAATACATTTTAGAATTAGTCTATCAATTTCCACCACACAACTTGTGGGGAATTTATTTGGGATTATATTGAACCTATAGATAAATGCAGGAAGAATTCATATTTCTAAAGTGTTGAGTTTTAGAATTTATGAGCATGGATTGCCCCTCCATTTATTTAGGTCATTTAAACTTCTTCCAGTAACATCTTACAGATTTCTATGTAGAGGACCTTTATATAATTTGCAAGATTTATTCTTAGATATTTTTTATTTTGATGCTTATGTGGATGGTACCATTTTCCAATTGTTTGTTGTATTTATCCAGTGACCTTGAGAAATTTACCTCTTAATCATGATAACTTATTTGCTGATTCTCTTTAGATATTCTTCCTTTTTTCTTTCTAGTCCTTTTGGTGTTATTTCTTCTTCTTTCCTTATTGAGCTGGTGAAGACTTCTCATACAATCTTGAGTAGAACTGGTGTTAGTAGGCATCCTCATGATTATAGTTAGCTCAACAGGAAAGACTGTCATATTTTAGTATTATGTATGTTTGCTCTAGCTTTTTAATTAAAAACCCAACATATATCAAATTTAGAAAATTCACTTTCTTTTTTTCTTTGCCAAGATATTTGTCATGAAGAGGTGTTTTCTCAAATGCTTTTTGACTCTATTATGGTGACCAGATTTTTCTTTTTTCTTTTCTATTAAAATAGGGGGTTACACTTATCCACTAATCTTAAATGTTAACCCAATTGCACAATTCTGCAAGTTTGCTTGCTGTATGCTATTCTTTTTAATTATTGCTGGATTTAATTAGTTAAAATTTCATTTGACATTTTTAATCTATGCTCATGAGAAGTATTCTTTTAATCTATGCTCATGAGAAGTATTCTTATAATGTCTTTGTTTGACCTTGGAATCAAACGTATACCAGCCTCATAAAATGAATTGGAATACTTCCTCTTTTGCTATTTTCTGGAAGACTTTGTGTCATTTTCTCTTTAAATGTTTATATGAATTCATTGATAAAGTTATTTAGGACTATAGTTTCTTTGTGGTAAAATAGTAAACTATGGATTCAATTCCTTCACTATACACAGAACTATTCCTATTTTATCTTTTTTATGTCAGTTTTGATAAAATTAAGGTTTTAGGGAATTTTTCCATTTCATCTAAATTTTTAAAGCTATCCACAGAAAAGTATTTATGGTATCCTTTTATTACCTTTCATTACTTTTATAGAATCTATAATAATAGTTTTTTTTGTTGTTGTTCTTGATATTGGTTATTTGTTCCTTTTTTTTTTCTTAACAATCTTACTTGACTTATTAATTAATTTTATTAAGCTTTTCAAAGAACAAGCTTTTGGCTTTGTTTATAATTTCTGTTGTGAATTTGTTTTCTACCTAAATTTTTTTCTTGTGTTTATTTTTTGCTGTCATTTACTTTCTTTGAATTAACTTGCTGTTTTTCTAACCTCTTGAGTTAAATAATGAGATCACTTATTTTTAAACTTTTTCCTTTTTAATATATTCATTTAAAGCTTACATTTTCTTTTAAGCACTGCTTTACCTGCATGCCAGAAGTTTTTTTTTTATTTCAGCATATTATGGGGGTACAGATTTTAAGGTTTCAATAAATGCCCATTTTCCCCCCTCCCCCCACAAGTCTGAGTCTCCAGCATGACCATCCCCCAGATGGTGCACATCTCACTCATTATATATGTATACAGCTGCCCCTCACCCCCTCCCACCTGCCTAATACCCTATTACTGTAGTACCTATGTGACCACTTAGGTGCTGTTCAGTTAATACCAATTTGCTGGTGAGTATATGTGGTGCTTGTTTTTCCATTCTTGGGAAACTTCACTTAATAGTATGGGTTCCAGCTCTAACCAGGAAAATATAAGATGTGCTATATCACCATTGTTTCTTAGAGCTGAATAGTACTCCATGGTATACATATACCACATTTTATTAATCCATTCTTGGATTGATGGGCCCTTGGGCTGTTTCCACAGCCTTAATTATGAATTGTGCTGCTATAAACATTCAAGTGCAGGTGTCTTTTTTGTAGAGTGTCATTGGATGTTTTGGGTAGATGCCCAGCAATGGGATTGCTGGATTAAATGGTAGATTCACTTGTATCACTTTAAGCTATCTCCATATTGCTTTCCACAGAGGTTGAACTAGTTTGCAGTCCCACCAGCAGTGTAGGAGAGTTCCTCTCTCTCCACATCCACGCCAGCATTTATTGTTTGGAGACTTTTTGATAAAGGCCATTCTCACTGGAGTTAAGTGATGTCTCATTGTGGTTTTGATTTGCATTTCCCTGATGATTAGAGATGTTGAGCATTTTTTCATATGTTTGTTGGCCATTCTTCTGTCTTCTGTAGAAAAGTTTCTGTTCAAGTCCTTTGCCCACTTTTTAATGGGATTATTTGATTTTTTCTTCCTGATTTTCGTGAGTTCTAAGTATATTCTAGTTATCAGTCCCTTATCAGATGCATAGGATGCAAAAATTTTCTCCCATTCTGTAGGTTGTCTGTTTACTTTCATGACTGTTTCTTTGGCTATGCAGAAGCTTTTTAGTTTGATCATGTCCCATTTATTTATTTTTGTTGCTGCTGTGATTGCCTTTGCGGGCTTCTTCATTTCCTGTCTGATTGCTGTAGCCAAGACTTCCAGCACTATATTGAACAGAAGTGGAGATAGTGATGCCACAAGTTTTGATGTGTTATATTTCCATTATTATCCAGTTAAAATTATTTTCTGATTTATGGGCTATTTAGAAATATATTCCTCAATTTTAAACATTTGAAATATTTCTAGTCATTTTGTTTTGTTATTGATTTTGAGTTTAGTTCCACTGTTCTCAGAGAGCATTAGCTGCTCTATATCAATTTGAAATGTATTGAGACTTTTTCTATGACCCAGCACATGGTCAATTTTGATTACTCTTATATGTACACTTGAAAAAAATAGTGAGTTCTGCAGCAGTTGAGTATAATGTTAGTAATATAATGCTACTTATGTCAATTTTATTAGTGATGCTATTCAAAATCTCCTATAACGTTACTAATATTACTAGGTAATAAGTTATATAGAGGAGTATATAAAACTATAAATATGAACCTAGGCACCAAAATTTTTTTAATGAAAAATTAATTGGAACCCAATAATTTATCTAAATTTATTTGTACATCTGCTTTAAGCAGGTATAATTGGGAACCATAGAAGGAAAATTCTCTTTTGCCTATGGCATTAACAAAAAATAAAAACTACATAACTAGACTATTCTTGCTAGTCATAATTTTTTATTTATTTTATTTTTTGAGGCAGAGTTTCACTCTGTCACCCTGGGTAGAGTGCAGTGGCATCATTGTAGCTCACTGTAACCTCAAACTCCTGGGCTCAAGTGATCCTCTTGCCCCAGCCTCCTGAGTAGCTGGGACTACAGGTGCATGCCACAACACCTGGCTAATTTTTCTATTTTTATTAGAGACAGGGTCTCAAGCTTGCTCAGGCTGCTCAAGTAATCCTCCCGCCTCAGCCTCCCAGAGCTAGACATAATTTTTGTTGGCACTGTTCTTGTTTTTGGTTTGGTGGTCACTAAATGAGGAAATCGCATACCCCCATATAACTCCTTTCCTAGAAATCCTTAAAAGCAACCATCCATATCACCACCCAACTTATGCAATATCCAATCAAAGTGCTGTGACATGAGAGAGAATATTAATATCGCCTTGTTTAGAGTATTAGACAAGCCTAATTACAATGAAAACATATACATTTGTCCTACTTCCTCTGTGTGCCTCTACTCTGCTGATGGATTGCTCTTTCTAAAATGCAGATCTTATCATGCCATTCCCCCATTTGAAAATTCCCTACGGGCTCCCCATTATCTCTAAGAGATCATTAAATTTCTTTAGTTTGGCACACTAAGTCCCCCATGGTCTGGCTTCCGCCTTCTTCTGTAGTTTTGTCTCTTGACGTGCTCCTGAGCTCCAGATAACCGTGGAATTCCCTGATGCCCCGAATCCATCACCACCATCAGGCTGATCTCTCAGTCCAGAGCTCACTATCTCTCCATCCTGTCTGTGTGCCTGGCTGGCCCTTATTTGGCCCTCAAGCCGGCTCTGATGTCACCTCCACTGGGGAGGCCCTTCTTATTTGGAGATTTCCCTCGTCTGTCCTTTCCTGGTCCCCATCGCACCTCTGCCGTCATGCTCATGGGACTGCAGTGCAGGTGCCGACAGCTGTCTGCTGTCCCTAATTGAGGGAAGGCGCTGCGTTTCTCCACTTGGTATTCCTAGAACCTATCCCAGTGCCCGCATGCAGAAGGCACCCAGTCAGTGTCGAATGAGTGTTTCAAGTACAGCCGTCTTAATCAGTTGTCATTAATTATAAAAACAAATTGCCAGAAAAATGCTTGGATGGCATCATCGGCTGGCGTTAAAGCATACGCGTGAAACTCACTTTGAGGCATATCATTTGGAGGAGGTGCGTTATTTTCTGTGGCATTTAGGTAGGTGGCAGGGGACGTGAGTGACGTGGAGGAGGCAGGTGTGTGAAAGTGCATGGAGACGCCTGTGCCTTGCAAATACGTGGGTGTGATGAACTGAAATAGAGATTTTCATTCAGTTGCATTTTCGAGGCTCATGATTCATTCGGGCACATAGGGGAAGTGCTATAAAAGATCCAGTTCCCTTTCACAGTCTTTCAAACTGAACAAAGCCTGTCTGAGACAAGAGTCATCGTCGGCCATGCTGGCATTTTGGGAGCTGTTTGTCAATGCTCAGAGGGGATAACCTTGGGTAGAATGGACAAATAAATGTAAGCAATTGTGTTTCTAGTTTATTTTTGCTTTTGCTTTTCCGATGATTTCATTCTAGCAGTGTCTAAAGCTCCACAAATATATTTGCTCTCAAGGCGTAGTACTGTAGTGTTTTCAGGAACCTCACTAGGGTAGGAAATAGTGTCTAGTCCAGTGCAGAGCAGTTGTCTAAATTACAAAGTTGGGCCAGTAAGTTGCTCTCTAATGAAGTTCACTCCACTGGTTCTAGGAGTTATCTTTGTGGAAAAAAGAAGATGTTCTCTCTTCAACCCCAGTGGCCTTCTAAATTCAAAAATAAGGTGTCCAGGCCTTTCTTCACTTAGTTCCCCCCTTTCCAATGCCTTTATGCATCCCATGTATTGATTGGCCCGGGTCGGGGAAGTCATCATCCAGGGTTTGCTCTGGCATTGGGAACACAGAGAACTGAAGTGATGCAGCATTTTCATTGTATACCTTGCAGCAAAGAGGCGTGTGGAAAACAGAGCTTATGTGGAGAAATGCAAGAGCCATGTGAAGATGCAGTGGCTTCTCCACAATGAAATTACACGCTGCCTTAACGGAAAGGCTTCTTGCCAAAGTTTGAAGACATAAGCTATTCCTAAAATGGTGCTGCACTTCTATACTGGAGCTATCATCTGGCAGCAGCAGTGACAGAAATGGATGGAGTGCTGAAAACTATGAACGTGCACTCAGAAGAGAAACCTTATTTCTATTATTTTTGTTGCATATTTCCCTCCTTCCCTTTTTTGCTTCTTTCCTTCCTTGTAAGACTCACAGGGAAGGAATTTATTTTGAATGCTCAAGAAACAAACTCTCATCAGATACCCAGATCTAAAGTCCTTTTGAGTAGTATTAAGAAGCTAGATACCCTTCTTTCCCAAAACAGGGGACAGCTTTCCATGGGACCTGGCCCTTGGGGACGTTGCTCCTGTAGATGGAATAAATTCACATGGAAAAACATCTAGATAACTGTACTAGGAAAGCAAGGGCAGGCAGCTGGGGCTTCTTGCCGGTACTAGTCTTCTCCAGCTTTATAATATGAGTGAGAAAGTTCCTGGCTATTTTTCAGACAGCCCTTCTTAAGGTGGATTAAGATCTAGGGAAAACCTGCACTATGATGGAAAATAGAGAAGGGTCCTTATTCCCAGGGACTTTGGGAATTTTTGAAACTGGTGGCTACTAATTGGCCAGTGGTAAAGGAGCTAATTTGAAAGTCTTCTACCCAAGGAATAGCAATTTCTCCAAGAAGTGGGTGGTAGGTAGGGGGTGGTGGGAGGGCAGGATGCTCTAAATGGGAAGGATAAAGAGCTAGAGAGAGGTGAGCCGAGTGGCCTATAGAGCACAAGCACCTGGACACTGTGCTGAAGTTCAACAATATTTGAAAGAAAGAGCACCTGGGATTCCTAGGGTTTGTGTGGCCACTACATGTAGCAGGAAGTCAGCCGCAGTAACTGGTATCCATGGTGCCAAGCCAGACAGGAGATGGATATATGGAAATCTGGTCACCATTTATTCTCTTTTTAACAAAGCTTCATATAGCCTTCTTGTTGCATGTTTTGTTTCTTTTTAATTTCTTCTCTCTCAATATGTTCACTTTTTATTATATTGATTTCAGCTTTCACCTTTGTTTCACAGATCTATGTTTTCCTGCATTTTATTGAACACACAGCAGATGCTCCCAAAAATTTAGTTATGTTTCCATTAGTGAATTTTTTTTTTCAAAAGTGAGTCCTTTCTCTGCATTTTAATTGTTGTTTTCTCCTCTGTCTTTATTGCTGAATGTTTTCATAGATACTTTTTTTATGCATAGTTGTCCTTGAATCAAGAGAGGTGAAGGTCAGCTGGTCAGTTTTCCCATAAGCAGAGTGGGTGGGTTGTCCTAGGTTCTCTTCACTGTCTGCCAGGATGTCAGTCAATCTTCAGCTCATCTCAGCAGCTAGAAAGATGGGGGTAGAAGTACATTTCTAGCACCTCTTGTGCATCTAAAAGGTGCTTTATTTCTGTGTCATTTCTCCTCTTGGTTTGTTGCAGCTACTTGGCTAGGGTCTTGCTTTCTATTTACAGCTTTCTGTGGGGTCAGAGCTGAATACAAAAACGTGACTGCCCAGTGTCTGCCTGGCACCAAAGACACTGCGTATCAGGGAGAAGCTTTCCAACTGCTCATGTCCTGCTAGTTGTGGCACAAAGCCTGGGACTTTCCAGCAGAGCTGGTTTTCAGTGCTGCTTGTCTGAACTGCCGAGTTGGATTCTGGGTGATGCTTTCCCTGGGGGCACTGGTCCCAGTTCCGCCCCCACCCCCACCCCCGCCACCCAGTCCACAAGATGATAGGAGGTTGTTGTGACTCACTTCATTCGTTCAATATACTGTGCTTTCCCAGGAGTGGGAATTGTTAACAGTAGTGGATATAAATCCATAGTCCATACGATATTCTTAATAATTTCAATTGTTTTTTGACTGACTATAATTAGTTTTTAGTTTGTAAAAGTGGCATTGGAGGTGTTTATCCTAGAAATAGGAGCTTGTCTTAGGAAAAAGAGAAAAGTCAGCTCGTTTCCATGTTTAGTTGTCCTTGTATACTTAGCATTTTAATTCATCTGCCACCTCTCTCAGGAATCTTTCTCAAACTTCATGTCTATTTTGTAAAGTTTGGCTTAGTTAAATCCAGGTCACGAGTCTACAGTGCATTTAACTGAAGATCCGTGAATCACCCCCTTGGAAGACCACTGTCTTAGAGTATGCCTTAAAGTTTTTTTGTTGTTTTTGTATTCTGGAAAGGATATAAATGATGCATTTTGAATTTGTTGATACTTGAGGATATCTTTGTTGGCTTCACACATACATGGTAACTTTACTAGATGTGGATATAAATATCTTGTATTTTACCATATTGTTCTCAAAAATTGGTACTGTTGTTAAATGCTTTCTGGGTTTTGGCATGGTAGATGTCTATGGCCAGCTTGAATTTTTGTTACTTTGTAGGTATTAGTTATCACGTATGAAATGTCCAATTTCCTTAAGTACTAAGTTTGACAGTTGATATCTCTGACATTTCACTTTACACTTCTTGGTTTTTGTTTCTTTGTTTCTTTTTGTGAAGGTCTTTCAAAAAAACCCGTTTTGGCTTGTGATTATCTTTCTGATTTTTTTTAGAGCAATTTTTGTGAAACCATGGATAAGTCAAAAATTCATGCTATTTTCAAATATGAGTTCCATTGTGGAACCAATGCAGCCTGGGCAGCTCAAAATATCGATGAACTGTTTGGGAAGGATGTAGCTAATGAACTCATAGTACCTGGATGGCTTGAGAAGTTCCATTCTGGTGATTTTAATCTTGAAAATGAGCCACATGGGTGATCTGAGACCAAGGTGGATAATGATGAGCTGAAAGCTGTAGTGGAAGTGAATCCATCTCAACCTACGTGTGAATTAGCAGCAAGGTTTGATATTACTATTCCAACAGTATTGGGCCATTTGAAACAAATCAGCAAGGTGAAGAAGCTGTATAGATGGGTTCCACATGAATTAAATGAGCGCCAGAAGAGAATCGTCTCGAACCTTGCCTTTCTTTGCTGTCACCACATAAAGGTGAACCATTTCTACACTGTATTATTATGTGGGATGAAAAATTGATTCTTTCTGATGATAGCAAGCATTTGGCACAATGGTTGGATAAAGATCAAGTGCTGAAACACAGTCCAAAACTGAATATTCATCAAAAAAAGCCAATCGTGTCTGGTCGTCCAGCTCTAGTATTCTCCACTACAGCTTCGTGAAACCTGGTCAGTCGATTACAGTGGATATCACTGCAACCAATTCGATGAAATGGTGAGGATGCATGTTATTAAGCAGCCGAGATTGGTCAATAGAGACAGGCCAATCCTCTTGCAAGACAACCCTTGACCACATGTCGCACAAACAACGCTGCTCAAACCATAGAAGCTGGACTCGGTTACTCTCTGTCATCCACAGTATCCTCCAAATTTTGCACCCACTGACTACCACTTCTTCCAGGCTTTGGACCACTTCTTGCAAGGAAAAATACTTCATTCTCAACAAGCTGTGGAAAACGCCTTTCACGATTTCATCACCACTAGCTCTCCAGGCTTTTTCACTGCTGGCATAAACAATCTACTGTTAAGATCAACTGTGTTGATAGTTTAGGCACATACTTTGATTAATTGTACTACTTCTTGTTTGAGATATAATAAACTGCAATTTCAGTTTGAAATTGGACATTTCATATTTAATGAAATTTTTTTCCCCAAAGATCTTCAAGAATTTTTTTTTATTCTTTGAGATCAAAAATTATAATAGCATATGTTGGATGTTATCATTTATTTTTTTATCTTATTTGATCTCTTTTCTTTATATAGATTTTACTTTAACATAGGAAAACATTTGATTAAACATGCTTCTGTTGTTTATGTCGTATGGAAGCCTTATTATAGGGAGATAGAATCTTCTAGGTTCTTGCTACTCTATTAGTCTTATATTTTCTCTCATCATTTTTTCAGCTTTGTTCTTTTCTCTTAGGTTTCAAGAATTGAGATGGGTCCTATGAGAGATTCATGTCAATTCTTAGAGAATCTTCAAGCCCCAAATAAGGGGAGAAATTTTCAAAAAGTTTACATATACTCTTATTTTACTTTGCCAGTTGAGAGTCCAGGCAGCCTTGGAGGTAGTTGGGCCCCTTGAGATGAGAGTGAGAACTGGAGGCAGATCCAGCCAGGAATCTGTTTTGCTAAAGAGCTTCTAGTCCTTATTTGGAACGGCAGTCGGGCTTGCTGCTGCTGTCTGCCTATTCTTTGGCAGGCTGGCCGTCCACTGTGTGTGAGTGACTGGCAAGCCCTTCCATGCCAACTCCCTGTCCTGTGCTGCCTGTGAAATCCAGAGCACTTCCTAGTGCTGCTGATGGTACCCGCAGGGCTGACCTTTACCTCCAAGCTTGCAAAAGCCTCTGCTGATTTTTTTTTTTCGTATTTTGCTTTTGCATGTTAGAGATTTGTAAATCAGGCAGAGACTACCATTAATCTAATTTCATTTGTATTTTGTATCATTGAAATTCCTGGAAATTATTGTATAGTTGACCCTCCTGTCTACTTTTAAAGATTGATCCAGGATTTTTTCTCATTCTTTATTGTTGGTAATTTTCATGAAGCTATAAGGAGGGCAGTAGTTTATACCTTGCCAAGAAGGCAACCTATTTTCTCCTATGAATTCAAGTCTGAGGATATTTTGAAGTCAGGAATGTGAGAACAGATTGCATAAACTAATGGGAAGTGGAGACTTGAGATCTTGCTAGAATTATCTTATTTGGTTACCTGTGATGATCAAGATCATTGAATAACAAGACTGACAATAAGTATAACAATTGCCTTTTTAAAAAATAAGTATGAGTCACATACAATGTATCAATTTCATTTAATTCTTTTGTCAACTTGGGAAACTTCATGTTTGGCTCTCCATTAAGATAACTCTCAGAGAAGTTAAATAACTAACCTGGTATTACATAGTTAATACGTTATGAAGTGAGATTCAAACCCATTTGTCTTCAAAGTCTCTACTGTTTTCCCTGCTGGCTATTGAATAGCCTGAAGGGTTGTCCAATCTCCAAATCTCTGTGATATTTACAGTTTTCCTAGTTACTGCATTTTCATCATCTTTAGAAATTTTATTGCTCTTATATAACTAAGTCCTTCTCTGTGCGGATAATTTTCATATAAATAAGAGAAGAACATATTTTACTGTCTCTCTTTTACTGTCTGAAACTCTTTGATTTAAAATTCATCCTATTTTATTTTTTTTAATTAGGGTATTTATCTGCTCTTAGAATGATTCTTCCTGTCCAACAAAATACTCTATCTTTATCTATTCCTTCTATAGCCCTCTTATGGTTCTGTTGGTGTTGAAATCTTTTCACTTATCTTGGAACAGAGATGCTGTTCTCTCTGGCCATGGGGAACAAAGTGCCTTCGACAGAGCAGAATCCCCAGAAATGTTTGGCAATGTTGCTTACTGGTCTTGCTTTACTATATCCAATTAGAACAAAAAGATAAAAATTTGAAAGAAAGCAAAATTATTGATAATTTAGGAATTCATAAAGATAAAAAGTAGCTAGAAAATGTTGAGGGTAGTCAGTGCCTGGTTGATAAGAACATTTTTGTTCTTTCTTCACAATGGCAAAAATGTATGGATTTATTTTATAACTTGCTCTTTGACCCCATAATTATTTTCCTTTCAGATGTAATAAATAAAAACATTCAGTGACTGTGGAACGTATCACCATAATTGTAGAATTATTCTTTGATTTCTCTATTCTAAAGAAATCTTACCTTTTTCCCCCCCCAGGTTACGGTCTCTGGTCAAACAATTAGAGAGAGGGGAGGCCTCAGTGGTAGATCTTAAGAAGAATTTGGAATATGCAGCCACAGTGCTTGAATCTGTATACATTGATGAAACCAGGTAAGCTAAAAAATGATGAGAGATTTGCATAGTGATGATAAATTTTCTGTTAAATGGTTTTTCCGAAATTGTCCCCCATGGAAGGTATGGGGTAGCGTTCAAATTAATCTTCTTGGAGCTTTAGTTTCTACAAACAAATGGGATAGATTTGGACAAGTCATTTATTCTTTGTACCTCCTCATCAATAAAAGCAGCTAATAGGATGTATTTTATTTGGCTGTTATGACCATGAAGTGAGATAATGTAAGAGAAGAAAAAGTTATTTTAAAAAATCTGGTAAGTTTTTTTTTTTTATCAAATGTAGAATTCCATTGCAATTATTGCATATTGTTAGTGTTAGTCTAAAAATTGTGTTTATGTTTTAATTCACAATATCAATCAGTAAATGAAGGTTCCTGAAGTGACCAAGAAACATTTATTCTGTTAAGCACCCAGGATTCCTTTCTCAGTCTTATGTATGTTACTGATTTTCTTAGTAGACTTTTTCTATTTGAATTATCTAAAAGTATTAAAGCAGTTCCAGTTACTAAATGCATTTGAAAGTAATAAAATTGCTTTTCTTTTTAAAAGTGTTGAAATGTTGAATATGAAAGTTTTTTTTTTTTTTTCTTAATTCAGACAGGCATCTCTGTCAGTATGTCTTACTTTTCTTTGCCAAATTCCAATCTGGAAGTATTTAACTGTTATCTAAGAATTATATGGTTTATTTTTTTGGTGACATGCTTGGTTCCTAGTTTAAGGAAATTTGATATCACAGCTTTTTCCAAATGTCATGTCCTCCCCCCCCCATCATCAATATGTATATAGGGAGTAAAAAAAACCAAACACCTTTACATTGACACCTACTATTACTGTTTATTTTTAGTTGGGCTTAATATAAATATAAAATGTAATTTTAGGTTTTATTGCAGCATTACTATTTATGTTCCCTTCTAGTGGTCTGACCTGTGAACAAGCTTGAAAAATTGACTAAAAGCCATCAGATAACTTAAATCATAAAGAACTGCATTATTTTGAAAATTTTGCCTGAATTTAGATATTTAAAGTTCTGAAACATCCTATCAAACTAGGAAGAATATCAGTTGACATTGCTTAAGATCATTACTTCAGAGGACTGGATTGCTGTGATTTGAGTAATACTTTGCAAAGTCTTTAAGTGTCCATTTTTCATACCAGCATATTATGGGGGCACAAATGTTTAGGTTACATATATTCCCCTTATCCCCCTCTCACACCCAAGTCAGAGCTTCAAGCATATCCATCCCCCAGACAATGCACATTGCACTCATTATGTATGTACCGTGTTTCTCCGAAAATAAGACAGAGTCTTATATTTATTTTTCCTCAAGAAGACACCCTAGGGCTTATTTTCAAGGGATGTGTTATTTTTTTAAGTACAGTACAACAATCTACATTTATTCAAATATAGTTAAGTCATCTTCTTCTGGAACATTATCATAACTCTCCAAACCTTGAATTCTATCCCTGAATTTCTTGCAACTCTATTTCCTTTAGAACCATTGGCCCCAGCTCTCATGGGGCAGATGGGAAGGGCTGCTCATCTTCATTATTGCTCCGTGACGAAATGCATGGGTTGTACAGACACGCTGTGTAGCCACGCCCATCACTAGGTCTTATTTTCGGGGTAGGGCTTATATTATGCAAATGCTTAGAAATCCTGCTAGGGCTTATTTTATGGGTAGGTCTTATTCCCGGGGAAACACGTTATATACCCATCCCCTCCACTCCCCTTCCATCTGGCCGATGCCCAATAAATGTTATTCCTATATGTCCACTTAGTCAGTGAAACCAATTTGCTGGTGAGTACGTGTGGTGCTTATTTTTCCATTCTTGGGATACTTCACTTAGTGGAATGGATTCCAGCTGTATCCTGGAAAATACAAGAGGTGCCATATCACCATTGTTTCTTATAGCTGAGTAGTACTCGTGGTATACATATACCACATTTTATTAATCTACCCATGTATTGATGGGCACTTGGGTTGTTTACACATCTTTGCAGCTGTGAATTGCACTGTTATAAACATTCGATTGCAAATGTCTTTTTTATAGAATGTCTTTTGTGTCCATTTTTTTTAACAAAATAATGCCACATGGTCCATCCATGAAATAATTTTAGGCTCCTTGTGAGGGCATTTTTAAGTGCAAAGTTTAAATTCCATTTAATTCCACAAGCCTTCTAGGAATAAAGATACCAGGTGCTTCTGAGTCCAGTGTATCTGCCACCCTTGGAGCCTGAGATGGAGTGTATTGGGATCCCTTCGTCCCTTTGTCCCTTTGCCCAATCTGGTAGAAAAAGCCATCCTGAAACACAAGCGGTGAGCTTTCACAAGCCTTATTATCAAAAAGGTGCTGTATTTCTTGTGAGCGATTTAATCTGGTTTCTTTGCACCTGCATGCAGGTGAGGTGGAGAAGAGGAGCTGCTTTGAGCAGAGAGCTCTAACTTCAGGTTTAATCTCACTGTCCTGATTCTGTTTCTATGTCCAGGCGGCTCCTGGATACGGAGGATGAGCTCAGTGACATTCAGTCAGATGCAGTGCCTTCTGAGGTCCGAGACTGGCTGGCCTCCACCTTTACACGGCAGATGGGGATGATGCTCCGGAGGAGCGAGGAGAAGCCCAGGTTCAAGAGCATCGTCCACGCAGTGCAGGCTGGGATATTTGTGGAGAGGTAAAGACGGCATTTGTTGTCATTCAATGACCAGAGCTGCGAAAGGAATCCAGTTTCCAATAACTGGAAACTCCACTTCAGTGTAGTTTTGATGCTTTTATAAACACTGGAAATTGTGGATAGAAAGAGTCCCGAATGAGAAATGACAAAAACCATACCTGTTTTAATCTCTGTAGCATCATTAGGACAAGCTTTGCCTTTGCTCAGAATTCTTTTTGTTAAGCAGAGAAGATTTAGTCTGAGTTCAGTCTCTAATTTTTATAGAAGGAAATCATCCAATTCATCATCCTTTGAAATATACAGATGTTGTCCACATTTGGAACAGGTCAGGGAGGCTTTGAAGTTGCTGACCCAGGAAGAACAGTTTATTTAAGAGGTTTGAGTTCTCCCTGACCCTTCAATTTTATTAGCCGTTTTGTTCTTTGAAATCGTATTGCCCAGAAATCTATTTCTCCAGAAATAGTCTTCCTATAATCCATATTGGATAATTACATGTTTTAGAAATACCATGGTGAGTTCAAAGTTCACCTGCAACATTTTTTTCCTTCTTGTGTTGGACAGTTCTAAGGAACAAACTCTTCTCAGTGGGTTGCCCATAGAAGTTCTTCATTCAGATTAAATTACTACACTGCATACTGTCCATGCTGTGCTATAATTCACTCTGGCAAAAGAGGTGAACTGGTTAATAATTCAATTTCCAATGTGGAGCACATAATGTTATTTTTCCCCCCAATGGTTCATGTATTTGGGATTGCTTTAATTTCTTTTGAATTTAACACTTAGACCACTTGAATGACTAGGAAAAATGTCAAAAAAGATTTTAGGTTCCTTGAGTTACCAGACAGCATGACTTCCCATTATTTGTTAATACTTAATATCAGTCTGGGAACTGCTAATCCTTCTTTGTAAGATATCATATTACATTTCTCCCTTTTGACTTCGCAGAATGTATAGACGGACATCAAACATGGTTGGACTGAGCTACCCACCAGCTGTTATTGAAGCATTAAAGGTAATACCAATGAAAAGGTTTTATAATGTACATGATACTTTGCAAAAAGTACAGTTAAATTTGTTGTTAGAAAATAAGAGGCTTTCATATACAGTTCTTTTCTATTTATTCCTGACTTTATTCTTTCATTTTCATTTTCTTATCTGTTCTAGTAGTAAAATATCTTTTCAGTCTTCACATTCCTAATTTTTTAAAAATCAAACTCTGTGTGGGTTTCATTTCATTTCTAGTTCCCTAAAATAGTTTAGGTTTTATACAGTGATCTGGCGTTAGGAGATTCATCTGACTTTGGCCATAGGAGATCAAATATGTTATGGCTATAAGTATTCAACATTAGAAAGATCTTTAGTGATTGTAATAATTGTTCCATTATCTGATTACCTACAGCAAGTCCATTTTATAGATGAAGAAAATAAGACTCAGTGAGACTCAGTGAGATGTGAAAAAGACAGAGTTATTTATTTAAAGATAGAACTAAGTTCTGGTACCAGAGTTTCCAGCACATAGTAAGCTCTTAGTAACATTTTACTACATGAGAGTATAGCCCCAGAGCCCTTGTTACCTCTATACAACATATATCCTACTGTTTTCCCAAGACTCTCACTGAGCCAAATGTTCCATGGGAAGTCATGCAGATGTTTCAGTTTAAATGAGCTAAATCCTGCAGAATTACTCCCAATCAGGCAAGCTCTTGGAATTGTGTAGAATATCTTTAAAAGCTCCAAAGTGGATCCATCGTTCCTGTAGGCAAGTGTTCATTCAGATCCACTGGTCTGAGGGTATTCGAGATGTGCTTGACCTTATTTGGCTTCTGGATTCCAAGATGGGGCTGTGCTGGGGCCCAGGATCCCTGGGCTGGTTGACATTGTATGATGTCTACACATGAAGTTGATCTACTTGCTCAGGGACATTGTAGCATTTTGACCTTTGCTAAAGCCATTTCGGTTTTTCTCTGAAACATGAAAAATGTATTATCTGATGTTATTTTCAGGAGATAAATTACTTATTCATGGAACTGGGGGTGGGAGTACTTCTTGATTAATTTAATGTCAGGAAAGAGCCCCTTGGACCATTTTGATAATATATTCATTGTCCTTTCTCTTGTCTCAGAGACATTCACTAGCTGAATTTGAGAGACCAGATATGTACAGATTCTCTTCTCCTTTTTCTGACTCCACTTTCTATGTCTCTTAAGAAAATTCATCTTAGAAGCAAGAAGGATACTCAGGAAAGACACAGCAGGAAGATATGTGTTCCTCTTGGTCCTCTTTAACCCCCACACTGATGTGGGGCGCACATCAGTGTAATCTACAGGAATATTTCTCATTTTGATCAGTGAAATCACTTCTGAGGATCTGATGTTTCATAGCACCCACTATAAAGTTGCATTGATTTTCATAATTGAACCAGAAATGTTCAAGGGGAGTCTTAGAAACATTAAAAGCATATTTTGTCCTTAATTTCTTTCTTTATCATGAGCGTAAATACAAGTGGGTATACTGGTAGCAAGACATTTATGAAAATGTTTCTTCCAAATGGATGCCTTTTTTTTCCAGAAAACTGGAAAAATGTGAAACAACCTGTGATGTGCATGAATTTATTTTATACTTAGGGAAAAGAAATTCTCAGATGCACACATGTCTTTAGGAGGGGGAAGATATTTAGATTATTCAGACAAGGAATTAAGTGCTAACTCACTAAATTGCTATCTTTCTCTGCATGCATTGCTGATATGTGCATTAAGGCTAAAGCTGCTGTTTTTCTGGGCCTTGTCACTTGTTTACTGGGGAAGTTCAAAGCTTTTTATGATGTAATATTTTTTCACTTCCCCAGACTCTGGTTTTATTTGCAGTGAGTTAGAGAGATCATTAGAGATAGATTCTTTTTTCTTTCTTTATGTAGTGCCTGTTAGAAAAAAATTATTTCCACTTCATTTCCAGCAGTTCATATGGAATCAGTACTATTTTCTTCTATTACAGAAATTTTCCCCATATACTGAGAGAATACAATTCACTAAAATAACCATTATGCTACTGTCATGTTAACCTTTGTGGTTAATGTAAGAGCGTGGCATAAAGTGACATTTAAGTAAAGGAATAATTAACCACCACCAATCTCTAAATTTGAAATATGTTGCATTATGTTCTTTTCATTTTTTCTGTCTTTTTAATACACACACACACACACACACACACACACACACACACACACAAAACTTCTCATTTGAGGCATTTATCTCTAGTCTTCTGAGATGAGCCTGCTGGAAACGTAGCCATGTGCCCTTCTTTAGGAGGCATCTGTCCCGTGACTCAGGAAGCAACACCGTGGATAGACTCCAGGTTTAAATTGGGAGAAGGTTCAGGCTTCCTTTACGTTAGACTGCCGGGAAGTTCATGCAGTTTCTCCATAGGAATTGTCCTTGGGCAAAATTTTGCAAAAGGTTTAAGGCATTTAAACTGGGTGCTTGTTAAAATGCAGATTCCAGGCCCCACACCGGGATTCTTTGGAGTCCCCTACCCAAGAATCAGTATTTTTACTGAAGAACATTAAAATTTGAGAATCACAGTTAAGCTTTCACTAAAATGAGGCCAAAGAAGGCATTCATTTCATGGTCTCTATTTACCTATCCTTCTGTCCTGATATTTAGAAAAAATCCTTTTGCTATGATAATATGTTTGTTTTCAGTGGTAGAGAACCTATCCTTATTTTGTTCATTCTGGAGACTAGGATTAAAACACTGTCAGATGTGACACATTTTCCAGCCTACCAAGTTTTCAGGGGCTTTTCCTTAGTACTGAAGATCATACAGTATATGTGATTCGTGGCAGTATTAATTAGAGTAATCAAGTTAGAGCATTAGGTGTTGGGGTTAATCTGAAAGGGCCTTGATGTCTGTGGCCTGGGCCCAAAGGGTGAGGCCTGGGTCACAGGACATAATCATTGAGTTTACAATTTTATCTGTTGGCAGTGAGATCAGTGGGGTTACTACCTAGCTCTGCTACACTTGATTTAATTTCTCTGAGCTTGCCATCTCTAAAACTGGAGAAAGTAACACCTATTTCTAGAGTTGTGAGGTTTTGAGACTGTGTATAAACATTTCACACTGTGCCCAGCACAGAAAATGTGCTCAGTTCTTGTAGCTATTTCCTTAGTTATTTTAACGGAGGGGCAATTATTGAGGACTGAAGTGACGTTACCACTAAGTGTGAGTTGAAGCAATTCAGTTGAAACCCTTTTGGAAAAGTTTGGTTTTCCCTAAATACAATTCAGTTTTGCCTGACAACCGTTCCCCTGGTATCCATGAGAGAGACCCTTGATGGCCTTGGGATGAATTTGAGGTTGAAACGTTTGGAGAGGCACAAGATTGGGATGGATGGATGTCGGGATGCTGAGGGCTGGAGTGAGAGTCACTCATGAAAGCCAAGGTCTCCACCAGGGCACCATCTGACACCTTGTCTGTCCTCAGTGTGGTCTCATGTGGGTACTTATTGTCAAACTCAAGTCAATACATTTTATTTAACTGCAGAGAGTGAGACTTTTGATGCAATGAGAAACCAGATGACTATTGCTTTAGCTATTGCTTAAACACACCTTTGTTTACTGTACTCACAAGTAGTTGGTTATGATAAGTCAAAGGCATTTAATATGTAATATGTTACAAAGGAATAAAATATGTTTACATTCTGTTTATGGACAAAAAAGACTTTGAATTTCATGGATGGTGTATAATGTATGTGTTCGGTTAGGTTTTTCCTTTTACTTTTGTCAGTAAAATGACTTACAAATTGAGGACAAGATCCCAGATTGATGATTCCAGAAATGGTAGCATTTTTCTGTCCTATGAAATGAATGCTTTCTCTTTGGTTTCAGCCCAGAGTTTTAGATTGACCTGAGATACTATTTTATATTCTATACCATGCATGTTTCCGAACACTTTTAAATGAGTTAACATTCTCAACTGCGGACTTAGAGGAAGTCATTGGATAGTGTCAAAGGGTGGAGGGAAAGTTGAGGAGGGACACACCTTGGGCCATTGCATTAAGCAGCTGCAGGACTTTATGGCAAGATCCTGACCTTAGGCATCCAACCTGTGTTTGTGTTTTGGCCCCACCTGTGTCCCTAGCACTTACTCCTGACAGGTCTGAGGGAAATTAGGTAACTTACCTGTTTTCTCATCTGTAATATGTGACTAATAACACCTATCACTTAGAGTTGTTTTCAGCATAAGTTACATATTCATCACCAATCATAATGCCTATCGTATAGTAGGCACTCAATAAACTATGGCTATCGTTATTAGTAATAAGACTATTTAATGTTTTAACAATACATACTAGGTAGGACTGCCAGATTGGAAAAAGTTTGAGAGTGAAAAAGGTGTTAGAGTCTCTGTCTGTGAAAGCTTGAGTGAGGGCTGTAGGCAGACCCGAAAATGGGAGATTAGTGGGTATGCGACTGTGAGCTAACGTGTTCTTTCTCACGCCCTGTCCTGCAGGATGTCGACAAGTGGTCGTTTGATGTCTTTTCCCTCAATGAGGCAAGTGGGGATCATGCACTGAAGTTTATTTTCTATGAATTACTCACACGCTATGATCTGATCAGCCGTTTCAAGGTTAGTGCCTCATTAAAAGATAAATAAATGAACTGCACACATTTGTCCATCCTCATATGGCTTTCAGGCTAAGACCCTTTTAATGCAGAATGGAAACTGCTCTGGGTGGCTCAGGAAGCGTGGCTGGGGTAGCCACTGCTGGGAATTCCTCTGTGGTGGGTACTGTGGGTTACACCCTTGCTGGTGGGTCTGGAAAAGCCTGTTTATATTCCAGTCTTCCTGGAAGTACAACGTGAAGCCTGAAATAGCTGAGCACTGCCTTGGGCTCTGCCCGCAGATCTCATTTCGATATGACTTTGTGTACTGTCGACCACCACCGTCAGAGAGACAGTAATGGAGACAGAGCGACCATCTGCTGTCTCTGTAAACTTTTCCCCCACCACTTGGCTCATTCAGACAAATACTCTCACTTATCATCTGTGACAGATCATTGGTATTTTCCAGCCATTCATGCTTCAAATTAATTCTTCAACTTTAAATAAAGAGCATGAATCCTTTCCCAGTGTTCACCCACCTCAGCCTTCTAGTACTGCACAGATCTCAGGTGGGGCCGATTCTCAAGCAAACCTACGTATTCATCTGCCGGCATCTGTGACATCAGACTTCTCTCATCACATGAATAGGCCTCTGGAAAATGCAGGTCTTTTTCTGTACAACATATTGATTTCTCCAAACACAGGGTTCTTTATCACTTTCCTAAAGACTGTGTATTTGGGGATGTATTTCTTACACCCCACAAATACTTTATGGCAGTGGTCCTTAGGTCCTTAATTTGTTCTGCATCAGAAACCTGCATGAAAATCTGGTGGATGCTGGAGACCCTTTCCTCAGAACAAAGTTCCTGTGTACGAACACACAAAGCCATTTCAGTGGCTCATGGATCTCCCAAGAATAACCCAGGGAACCCAAGTTTATTGGATCTTTATTTTTAGAATGAATATGCCCAAGGAAGAATAGGTTATAGAATTTCAGAAGCATTATAGTAGCATTTTTCTTGATTTTTTCCCTTACTAATATGATTATTAATCTCTAGGAACACACATTCTCTCCTTTTCCCCCAGCCTTATATTGCATAATTTACCCCGAACCATGGAATTGATCCAGAAAACCAATACAATGATTGTTGCCAGGATGCCCTTATTTTGTACTTGTATTAGTATTTTGCAACCATTCTTCATTTTCTGCTACAGAGAAAAGAAAGGCATGCATATTATACATATTTCAGATGGTAAAACAATTAGGCTAATTGGAAATATTATTCTGAGTTACTGGTAGTCAAAGGCTCAGGTCTTTTATTTCCTGAGAAATATATCAGCACACAGCATGCAGCATGTCTCATTTGTTTGTGGGAAAACAAAGTACACAAAATCTTAAGTTATAAAATTACTGTAAAACAAACACAAGCTTCCACCAGTATTGGAGGAAATACTGATTTCCTAAAAACTGTGCCCTTTCAAAGGAATGGTTGTATGCATTGGACACATGAAACAAAAACACTGAAACCAAAACCCAAACCCAAAATGCAAACTAAAATGTGATAGTCTGTTATATATGTGAACAGAAACTGGGTATGTTCTTATTTTTGTTACTTGGCAATAAGTAATGTTTATTACTTTACTATTTGTGACTAACAATTTGGAAGGACTCATTCCACTTATATTACAAATGGTAAATGATTCCACAAAATGGTACTAATTATTAGTACTATTTCTGTGTTCCTCAGTGTTCGTTGCACTGTGTAGCATCTCTTTTCCCCTTGGAGTTGAGGGGAAGGTTATTTAAGGGTAGAAGAGAACAAGGAAATACAAAAAAGTAGCATGGTCACCAATAACTTAGTTTTCTACATGTGCATCAAAAATCATTTCTCTACATGTGAATAAAACTAAATGTCTTTGAAATGATTCTGTGTCGTTTCCCAGGGGTTCTGAACTGAGGAACAAAGAACAAATTTGCAAGGCAGATCAGTCCTCAAACAGGGACTTCCTGTTAGATTTTCAAATTATCTGATAATTGTTTTAGTGATTTTTATTAACTATAAAAAATTCTAATTTCCTCGTATGCCTCCAGAAAGGAGCAGAGTAGTGCCTTAGATTTTTGCTTGTTCACCTACGGCAGCTAAGTCACAAGTTACTTAACCTCACCACTGTCTTTCAGATCCCCATTTCTGCACTTGTCTCGTTTGTGGAGGCCCTGGAAGTGGGATACAGCAAACATAAGAATCCTTACCATAATTTAATGCATGCCGCAGACGTCACCCAGACTGTGCATTACCTCCTATATAAGACAGGAGTAGCGGTGAGTACAGATGACACAAGAGCTGTGAGGATGATTTTTTTAATGGAGGATATTCCAATTGTGATGAGCTTGAGCCCACGAGGAGTGGGCTCATTGTTTTGTGAACTCCCTGTTCCCCAAGAGTTATCTAACCAATATGGAAAGTCTTGGGGGTCCCTCTGAAATTTTCTGCATCCTGGGCTTGATCAAACAGATATCTGCTAATGACTTGCATCCTCACTGGGTTATGCCAATTAAAATATAATTACTATAACTAAATTATGTATTTTAAGATTATAGACAGTGGTACTATTAACCTCGTAATATAATCAATAACAATAATATTCAAACATAATGAAATTGTATTGAATATACCTGGCAAGCATGTTGTACAAAGTTAGCTTTTGGTTTAAACTGCTAGGTCGTTTTCATAGGGACCATAGTTATGCACATCCTATTTGTGTGCATTTGATATTTTTGAACCTAAGAGTCAATCTTTTACTTGTAACCATTTGAATTTTTTCTTGCTAGTTTTGGCCCAGTGTTTCAGCTCTTTAGATTTTTAAAAATCTCTGTTCTGTAATCCATTGTATTAATTTCCCTGGTCAACTTGATTATTTGCGCCTTTACCTTCTTGGCCTTGATGTAAGCAATTCATTTTAAAAGATATAGCTGTTAGTGACAAAAATAGATCTCTATGACTTTTTATTTTGAAAGCTCTTTCATAATTGACATCAGAATAGACATTCTTTGGATCTGGTTATGAATTAGCCCATAAACCTAGGGCACATTTATTATCTTTTCCACCAGGGCATGTTGAAAGGCTTGGCCTAATAGCTCATGGAATTAAAAATGGAATATGGTGGGAAGAGTGTGGGCTTTGGAGCTAGATACAGTGGCTATAATTCCCTGCTTAATTGCTTATTAGATTTTGTGAACTATGATAAATTACTTGAGTCTCTGAGCCAAGATGTCCTCATTTTTAAAATGGTGAAAAATATCCCACTTTGTAGTAGTGCTCTGGTGGTTAGGAATAAAATATCAAAAATTTGAATACTCTGCCTCATAAAGGAAGCTCAACAATTAAGGAATTGCTGTTATTAAAACATTGTAGGGCTTTCGCAAGACTATGATCATTTTTATGTTTTTCTTCATTGTGAAGCCTATTTCTTAAAAATATTATTTAAAAAGCTATAGAGCAAACATCATACTCAATGATGGTTCTTTGAATACATGGAGCAAGACAGGGATGCCCACATTAATATTGCTTCTGAGCATTTTTCAGGAGGTCTCAGGCAATGACATATGACATCTAAAAAAGTTGGAAGAAGCATTCTGTGAAATAATGTGATCATCTCCTTTAGCAAATCAAAAAACCAGCTACAAATTATTAGATCAAATAAGTGACCTCAATAGAGTCTGGATACTTGAGCCATCCTATATGTTGGAAATTAACAAGTATAACAGAAAAACATACATTCTAACAATTTTTGAAATCTATTAATTAATTAATTAATTATTAAACTTCAAAATAACTTCAAAATATATAACTTCAAAAATGATAAAAAGGAAACAGTAAAACTAAATCAAAGGACAAAAAATGTTTAAATAAGTGGGGCAATACATCGTATTTTTAATATGAAGCCTCAGCACTGTGTAGATGTCAATTTTCCTTAAAGTAAACTATAAATTAAAATTAATACCAATCAAAATTCCAACAGAATTTAACATGAAACATCATCATCTGAGTCTGCAATTCATGTAAAATAAGTAGTTCACAAAATTGGCTTAGAAAAGCCAATTTTGGAAAGGAATATTGTGTGGGGAGAGAATAATTCTTTATTAGATATTAAAATATCTACTAAAGCTATTGTAATAAAAACATGTGCTATTTGTGAAAAAATAAATATAACAATGGAATTGATTAGAGTTTCAAAAAATAAGCCCGAATATCTATTGAGCACTTGTGTGCTAGGTACTTTGTTACTGGATGCTATAGACTGAATGTATTCCCCTAAAATTCCTATGTTAAAATCCTGGCCTAATATCATCACATTATGATATTAGGAGGTGGGGTTTTGGGGGAGCGATCAGGTCATGAGGGTGGAGCCCTTATGAAGGGGATTAGTGTTCTTATATATATATAAAAAAAAAAAAAACCCTGTAGAACTCCCTTCCCTCTCTGCCATGTAAGGACACGGTAAGAAGATGGCCATCTCATCTAAGCACCAGGAAGCAGGCCCTCAGCTGACACTAAATCTTCCAGTATCTTGAGCTTAAACTTTCTGGCCTTCAGAACTGTGAGAAATAAATTTCTGCCCTTTATAAGTCACTCAGTCTATGGTTTTCAGTTATAGCCATCTGAAAGGACTGAGGCTCGGGGTGAGACTGTCAGTGCTCTTATGGAACTTAACATTCTAGTAGTGGGAAGCTACAGGTGAAAGAGATCAATGAAAAATAAGCAAGAACATATTATTAATACTCTGCAGAGAACTCTATTTTAATAGAGCACCTACATAAGGAAACTTGGGCATTTTGTTAGATAATCAGGAAAGGCTTCTCTCCAGAGATAATGTTTATGCTGAGGTCGTTGTGATTTTTTGGCTTTAGCCAGACTAAGAGCCAAAGAACAGTGTGTCAGCAGAGCTCATGGCAGGATTAGTACAAAAGTCCCTGTGAGAGAATGGCTTTGCTGTGTACATTCAAGGAGCAGAAATGAGGCAAGCTTGGCAGAAACAGCACCCGTTAGAAGAGTCCTGCAGAAGTCTAGTGAAGAGATGATGGTAGTTTGGGCTAGGAATGGCATTGCTGGGAGGAAGAGAAGAAAATTCTATTTCTGAGGTAGAGTCAAGAGGACTGTGGGTGGTGGGTGGGATTTGGAATGCTAAAGTGAGGAATTGAGAGTATGTCTTAGATTTTTGGTCTGATGAACGTGGCTGACTAGAAAGCCTGGTGGCAAAGCAGGCTTTGCAGGGAGGGGAATCAAGAGTTCTGATTTAGATATGTAGAGTTTCAGATACCCATGAAGCCTCCATGTAGAGATGCCAGGCAGAAAGAAAATGATAGGACTCTAAAGTTCCGAGAGAGGTCAAGGATAAGCATGCAGATCAGGTAGTCAAGGGCATGTGGATACTATATAAAGACATGGAACCAGATGAGCTTATCTAAAGGGAGAGTGTGAATAGAGAAGTAGAAGGGGCTCTGAAGTGAGTCCTGGCACACTCTAGAGTTTTAAAATGAAGGCGAAGAATTAGAGCCAACTATAGAAACTAAAAAGGAGTGGCCAGTGACACTGGAGTGTAAGTCAAGAGAGTGTGGGGTCATCGAAACCAAGGAAAGAAAGTGCTTCAAGAAGGGAGTGGTGCATGGCAGGGGGCATGCCAAAGCCCAGGAAAGTTAAAGATGGAGAAGTGACCATTGGCTTTGGCAGCATGGAAGTCACTGTGGCCCTTGACGTTGGCAGTCTCAGTGGCTTGGTGAGAATGGAACACTGACTAGAGTATAATGAAGAAAGAATCGCAGGTGAGAACATGAAGACATGTCTGCAAATGGCAACATTATAGAGAAAAAGATTCAGTTCAAGGAATGTTTTGGGACAGTTCATTTAGAAAAAACAGTGTTTTTTTGTTGTTGTTGTTCTACTTCAAATCATTCACCCCAAAAAATCTGACAAATAAATTAAGGATGTAAATACAAAAATACAAATTTGATTCTCCTAGAAGAAAATAAAAGAATATGTGTAGCACTTTGAAAAAGGACATTCTTTCTTAAATAAGCCTTAAAAATGAAAGTTATACAACAAAATGTTGATTAATTTGAGTACATTAAGGTTAAAAACTTCTGTAGGATAAAAAGCATCATAAACAAATTAGTGAAGTGAAGTGTTTGGAAACATGGAGAGCATGGATTAAGATCTAGATTATGTAAATAAATCAGGAAAATGACACATATTCGGCAGAGAAATAGCAAAGAATGCGAACAGGCAATTAACAGAAGAGGTAATACATTTGATCAATAAAATAAATATGAAAAGACGCACAGCTTATTAGTACCCAAGTTTACTAATAAACTTAAAAATGTTGAATGTTTGATATTAACTGTCAGGATTTAGAGTAGGTTTCTCAACCTCAGCACTGTTGACGTTTGGGGACAGATAATTCTTTGTTGCTTTTCCATGCAATATAGAATATTTAGCAGTATCCCTGACCCAATAGATGCCAGTAGCACTACTCCCCACTCCAGTTGTGACAACCAAAAATGGTTCCAGACCTTGCCAAATAAACTATTGTGGGGAGGAACAGTTGCCCCAGGTTGAGAACCACTGATTTAGAGGTAATTATATTCTCATATACTGCTCTTGGGAAGGTAAATTGGTACAGCCATTTAAGGAGATTTAAGGATTTATTGTAGAATGTTTGTAATAGAGAAAACTTACAAAGTATGTACCAAACAGTAGGGAATTTAAGCTCTAGAATGTCACAGAGTAGTTAAAAATAATAAAATAGATACGAAGATATATTATTAAGTTTAAAAAATTGTGGAAAAGTGTGTTCTACATGATGCATATTGTTAAACATAGCATATTTAAATGAATATAAATATATATGAAAGTACACAGAAAAACATCTGAAAAGATAAACACTAAACTGAAGTTAGTTGTTACTTCTAGGGAGATTCTCATCCTAGAGTGGTGGTCAAAGGGAACTTCTATCTGTATTCTTTGAGCTTTTTATTTGTAACAAGAAAATATCCATTTATAGTCTCTAATTAAAAACAAATAAAACTTTTATAAAGAGAAAAATAGTCCATGCTTTTTTCAGAATATTTGAAAAAGCACAATATAAAAAATATAAAGAAGATAATGCAGTGTAAAGTATAAAGAAAAAATTATTTCTCTGTTATTTACCATAATTTAGGTAAAGTTTTTTTCTGTGAAGATTTTAGGGGATTAACTTCTTACATATATATATATATATATATAAAGTCAGGATCATCGTATATATGATACATATACACTTGTTTATCCTGTTTGTTTCAGTTAATCATATATTATGATAATTTTCTTAAATCATTATATATTCAGTATAAGAAAATTTTAATAGTTGATTACTGAGTCATCTTATTGCTTAAACAGTTATTTTGAATCATTTCACTACTATAAATGATACTTCTGGTTATCCTCCTTGCATGGCAACATTTTTCTGATTAAAGTTTCATGTATGCATTTGTTTTTACTTTTTATTGTTCATACTAGTAAAACAAAACATTTTCTTTATGTATATAAGTTACTTTTGGTTTTTTTGGTTATGATATCTATATTCTTGGGAGCTTAATATTTTGCTGAAAAATATTTAGGTATTATTTATAAAAATGTTTACTTGGTGCCTGGCATGTAGTTACATATCAGTAAATGGTAGTTATTATTATTCAATGTAAGTAATAATGACTAACAACACTTAGTCATATTTGTAAAATATTTTTAGATTTGTGATTGCCTTTTAATTTTATGACATTGTACATAGACTCTCTTAAAAAAATACATGTTACTGGGAGAATATATCTTCCCCACTGCTAAGGTTTTCTTTCATTTGGAGCTCGTCTATTAGGGTGGGCTATGTTTTGCTGCAGGACCAAACAATCTTAAGATTTCAGGTGATTAAAAATTATAAGGCTTTTTTTCCTCTCAGGGTAAATTAAAGGATCTCTGCCTTGTGTCACCCTCACTCCAAGGCTTAGGTTTGTTAAACAGCTACCATCCTGAATGTTGTCAGTTGTTACAGCAGGGAGCAAAGGGGCTCTGGCATTCATTCCTATATCTGCACTTAAGTTCTATGGCTCAGAAACTCTGCCCGTCACTTCCACTCACCACTCATTGGCCAAAATGATTTGCATGGCCCCTTCCAACCATAAAGGGACCAGAAAGTCTAATCCTATTATGTGCTTAACAACAAGAAAGCCAAATATTTGCTTTTATTATTTCTTTGAGTATTTCTCCTTGTCTGTTATCTCTCTTTTGTCTCCTTCTGAGACTTCTCTTAGGTCTTCAGAATCCATCTTCACATCTCTTCACTTCTCTCCTACTTTCCCATATTTCAATGTTTACTTTCTGAGAGATGTCCTCAACTCTGTCTTCCACATTATTAGTTTACTCTTCATATATGTCCTTCTAGTTATTCAATCTGTTCATTTAACATTTTTAGATAGCAGAAGTCTTAATTTTAGGAACTCTTTTTTTTTGTCCTTAGCAGGCTTACATATTTATGAATATAAATATTCTCTTATCAGGCTTAGATATTTATGAATATACTTATATACACAAAATTTTATAATAATTCTTTTAAAAAATAGAATTATCTCTGTTAACTCGTGGGAAAGATGCTCATTTGTTTATGAGCATCTTTCTCTTATACTATTGTTCCCCCACCTCCAAATGCCTAGTGATCTTTGGTTGTTGGAATATATTTGTAAATGAATATCCATGCTGCTTAGATGGGCTGGTGGTGTGAGTATCCTTTGCATCTGTGTGGTCTGTCCAAAGAGCTACCCAGGCATGGTGTGGGGCCTCCTCACCAGCAACAGGCTTCTTCTCAGTCTCCTTCCCACTTCTCTTTGGCATGTGCTTGTGTTCTTGTGTTTGTAAAAAATGGCTGATGTACCACTCCAAGTAGAGAGATAAGGAAAAGATAAACAGTGCAAACCAAATAAATCTGCTCATTTTAAAAGAGCTATCCTGAAATCCAACCCGGTAACTTTCACTTGTATTTTGTTGGCCAGAGCTGTGTCACATGGCCACTGCAATATAGGGAAGGCTGGACACACCACCATCCCAAATAAAATCAGAGATGTGGTTAGTGAGGAAAAGGAAAAAGTTGAGCAACTAACAGTGATTGCCACTGCAACTAATATTATCCTTATTTTAAAGAAGAGGAAACTCTCATTAACAGAGATTAAGATTATCTGGTTATAAAGTCAATGTGTGGGCTGACCTGTGTTTCCCACAAATCTATATATTGAAGTGTTAGCCCTCAGAACCTCAGAATGTAATTGTATTTGGACAGAGGGCCTTTAAAGAGGTAATTAAGGTAACATGAGGTCGTGTGGATGGACTGTACTCCAATATGGCTGGTGTCCTTATAAAAAGAGGGCATCAGGACACAGACATGCACGTGCAGAGAGGAAAGACCACTGTGAGGACACAGAGAGAAGATGGCCATCTGCAAGGGAAAGACAGAGGCCTCAGGAGAAACCAATCCTGCTGACACCTTGATCTTGGACTTTCAGCCTCCAGAAATGTGAGAAAATAAATTTCTGTTGTTTAAGTTACCTAGTTTGTGTTATTTTGTTATGGCAGCCTTAGCAAACTAACACAGTAGAGCAGCCAAGATTGGGTCCCAGGTCTAACTTAGAAGGCCATGCATTTAAATATTTAGCCATGCTTTTATAAGCCTGTGGCAGATGAAAGAGCCCCTTGTATTCTTATATCTCAGTATCCTCATGTGCACTTTACTTCCAAGTATTGTGGTGAGGATCAAAATGGATGCAGAAATGCACTTTGAGTTCATGGAGTCAACATATATTTAGTTCATTCCTATTGTGCACAGTATGCCATGGAGATATAAAGGTGAATCACACACAGCTTCTTCAGCTCTCACGAAAAGCTCCCAGCATTTATGCTAATGCAAGTTAAGATTAACATAAATGTTGTATCATAGCAGCCAGTGATCATGACATACTGCATACTGTTCTTAAACAAGCTCATTTGCCATTTGTTATTGAATTTTCATTATCAATTCAGGCCATATTCAGAATAGTTCTTAAATATAGAAACTATTTCCCACCCACTCTCTCTTGGAAAAGCAGCTCAAAACAAACTTCTTTCGTTTTGAGCTTACAAAAACAGTGGGGAACATTCTGATGAATGGAGAACATCTTGTTACTCTAACCTTTCATTACAAACCAAGAGGGAAAAAATACTCTAAATCATTTCAGTGTTATAAACTGTAAGACACTTAGGGAATCAAAACATCCCATTGACAAAGTGATGTCTGGGCTTCAACATCAACAGTATTACTCATTGTAATCTGTTTGTATTACTCATTATTGTTTAACTTAAGGGCCTAAAAGACGCTTGAACCTTTTCAGAACTATTCTGCTCATTTCTAAGAGAAAATCCTTGAACAGAATTAGATTGAGGAGTTGTTATTCATTGAATAGATATTAATCAGACTCCAAGCTCCAGTCTACTTTGGATTTAGGTCAAAAGATTCCCAAATCTGAAGCTACTCCTGGGCCATTTTCATTGCTTTTGTCAGGCATGGTGCTAATAATTTTCCCTTTGCCTATTTTTTTCAGGAAGGAGAAGCTATGTAGCTTTTTCATTTGATCATATATGGCATCATCATACTTATAGGAGGAATGCTTAAAATATTAAAATGACATCTTGGTTGAAGAATGCTAAATAATTTTATTAGGGGTTGTGATTGGCAGACATTTGGCCTCCATGACCTTAGTCCTCTGGTGTCATATGCATTAAAATGTTGCATTAGATGGCAAAAGGTACTTTACAGATACAGTTAATGTTACCAATCAGAAGACCTTAAATAGGGAGAGTAGCCTGGTTTCTCCAGCTGGGCCCAGTGAAATCACAGAAGTTCGTCAAAGTTGAAGAGAGATGGAGAAGTCAGAGAGGATTAAGTGTGTGAAGGACTCAACAGGCCATTGCTATAATAGCTTGCAGGTAGAGGATGCCAAGAAGAAAGCATTAGAAGGAAATGAATTCTGCTGATGCCTTGGACACTCCTGAAAGCAGATTTCCCCCCAGAACCACCAGGAAGGAATGCAGCGCTGCCCTCTCCTTGATGTCAGCCTGTGAGACCCCTACCAGAGAACCCATCCACACTGGCCTGCAGAACTGTGTGCCAGTTAGTGGTGGGTGTTCTCTAAGCCTCTGAGGTTGTGGTAATTTGTTAGGGTAGCAATGGAAAATGAATATAGAGGTGGAAACAGATTACTAAAGAAACTCTATCATTCACATATCAAACTCACAACTTGCTAATATAATGTCTCCTCTAGCAATAGGAAGTTGTGCATGTCCTGTTCCTTCAGGTTTCCCCTGGCCTGTTCTATCCCATGTCTCCTCCTCTGCCCCTACAGACACACACACTCAGCCTGCTTGCCTGCATCATACACAGCAAAACTGAGAGTCCATCATTGCCATTTGTCAAGGCATCCCTGTCACTGAATTAATTGTGACACTTATATTTTGTAGACAGGGAAACACTGGGAGGATCTGTGACTTGTACTTTGCTACAGGTTGATATTTCTGGAATAAAATACTGGTGAGACTTAAATTTCTGACTGTTTATGGGTTGACATAAAACCTTCTGTGCTCACAAAAATTAATTTGGAAAAGGCAAAGAAATCTGAGCCATACTAAAATATGAAGCCTGACTTTCCCTCCAATAGCTTCTCCTACCTTCTCTGTTTCTATTAGTGGTGCCACCTCATACCACCCAGGGTTTATCAGCCATGCAGGCTAGGAGTGTTGGGGTCATCTTTTGTTCCTTGTTCTCCTTGACTGAAGCCTCTTCTTGTCCCCCTATCCCACCCCAGATTCAGTTAATTGTTAAGTCTTATAGATTCTACCTTCATACTGTCTATAAATCCTGTAAGAACTTTTCAATCTAAAAATACTGCTCTTACATTTCTCTTCTCTGCTCCTGCACTTCCTGAAGTGGTGCACTGGCTGTGTTACTCTCTCACATGTAAAATTCAGTGTGTTGAGTCCAGTTGACATTCCCACTCACACTGGCTTTTAATGCCTGACGTCACAGGGTCTCAATCAGCCCCAACTCCAATTCCAGTCAAGAGAATCATTTCCTTACTCGAGATGCTTGCTACGGAGACTTGCTTATTTTGTTCAGTCTTCTGAAAATGCCTACTTTCATTTCTTGCTCTGTGCAGTCTTCAAGGACCATCTTAAATGTCTTTCCTCTAAGAAGTTGTTTCTCTCTCTTCCTTCCTTTCCTTTCCTTCCCTTCCCTTTTCCTTTTCCTTTTTCCTTTCCTTCCCTTCCCTTTTCCTTTTCCTTTTTTTTCCCCTTTCCCTTTGCCAGATACCATGTTTCTTTCTTCTTATTCCCAAAGCAGCATAACTGATTCTAAGCATCCACAGTGTTTGTTGAAAAGCTAGGTTGTTAAAATGCGTTTTAAAGACTATGTTTTTTTTATTGTTGTTGTTGAATGCTTATTTAATCATTCATTGTTTTTGGTTTATATGTAGGTTATATGTAAGATGGGATTTCATTAGTGTATTTAGGTAAGAAGAGAAGTGTCACTGGTATTTGTAATATGGGAATTGTAATGATATAGTTATTTAGATGCTTTCTGCTGGCTGGACTGATGGTCTCTGGCTCAGACTTGTTTAGATGTTATGCTGTCTCCCATTCATAATCTTATTTTAAGATGTGTAATTGACTTTGCATGAGCGTAGAACAAGAGATCCGTGTGCAGGAATGGGTGGAGAGTCATCAGCGGCAGATGGATGGGGACAGGATGGTGGGGAAAAAAAAGAAAGACATCGCCAAAATGAAAAACCACATACATATGTAATATATGCATGGGCAGTATCAAGAAAAATGTGCGATGTAAAATTACGCCTATATAATTTTATGCAAAATTGAATAAGCACATGAACAATGACCCAAAGGAAATATGACTTAAAGATTATGAGAATTCTGGAGTCTTATTGTGTGGCTCATCAGAGGACTGGCTGTTTGACCTTGGGTAAGTCCCGAACCTCCCCAGGCTTCAGTTTTCTCATCTGTGAAGAGAAGAGAACAACAGTACCGAGCTTTATGGAGTGGTGGGAGTTACGTGAGTTTCCTGGGATCGCACCTACCACGCAGTGAGGCCCGGGATGATAAGGAGGCTGAGGAGGTTCTTTACTGCCTTTAGAACAGGTTTTGCAATTTCGGTTTTCTTGAGATCTTTCCTTATCTTAACAGCCTTTTTTCCATCTCATTTTGTTGATTTTCATCTTAGTCTGTTTTCTCTTTATGTCTTCTTGTTCCATGTATCTCAATGTGTATTTTTGAGGATGCCTACAATTTCCTGACGTTTCTTGCTGGATTCTACTAGAAAGCATTTTCAAAAGTATAGTGTTTTACCCCTGGAGTTATCTTTGTGCTCATTTTCCCCCTAATTATGAAGTCTTTTTCCCATAGGTTGTATGCCATGTGTTTATTTATTTTCCCCCAAACCCATCCTCAAAGAAGATGATAATTCTCATAAAGGTTCTTAGATGAGGACCAAATTTAGTAGTTCAAAGAAGTGGCCATAAAGGAGAATTGTAAAAGTTTAAACGTTCATTTTAAATAATTTTGCATTAATTTAAATCATATAAATATATTTTATGTACTAATTTTAATCCAGACCCTGGGGTCATTTCTGAGGTTGACTGACCTGAGTACTCAAATTTGTCTTGCCTCAACCCGTCCTCTAAGATTTCTAGTTTCATTTCATTTAAGTGAAATGGGAACTTAAAGATACTCATAAAGCAAACTGAGTGCAGAAGCTGCCTAAATTTTTATAATTGTTTTCTACCCCTTCACAGCTGTCACACATATTTTGACAGCAATTCCTTTAGTGACTATCCAAAGCATTGAACTTAGGTTCTATAGAAATAACTCCATTTTTGCTTTCATGTTTTATTGGTTTATGTCATATTTAATTACATAATTATAATAACAATTATAACTTATCAAAACAGAGTTTGGAATAAACCATGTTGAATCATGCAAGCATCAATTTAACTAGTAACAACAGTCAGCAGAGTATACCAAAGGCTGGCCTAAGAGTCAGGAATGTTCTGTTGTGTGGGCATTGTGCAGAATGGTTTACAGATGGGAAGTGAATCTATAGAATCCACTAAATGGAAATCAGTTTTCAGGGAGCCTCAAACACAGCAGTAGTTCTCAAACTCTAGTATGCACATGAATTATCTGGATGGCTTGATAAAATACAGACTGTTGAACCACAACCTGGAGTTTCTGATCCAGTGGGACTGGGGTGGGGCCAAAGAATTTGTCTGCATGTCTAACAAGCTTCTAGGTGATGCTGATTCTGCTATTCCAAGGAACACACTTTGCAAACTACAACTAACTTTGAATGTGTGCATGGGGATAAGTACTTTCAAACATCAACATGCATAGGGCAGAAAACCAAGTGTTATTTCTCCATCTGTCTCTACCCACTGTTTGTTGGATATTCCTCCTATAATCAGACATTAGGTATTTTATTACTCTTAGTTCTTGGTATAGTGTTGAAATTTTTAAGTGTGTGTGTGTGTGGTGTCTACGTAGGAACTTTATTTATTTGGAAGTTGGAAGAGGGTGCAATGAGGGCTTTTAAAGTCTTCACATTCATTGTCTTTTTGCCTTCTTGAAAAAGATAAAACTAATTAGTTAGTTCTTTCAACCTTGCTGGGCATGCTGTTTTTAAATCACAAGTCCCCCAGTCTCTTCACAGGAAAAAATTCTTAAAAACTTATTTCTGTGTCTCAGAAAACTTGTGTTTGGCAATAGTTTACCAGCTGCAGGGTGGAGAGGCAGCAGTGTGGGTGTGTTGTCAGCAAGCTGAAGACTTTGAGAAAGAAACAGATTATCTGATTGCTCTGTAATCTCCCTTTCAGAACTGGCTGACGGAGCTGGAGATCTTTGCTATAATCTTCTCAGCTGCCATCCACGACTATGAGCATACCGGAACTACCAACAATTTCCACATTCAGACTCGGTGAGGATGTTGAAATGCTTGGAGAGGAGGCAGGAGGGGACAGGGGTAGAGTTTTAGAAGTTAGAAAGGTGTGAGTCACCTTTCTTTTGCACAGTTGTCCTATTTTGAGTTTCTGCAAAGATGAACCTATAAATAAGAGATCAGCCTGATCAGCTTTAATCACAACTTGGAGTTTAAGAAACCACCTGCTCCTAATTCTCTTATTTTATTTGGATCTAATATGGATGAGCTTTTTTTCTCTATTCTAATGCTTGCTATTTGTTTACTTATGTATGTTCTATGCATACGCTATTTCTAATACGAGATGGGAGAGTTTTTACATAGAGACCCAGATGCCACATAAACTAAATCAACAAGGACAGTGATGATTGGAGTGTTTCTGTTGACATTAATGGTAATTGAGCCTTCTTACCATCTGACCTCTGGGATTCTCATGAAATGCTCTTTTCATCCTTTCTAATTTCATTCATACCTGCTTTGCTCAGTGCTTGCATTACTCCCTGGCAGAAGGGCCGGGGAGTTAGATTGTCTCTTCTAGGCCACCTTCACTATAAGCAACCTGTGCACCCTTCCAAATGAACTGCACACAAGTACACAAATCTCTGTTGGGGGCATAAATATGGGTCCAAGTGTCCACTCTGAGCCCTCTGACTTGTAACAGACATCACTAATTGATTTTGGTATTTTTTTCTTGCTAAGTCATGGATTTATCCCTAGTACTTCTCCCAACAGAGAATTCCAGGCAAGCAGCACCAGTCAGTTGTCATTTCTCCTTAGGATGAAGCTTTGTGTGCCCTCTCCTGGTCTAAGAACTTACTGTCTCCGAGACAATTATGTGGAACTGGAAAGAATCTGACAATAGGGTTAATTGAGCCTTGACATATGAATGGAAAGAAGCTAGGATTTGGGGAAAGGTGGCACTTCTAACTCCTGTAATTAAGCCATTTTCCTCTGAGTGGTGACTGGTTCTGATACTGGTCTCCAGGCAAAGAGAAAGAATGTAGTAGGGAGGGATGGGAGTCTAACACCAAGTAAATACTTGCTGATTTCACTTGAAAAAGCAGGTGCACACTCCAGATAGGTTTGTGTTCATTAAATTGATCTACATGTATTTAATGAACTCAACACTTAATTACAGGGTACACAAAAGAAGACAATATCGTCTGATCTCTGCTCAGAAGGGGAATTTCAATGGAATGGAAGCAGACAAAAGGACTTAAGCTACTGGTTTTGGTTCCTCCTTCCTGCCTCCTCACTTAGAGTAGTCTCAGCTGCTGGAAGCAGCCTTTTGTGGTTCTGTTCCAAGGTCTTTAACAGAGGGAATTCCATAGATAAGGACTCTTTAATGTGTGTCTGTGGGTGGAACCTTTTTTTTTTTTTGAGCAGAAACTGAGGTGATAGCACCTGCTGAAGGAGGAGAGGTGGGTGGAACAACTGTATGTGGATCTTGCCTGGAGACTAGTGTCCCTAACCAGTCACAACTTAGAGGAAAACAGCTTAATTACCGGAGTTGGAAAATAGGTTATTGTCACTCACAAAATACCCATCAGTTGGTACCTAATTTACTCACCAGATATAAGAGCAGATCTTCACTTTGGAATTTGCATGTTTTGTGTTATCTCTGTAGAAGTGGGAAAATTCCAGTGAGTGTAGTTAGGCTTGGTTTGGAATGAAATTTAAACATTGGCCCTCTTCAACAGAACTTTATCCAAAACATTTCAGCCCATGTGATCCATGTGCAGAAAACTAAGTCTGTGACTAGGTCCTTTATCCTTTGATGGATAAAATTTTAAGCCTAACACACTTTGAAGGTATGTGAAGTACATCCCAAAGTTTGGCCAATAACAGGTGGAAGCTATCTTGAGGAGCACTGGTCTGTCAGAAGACCTGTAGAAGTCACTTTAAACCTCTGGAACTAAGCTTCCTTGATGAGAAACAGATAAGCTCTAATAATCTATGCTTTCATTAAATTGAAGGTATTAAAATAGCATACAGCCTTGTGTTTGGTGACATTTGGTTATAGAACAGTCTCTGATACAGGGACTAACCACTGACATATAATCTTCATATTCTTTACTCTCAGTCTTCCTTCCACATGTGGGTTTTGCATAGAAAAATTTAAGGGCAAGATCAAAGGCAGCTTGTAGATAGTACCTACCAGGTGGTATGAGTTCCACAAATTACACCTGAAATAAATAAACCAGTGTGTTCACTGAATGAAATAAAAAAAAAAATTAACACCATTCCAGAAAATATAAGGAAATCTGATGTGACCCACATTCTGAAAAATGTGTTTTGCTACTAGTATAGGTAATTGATATCTTGTTATAAAACAGTTTTCAGAGAGTTCTCAGGCTGGATATTTCCCACCCACATATGTGTTCATAGTAAAATACCCTACGTCCAACTGTTGATGATTTATAGTATTTTAAAGTCTTCACATTCATTGTCTTTTTGCTTTTTGCTTTATAGTATTGGTTGAGCATTTGGTTCATATAAATGGCACGGAGGCAAAGATAATTTCTAAACATAGGAAAAAGTGACAGTGCAGTCTCACCTGTGAGAGGTATGGGGAGAAATCTGAACTGTTGAACATGCTCAGTTTTGCTTGGCTTTTTGTTCAGGTCTGATCCGGCTATTCTGTACAACGATAGATCTGTACTGGAAAATCACCATTTGAGCGCAGCCTATCGCCTCCTACAAGAGGACGAGGAAATGAATATTTTGGTCAACCTCTCAAAGGATGACTGGAGGTAAGGATGAGACGGGAGAGACACTTGGAGGCCAGGGAAGGAACTGTGAAGATAAATGAATATGGTGCTTTTGAGGCGATAATGCCTTGTTTAAAATTTTTATTAGCATTTTCTCTCTCTCTCTCTCTCTCTCTCTCTCACACACACACACACACACACACACACACACACACATTCTTTCTCTTGCTTGCTCATTCTGTCTGTGTATGAGAGAGATTTCTCTCTATATATATTTCGTATTGACACAAATATTCAAATTTATAAATAAAGGCTATAGAATGTTATGATTAGGTTTCAGCTACTTTATTTTGCTAGCTTTACGTTGCTTTTCTATTAATGAAAAGGGAAATGAAACCAGTTTGAGTCAAATAATTCAGTATCGTGCTAAACATTCTCAAGGAAGAAAGTTTGAAAAGCCTCTTCTAACAATGTCCAATTGAGGACAGTTTGGAAATATTCGTTGTTTATTACCTTAGGAAACATGTGTTGCTTTTATCTGAGCTTCTTAAATCTGAATTTTATGATTTGACATTTGTTTTTTACTCATATTTATTTGGACTTCTTAACAATCATTTGAGATTTTCCGAGAAAATTATTTTGACGCTTTAAAAACAAAATCATGGGTACTTAATTCTATTACCTAAGTGACATTGTGTGTCTTTGGATTTAGGCACACCTGGGTTTGAACATGGACTCAGTCACCTACTAGCTTTATGACACTGAGGAACTCAAACTCTTTATATCTTTAAAAAATTTAATTTCTAGAAAATAGATAACATTTACCCTGCAGTGGGGTTAGAATGATAATAATGACATCATCCATTTAGAATGCTTGCATACTTCGTGGCACATATAGGAAGCCTGTAAATCATTGTAGCTATAAATTTAAGTCAAGGTGTTTCAAAGCTTATAAACAAAATCATCTAAATTCTTGCAAAGTTCAGAATCCAGTGTGACTCATATAGTCCTTCTGTTTTAATTAAACGATCAGCTTTGTATTGAGTATGTGCTCACTATTCTCAAGGATTCAGAGAAATAAGTCATAGCGAACAATAAATTCGAGAAACTGATTTTCAGTATGAGTGGCTAAGAGTCCCCATGAAATCATGAACTTCATTCACTCTTTCATTCTACAGCTAGGGTAATGAGGCTGGTGTAGGAAGTACCTAAACCCATAACCACCTGGAGTAAACTGGAACATATCAATTCATGCTGGAACACATTGGTACATACCAATGCAACTACCCTTGCTGTTTATCTTTAGCCCTGCATTCTTATTGGGGGTTATTCCCAAAGTTCTAGCTGTGAATAATTTGAATATTACCTCTGATTACAATGAGTTATAAAATTGAATGATTCAGAAAAACTTAGGTGAATTTAGTATAAAACAATGTCAAACTAATCAGTTGAAAATACAGTGAAATCTGTTTATGTGCTAGCCTTATATATTTGTGCTTCTTATTCAGCATTATCTTTATCATCTCGAAGAGAGAAAAGAAGTAAAAATATTATCTCAAAGAAAGAGTGAAATCATGAAGTACTCAGATATTGAAACATCTTAATTCAGTGGAAACTTCTTTATTGCTGTAGCCTATGTTTGTTTATAATCAGAGTTGCCATATGTTTAAAATAATTGATTATAAAATGTTTTCTGCAATCCTCATGGTTACCTCAAATCAAAACACCTACAATTGATACACAAAAAATAAAATGCAAGACAGTAAAATACTGTACCAGAGAAAATCACTTTTAACAAAGGAGGACAGGAGGGAAGAAAGGAAAAGAGGACCACAAAACAACCAAAAATCAAATAACAATATGGCAGTCGTAAGTCCTTACCTATCAATAACAACATTGAATGTGAATGGACTAAACTCTCCAATCAAAAAACATAGATTAACTGAATGGATAAAGCAATAAGAGACAACTATACCTTGGATGTTGTCTGCAAGAAACCCACTTCTCCTATAACGACACACATACAACTGAAAATAAAGGGATGGAAAAAGATATTCCATGTGAATGAAATCCAAAAAAGAACAGCAATGGCTATTTTTGTATCAGATAAAATAGATTTCAAGACAAAAACTGTAAAAAAGACAAACAAAGTCATTATAAGATGATAAAGAGATCATTTCATCAAGAGGACATAATAATTCTAAATATATATGTACCCAACACTGCAGCACCCAGATATATAAAGTGAATGTTATCAGAGGTAAAGAGAGAGATAGAAAATAAATAAATAAATAAATAAATAAATAAATAAATAAATAAATTCCAACTTCACTGATATTTTGTTTATAGATGGTCATTGGATTTGTGACCTCAACTAGCATTTAGAGTGTGAAGTTTAGTGGTATTTACCATAAGATAGGACATATCAAAGACATTTTTTTTGGGTGCAGTGCACACTGTCTGGGGGATGGACACACTTGAAGCTCCGACTTGGGTGGGACAAAGGCAACATATGCAACCCAAACACCTGCACCCCCATAATATACTGAAATAAAAAAATTAAAAATTAAAAAAAAGATTTCTATTGTGGTCAGCTCTTTGTATTTTCAATATGTAGAGCTGGCATTTTTATCCTTAGTAAGGTAAATGAAAAGAGGTTGGAGAACTTTTATAATCCAGTGACTTTAAGAACACAAGATGCTCTGAGAGCAGGACATTTAAATGCATACAGTAACTGTTTCTGGTTTCATTTAAGAAGAAACAAGAAGCTCCCTGAGATATTCACAGGTTTTTCTGGAGCTATTTATCACAAATTTCTCCTAGAACATCCTTTCATTAAGTACTCAAGTGCTATGTAATCACTCTGAGATGTAACTATCACCTTAAGAGCACATAAAACATATATTGCTCATTCTATGTATAAAATATGCGTTGTAAGAAACGGAATTTTTCATTAAAATTGCAAATGATCTAATCAGCCGTATGTTAATCTTTTTCTCCTTGGTGCCAAGCACAGATAAAGGATGCCCTCACAGATTCTAATTTCATCATAATCTGAAGCGAGTTCCTTTCATAGAGTTTAGTCTTCATGGGCATTCGTACAGCTGTTTCCCTCCGACATCTGTCCACTTGCGGGGTGCTGTGTATTAAGAGTGTGCAGGTATCCGTGACTTGGAGCCCTTGGAGGACCTGCCCGGTCCTCCCTCTCCTGCTGCTTTTCTAGGGGTTAAACTCCCTCAGAACCATGCTACCCACTTCTCTGATAACCACAGTCTCCAACCGTTCCTACTTGGTGGCTTTCTCATTTTGAAACTTATGTAAAAAATACTATTTTCCTCTCTCCTGTAGTCAAACAGCTTCCAGAGTGAGAAATGTCTCACTGCTTTTTTTTTTTTTTTTTTTTTTGGAGTACTGGAGCTGGTGGAGAAGCATAGAGTGTATTTGTTAGTGTTAATGAGGAAGGAAAAAAGAAGATATTTCTTTCCTGATGAGGCCATAGCAGAAAAAAGAAAAAGAAAACAATTAATTTATCCATAATCTTTACCAAAGAAGTAAAGTAAAACAGTAATAAACTCAACAATAATGTTATAGTAACTCTTCAGCAGCCTAAGCCTCAATAGCTCAACCGCAACCCAGGCTCACACGCTGTGAGCTCCAGGAGAACACAGGACTTCTCCTCCCCTGGGTATCCTCGGAAGGTGCTTCTCCACCGGGCACTTGTTAAATGCAGCCTAGAGGGCCAAAGGAGAATCAAGTGACAATTAACCCCTCGCCTTCTCATGTGGACATTATAGTTTCAGTACCCCAGGCTATCATAATTTATTATTAAATTCTCATTCTCTAATTTCTTTTTATTCTTCACATGTATTTACATTGTTAATCACTGCACTAGTTTCCTCTGGCTGCTGTAACAAATCACCGCAAACTTAGTGACTTGAAACAACATCAGACATTTAAAGGAGAAAAAGGAAGAATGAGAAAGCCCTCTTTCTTTAATCATATGATAAAATAATGAATGAGTAAAAAACAGAGAGAAAGATAGACTCCAATATAATAATCGTTGGAGACCTCGACACTCTACTTTCAGCATTGGACAGATCATCCAGGCAGAGCATCAACAAAGAAACATTGGACTTAATCCACACTGTAGACCAAATGGATGTAGTAAATATTTATAGAACATTTCAGCCGACAGCTGCAGATGCATGTTCTTCTCCTCGGCTCATAGATTGTTCTCAAGGATAGACCATATGTTAGGCCACAAAACAAGTTTTAAAAATTCAAAAAAAATTGAAATTATACCAAGTATTTTCTCTGACCACAATGGAATAAAACTAGAAATCAATAATAAGAAGAATACTGGAAACTATACAAACACATGGAAATTAAATTCAACAATATGCTCCCAAATGACCAGTGGGTCATGAAGAGATTTAGAAGGAAATTTAAAAAATTCCTATTTTTAAAAATATTTATTTATTAATTTATTTTTTTTTTTAGAGATGGGATCTCGCTCTTACCCAGGCTGTTCTTGAACTCCTAAGCGAAAGTGATCCCTCTGCCTCTGCCTCCCAGAGTGCTAGGGTTACAGGCATGAGCCACCGTGCCCAGCCTGTTAAAACATTTTTTCAAAAAAATATTACAAGCTTAAATAGTATGTTTTTTGACTACAATGGATTTAAATTAGAAATAAATAAGAATAAGATATTTAGGAAAACCAAATGTTTGAAGATTAACCAACACACTTCTAAATAATTCATAAGTCAAAAAGTTAATCAAAGAGGAAACTAGAAAATAGTTTAAATTTAATGAAAATGAGAATGTCACATATTACAAATTTGTTGAATACCATTAAAGCAGAGTTTAGGGGAAATTTATAGCTATAAATGCATGTATTAGTATGGAAGAAAAAATCCAAACATAATGACTTCAGGAAGCTAGAAAAAGAAGAGTAAAGTAAACTCAAGGTAGATAGAAGGAAGGAATTAGTAATGATAAGTGAAGAAATCAACAAAATAGAAAACAAACAATAGCAAAAAATTGACAATGCTAAAATCTATCTCTTTGAAAAAAGCAACAAAATTGGTAAACCTCTAAGTCAACTGATCAGTAAAAAAGGGAGAGAATACAAATCACCAACGTCAGATCCTATAGATATCAAATGCATAAGGAAATGTTACAAACAACTTTTTATCTCAACTAATTTTACAACCTTGATGAAATGGACAAATTCCCTAAAAAGTACAACTTACCAAAACTCATAGAAGATGAAACAGAAAATCTGACTAATACCACGTCTATTAAAGAAATGGAATTTGTCATTTCCACAAAGAAATCTCCAAGCTTGGATACTTTCACTGGTGAATTCTATGAAATACACAAAGAAGAAATATATGAATCTTATGCATATTTATTTAGAAAGTGGAGAAAGAAGAAATGTTTTTCAATTTGTTTTATGAGACATAATTTTGATACCGTACCCTGACAAAAACATCTCAAAAATGAATATTAGAGACCAATATGCCTCATGAACATAGATACAACAATCCTTCATAACATATTAACAATTTGAATATAACAGTATATAAAAAGTGTACATCATGACCAGGCAGGGTGTGATGGTTAGTTTCATGTGTCAACTTAACTGGGCCACACTATGTCCAGATATTTGGTTGAATTTTATTCTGGATGGTTCTATGAGGGTGTTTTTGGATGAGATTAGCATATAAATAGATGACTGAATAAAGCAGATTGCCCTTCCTTATATGAATGGGCCTCCTGCAAATCAGTCTAAGGCCTAAATAGAACAAAAATGCCGACCCTCCCTTGAGAAGAGAGAATTCTTTCTGCCTGTCTTTGAACTAAAATACAGGCTTTTCCTGGGGGTTGAGCCTGCTGGTCTTTGTACTGGAACAACACCATCATCTCTCCTGGATCTCCAACTTGCTGACTCACCCTGCAGATCTTGGGACTTGTCAATGTCTATAATTACATGAGCCAATTCCTTGTAATAAATCTGTTTGTCTATATGTATATTTCCTATTGGTTTCTCTGGAGAATTCAGTCTAATATGTAGAGTTTATCCTAGGAATGCAAGGTTAATTCAGTATTCAAAAAATAATAAAAATAATTCACTATGTTTTAAGAAAAAGAGAAAAGTATATAGTCATTTCAATAGGTGTATAAAGAGCATTTGACAAAATTCAGCACTTATTCATGTAAAAACTCTCAGCAAACTGGAAACGGAAGGGAATGTCCTCAACTAAGTAAAGAGCGCCTGTGAAAAGTCTATAGCTAACATCAAGCTTAATGGTGAAATATTGAACACTTTTCCCCTGAGACTGGGAACAAGACAAGGATGCCTGTTCTTACTTTCATCAACATTGGTAGATGTCTATATTAGCAGATAACTTGATTGTCTAAGTAGAAAATCCTAAGAATCTATAAAGCAGCTACTAGAACTGGCGATGAATCTTGCAAGGTCACAGACTACAAGGTTGGTGTAAAAAAAAATTATAGACTAGCAATAAACCATTGGAAAATGAAATTTAAAAATTCCTTTATAATACTACAAAAACTAAAAAACACTTAATAATTTTTTTTTTTAAAAAGTGCAACTTTTTTTCACTACTAACTACAGAAAATTTCTGATTAAAGAGGACCTAAATAAATTAAGAGATATGCTGTCATCATGTAGTGGAAGACTTACTATTGTAAAGCTATGAAAATCTTCCAAAATTTATCATAGATTCAATATAACCACAATCAAAATTCTGGCAGAATGATGTTAGAAATTGCCAAAGTTATTAAAAAATGTACATAGAAATATAAACCCAAACAATTTTTATAATAAAAAAAGAGCAAGGTTAAAGGTCTCACACTACTTGACTTCAAAGCAAACTATTAAGTTACAGTAATCATGACAGTATTTTATTGGCGAAAAGATAGACATACAAATCCATGGAACAGAACTGAAAGTTTTGAAATTGACTCATCAGTTGATTTATGGCAAAGATGCCTACTCAATTCAATGGGGTTAGGAAAATATTTTCAACAAATAGTGTTGGAACAATTGGATATCCATATGGAAAAGAATAACTTTGACCCTTATCTCACACCATACTTAAAAATTAACTCAAAATTGGTCGTAGACTTAAACATAAAAGCTAAAAGGGCAAGACTTCAGAGGAAAACAGCAAAATCCTTGTGGGTAGGTGGCAATATCCCAGGACATAAAAAGCAGGAAGCATTTTTAAAAATGATGAATTTAACTTTATTAAAATTAAAACCTTATGCTCTTTGGAAGACATTGGGGGGGAAGCAAGTCAAGAAATTGGAGAAATTATTTACAACACATATACTAATATCTTACATAGGGTTTGTATGTAGACTGTATAACGTACTTTTACAACTCAATAAGAAGACAAACAAGCTGATTTTAAAAAGGGAAAGTTTTGAAACAACATTTTCCTAAAAAATAGATATACATAAGGACATGAAAAGGTGGGTGCCTGACATCAGCAGTCATCAAAGAAATGCAAATTAAAACCATAGTGAGATGCCATTACTCATTCATCATCCATCAGAAGAATGGCTGAAATTAGAAGTTGACAAGAGTAGGCAAAGAAAAGCTAGAAACTTCATATACTGGTGGTCAAAATAAAAACTGATACGACTACTGTGAAAAATGTTTGGCAGTTTCTTATAAAGTTAAACATTCAGCTATCTTGTAAACCAGATGTTCTACTTCTAGGTGTTTTCCCCAGAGAAATGAAAACATACGTCCACACAAAGACCTGTGCATGAATGCTCATAGCAGCTTTAATCACAATAGCCCCAAACTAGAATCTAATAACTCTAATGTCCATCATCTGGTAAATGGATAACAAATTGTGGTAAACACACAGAATAGAACACACTCAGCAATAAAAGAGAATGAACTGTCGATGAACTACCACATGAGCAGATCAAGACTCATTATGCTGAGTAAAGGAAGTCAGAAACGAGTACATTTTGCATTTTATATGTGTGTGTGTACGCACATGGGAACATATGTGTGTGTATATATATAGTGTCTAATATATATTATATATGTATGGGCACCTATATACCTACACATACACATATATATGTATATAAAACTAGAAAATGCAAACTATTCTAGAGAGGCAAACAGATCAGAGTTTGCCTAGGGCTTGGTTTGAGGGTGATAGAAATATTTGGTATCATGATTGCAGTGGTATTTTTAAAAGCTTATTCAATTGTTAAAACTCATTGAATTGTACAATTTATATGGAAGCAATTTATTCTATGTAAATTATACTTCAATAAAGTTGTTAGAGACAGCAAAAAGATCAGTGGTTGGCAGGGTTTGGGGGAAGGGAGAGAGGGTGAATAGGGGGTGCACAGGGGATTTTAGGGTGCTGGAATTGTTCCATATGATACTGTAGTGGTAGATACATGCCGTTATGCATTTGTCAAAACCAGTAGAACTGTGCAACATGGGACAATGTAAACTATGGATTGTAGTTACTATAATGTATCAGTATTGGTTTATCAATTGTAATAAATGCACCACATTAATGCAAGATGTGAAAAATAAGAAAACCTGTGCAGAGAGAGGGTGTCTGGGAACTCTCTATACTATCTGCTTAGTATTTCTGTAAACCTAAAACTGTTCTAGAAAATACAGTCTATTTTTTAAAAAAAGATGGAACACCTATACCCAAAGTGGAATATGGACTATAAGCCTACCTCCTACGATTGTTTTCAAGTTAATTCTTTCTTAAAACTCTGAATCCAGTTGAGAAGGAAGAGTTTTTGTACACTTTTCACTTTGACTGGAATTTTCCTGTGTGAGTTAATTTTCCAAATTATATGTATATCCCATGTATCACATTCCTAATAAATGGTTTCCTTAGTCCTTAACCTTCATTTATTCCTTTTAAAAACAAGCTCACCTAAAAGATTCAAATTAGATTAGATATGTCAGAAATAATTAACTGACTTTGATTAGAAGTGGCAAAAAAATAAACTAATTTTTACTTTCCATTTTTCACTTCCACCTTTTTTCTCCACGGGTGTTCCTAAAAGGGAGTTCCGAACCTTGGTAATTGAGATGGTGATGGCCACAGATATGTCTTGTCACTTTCAACAAATCAAAGCCATGAAGACTGCTCTGCAGCAGCCAGAAGCGTAAGTGGGCCTGTGACATCTGCATTTGCATAAGTGCTTGAACTGGTGCTTGTCCAAGCCATTGTACCTTTGAAACATATCCCCTTCAACATAACTTCATTGAGTGGTCTCATGAAATGGTGATGTTTGGGGGAAAGAGCATGAAAATTGTACATGTCACAATTAGGTATGTTCTCATGGGGGCTGAAATAAATAATGGAGCCAGTTAACAGTTTTCCCCAGTTAGAATTTAAAATATTTCCCTGTGGGAAACTAGGTTATCAAGGATCCACTTAATGCAGAGACAACAAATAAAAGTCAGTGATTCTTAGATTCCTGTTGTCTTTACGAACGATGCAGTCATTTCAGAAATGAGTTTGAGTCGGAAGAGTCCAGTGCAATAAGCGTAGAGACCACGCTGACGAATATCCCGGTCGCAGGATGAAATGATGCCTTTTCCTCAGTTTAGCTGAAGTGGAGCGTGAGACAGGAGAATGGAATGGATTAAAGAAATTAATGATTTTTTAAAAACTCTTACTGAGGTTCTGAGAATGTGGTCATTATGCATTTGGGTGCTTTGTGGTTTGCAGAATTGAAAAGCCAAAAGCCTTATCCCTCATGCTGCACACGGCAGATATTAGCCATCCTGCAAAAGCGTGGGACCTCCATCATCGCTGGACAATGTCGCTCCTGGAGGAGTTCTTCAGACAGGTACCTTGTTGCTCTACTGTCCGTCAGGGCTGTGGTCACTGAATATTTTATAAATTTTCCTATCAGCAACACTATGATAAGGACTATTAAGATCACAGCAATTTTCTTGGGGGAGGGAGGGTTCCACAGCTTTCTTTGGCTTTCTGATTATGTAATGTTTGAATCTTACCTAAATGCTAATTCTCAGAACATGGTATTTCTATCCTGTGCATTTCTGTTGGGAAAAAAGAAAAGCATTTCCTCGTGGCAATCTTTTGTCAAAATGTCATTTGAGGTGTCTTTTACTATTTTGCTTCTTTTCTACTAAGTTGACAAAATGGCAGTTACTGTGGCATTGCCCTGTGGGATTAAGATATTGATGTTGAATTCATCTCTCTGTTATAATTGATTGAGTTTCATTTGAGTGGACAAGCCCATGCTGTGAAATTCCAAAACGAGGTGTGGCAATTTGGGGTGAGAAAATCACTAGCAACTACTGTTTCAATTATATTTATACTTAACTGCATCCTAAAATTCAGTGTTGTGTTATCTATAAGAGTAGACGGAGTCTTTAATAAGTGTGCATTGCTTTTAAACAAATACACAAAAACCATACATAGAAGTAGAGAAACTAAAAGGGAAATAAATGCATGGCACTAAGACTAAAGTCTTCTCAAATTCAGTCACGTGCACTAACCTCATCTCCAGAACTGCCATTCAGACATCTGCTGCTTCCAGACATGCTGGCCTGAGTTTGAAGGCATGATGTGTAGATTTGGGGATCTAAATTACAGTTAATTCAGTTCTTATTAATTTGAGAAGGGAGGTTAACAGCATGGATTCAGAGACCTCTAAGGTTCCCGTAAAATACTGCTTATAAACACTAGTCTCAACTTAGGCCCCCAAACTGACAAGAGCTAGGATCTTTTGCTGGTTAATAAATCATATAACTTAGATTTTTGGAAGAAGATTACTTCTGTGATTATTCTTACTCTTAGATTCTAGTTTGAATGGAAAAATTATAGAACTCGTGTGTGTGTGTGTGTGTGTGTGTGTGTGTGTGTGTGTGTATGTTTCCTCCTGAACCTGTACACTCTGGTCATAAAGTAGGACTAGAGTTAATAGCATATTAAACTAAAGCCAGAAGGCTATTATTGGAGACTTTATTCCAACTAGTTTTTGGCCTAGGTCTAATCAGATCACCCCTCTCATTCCCTGTGGTCTTATCTATGATTTGCTTTTGTGTGTGTGTGGTGGGGAAGGATGTAGGTAAGGTTGCACCAGATGTTTTCTTAAGACCTTTTCAGCTTTACATGCCCTACATTTCCTTCACTCTGTCCTACAGATGTCCGCCTACACCTGCACACACCCAAGCTGTTACATGCACATGCCAGCAGGTACCCTATTCAGTGTATGGTTATTTCTCTTTGCAATGTCATCCTTGCCCTCCCAGAGTAGTTCTCAAGGGGGTCCAGTGTTGCAAAGGAACTAGAGTTACACAAATTCATCCTTTATCAAGGGTTCATTTTGAGCCATTTTTCCAAAAGCTGTTTTTCTAATAGTCGTAAGAGGATTTTCTTCAAATATCCACTCCCCTTGTTATATGCTTTCTTTGATAGCACTTTTACAGTAGTACCCCCTACAGCTGGAAGTATTCAGTCTGTTGCCAAATGATAGCGCATAGCTAACTCATATAAGTTTGAGGTATTGAAGTGATTCCTTTTTTTTAATTATGAGAGAGTGAATATAAATTACTTAGTAAATACGTGAACATTTTTTCCTCATAAAGGGAACCTTGTTTGTATACACATATACTTGAATTGAATGAAAATGTGAAGGCAGTGTGAAAATAACCATATCAAATTTCTTGCCTGTTGGAAATGGAATGTTAGCTCACTAGACTGGAACTATTTTTTGGTAATTATAATTCAGTAAATTATTTTTATTGACCTAATATTTTAACCCAGATGCCATAAGCCATAATAAGTAACCCACACAAGAGAAATGTCTCTGCTCTTAACTATAGATTTTAAATTGGACAGTTCAAATGGGAAATCACAATGGGGCTGTGGAGTTCTTTTAAAAACTGCATTTGGAAAGTTGAGTTATATTTCAAAATAAGGGCATAGCCTCAGTACAGATGGACCAGACCTTCCATGCTTTTCTAAAAGAGTAAGTTACAGCTTCAGTTTGATAACCATATTTTACAAAATTCAAGCCACTGCCTCAGAGTGATTTTGATGAAATATTGACTTTAAAGAGGTATAAGTTTGCCTCCTTGGTAAATGCATCTTTTTGTGAAAGCCTTGAGATTCATTGCCATTGTATTATTGTATATTTTTATATTTTGCAAACATCTCTTACAATTCTTATAATTTCCTCTGTGTCTGTGATTATTTCCCCATTTTTATTTCATGAATTGGGTTTTCCCTCTTTTTATCTATGAAATTATCTAATTATTGGTTGTGTTATTATTTCCTTTTTGTTTTATAATGATTTAATTAGTATTTTCATTCTTATTAATTCATTTCTTCTAGTTGAGTTTATTTTTTTTCTAACTTTCTGAGTTAGATGCTCAATTTATTTATTTACATTTTTGCTTATTTAATATTAGAAAATAGAAAGCTAGGAGTTTGACTTTTTTTACCACGAATCTCATAAGTCCTTATCTGCAGTGTGTTCACAATCATTCTTTACTAAATATTCTGTAATTTTGGCATTGATCTCTCTTTTGTCCAAGAGTTGCTTCAGATTAAAGGGTTTGTTTCCTTGTTTATAATTTTCTAGTGATAGTTTTCTTTGCTTAATAGCTTTCTAATTAATCTGTGTCTACTGAAATTTGATCAAAGGATATTTTTGTTGTTTTGAAATTTGTATATCACCTACTATATAATTGACTTTTGTAAATGTTTATGGCTCATGAAAACGTTTATTTGCAGGGTATAGAATTAAAATAACATCAGGTACATTCTACTTTCCTATTTATGTCATTTGGGTATTTTATATATCATTTTTAAAAAGTTGAGCTATCATGGGTTGCTAGCCATTTCTTTTATTTTCTCTTTTTGTGTGAAATAATTTTTGCTTCAGAAATGCTGGTTCTATGCTATGTGGTTCTTGGATATTCATAACTGTAGATCTTCATAGCAGAGCTTATTGCACCCTTTATCATTATAACTCCCTCTTCTTTGTCTCAACTAATGCTTTTTCTAGAATTCAAATTAGACTCATATTAAGACTATAACCCCATCTTTGCATAGCTTTTTACTTTTAACTTTTCAGAGACACTTTGATTTGTGTGTGTCTTAAACACTGCATATAATTGAGTTTTTTAATGACTCTATCTAAGGTTCTTTTCTATTATTAATCAAAAACAGCCCTATTAAATCTATTGAAATGACAGGAACGTTTGAGCTAAGGTACTATCGTATTTTATACTATACTTTCTGTTTTTATGTTTTTTTAGAAATAGCTCACTGATATTGTCTGTGCCATCTGCTTTGCTATATATTTGTGTCTTCTGATGATATGGAAGTTTTATATTATGTTCTGAGGTTTTCTAGTTAACTTGATAACGGAAACTTTAAATCCTCCATTTATTTCTATTATTTCTTTGCTATAAAAATTAGTAAACTTCTACTTTCTCCCACCTCCTCCCCAACACCTGATTTCTGTGGTTTTATTAACTTGCTTAGTTCTTCTAGTGTGTGCCTTTATTATTTAAATACAGCTCTATTACTTTATATATCAGATTTAAATGATATATTTTACCCCCTCTCTAAAAGATAAGGAAGCCAGTGTTATGTATTGCCTCTCAACATCTTTCCCTCTTTCCTTTCATAATGTAACTCATTCCTTGTTTCTATTTGTCATTCAGTCACTATTTGTCAATATTTCTAAGTTGTCCTGATTTTTAAAATGAGTATTCTATTTCATGTACTAGATGCTGTTTACAAAAAGCACAACCTGAAACAATGCGACTCAGAAAGGTAGAAAATAAATAATTCTGGCAAAACATAATCCTCCAGTTGTTCGTCTTGTCTAGGTCCTACTCAGTGTTGGCACTTTGGCCATGGTTGACCCATTCATCTTTTGGTTGGCCAAAGTTGTTCTTCACATGATTTCTTCTAGAAGCACTCATGGAAACCACATTACTGTGTGCTTGCAAGTTTTTCTACTGCTGTCATACTTGGGTCAGGTTTGCTTGGGTATGACATTTTTGGATCAAACTTTCTCTCCTTGAGATCTTTTGCAGATGTCACCCAAATGTCTTCCACCCTTGAATGTTGCCCTGGAGAGGATAAAGCCATGCTGGAATTATTTCCACATACAGATGATAAGTCTTTTTGCATATGTGCCTTAAGGATTATTTCTTTTATATAAAAAACTTTTTATTATGAAAAATTTCAAACATATAAAACGTATGGATTATTTCTTTTCTTTTAAAGCCTGGTGACATTTCTAGGTTGTGTTTCAATGATTATTATGCATTGGCTTTTCTTGGGACATGGTTGGTCTTTTCCTCTATAGATTCAAGTTGCATTGATTAAATCTTTAGATGTCTTCCATTCTTTTATTTATCTTACTTATGGAAAATAATAATTCATATGTCACCTCTGTTTTCTTTCTTTTCCATGTCTGTTGTATTTCTTCAACATTTTCTTTATCCCTCTGTTTGGCCTGCTTTTTTCATTCCTGCCGTACATGTCCCTTAACGTGTTTTCATGAAGGACATTTCTCCTGTGTACTGCTTCCAGCGCGATCTTCGTTAATTATATGCTTCTGGTTTTCTTGTCCATATCTTTCCTGTGCCCTGCTAGGTCTTGCTGCCTTGAGCCCTCGTTCCTGATAATTTCAGGAGCTTCTTTCTGTTAGTAGCAATATGTTTGGTCATCACTTGGTGGCACCATTTTTCTGATGAGTGTTCCCCATCTGTTGTTTGAGTTTTGTTTTGTTTTGTTTTTGCTGTTTCTGCTGCTGCTGCTGGTACTTCCTCATCCTCTTCTTTTTCTTCTTTTTCTCTTTCCCTACCTCTTCTTCTCCCCCACCATTTTCTCCTTCTCCTTTACTTCATCCCCCTTCCTCCTTCTCCTCTCCCCCTTCTTCTTCACTTTGTTGTTATTATTTACCATCTTTGAGCAAAATGCATTCTTTTGGACCAACTATTTGAAGATTTGTACGAGGCAGAAATCAGAGTAGTAGTGTTCTAAGCTATCTGGAATTGTCCTTGGTTTATTATGAGGATCCTGTGAAGTGGTGTGTGTGTGTGTGTGTGTGTGTGTGTGTGTGTGTGTGTGTTAGAATTTTTCCACGACTATGGTGGGCTGCAGTTGCAGGGCTTCTCGTAATACAATCTCTGTTCTCCACCCAGCCTCTTGGCATCTTTCTTCACCCCTATCTGATATTCACAGCATTTGGCAGCCCTTCCTTATGTAGCTTTGATTTGAGATTACAGATTTTTCCCAGTTTTTATGTTTGCATTTCTGTTCCTCATTCTTCTTATTTTTGAGGTGATAATTTCTGAGAGAGGAAATGGCTAAAACTTTACTATGCTATCTTAAATCCAAAATCATAATACTTTTCTCATACCTTATGTTTGTGCCTCCCTGCCCTGGGACAGAGGAGTGTACATCGCTGTGTTTTGTTCAACTTGATCCTCCTGTTGCCTCCCCAAATGTCTCCTTTCTCTTCACTCCACCTAAAAAGACTCACTTGAGATATTACCTAAATGTCTTCGGAAGTTCTGACATTGACAGGTGTCATCTTCTCTGTGAACTTCCAATATAGACAAGACCCTTGTTTCGTTTGACTGGCTTGCTGCTTACATACAGCTGCTGTAATGAACAAACCCCCACATGTAACAGCACACATAAATGGAAGTTATCACCCACTTGTGTAAAGTACAAGTGTTCCTTGATTGGCAGGTGGTTCCCCAATGAGCAGTGACTTTAGACCAGACTCTGCCATCTATCTGGCCTCCCAGGTGCTTGTCTATATCAAGCCAGCAAAAGGGGGAAGAGCATAGAAGAGCAAGCATGGGAGACTTTCCAGGTCTGAACTGTGCTGGAAACACATCCCGTCTGCTCTTGTTCTATCACCCAGCACTAACTGGCAGTGATTCTAAACAACGTAATCTAGCTGTGTGGACAGGAAATGGAAGAGGAGAAGGATGGGGGTTTGGTAACAGCTACCTGCCTACTTGCTCTCTAGCTTGTCTGTCATAAATGTCCCAGTGGCCAAAGGAACTTGAGTGCTTCTAACCCAATTATTGTCTTTTCATTCACTCAGTATTCATTAACTTCCTTTTGCATACCGACTTATCTTAACCTCTACCACAGGAATGATATTTATTTTTCTAAGCTGTCCTGGAAAAAAAAATGAGTTAGTTAAAAAAAATCCTTTGTGACAACTGATGCTTTTGCCCTTTGTTGAAAATGTTGACCTCTTCAATGAAGAGGAAAGTATATAAATAATTCCTCAAGGGTCAGTAGCTGTACAGAGTCATACGATACTGTGTTATCAGTCAAGTTGGAGTCACCAGTAGAAGTTCATTCCTCTACATTACTTTCAGCACATTCTTTTCCAATTCATAATTGTATCTGTTCTCCAAAGGTAATTCAACGACCCCTGTTTTAAAATAGGCTGTTAATAACCGATTCTACTCAGCTCAATTGAACACAAGAGATATAATTGTATGGGCAAGTTCATGGAATTAGAAGTTGTTTAATATCAGGCATTTTTTTAGGAATGAAATCCAAATTAATGTTTACACCTTAATAGCCAAGTGGAGAGTATTCACACACACCCTGCCCCATTAAAATGTACCAATAAAACGACTTGTATCCTCGCTACATGGGGAATAAAAAAGGGATTTATTTAATATTTCTTCTAGCTGAACTATCCCACTAAGTCACCTATACCACTAGAACTTATGTTATAAATATCTTCGTGCTGTCCGAGTAGAAACCACTCAGGAGGAAATCATTTCTGTCATGCCACTTGAGAGACAGAGCAGTCCTGAGTGGGGCGTACTGGGCACAGAGAAGCTATTATGTCCCGTGGGTGTCGATACAGGAAAAGGGTGCAGAAGGAACTGAGCCACTTGAAGACTGTTCCTGAGACCCTTGGATGTCCCCAGCTCCCATTGTGACCCCACTGCTCAGCTTCCTCAGACGCCCACTCCTTTTCCGTCCTTTCAGTTGATGTTAAACGTGCGTGTGAGCTAGCATCCTTTCTCTTTGGTAGCTAGCATGCCTTAGAAAGAAAAAGCATTCCATTTTTGAACAAGGCCTGGTTGCAGGCTGTTATTACCTTTTCATTTTTTATTAATTTATGGGCAATGTTCATTACAGTCAGATTATGTTAGACGTAACAAATTCACTAAATGTTTCTCAAATCTTGACCTTAAATATTAGAGCTACTTATTGGGAAACAATAATAGTTCTGTTAGTAGTTATTTTTATTTATTTACATACATTTTTCTCATTTCCTCCTCATTATAAGCCTTTGAAGTAGAGGTTATTATCCTACATTTGACAAGTATTAACATTGAAATGTAAGGAAGGAAAATAACCTTCTTATAGTCAACCACACATCCAGTAGGAGAAAGGCAAGGTTCAAAGCACGAGTCAGTAGCCAGGATCCTGGGCCAGGGACATGAATGAGCACAGCCTCACTTCTACAGGGAGGGTAATAGATTTTTATATTTCCTCTAGGTGTATGTGTGGTTGAATCATTAAGCTTCTGGTTCAAGTTTTTGAAAACCATCTCTATCATTATTTAGGCTTTCCATAGCACTTGTTTATTTTAGTGATGCTTTTTGGCAAGATTGAGACTACATTGGTCAGACAACCATGTTTTATTGTTGTCTGACCTGATGGACACAAGCGAGCAGTTATTTACTGTTGTTCTTTTGGGTCCACTTTTCATTATGGACTGACCCCTGGGGTTAAGAACCCGGAAGCACTTACTCCTATTGTGTGTGGCTTTAGCACTAGAATAAATCTGAATCAGTTTAGTTTGAATTTTAGCCCTGGACACTGCCCACAGCTGGTAGGGGGTCACTGGCTAGAGAAAGGCCAGAGGTTGGCACAGGACGACTTGGGAAAACAGAAATTTTGACCACAGTGCTGGCTCCAGTCCACAAGAAACATTGCTTGTTGCCTTATTTTCCGTGGGGGACCTATTGCTGCCCAACGAGGCTTTCTTTACAACAGCGTGAGCCTTTGCAGTTGCGTGGAACAATTGGACCCTGGAGGGCTTCAGCCTCTTGGTGTCTTTTATGCAGAGAAGCAGTCACCATAAGGACTTATTCCATAATATAATTGTAATAATTAAAATAAAGACGAGAGGCCTTCGTGGCAGCTGAAGTTGTTAAATAAAATCTGGGCAGCTAAGCCTACTGTTCTTTTACTGTGTTCATTTACTGCGGTGTCCTGTTTTACTAGGGTGACAGAGAAGCGGAGCTGGGGCTGCCTTTTTCTCCTCTGTGTGACCGCAAGTCGACTATGGTTGCTCAGTCACAAGTAGGTACGTGCTTGCCAGCCCCGTGGATGGAAGGAAGCAGCAGAGTGGGATGCCTGGGGAAGTGAGCTCAGCTGCTCTCAGTGATTCTTTGGCTGAGAAACCGGCTCCATTCTGTCATGCTGTGCTCATGGCTTTGCCTAAGTAGGTCGAGGGAGCCACTCTCTTCATTCTTCTGACTGAAATGTGGCTCATTCATGAAGAATTAGACAGTGACACTTTTGGTGCCTCTGTCATTCCCTGTTAAGAGAAAAAGGGGCCTCAACTTTCCAAGGGGATAACAAGTATGGTTTTCAGGAAGCCCATTCTACTTCAGCCTCTCCATTCTGTGTGCAGTACTGGAAGTCACCATGGCGTTTCTCCTGATGAACGCGTCTAGCTCTCTTTTCAGGACAGCACCGTTTCCTGGATCAGCCTACTTCTAGGAATGACTCTTTTAAAATACTCCCTCCCTCCCTCCCTCCCTTTCTTCCTTCCTCCCTCCCTCCCTCCCTCCCTCCCTCCTTCCCTTCCTTCCCTTCCTTCCCTTCCTTCCTTCCTTCCTTCCTTCCTTCCTTCCTTCCTTCCTTCCTTCCTTCCTTCCTTCCTTCCTTCCTTCCTTCCTTCCTTCCTTCCTTCCTTCCTTCCTCTCTTCCTTCCTCCCTTTTCCCCTGTCTCCGTTCCTTTCTTTTTTTTAAAAAAGCACTTTTTGGGGAGCAAGAGTAACTTTTACACCGCTAATAACCGTAGTATATGCATTACAAAATCCTCAGCTATGGCAGAGGGTCCGAGTGCCTTATATAAATTAAATGTCATTGGGAGATCTCCACCTTTGAAGAGTCTGAACTCATTGAAAAAAGAAATTCAATAAGGATGTATTGATTTTTCTATTTGTGTTTGGAGTGCTTATTCTTTTTTTTTCTTCATAATGTATATTGAATCCCTGTTGGCTGTTGGGTACTGCTAGGCACTATAGCAGATGTTATAAAAACAAAGACAAATTATACATGGTACCTGCTTTCAAAGATATTAAACCATAATTGGGTGGTGGGAAAGATGTTATAAAAACAAAAATCCATTAGGATCTTTCAATACTAAGGAAAAATTTTGTACATAGTACAATGGAGTACAAACATTAATAGTGTAAACTATTAATATTGGATTTATTGAGGGGCAATGTTTGAATTTAGTCCTAAGAAATGAGTAGATTTATCTAGGGCGGTAAATAGTGATATGTATTAGAGGTGACTTAGGGATGGGTGGAAGGGCATTCCAGGCAGGATATGTGGCATATACAAAGGAGGGAAACTTAAAAACTGCCTAGTATGGTCAGCGAATTCTAAACAGTTCCATATGGCAAGAGCAGTGGGTAGGAAGTAGGATGCAGTGAGGGACATATCAGGCCCAGATTTTATTGTGTTAAGAATAGCATGTGTTTATCCTTTCCTGTAGGAAATGAGGGCATATCTAAAGAATTTTAAGTGAGGTTAAAAATATGTAAATTCTTGTTTTAGCCTGTGGGCTTAATCTGGCCCACCACCTGTTCTTGTAAATAAAGTTTTATTACAACACAGCTAAGCCTGTTCATTTGCATATTGTCTATGGGTGCTTTTGTACTACAGTGGCAGAGTTAAGTATTTTTGATAGAGATGATATGGCCTGCAAAGTCTAAAATAACTATGTGGTCCTTTACAGATAAAGTTTGCCAAGACCTGTTTGGGAAGATATCTCTGCCAGTAGCATGGAGGATTAATTGGAGGGTTTTCAGTAAGATTAGAGGCAAGGAAATCAGTTGTGTGCCCACTGCAGGATTACAGAGAAGAGATGATGAATGTCAGAACTAAGGCAGTAACAGAGACCGTCCAGAGGAGAGGTGGCACTGAAAGTACTAAGGATTTGGCTAAAGGCAAAGCTAAAATAAAGGCAGCAATCTAGATTAAGTGGTTGGACGATAGTCTGTTATTTACAAAGGTGAGCAGGGAGCTGATGAGTTAGTTGTGGTTTAGTTGAACTTGGGAGAAAAAAAAGGTAAAAATGATATCATCAAACACTTCAGTTTTGGTTTGAAATTATACTGCAATTAAGTGTAATACAAACTTGGCTACCAGTGTTTCCTTCGCAGGATATCATTGGTATTTGGTTGGGACAATTCTTGGTTTTGCCAATTACATTGTAGCACTTTTAGCATCCTTCACTGCCGAGCATTGAATACCATTATCAACCCCACCTCAGTCATTGTGAAAACCAAATATGCATTTGTACATTTCCAAACAGCCACTACAGAGAGAGGGGACTTGGCAGCATTTCCTTTGGTTGGTATTTAGCTCCTTCCAGCTTTCGTGTGGCTGCGTAATGAATTACCCTATCCTCATTAGCTCCAGCTCATATTTTTCACCTGATGTATCATAGAACCTTTGGGTGTCTTTGAGCTGTTGAGATAATCACTGTAGCCTGACTCCATCTATCTCCCCGGCGTGGCGATTTCACAAAGTATAGTTCTAGGTCTGACCCGTCTCCCAGTTTCCAACCCTGTTTCGTACTACTCTGTTTGTCCTTTCCCATCTGGATGTGTCCCCTCTGCCTAAAAGTCAGCAGATCTGTAGCTGAGCCCATCCCCTATCCCCAGCCACGTTCTGTTCCCCTGCTTTGCTGCTGGCCTTTCTGGCTGACCCCACCCAGAGCCAGTGCTACCTCCTCCTGCCCGGGATCTGAGCCTCCTTTGCATTCCCACCTTACAGTGGCACCCGGTCCCCACCTTCCTTACCTTTTGTTGGAGCAATTGCAAATAGCTTTTGAAATGATTTCCCCATCCTTATCCCCTCATGCTGTCTCCCTTCCCATCCATCTTGCCAGATTAATGTTCCCAAGAACATTTTAGAAATTTTATGACGAAGCTGCCCAGACATCTCCGGGGCTGCCAGTGCCCATCTAAGTCCCCAACCCCTTAGCCTGACAGTTAAGCGCCTCCCTCCCTGAGCTGTTGGTGACCTCTTGCTAAGCTTTTGTTCCCCAACTCCAAAAGGATCCCTATACCCGCCCTCGTCACTCCTCAGACACCACCCACTCTCCCATCCCGGCCTCACTCCAGCGCTGCCACCCACGGTGAACAGCCCCAGTCTCTCATTCATTCTTGAGGGCTCAACTCAAACATCACAGTCTCCCAAAGTTGCTCACAGGCCTCTCAGTGCAGGGGAAATATCCTCCCTCCCCCACCTTCCCAGGGGCTTTCATTTGGGCTTCTCTTCCGGCCTTCCATATACTCCAGGGGCCATTCATGTGCTCCTTCAATCTCTCCTAGAAAGTCTTTGAAAACAGGCAGGTTGTATTATTCAATCTCAGTCTTCTATGCAGTTCCTATCACAGTTCTTGTTGCATAGCAGGTGTCGAATATGTATTTTTGAAGCACTTTATTGAACTATCAGCTGAAAAGTCATAGGAAGTTATGTAGGAGAAATTAAACTGTGACTCATAATATTCCAATCAGGGAATATATTAAATGAGTGAGATCAACTCGTTCTCTCCTAAACTGATCTGGAGCCTACTATGTAGACGAATTTTAGAAGAAAGGAAATGCCCGAGCTAATGCGTCATTCCTCTGAAACGTTGCTGTTTCTTTTTAGGTTTTATCGATTTCATTGTGGAACCTACCTTCACCGTGCTCACGGACATGACCGAAAAGATCGTGAGTCCGTTAATCGATGAAACCTCCCAGACTGGCGGGGCAGGACAGAGGCGTTCCAGGTCAGTGGAGAAGCTTGAGGCCTGGGGGTGAGGTTGGCCTGGGCGCGGGGATGGAATTCTTTTGTGGGAGGTGGGGGTGGTATTTCATAATGATGTTTGCCTGACCTCCTTCTCATGACAGTCTGTCTGCCCCTTGCCTTCCCCCGGAGGACATAGAGTTGTACTCTGTTCTCTCCAGCTGACCTGAAAGGGGGTGACTGAATCCTGACCAGCAAGTACCTGGGGCCAGCCTCCCCCACACCCCATTCTCTCCTGGCCTTTGCTTGTGGCAGCACCAGTCACTGCACTTTTACCTGCTGTGCCCAGAGAATCCTTGCTTCTAATACTCCAAAAAGACAGGACCACTGATCAGGGTTCTTACGAGAAATGAAACTGACTTTCTTTCGGTTTCTAGGTTTGACAAGAGAATGAAGTAGAGAGAAAAGACTGAAAGTTTGAACCCACCTTCTGCCACCACATCACTATATCAAGGACAGATTAGTAGTCGAAGAACACAGGCTCTGAAGTCCGGTTGCCAGGGTTAAAAATCCTGACCCTGTCACTATTAGCTGTGCAATATCAGGCAAATTGCCTCGCTTCCCTCATCTGAGCAGATGTGGATTATAACATTTGTGGGTTGCTGGGAAAGTGAAATAAGTTATTCAATACATGTACACCGCACAGAACAGGGCCTAGCGCAAGGAAGTGCCAGCTACAATAAAGCTAACATTTAGTCTTAATTAGTCATGCTACTACCATTATTACTACCCACCTTCCTCCCCTCCTTGTCCATGCAACACCTTGGGTTTTGTCATACAGGAGAAAGAAGAGAAATGGAATGAATAGGACAAAGAGAAGCAAAGAGTAGGAGTGGGTCTCCTGGGATGCCCAGGTCGATTGACCCTCTTGAGGTTGCCAGTGAGGGGGACAAAAGCCCCCTGCCTGAGTCCCTGTGGCCCCACAGCTCTTCAGTTATGCTGGCTGAAACATGCCCTGTTTGTCTAGTAAGCTTTGATTGTCATTTAGTGAAGTTGCATCCATGTCAGTCACTGCTTCAACCACTGGGAGCAGGAGTTATTTCTTTATATTTTTCCAGAAGGATGATATTCACAGTCACCCATGGCTTAAAGCATAATGTATTCACATAAAGTTAGGTCTTCAGTCTCCCACCATCTCCATGCCATCTGTGCCTCTTTGTCTTCTCTCGGCAACATAAAGAAATCATCACTTGTCCCGGGCCTAGGGACCCTGGGGTCAGGGGGACCCTGAGGTCAGAGGGACCCTGAGTGCAGGGGACTGGTAGGGCTGGAGAGAAAGAGGATCAAGTTTCTGGGTAACTTGGGAAAATGGTCAGTGTTGAAGCAGGTGGTTGAACTGTTGAATCAAGTAGAAATTCAAGTTCAGATTAGTCAATTTCAGAGACTAGAACAGGGAAAATTTGCATGAGGGGATTCTGGTTATTGGAAAAAAAGAAGCAGCCAATTAGCACAGAAGATACATGCGGAATACTGAGATTCTGAAGGGTGCAATGTTGATACTTTCCTGCTGAAAATACAGAATTCCCCTCCTGTTATCTACGGAAAATAGGATAATTTCACAGCGGTAACTCAATGCGTGCTAACCACTCCTCTCCTGGCCTTGCTGCTTGGCAGATATATTCAACACTAACTGTCCTCTTTGGTATGATTTTCTGTCTTCCAGTTTGAACAGCATCAGCTCATCAGATGCAAAGCGCTCAGGTGTCAAGAGCTCTGGGTCAGAGGGAAGTGCGCCAATCAACAATTCCGTCATCCCAGTTGACTATAAGAGCTTTAAAGCCACTTGGACCGAGGTGGTGCACATCAATCGGGAGAGATGGAGGGCCAAGGTGCCCAAAGGTAACATCTTCCAGGAGACCTGCCCAAACCAATACAGCAATACAGCAGCTACTCATAAAACAAGGGATTGCCGTCCCTGCTTTATAGGTGTTGCAAATTAAACACAATCACTCAGGATGCAGATTCAAATACTAGGATCTACCGTTTTTTGATCTTAGTTGTATTTAACACTCAATGCCTGATGAAATGTGGCTGACCTCCAAGCCTCCAGACATCTCGCCCTTTTGCTCTGTGACTACACTCCTTTTTCTGATATGAAGACTCTGCAGGAGATGGTTGTTGGCTGTTTCTTGGTTTCTGCTAGACCATCCTGTCATTCTCATTTCATGTCATGTGGCACAACTGTGAGGCTTTTATTTCTTCTTTTACTTAAGTGAAGCCCAGCCAAAGGCCACCTTGCCTTAGCCATTATGTTGGGATATAAGGAGATTTAATTTTCTTACACGCATTATTATCTTCCTCTTATATTCACAGTATTTCTTCACTTTTTTTTTTTTTGAGACAGAGTCTTACTCTGTTTCCTAGGCTAGGGTGTTGTAGCATTAGCCTAGCTCACAGCAACCTCAAACTCCTGGGCTCAAGTGATCCTCCTGCCTCAGCCTCCCAAGTAGCTGGGACTACAGGTGCCCACCACTACACCTAGCTAATTTTTTCTATTTTTAGTAGAGATAGGGTCCCACTCTTGCTCAGGCTGGTCTCGAACTCCTGACCTCCAGTGATCCTCATGCCTTGGCCTCCCAGAGTGCTAAGATTACAGGCGTGGATTACAGGTGTGAGCCACGGCACCTAGCCTTCTTTCATTCATTGCTCAGACTATAGAACTGCTCTTCCGAGATGATAGTAACTTGTGAGTAAACAGAAATTCCCTGAAGCAAACATCATCAAAACTCAGACCAGACAAGTTGTAGCTTTTGGTACTATCAACAAAAAAAGATGGAGACCTGTGTGTTTTTGGAAGCTTAAATTCATTTGTTCATACATGCATTTGTGCTTATTGAACACATACTACATGATGATACTGCGGTCTAGCTAGAGATGCACTGTGTGCCCAGGTAGCACAGCCCTGAAATAAGGGGTCTAAAGCTGTGACACCTGATTCCAGGGAGGGACATACAGAGGGGTGGGTCTGGGGCCTCAGTGAGGAGACCGATCCCAGTGGGCTTTGCGGAGGTGAGCCTTCAACAATAGTTGGTTCAGTAGAGACAGGGTCTCCCTCTTGCTCAGGCTGGTCTCAAACTGAAAACACAGGAGTTTGAGGTTGCTAGCATCTCTCATGTGCCTTCTGTGTGCCAGGCTCTGCCCAGTGCCAAGGGTGCAGAGATGAGTAACAGACATCCTTGTCCTCAAAGCTCACCATCTTGTGGCAGGGGAAGGGAAGGGACATTGCTATAGCATTACATTCAGAGGAAGAATGAGAGTTCAGTCAAGGCCTTGCACCTGTCACCAGCACCTACCAGCCGGAGTCCTGGACTCTCACAATAGGCAGAAAGGGTTCTCTGCCAGAACACAACCTCCCACAGCTTCATCCTCCCAGTGGCAGCGCACCAGGTGAGAAGAAGGGCAGGTACGCTAGGGAAGAGCATGTTCTAGTGGTCTTGGGTCCCATACATTGGGGTGTAGGAGAGAAGCAGCCTCACTGTTGGAATTATTCAAAGGCCAAGCACTGTGACTTGCCCACAGGATCCTGTCCATGTGACTGCTCATTTCGGGTGAGGCAAAGGATTTATGTTTATGGTGCTTCGGGGCATAATCAGACCCTTATCCTTTCAGGACAGACGTTGTACCCTGAGCTATGGAGAGAGCCAGCGCCTCTCCACATTCTAAGTGTACCTTCTCCCAGTCCATTCAAATGCTTTAAACATTTAAATCCTCCCCATTGGCAGACGTTGCAAGCAGAGATGGCAGCTACTGCATCATCTCAAAAGAAGCACTCCCTTGTAATCAATTATGCTCATTACACTCGAAAATCCAATTCCTGACAACATGCAATTTAAAGAGGTACTTCAGAATAATTTGTTTGCAATTATCTGGGTTACTAAAATTACCTTCTGAAACTAATCACTGGGGGAAACATTAGATGGTTTCTTTTCTAGGGCAAAACTGGCCCTTAAAAACAAAGACAGGTAAATAAACAGCTAATAATTTTTAAATGTATTAGGTATACAGATAAAGATACTGTATGCTTAAGCTATTTTGGAAGCATAAAAGGAGTTGCCCCTAACACTGCTCAGGGATTTGGGAAGGTATTGTGTGGCAGAACTTGAAGGACAGCTGGGGTTAAGACCTGAAGGAGTATTGCATTTAGAAATGGGAAAAAAGGAGAAAGGGGGTGGACCAAGGCGTGGCACCTGGGTTATGGATATTTTTGGGAGGACAATTTGGTTATAAATGCAAATTTCAGTTAGTGGGGGAAAGGGAGAATTGAATCCTGACCTGCAAGGTGTTCTTTGGCAAACTCAGATAGGTTCTTTGAGACATTTTGGAGATGATGATGCATATCACAGAGTTGATCCGAGTAACAGAAATTATACATATAAAGCACTGAGAACAGAGACTGCACATGGCTAGAGCCTAATAAATGGTAGCGGTTATTTATGCAAATTGGAAAAGAAGATTAGAGGTTTGCATGCAAAGTTAAGAAGCTGGTGGTAAAAATACCAACCTATACCTAATATCTTATAACATTCTCAGCCTCCCAGTGATGCTGTTGACCTGTTGCCCATTGCTAATAAGAAATCCAGTCTATATGTGTTTTCTATTGGTCTGCACTGGATTCTCCCAGGCTATTTTGCTTATTACTCTTTTTTTCCAGAACACCCTGATTTCAAGAAAAGTGGAACATGGGGTGCTTGAACATGTATTGTTATTAAACTGATCAGAAATGGTTTTCTTGTCCAACCTGATTTACAAAGATAGGCCAGAATCCATAGTTATTAAGAAAGATTAAATCAGTCTTTGTTTATAGTTCTTAGAGCTAAAAATCATTATTCTCAACCAACTGTGCATGAGTATAACAATTTGCAACTCTGATCAAGATTGATTAATTTCCATTCAGCATTTAGTAGTTTTTTAACATTTATTTTCTGGTATAATAATAACATGTTTAGATTACAAATATACATAAAAATATATATACAAAAGAAAATAAAAACTATGCATGACCTCTCTAGCCATATATAACTATTGTTAAAATTTGATGTAATTTCTTTTTAATTTGCTTTACTATGCCTATGTATAAGTAAAACTTTTCCCTGTAAATTGGGATCATAATATAATATTGTCTTGTATTCTGCTTTTCCATTTCCATCTTGAGTATTTTATGCTGATACTGACTATTCTGATTTAATGGCTACGTTGTATAGAATACCATAGTTGAACCTTCTTCTGTAACTGAGTGTTTAGGTTTCCAGCTCTTTGTTGTTCCATATAATGTTATGAACGTGCAAGTTCAAAAAGTCTTTGAGCCTACTTCTGATTATTTATCTAGGATAAATTCCTAGATATGGCATTCCTTTGTCAAAGCAGATGATAATTTTAAAGCCTTTGATATGTATATTCAAATTTCTCTCAAGACATTTTTTTTACCAGTTTTCTCTCCTAGTTAGAAGTATAGCAGAGTGTCTATTTCTCTACATTATTCCCTTTTCATTTTTCCCATTAGATTGTTTAAATTCTTATTATTGATTCATGATAATTCTTTATAAATTGAAGTGATAATTCTTCACAGTTGTCAAAATATCTTGCATTTTCTACCCCACTCCAGTTTGTTGTATGCCTTTAACTTTGCTTATGGTCTTTTTATACACTTCCTATTTTTATTTTACTAGAAATTGTCTTTATGTTTTTTGAGTTACAAGCCTCTGTAAATGTAAACATGAAATAGTATATAGTGATATACCTTTGCAAATGCTGAGAAATTTAGTGAATTTTTACTCACTTCATCATTACTAATTGTTCTTTTATAATCAACATATCCTTGAAATTTTTTAAAATATTTGCATCATTTTAAGTCCAGTTTAACAGTAATTACTTTTCTCTAACATTAAGCTTTCCTAGTTTCATTGCACATGTTAACATATTTTACTCATTTTTGAGTTTTTAATATTGATTGATTTTTACTGTCAGCTGGAGCACTTCTTTTTTTTTTTTTTTTAAGAGATAAGGTCTCACTCGGTCACCCAGACTGTCAGACTGGTGTGCAGCTGCACAATTATAGCTCACCACAGCCTCGAATTCTTGGGCTCAAGCAATCCTCCTACTCCAGCCTCCTGAGTAGCTGGGACTACGGGCATGAGCCAGCATGCCTTGGCTGGAGCACTTCTTTGACTAAAATTTTCAGGACGTTCCTCCTGTGGGAATAGCTTCTGAATTCTTAAATGTCTAGAAATGCCTTTCTGTTGTTGTTGTATATAATTGAGACGTGACTATTCAAAATTCATGTAGTATTTTGGTTGGCTTTTTCTCAGTCACTTTCTCTCTCTATTTTTCCTCATTCTCTCTCCCATTCTGTTTCTCTCTCCCTCTGTTTGTAGGTAGTTTAAGTAGACATTTCAGAAAATTATATCAAGACCATATTATTTTTAACTAAGAGCCTCTTGTACCAGGAAGACAAATTAAATGAATAAATGAGTGTATTTCTCTGGGACTGTACAGACATTCAGTGTGGGATAGAACTGTTTCTCCACTGGAAGAAATGTAATTTAGCTGCTTGCTATTGGCCCTTTTCATGAATCTCATCACCACAGATAGTTTACAATGAGACGCCAAGGAAAGAGAGGTGAACCATGTTGTTTGCTTTCTACTAATCTAGAGGCCTAGGAGTGCAAGGATGCTAAACCTAAGATCTGAAAGGTTAATTCTCTGTGGACATGCCATCACTGGAACACGTTAGCATGCACACATTAACGGTGTTCTCACCTGATTTTTCTCATTGTAGGCAAATGTCATCTATACTAATAATTTCATCCTCGAAATATGAGGGAATCTAGTTGTAGTGGAAAAGACCTACCTCTCGTTGATTTATTTATTTTTCTTATTTATGTGCTTGCTGGTGTTTGTCTATGCATTTTGAGTAGTAGCACTTTGGGTACTGTATGACTGATCACACCAATATCACCTATCTCAGAGACATGAGGCAGACATAGGTGTCCAACAGAGAAGGTGAACACATCGCAGGGCCACCCCCTGAAACATGATTGCTGCAGAGAAAGGAATCATACAGTGGGGCAGGCTCATATCTAGTTTGAGATACTATTCATTGACTTAAACATTAATTGCCTGATAGCTACAGTTGAGCAAAACAATATGTGTTTCTGAAATGTATACTCCTCCCTCAGTTTTTTTGTGTGTTTTTTGCTAAATTTCCCCTGGAAAATTGGTCTGACTCAGTTGTCAAACAAATTTTTATTGCTCAGATAATATTTTATGGTCTATAACACCTTCAGTTTTCATCAAGCTTATTTCCAACTTGGGGATATTTTGAATATTGAAAGTTTGCCATGGATTCAGTGGGGATTGTGTGAAGGGGTTATAAATTATTTTCTGGAATAGATACCAGATTCTGAGCATGAATGAATCCTCCTCCCCCTTGCCTTAGTTTCTCTCTCTGTAGTAAGAACAGTAATCTTTTTCCTCACCTACATTAGCGGTTAAGGAAACTAGGAAATTAACATTTGTCAAATGGCTAACTCTTTCAGAATAAGACTTGAGAATTTATATACGTTTTATATTATGCCAACCAAGGTTGCTGAAGATAGAATATGTACAATAGGGTTACACTGGCAGTTAGAGGAAATCACACTCATGGGGTACATTTCATTTGATCCACAAATATTTCGTCAGTGTATGCTATCGTCCAGTCACTGTGCCACGCACTGGGAATTCAGGATGGAGATCACATTTGAACCCTGTCCTTGGAGCATTAAGGAAGGATGAGAGGAAGCCTGAGTGAACATTCTAGGGGGCCTTCTGAGTATGGCCCTGAACCCTCCTGAAGATGCTGTCTCACCATCTTCTGCAAGGCCATTCTTTCACTCTTTGGTTGTCCCTTTCTGTAGAAGTCGTATTACACTAAACATGCACATACTTATGTTATTTGTAAAGAAATCTTTTCTTACTTTTGCAATGTAAATTATAAATATATCCTGTTTGGAAGAAGAGAGTCATGAAATACTGAATAGAGACATTTAAAATTTAAATCAGTCATTCTCAACCCTGAATTCATGTTAGAATCACTTGGAAAACATTTAAAACATCCTATTCTTGCCCTTCTCCCTCCAGAATCTTATTTGATTTGTCTGGAGTGAGGCCAGGGCATTTGGTTTGGATGGATGGATGGATGGATGGATGGATGGATGGATGGATGGATGGATGGATCAGTGAATGAAAGGATGGATGAAAACTTCATAATATATTAAGGAGGACACCTTGGGTAAGCAAATGTAAGGGTAGGAAAAGTAGAATAAAGCCAGACATCAGAGACATCTACAAAATACATGCCACAAAGCCTTGTGAACATGGGAACCTGGACCAAATTTGGCCTTTGGGCTCTTTAGCAGCTAAAACAAAAGGAAATGTGATCAGGTGCATAAGCACTCTGGTGTCCATTAGATTACATTAAACGCATTATCTATGACAGCTGGCTTTTTTTCAGGACCAGGACAAGGGAAATAAAGTGGAGCCCTGATAATAAGGTGTGGGACATTGATGTAGTTTGGATGTTTGTCCCCTCCAAATCTCATGTTGAAATTTGATCTCTAATGTTAGAAGTGGGGCCAAGTGGGAGGCGTTTGGGTCAGGCGGACAGATCCCTCATGATGGCTTGGTGCCTTCCCACAGTAATGAGTGAGTTCTCACTCTCTTAGTTCTTGCAAAAGCTGATTGTTTAAAAGAGCTTGGGCACCCCCTCCTCTCTCTCTTGCTCCCCACTCTCATCATATGACACGCCTGCTCCCCCTTCATTACCTGTCATGAATAGTGACTACCTGAGGCCTATATGCTGGCGCCATGCTTCTTATACAGAACTGAGAGCCAAATAAACCTCTTCTCTTTATAAATTACCCAGTTTCTTAGAGCAACACAATACTGACTAAGACAGACATGTTTAGCACATGTAGAGGAACATACAGTAATGCTTTTCCAAGTGGAGGTTGCTGGCACAGGCTGGAAGGCCTTTTGAGTGAATTGAAAGCTAGATGGGGTGAGTCTCTAGAACTTAGGCAGGACTGGTCTCTGTTGGGTGCCTTCTCTGAGGGTTACTCTCTGCAACCCAGCTCCCCCTTGTTGCCACCAAGGCCCTGCAGGATCTGAACCCCACCTTTCCTTGGTCATTCAAAGAGATCATCTGGCGGCACTAATCCCTTGCCAAATTTCCTTTAGCCACACTGGCTAACTTATTGTCCTTTAAATTTACCAAGCTCATTCCTGCCTCTTGATCTTTGCATTGTCTAGTTCCTCCGCCTGAAATGCTGTTTCTTCTGATTATTACACAGCCTGTTCTTCATTGTTCAGGACCTGGTCACATATCACCTTCTCAAGAAAGCCTTCTCTGCTTCCTTCTCTAATGCCATCTCCCTCCCCTGTGTTCCATCATATTACTCTGCTTAAGTGTTTTGCAAAGCACTTCTCACAATCTGAAATGATCTTACTCATTTGTTTACTTAATTATGGTCTTTTCCATATGTTTATCTCACTTAGTGCTGTATTCCCAGTACCTGCATCAGTCCTGGACACTATAGCTGCTCGATAAATATGAGTTGGGCAAACTAACCAGTCTTTACATAAGCACTTGACCTATGCAGTTAGGCTGGGTTTTTGATTAAGCTCAGAGCCAGGCACTTTTATAATCTGCCAAATTGGAAATAATGGTGACATCTCATGAAAAGGGAGGACACAGACCAGGCACCTGACCAAACTAAAGGCCACCTCTCATCTTGTGCACAGTTTGAGGACCATGTTTTTTTCATAAGGCTTAAATATCCTCTTCCTACTTTTAAATTCACAGTGTCCTGAGTGTGTATATTTCTAGTGGTGATGATTGTTTCTGACTTTTTGTTTTGTTATCAGTTATTTATGTTTAAACTCTAGGTGTTAAGCAAACCTTCATGAAACTCCAATTTCTTCTGTGGCTGTGGGAAACTTTTTGTAATGTCTCTGAGCCTCGATTTTCACATTTGTCAAATAGGGTCACAGTAATAGTAGCTGCTCGAAGGTTGTTCTGAGGATGAAAAAAAAATCATCCTTGAACAGCACTTAGCATATTACCTGTCACAGAGGACACATGCCATGGAAGCTATCGATAATTATAATATAAATAATACCATTACAATATTCATTTATTATTATCCTTATTTTTATTTTCTCCCTGCCTCCTCCTCTAACTTATGATTTTCAGAAATGGCATCATCATGAACCTATTTTGTTGGTTTCCTAAATATATTAATACATGCCAGTCTGACTTGAATTAACCAAAAGTATACCCAAATACTCAATAAACACCTTAGGTCCCCTTAGTGCATTCAGAGAGGTAATTCTCCTAATGGCATGGCCTCTTTTTCTCTTTGCTGCACCTTTCCTGACCTGCCATGGATGCAGAGGAGAAGGCCAAGAAGGAAGCAGAGGAAAAGGCTCGCCTGGCCGCAGAGGAGCAGCAGAAGGAACTGGAAGCCAAAAGCCAGGCTGAAGAAGGCACATCTGGCAAGGCTGAGAAAAAGACATCTGGAGAAGCTAAGAATCAAGTCAATGGAACGCGCACAAACAAAAGTGACAACCCTCGCGGGAAAAATCCCAAAGCTGAGAAGTCGGCAGGAGAAAAGCAACAGAATGGTGAGTAGACTTGTGCTGGTGAAAGGCTCTTTTCTGTGCGTTAATGACATGATGGATGGAAACTGGCAAACAGCTTCTCCAGTGACATGGCCCCCAGAGGGAGGCGTCCCTGCTCATCCAATTCCTGCTGACCCCACTTCCCTGGGGTATGGGTGCCATCAGGATCCCATCGGAAACAGCCACCAGCTCACCTGTGTCATTCTCTCTGGGGAGATTTATACCTTTCTGCCCCTTCTCAGCTGCCCTGGAGATTCCAGCCAGTGCCTGCCTGCCCACCAGGTGGAAATTACTATTAATAGAACATTAACAACCCCGGCACAGTCCTCAGTGCCCAGATGGGTGGACAGTCAGTCTGCCATATGTACCATCTTCCTAGAAGGGTGAGGCCCCAGTTCTGGCTAAGGCCTATTTCTGTAGTGTGTGTCCATGTGTCTATATGTACATAAGTGTGTACATCAAGGTGACCAGCCAGCCCAGTTTGCCTGGGACTTAGGAGTTTCCTGTGACACAAGGCCTTCTGTTTTAATACCAGAATAGTTCTAAACAAACTGGGTGAGCTGGTCACCATACTGTGCATATAGTTCAATAACTTATATTTCTTATCTTAATATTTAACATAAATATCGATTAACAAATATTTTCCAAGCACTGTGCTTGGCCCTGGGGATTTAGAAATGGAAAGGCCACAAGAAGCCCATGATTTCTTAGGGGATATGGACGTCCTCACAAATAATTCTAGTGAAATGTGAGCAAGTAACAGTAGTGACATGGCAGTTCAAATGCCCAAGGAACATGTGCAAAGAAAGAGACATTATGTTTGTTGGGACTGGGGGTTGTGAGATGGGGAGATGTCAGAGAGGGCTTTGAGAGGAAGTGGTGTGTGAGCTGGGTTTTAAATACTGATGTTTGCTGGTCAGGTGGGAAAAAGAGACTTCTCACCAGAGAGAACAAGATGAGCAAATGCACAGGAACTGGCTCTCTTGTTTAGGGACAGGCAGGAAGTTCAGAGTCACTGGAGTTTGCAAGTGCCAGATTGTGGCCTAATAACAAGGTAGCTTAGCAGTCAATCAGACCTAGACTTAATTCACAGCTGTGTCTCTCCCTTCTTGTTGGCCTTGGCCAGGTTACTTAACCTTATGCTGTCCCTGCACAAGGTGTGTAGTGATACCTATTCATAGCACAGGCCTTTTGGAGCTTTCAGTAATAATCATGGTAGTAAAAGCAACAAAAACAGTAACAACAAATTGGTGACTACACACCAGATGCTGTTTTAAGTTCTCTCTTTACATATTCATTCTCTTGCCTGGCAGAGCCAGGTGATCTCGGAACTGTGCTCTAGCTATTATGCTACAGGGCCTTGGTAAATGATCTCTACGTGTAAAAATGCCTGGCACAACGTTCTCCAATTATTCTCACAGTCAACCATGTGTAACCTTTATAATCAGAGAATAATATTTTAATACATATAATAATAATAGCTCATATCACATTCTAAGAACTTTGCATAAATTCTTCCCGTTAACCCTGATAACCACGTTAGGAGGCAAAGGAATGTCATGACCCCAACTTGTTCAGCCCTCTTCTGGTTGCTCTTAACTAGTTTGCTTTGTACTCAAGTGCAGTTTAATTTAATAAGAATTTATGGCGCACCTGTTAAAGATTTAGAGGGAAGTGCAAGACACCCCTCACTCCCCCTCCTGAGGTCTGAACCAGTTGAGAGACAGAGACCCAAGTCAGAAAGCCAGTGCTCTGATCGAAATACCAGCTCCACAGCAGCTGGAGCTGACTTGGGAAACATGGACCAGGGCTGCAGAGCACGTGGGCTTCTTCACATATCTGCTCTGAGCTGAGGCCCCCCAACCAGACATGGCAGAGCCAGGCAGGTGCAGGACTTGGTCCCCTGCCCAGCTCCCCAGCAGGCTGCTTCTGGAGTGACAGAAATGGTGCATGTCTTGTAGAAAACACATCTCAAAAGGAGATAAGATGTGGGTGGCTGAGTTGTGCCCCACCTCCTAGATAAATCCCTCCTCTCAAAGGTGGGGTAAGTGAGGGGTGGTGAGAGAGGTAAGATGTGTTTTTTTCCTTCCTTTTGTTATTTTAGCAGAGTAGGCTAAAAATGTCTTTTCCCTTAATAAAAGCAGTGATCATAAGAGCATTATCACTTGTTGAATGCTTAGCATGTACCAGACATTGTATTATACTTGAGATTTTACCTGCATTGAATCATTTAAAAATCCTGACAACGCTGTGAGATAGAGACACTCATTCCCATCTTGCAGAGGGGGAAATTGAGACTCAGAAAGGTTAAACTCCTTGGGTAAGGTCAAGCAACCATCAAGTAGAGATCTCCAGTTAATCTCAGTTATATGTGAGTCTCAATTCTCTATTCCGTAACCAGCGTTTCCCCACTGTTTGCAAGATTTGGTGCTGTCAGAGGGAAGAGGGATTGGAGAAATAGGGAGACTTAACTGCTGTTCATAAGAAGCTTATAGTGTATCCATTCCAGAGGTTGGCACACTCTCTCTGTAATTTCAGGCTTTATGGGACATAGAGTCTTGTTGCAGCTACTCAGCATTGCCACTCTATTGTAAAAGCAGCCACACAGTACATAAACAAATAAGCAAGCCTGCATCCCAGTGAACCTTTATTTATGGAAATTGAAATTTGAATTCAACATAATTATCATATATCATTAAATGTTTATCTTTTTTTAACCATTTAAAAATGCAAGTGCCACTCTTCGTTTGTGGGTCATACAAAACCAGGCAGTGGGACCAGGTTTGGTTCATGGGCCGTAGTTTACCAACCCTTGGTCTAGTCAGTGAGATAAACCAATGAACACACATAAGCCAGTCACAAAGAGGGGTATACATCCTACCAGAGAGTTATAAATAAAGACCCAAAGAGGGCAGAGGTGGCAATAATTTATTTTGAAGTCCATTGGGGGAGAGCCTAAAAGAAACAAAACAGAAGCCTGAGTCTTCAACTAGGTTGGCTGAATTTCGCAACTGTGTTTCTTTCCCAAAGTAAGCAACAGTCTACCATTTCCCTTAAAAATTAAATGAGAGGTGGGAAAAGAAATCAATTTAGAGCAATAATAAGAAAGGCTAATGGTGGTTTGAGATTGTGTTACAGCAGCCTAATTAAAATGATTTATAACTGCACAGAAAGGTTCTTTTGCTTCCCCCGTTTATTGAGTAATAGCTCACATTGGCCATTACACCATACAACCCATGGGAAATTACCTAATGAGTTCTGCTCAAGGAATATCATCAAACAAGCATATGTCACTTTCCCGGCACCCTTCTTTGTGGGCTGCCCGGGATGTTTTCCAGATCAGAGCCGAAGGATGTTGGTTAGGGGCGTTCTCGAGGTTTGGGCCCTTATTGGTAATTACAGGATCCTCTAAGCTTTGCTCTCCATTGAGGCGACTTCCTCCCAAAGCCTCCTCAACCCCGGCTGAGAAGAGAGGCTGCCTTGGGCTGTTGGCGGGCACCTAGCAAATTGAACCAGAAGACATCTGGTGTTGCTGCAACTGTAGGCAAAGCTTCAGTTCAGAGCAACCTGAAAGGTTTAAAATAGAGTGCATTAGGGGTAGGAAGACTCATTCAGGGAAGTGGGAAGTAGTTTGACCACAAGGCTCAAGATTCAAGATCTTTGAGTTCATCTCTGGTATCCCTAAAACGTGGAAAAGCCAGTATTTGGACTCTTTCATGGGACTCTGAAGGAATCCTCTTTTGGACTGTGTCCTCTACTTAAACTCCTCCTGTTTGGACCCCGGCCAGAGTAGACTCCTCTTCTCCCTGGTTCATCCCATATCAGAATTAAAAATGAGAGGAAACCTGGGGAGTTTATTGACTTCTAATTTAGCTTAGGATTTGTCAAATTCCATTAAAAGTATAGAATGTATCACAGTCAAAAATAGTCTTGAATTATCCTTAGATAACCATTTCATTATAGACTCATAGGCCAAAGGCATTGAGAAATGGAAGCAGTAAACAGAAGTCTGAAATCTAAAACTTGAGCTTTGTAGGGAAGTTGTAGATATAGTAGAGAGCTCGGCCTCGAGAATCAGCCTGTCTGGGTAGCTGTGCTAAATTACTTTGTCTGTGCCTTGGGCTTCTCAGCCATAAAATGGAGGTGATCATGCGAGTTTCAGGTCAATTCCTGACAAGTCAGCTTCAGCAAAATTACTTTCCAGGAAGATCAATTGGCCATTTGTTCAAGAGCTGTTAGACAAATAGCTTAAACCAGATCCACGGTAGCTGACAGGAGCAGTTTTGCTGCCAGAGGGAGATGCAGGTGCAAGTCCGTCGTGCATGTAAAGCACGTGCCAGTGGGCAATGCTCGCCACCCGGCATGGGTGGACCGGCCAGTGTCTGCCCGTAGGGCTGCAGTGACGTCGGGGAAAAACTCCAACCTGGAAAACATCCTCAATCATTTGGTGAGTTGGTTATGCAGCAGACTAGCCATTTAGTGAATAAATCTTTCATGAATTTGTCTACTTTCAGTAATATGCTTTCATAATGGAACTGTTATAAGAAGTTAAAGAAATGATTCATGCAAAGCATTTAGCACACTGCCTGGCACAAAAAAAGTGAAAAAAGACAAATCTCTTCCCTTGCACACACACATTTTAGAAACCCTGCCTACAATTATGATTACAGTCTTTTTGCTTCAGTAAGTACCAGTATTGGAGTGGTAATATGTTCTTGGTTTTATGCAGGCTAAAAAAACAAACAAACAAACAAAAAAAAAAAACAAAAAAAAACTACTGCCATTAGTAAAATTGGTAAGAAAAATATTTAAAACTTGAAAATAAGGCTGGGGGAAGGGGTCCTTGATCTTTCCATGTCACACTGGCATATTGTAGAACAGACCTGCCCAAGAATTATTATTAGTAAATTATCTTAGACAGGAGGTAGCACACAGATTGCCAATATTTCTGGCTTTGCACAGCTCTGTGCCAGCTATTTAACTCTGCTGTTGCAGCCTGAGAGCAGCCATAGACAATGTGTAGATGAATGGGCATGTCTGTGTTTCAATAAAACTTTATTTATAGTAACAGGCGGCAGTCCAGATTGGCTCAGGGGCCATAATTTGCTGACCCGTGCTTTTGAAGAACATAGCTGTTTTATAACTTTGCTTTTTACTATTCGATTCCAGCCTAGGTACTATAAAGTCAGACGCTTATTTATAGATTTTTTTTTTGACTGGTGGAGGAAATAACCCCAAAGGTTATGGTTTTATTGCCCTGTAGAACTTAACCAGTTTTGTCTCTAACCTAGAAAAATCTTATTTTAACATATTTCTAAAATGCCTAGAAATACTTAGTTTCTTAACTGTTCTTAGAACCATCTCTACTACTCTCTCACTGGTTCCCTCATAAATGGGTTAAACACATTTTGACATGTGTTTATTTTACATTTGTTAAGAGTAGTGTTTTTCAACTTTTACAAATTACACTTTGATAAGATAATTAATTAAAATAATAACTGCCATTGAATGATATGCCAGATACTACATTCAGTACTTACATACTTTAAATGCATTTATTCTTATAATATGCTATAAAGTAGGTGTTAATATCCCCATTTTACAGATTTTTCCTCACTGCATACTCCAACAATTAAGCTGAGCTACCTTTCTTGGGAGATAAACATGATTGACTTAAGTACAACCCTGTTTAACAGGAGCTTTCATTCTCAATTTCCCGATCATAATCCAATTTCTCGGATCTAACACGTGGTTACAAAAGATATTTATACTCAGACATGTACTCCCTCATGACTTTTTTACCTTGACAGGTTTAAAGATGTTTGTAACATTCCCTCAGCTGTATTCATACACTGTTTGTCATGTTTATTACCTTCAGGTGACTTGAAAGATGGTAAAAATAAGACAGACAAGAAGGATCACTCGAACGTCGGAAATGATTCAAAGAAAACAGATGGTAAGAGTATCATTCTCATTCCATTTTTCCATAAAATGTGCAATTTAGTGCAAGCTTGTTAAAATCATACCTAAAATTGAAATAGTGGTTGTTAATATATGCTTATACCCTGAAAAAACCCACTTCCGTATATTTAAAGAGTACTATTATCCCTTTTTCAATAATTTATTGTATAAATTATTGTTCATCTCTTCCCCTCCACCATAGTTTCTCATCACAACTGCTTTCTATACTCTTTCTTTTCCCAATTACCATTTTTTCATCTTAAGTTTCATAAAAAGTTCATTCTAGACTGGCTGATTGGACAGCTGGAATGGAGTAACACAGACTGCTAATGTATTTACGAGGTTTTGATTGTGAATTGTGCGACATAAATAGGAAATGTTCTGTGTTTTTAGTTTTCACATTTTTTACCGTGAATGAGTTATCACTTTCAGTTAAGACAAAAGCAAAACCAGTAATCTGTTCAGCGTTATGTTGGGAGGCAACATAGATGGTTGTAGAATACAGTTTGCCAGCAAGAACCAGTCCCAAAACCAAAGTTAGAATGAACCTATTGAATACATCAGAATGTGCTTCATGAGTATTGCTTTCCCTTTTCATAAACAACATGCCACTTTTTAAAAAATGTGAACATTCAAATTATATTACCCTCCAGACTTTGAACTATTAGATTGAGAAGCCTGCTCTCACCTTTTATATAAACCTCATTGTTTCACCTATAACATGGGCTCATTCCTAGTTATTCCTTCATACATGGACATAATATGAAGCTAAACATGAAAGTTTCCATGGAGTGGTTTCTGTTTGAATCCCAGACTCTATTTGAATCATACCTCCCTGGAGGCATCCTATTTGATGCTAAGCTATTCTTTGAATAGTTTGATTAGAATACCTTTAAAGAACAAATGCTGGGTAATCAGGTTGAAGAGTAAGAAGAAATCTGAACATAACTCTTCACACATCTGTTATAAAGGAAGCAGCCCATTTAGCTTTCAGCCCTGAGTGGTGATGACGTGCTCTCTTTACTTGCGTGCATGAAATCAATTCTCAAACCTTTCCTTTTAAGACCATTCAAATAATTCACTCCAGGTGTCTTACTTATCACATAATACCTGGGGAACACCTACTTGCAATTTTTCACCAACTTGCTTATGCAAATGGAAATCACTTAACTAATGAGTGTGCCCTCCTTGAATCATTGTGACTACGCATTGAATTACACAGAGATAAAATAGAATTCAAAATGACAGTTTCTCAGCCAGACTCCATTATGGGTAAGGTTTGTTCAAATACCAGAAGCTCTTTGCCAGACTTTATTAAACCCAAGTCAAGGCAACTCAAGCCAGAAAATGTACAGGGGAGGAATGGTGTCAGCTATCAACCCAGCACCTGGACGCCTGCCCCATCCTGCATCTGGCGACTGGCCTATTGCTCTCTGATCTAAATTTCTACAGCATAAAAGCCCAGCACAAATCGAGTCACAAATTTGTAAGATGTGATCTTGAATCTTGTTGCATTTTTGTATTGTGGTGTACAAATATCTTCTATAATGTTGTCATGTGGCCATTACGTATTAAATTTATCACTTTCATAAGGTCCTTTTATTTTAACTGTGACTCTTTTAACTGAATTATTCCCAAATATTTAAAAGAATTAAACAGTTCTGGGGGGAAAGTGATGAAATAGATTGTATATTCTATTATACAAATAAGTGTAAAGTTTGATTGTTGAATGAACAGGATTCTTGATTTCATGGGGCAGTAAGCAAGCTGTAATTAATAAAGAAGTGGCAGTCTCTGATGTCTAACCCCCTTTCCCTCTATAACCCTAATCTTCCAGTGCCTCAGGTGGGGCCTGGTGTGCCCATGTACTTGCAAGTTTGTACGCAAACATAAGCATGAACAATTTGCATTTTAATTTCACCTGATGAACTAACATGAAATCAGTCATCATTACTGCTTTGATATCAATGGAATTTAGAGCATTGAGCTCAGTGATTTGTACTATTTTAGTCCAAAATCTTTATCAGGACTAAAGCTAATTTTTGGTGGCATCAAGTGGAAAAGAATTGATCAGTCTCACCCCTTCCTTTTTGGTCATTAAAGCCAACTTCAGAAAATTAAGAAAAGGGATTATATATCAGTAGATATATTGATATTTTTATACTATGTAGACATAAACAGATACATATTAAACATTTCATTTTTGGATCCTGTTATATGATGACCACAGGGAGTCAATTTAACTATTTCTAATGTCCCTACCCCGACTCCGACCCCAGGGAACCATTGGTGACCAGTTCTCTCTAATTTTTGAGAGGGAGTATCCAGGTACTATTCATGCCCAGTATGATCTAACCCACTATGGTTTTTAGTTGCAGCATTGTAAACATTCAGAGAGAAACACAATGGAAACCAGACCACAGTTGGTTATTCCCAAACTCCCATGAACCCAGGCATGCACAGGGGGACATAGTGTGTGTTGAAAGAGTAAATTACATCCTGGCATAATGAACACATTCCAGTTTTACATTATCTCTATAAGGCTACTCAGGTACTATTTAATACCCTGCAGCACTAATTTTCCAACTGACTTCAAGGAATGGATGTCGTTTGAAAGTACCTTGCTGATCCCTAGGGAGAAATGTACTAACATAAAAAGTGTAGGTCTCTGAGCCAAGATTCTCCTGGTGTCTAAACTTTTCCACTAGCATTGGAAGACTTGTGGGGTACCACACAAATGAATTCTTTTCAGTGCATTTTTAGCCATGTTTATAATAACATAGGCTCTTGGATCTGCCATAATTTTTTTCTTTTCTTTTCTTTTTTTGAGACAGTGTCTCACTTTGTTGCCCGGGCTAGAGTGAGTGCCGTCGTGTCAGCCTAGCTCGCAGCAACCTCAAACTCGTGGGCTCAAGCAATCCTGCTGCCTCAGCCTCCCAAGTAGCTGGGACTACAAGCATGCGCCACCATGCCTGGCTAATTTTTTCTCTATATATATTAGTTGGCCAATTAATTTCTTTCTATTTATAGTAGAGACAGGGTCTCACGCTTGCTCCAGCTGGTTTCGAACTTCTGACCTTGAGCAATCCGCCCGCCTTGGCCTCCCAGAGTGCTAAGATTACAGGCGTGAGCTACTTCCCCCAGCCCATAATTTCTTGTAGTTGCCCAGAAATATAAACTTGCCCTTAACTTTACTTGACCATGTTAATAGAGATGTAGGAGATAACCACGTTTATGTCTCTCAAATGATTGATTATAATTAGGCCTTGCATGTTTATTAGCCAAGTCCCAGGGAGGGAGTTCAGCAGGAGTTTCTCCTTCATTGAATATTCTGGGAATTGGAGTATTTATGAATGTTGGTCCATGACATTTAAAAGTCAGTTGTGGGCCGGGCGCTGTGGCTCACGCCTGTAATCCTAGCTCTTGGGAGGCCGAGGCGGGCGGATTGCTCAAGGTCAGGAGTTCAAAACCAGCCTGAGCAAGAGCGAGACCCCGTCTCTACTATAAATAGAAAGAAATTAATTGGCCAACTGATATATATATAAAAAAAATTAGCCGGGCATGGTGGCGCATGCCTGTAGTCCCAGCTACTCGGGAGGCTGAGGCAGGAGGATCGCTTGAGCCCAGGAGTTTGAGGTTGCTGTGAGCTAGGCTGACGCCACGGCACTCACTCTAGCCTGGACAACAAAGTGAGACAAAAAAAAAGTCAGTTGTGAAGAGTGGAAAGTGTAGACAAAAGGCAATCTATGGATGTCTGCTCTTGCCAAAGAGAAGTAACAAAAATTTGGATTTACCCTCCCACCTGATACAATGAAGAAAACCCTGACAACATATGTAAAAAAGTGATTTTCCAGACACTGGACATCAGGAAATGGAGGAAAATTGAGCTCTAAGAGACAGGAAGTAACTGAACTGAGTCCCACCATTGCCTCAACTAACTGCCTTGAGAGGATGTCCAGGCAACATAGAGGGGAGGGACATAGGCAGATCTGGTTGACTATTTGAGATGAGAAGTTGAATAAGAATCCAAGAAGACCAAGATGGCTACAGCTAACAGAATAAAGTACTGGAGATAAGAGGGCTCTAGAGAACTAGAACTCCAGAGATATGAAGAGTACGCTTCAGAGTACAGGAGTCCCCCATTATTAGTGGTTTTGCTTTCTGCATTTTCAATGACCTATAGTCAACTATACTCCTGAAGTATTAAATGGAAAATTCTAGAAATAAACAATTCATAAGTTTTAAATTGTGCACTGTTCTGAGAGAATGATGAAATCTCATGCTGTCCTGCTCTGTCCTGCCTGGGACATGAATCATCCCTTTGTCCAATGTCCATGCTGTATGCTACCTGCTTGTTCATCACTTAGTAGCTGTATCTATTACTGGATTGATTGTTAAGGTACTGCAGTGCTTGGGTTCAAGTAACTCTTATTTTACTTAATAATGACACCAAAGCACAAAAATAGTGATGCTGGCAATTCAGATATGCCAAAGAGAAGCCACATAGTGAGTGCTTCTTTTGAGTGAAAAGATGAACATTCTTAATAAAGACAGAAAAAAATTTTTGTATATCAAGCTGCTAAGATCCATGGTAAGAATGAATCTTCTATCAATGAAATTGTAAAGAAGAAAAAATAAATTTGTGTGTAGTATTAATATATATAGTGTTCGGTACTATCTGTGGTTTTAGGCAGCCACTGGGAGTTTGGGAACATTATCACCCACAGGTAAGGGGGGACTACTGTACTGAGCAATCTGTGCAATGAGGAAACTACCTGAAGCCAGGAGAGAACCATCCAAGAGTATTAGAGGGAAGAAGCCTGATATTCACACAGGGCAGGGAAAAGTGCCTGTTCTCACTAGTCAGACTTAAATATCTGATTATTTAAAGAAAACTAGGTAGAATAATCATAATTGTCTTGCTTTAGTAGTGGGGAATAATTAGCTGTAGGCTAAATGCTGCTGCCTTCCTACCTAACAAATCTTTAAAGTGAGACTTAAAAGGATCAAAGTGTTTCCAAGTAACTGTGTCCCAGAATAAAGCTCAAGGATATATATAGGAATACAACAATATCCAGCACCCAAAAAGGTAAAATCCACAATGTTTGGCATCCAATCAGAAATTAGTGGGCATGCAAAGCAGCTAGAAAACACCACCCATAACAAGGAAAAAAAAAAAAAAACTCAGCCAATTGAAACCAACCCAGAACTAAAGCAGATGTTAGAATTAGCAGACAAAGACATTAAAGCAGTTCTTAGAATTGTAGTCCATATGTTCAGAAGTTAAGTGGTGACATGGAAGATATTTTAAAAAGCTTGAGATCAAACTTCTAAGTATGAAAACTACAATGTCTGATATGAAAAATGCTCTGGAGGGTATTAGGGAAATAACATTGGGTGGGATTAATGGTAAATACACTGGGTGGGATGAGACATTATAGAGAAAAAGAGTAGTGAAAAGATTAGCAATAGAAACTGTCCAAAATAAAACTCAGAAAAAGAAATAAAAGCAGAACAAAGAATACAATACAAATGATCATAAAGAGCATCAGTGGTTGTAGGATACTGTCAAGTAATATAATATATGTGTATTTGGAATCCCAAAGTAGAGGAGAGAGGGGGGGAGGAAAGGAAAAAATTTAAAGATGCAATGGCTATAATTTTGCCAAATGATGGAAAACTATAAATCCATAGACTCAAGCACAATAGCACAACTCAAATCCCCCACCCTGCAAGAAACTTTAAGGAAAGGCAGAAGGATAACTATGCCAAATGGCAATATGGACCTACACAAAGGAATGAAGAGCATTAAAAATGGTACTACATGGATAAATATATATGATTTTTTTATTAAACAAGATCCAGGGAAGAAACAGTTAAACAGCAGCAGGCTGTGCATAGAACTGAGGCACGTGTATGTCTTTGCCATGATGATCGTTTCTGTCTTAGGTTCGTGTCCAGAGATTTGAGAAACAATGCATGTGCTGGCACATTACCATTAGTCAGGAGGTGTGCATTCGCTGGTTCAGTGAGGCTGTCGTCAATTTTCATATCTGCATAAGCATCTGTGTTAAAGTTTTCTCATTCCAGGAAATCATACTCATCTATTCTTTCTTCCAACAATTTTCCCCCTACTACTTAGGACAATAGTTTGGGCTGTCTTTATACACCAGAATAAATAACAGCCCTATTTTAGATCCCTCAAAACCGTCCTTGTAGTTGATGCCTCCTTTTATCACCTCACTGTTCCAATCTCTGCTATGTCTTCCCACAGGGCTCTGGTTATGACTTGTAGTCGACACAATGTATCAATGAATTGATCTATGCAGAGCCATAGCAACACTTGTCGGGGCACTCATAGTTGAATTAATTTTATGCATCCTAGATGTGGAAGACTTTACGGGGCATTTTGCATTCAGTTAATACTTTTCCCAGTTTCTGAAAGATTGATTTGGTTCTAAGGAACTGTCAACATGATTTTCATCAGAATTCTAATGGATTCACAATTCTTAGAGGATGGTGGTTTTAATGGCCATTTTAGTTCAAACTTCTGCCCCAATTTATGTTGCATAAACAACACTTAAGACAATTTAGTAATAGAAGAGGTTTGGCATCTTGAGAATTCTTGCCAATAGGGGTTTTTAAGTGACATCTGCTTTGTGAGTCATCATTTTGTTCTGTAAGAACTGTCTCTACTGGGAAACGTGCAATTCTTTCATCTGGGAGTTTAGGATGGTGTGTGATGATTAGATCGAGAGGCTTGCTGATTAGCAAGAAGGGCTCTACACAAAGGCAGAATAAGGACTTCCATATTGACAGCAAAGGAAGAGTTGATTGTGCTGCAGAGGATTTGTTGACACTGAAATGAATACTTGTGACCAATGCATAGTTTTGACTGCCGATTTACTAGTGAACCATGTGAAATATATACTCCATGTACACTGGAATGCTCGTGTGCACTGGCCAATTGGTGGTTTCTTCCTTCTAAAGTAAAACCTACTTGGAAAATTGAATCATATCAGAAAGTCGCTTGGCAAATTGAGTAGGTAAGAGGAGTTAGTTAATGCATTGTGACCTTAAGGTAGAATATCCTGGTATCTGTCTCTACCATTGGGATGGACCTGTCAAGAAGATTGGATATGGGTCACCTTGCATGCAAGAAGAACCCCTCTATGGAACCCCTTTTTCTAGTCTCTTTTTTGATTGCACATTTAGCCATCAGATATGTTAATATCTTGGAGCAGGTTATTATTCTTGTTCACTTTCAGTATTCTCGATTGCTTTCTGGGCCTTAATCTTGACAAAACTGTGTTGTCCTTAAGGCAGACATTCTCAAACTTTTGTATACTCACTGTGTTTTGTTCATCTTAGTCTACTAGATCTTCACAGTCTTAACACATCCCCAAAGATATGCCAAGATCTTATGATGTGTAAATTAGGCCAAGGATCATGAACAGTTCTAAGCACACTAGCAGTTACCCCGTCCCTTATTGCTGCCATAGCAATAACCTTGGATATCTTCTAATTACGTTAAAAATTAAGCCTTTGTAACTTCAGCACTTAAATGTTTTTAGTAATGAATGATTTGTAATACACATCACTATTGGTCATGCCACTGAAGTCAACATCTGCTTACTGGAGGCAGTGTCTACAAATAGACAATTCCATCCCTTAGATTTTATACCTGTCTCCATCTCAGAGGATGATGTCATTTCTCTAGTTCTAGAAAGATATCTTGTTGTAGCCTTCTGTGTATGGACAAAAAGTAGGCTTGTTTCTTTAGTAATGAAATTGCCCTCCGCATAAGAATCCTTGTAGGTTATTTTCCATGAGCGAAGAGGGACCAAATATCTGGAGTGCTCTGGGTCTCAAGTAAGATAAATCATCATAACAACACATGTTCTGACTAATGTCTCATTTCTCTTAGCCATTTGTCCATGAAAACTCCTGTAACCCATTTACTTCATTAACATAGTTATATGTATTAGCACACGGAACTTCAACTGAAAGTAAAAGCTGTGGCTTAGCACAAAGAGACATGAAATGTTTAGTGTTTATAAAGCACATTAAAACCTCATTTTTTCAAGTAGTTTGACAAGTATCTAACCTCTCCACTCCAATGTCCCTGTCCAAGGAGAACAATAAAGTCAATAAATGGAGAAGGGAATTCCAGTATTATTTTTAGGTGCCTGTTATTCTCATACATCTCATTGAAATCTCATTAATTAGACTCTAAAAGGTTTTGTTGATTAAACATTTTGATTCATATACATCAGTGTCATTTTCTAGTTAATTTTGGAAGCTGTATTGTAGGTTGACCCAACCTACAATACTGTGAGTTCAGCAATGTTGAAACCCAACATAATTGTTCTTTGGATGATTTTGGGGATGTTTATTAATCAATCCATTATATGTGGGCGGGAGTGGTCAAATGGGGTTAACCTGAAAAGCCTCCTTGTTCCTTTTTTGCTATGGACTTATACTCTTGGGTGCATGGACGTACAATGCCAGTTACTTACTCATGGTTCTGGCATTAATGAGTCACGGTGAATCAGAACAGTTAGCTCTTTTGGTTACAAGCATCCATTTCAAACCAATGCATTTTTTAAATATAGTTTTAGGTTCAGTGACTGTCCTTGTGCTTTTCAAGGAGGTATATAATGAATATCCCCATGTATTATAAAGGAACAAGGTGGTGTGCAACCCCCATTGTGTTCTTGTAGATTTTTGTGTTCTTGAAATTTATATTTGTAGTATCAAAACAGCAACTGAAATTATATATATATATATACACACACACAAACATGCACACATATATGATGAAAGATGGGTGGGTTTAAAAACATTAAATTGTGTTTTACTAAGGAAAACTAATGTCAAATCATGCTTTTTATATAGCTATTTATACCTCAGTCTCTTACCAAAGAACTACACAGTAGAAATATCAAATAAAAGTATATTGTGCATTCTTTGATAATGACAAAATCAATCTTTTTAAACAATTTTCCCTTGCAATTATTGGTATATAGGCTTTCATTGTTTCACTCCATCTTCTAGACATTTCGTTACACTCCTAATGTACCATTGTATTTTAAAAGAAACCCGGCATGACAGAGAGGATTAAAATTTTGGAACTGCTAGGGAAAATGTGATTTTTCTTTTTTGCTTAATACTAATGTTCAGGGCTTTTAAAATAAAACTTTTTAGTAATCATAAAATAAGTATTTTCCCCCAGAAAAATTACATTTTGTCAGATTCTGTGCAAGGGATTAGAGAAACACAACAATACATTTGTCAAAAGAAACTCTATTAACTTGATAACAAATTATTTAAAATAACAGCTGCCTTTGAAATAAATATGTGCCAAAGCTAAGACCTACGACTGTCTACATTGTTTATGCCGTTTTTTGTCTAGACACCCACATGTTGGAAAAGCTATTAAAAATGAAATATCAAGCAAGTGTTCAAGCTCCATCCCCCAAAAAACTTATTCTTAGCATTCCCCACTGAAGGGCACCCTGGTGTCCAAATGACGACATTTGTGTTTCCTAAGTATTAGCCTCTATAATAGGTGCTATTTTTATTCTATGCCCTGGAGCCATAGTGAAAACATGAGATGTTTGTTTGTTTTTCTTTCTTTCATTCTGAATCATTTTCTGCTTTTCCTGAGCTAATACAATTGAGAAAAACATGAAGAGCAGTCAGAACATTTTGGGTCTAAAATCCAAGCCTCACTTACTTGTTCTGAAGGACTTTCATTATAGTCCCTGGCTGCTTCTTGACTTCATAGATCCAAAGACTGATCAGAAACAAAACTCTTCTGTGCAGACAGAGGTGCTTAACTCTACCCTTACCTGCACCTCTGTGAATCAGGGATGCTGAGTTATCACCAGAGAAGCTGTAAGGAGTTGCTGATACCTGACTTTTAGTTACCTGCTGAGTGGCCCAGTCCCTGGGGATACTTACAGAATTTTAATTCTTTCCTTAGGTGTTAATGTACTAGGCTTTTAAAACAGAGCATAATAGCAGTAAGATACCTTGGGCAGTGTGGGAGGGAAAAACAGAGACAGTTATGCACATATTTTAAGTTTAGAAAGAAAAAAAACATGCTAAATAAAGGAAGAGACAGTAGCAAAGGTAGAGAAAAAAAGTTTAGCACCATCATTATTCTCAGTGGTAGCACATTCAGTGGATCAAAAGGAAAGACAAAGAAAGAGGGCAAGGGTTGAGCCTAAGAACTACCACCCTTTGTACTGTTCTTGTTCTTTGTTTTTGGATCAAATGGGTAAATTTTAGCAGATGATGGCATAGGCAAGGTTTTAGGAAGTTATAGTCCTACAAACTTTATCTATCTATCTATCTATGTATTTATGTAGTCTATTCTGGAATAATAAATAATCAGAGTGTTTTGTTTTAGCAGTGCTGTAGCATTGATGTTATATGTGGTGAAATTAATTTAGAATAATCCTACTGTAATCATATCCTGTATTGTTTGAGGAAAGAAGAAAGCATGCACGCATTGAAAATAGCCCTTTAAAATAGCTGCCATGTACTTGTGACCTAGGACAGTAAAATCTGTGCCTGGATAAAACCTAATAGCTATCTCTAAAATAATGTTTTTTGTTACTATGCTCTTATTATTAAAAACCAAAACCGGGACCCATTCATATGCCTGATAGAAATCCTACTTGACATTTAAAATTGGGTTTGGTTTCACTACATTTGTTCTTCCCTGTTTGTTTTTCTATTTAGCTTTTTATAACTCTTTCGGTTGCTGACTGTATGACTTTGTTGTTTTTGTAGAAAGTTGACTCCACAGGGAGGTAGCTAGAGTAGAGTTCTTGGGACTCTAAAATCTAGCTTTAATCCCAGCTCTGTCCTTAGCCAAGTCCCCTTCTTTTAGGTGTTAATTGATCAGACTGTAAAAAAATCAAGCCCAAGACGCATGAAAAAGAAATGTGTTTAAAATGTTTTGTAAGCCCAGTGATAGAGTCTCATGAGGGTTGCCTCATTGGCGCTCCATTTAGGATCCAGGAATAAACATTATGACTGATAAACACATTTTTAGAGTTAAGTCACATTAACTTGAACTTTAAGCTAATTCCAAAACCACCATTTATCTTTAAGCCAAATGATTATAAGACCCATACTTACCTGCAGGAGAAGCATGAAATGGTGGAAGAAATAAGGCCGCATTGTTTTAAATCCATTGCCTTTTTCTCTAAGTTGCTGAAACATTCTTTATGGTTCGATCCCTTAGAGTAAAGACATTTCTGTGAATTCACACACCACAGGTTTGCACTTCGGAATTTAAAGCCACCAGGGCTGTGCCTTGTGAGAAGTAAGAAGGGCTGAGGGACAGGTGAGGGGACGACCCTTGTTTGAATATTTTCCTGAATTATCCCAAGATGGGGCAAGATAGTTTCCATTTCAGTTCTTCAGTCATTCTTAAAAGTGTGGGTGGGTTTAACTACTTTTTGTGGCTTTCAAAAAGCCAACCTAGAATCAATGAAATTCAAAGCATCGATTCCAAAAAATAGTCATGCATCTCAGTGAAATACAGAGTGGCCTCTTACACTTTCCTTCAGGGTCCTCATTTGCACATCTTTGGTAGTCTTGCTGATGCTTGCTCAATTTCAGTTCAAACACTGGAAACAAAAAACACAAAATCAAAACACCACAAAGCAAATACAGGACCTGAAGGGAGTCAGGCCTCATCTACAAACCTTGCCAACGCTGCCTGGGAAGCAGGTGCCCCTTCTCTGGGAGTCAGTCCATCCACAATTGAGCTTTTTGACAGAGAATATAAATTTTTTGACATATCACACTTTGTTATTGAGTAAAATATACAATCCATGTATTTATGATTTTAATTTATATTTCATGCTTTGAAAATCAAAATTAGAAAAAGGGCGGAGGGAAACTTCCTACTTACTGCCATACCTTATCTGTCCCATCCACGTATGCTTTTTCAATATTTCTTTTCAATTAAGAAATATTCATTGGGCATATGCTATGTGCCAAGCATTGCACTACTTGCAAGAAGTGTTAAAAAAAAGACAAAGGAGATATTTTCTCTCTTTTGCTCTCAAGGAGTCTGCAGTCTGGGTTGGAACATAACCCTGCAGATAGCTATCATACTAGACACCTTAGGGTAAGTGCCCTAAGAGATTCATAAACAGAAGTTACTTTAAGAGAGTTCGTGTTTGGAAGGCCAGGGATGATCTCTCAGGTAACAGACCCAGCGACAGAACACATGCCTCTTGTTCTTTTACTGTTGGTTGTTCTTAATGACAATGAACATGGGCACAACTTAAACACAGAGCTTGCTTTATATACCCCTTCCCTCCACCCCTTAACTCAAATGTGGGGGGCAGGGTGGAGATGCGTAGCCAGAGGGAACCCTCCAACATGTCACCTTTTTTTGTTTCACCTCCTTCTCTCACTGGCAAATTTATCAGTGCTAGTATCAGAGTAAAGGGATCAGTCAGAAGCCTTTCCCTTCTCTGTTATTTCTCCCACGTGAGTGAAGGTGCTGATGGAGGGTAAACATGACAAACAGTCAAGAACAGAATAAAATAAAAGGAACAGCAGCCATCCTGGATCAATGACCCCTGGAAAATTGAGAATTGACTGTGATTGCAATGGATCAGAAGGGGCTCTCCTATCTCCCAACTAGCTTTCTGCCTAGTTTCAGCTAAGTTTTATTTAGGAGAGCATCTTAGTCTTTAAAGTTGAGTGAGAAACTTTGCATGTTCTGTGAAGACTCCTAACGTCTCTGTGGATGATGGTGTCACACTTCTTAAATTCCAAACCACTGTACTCCTAGCCCTTCGGAGCCCTGCACAGGAGGGACACTTGCTAACTATAAGGCATGATGACTTGCAGACCACGCAGCACCAATGGGAAGCAGTAATACAGTAGGCTTGTTGTTGTTTTAAATTTGGTCCAAGACCATTGAGGTTACATAGGACAGAGTATGCCAGGTAAAAAAAAAAATCCAATATTGTCTTTTTCCATTAACTTATTCCTGTTTCCATCCTTGTCTTCTTTCTCCACCCCCTCACTCTGGGTCCAGTGGAGAATTCAGGTGACTCACCCATCTGCATGATGATTTTTGGCTGGGACACATCTTGCTTTAAATGTCTTTGGGAAGCTTCTGAGGGTGGAGCAAGAATTAAGAGAGAGAGAGGAATATTGCTTTTGCTATGGAAACAGTTGGGATAAGATGAAACTGATTTCTTTCAATCCCACTGACCCTGGAGACAAATTGGCCAGATCTGGCAGCAAATCTGTCGTCTTGATTTCAAAATAAGATAGCTTAGTACACGTATTGCATGAAGCAAATGTTTGATAATCTAGTTTAAAGCAACCATTAAGATTTAAAATGATGTTTAAAGTTCTGCACTGAGATTTTCCCTTATGGGTGGAATGAATCATGTTGCAAAGAAGATCGCAATGGCCAGTGTTGAAATGCTCTATTGGTCCCCTCTGCCCCTTGCCTATTTTTCTCCCAGATTTTCTTCTCCTCAGACCTGGAGGGTGGAGAGGGGGAAAGGCAGCATTGACACTTTTCTTTTTCTTTTTCTTTTTTTCAGATTCAGAAGAGTAAAAAAGACCTCATATACAATAAAAGAGGCTGCCAATGTCTTGCATCATTTTAGCTGAGCTTCTTCATTCTCCTTCTTCTCCTTCTTCCACAAAGACCCATATCTGGAGAAGGTGTACAACTTTCAAAACCAAGCCCCCTCCACTTGGCCTTCTCTCATTCCATCTCCTCCCAGGGGATGACTCTTTGGGGGTATTAGAACTCGGAGGGATTTTCCCCTGAGCCAACAAAACAACTTGGGATTTTTGCACAAATAGAAACAAAACATGAAGGGACTTCCTCAAAATCCTTTGCTAATGACCTGGCTTTCAAGGCATCTGTCTGGCCTGATGAGAATGGACATCCTGGATGTGCTGGGAGAGGCCTGAAAAAGCCATACACACAGTAATTGCCATTTTACTACTGTCAATGCCATTACCTTAAATGCTGTTATTTTTGCACTGGCTCCTGATGGTGGATACAGCCACGCTGCCCTTCATTGCAGCCGAGATGATGCTTCCAATCTCTGGTTCCTTTCCCGAGTCAGGAACATTTGTTTTCTCCGGTTTCCATGAAGACTTAACATTTGTTCTTATGCTTTTATTTTTTCCATTTGTATATGAAATTCTGTTTGTATTTTTTAAAGGAGATTATTCTATAGGAATCTGTATCTGATGCTTAATTTATTTTATCTGTGCACTCATTAATATAAACCTGAATGTTTCTGCTGTTGATCATACTGGTTGGGGTGGGGGGAACCCATTGTTTTTACCAGGTGGCGTCTATAACTAAGGAGTCACTGAAATTTTTTACCACTGGCTGGTTCTTTTCTTTTGAATATCTGTGGTTTGACTTCATCACTCTTCTTTTGATTCAGTAAAATGCTAAGGGAATTAGTATCAGGGAGATATGTCAGGTAAAATTCTTTGTGTTTTAGTAAGTCTTTAAAAACACCAGGTAGGAGCTGATGAATAGCACAAATCGAAAATAGGAATAGTAGATGTAGCATGGAAGGAGAATAATGACACGGCCCCCGGAAACCAAATGAAAACTGGGATCCAGGGGAGTACAAGTCAAGTGTGATTTTTATGAGTCTAAATGGTGTGATTTGGATAAATGTGGCTCTTAAAATGTGTTCGTGAGTCACAAAGGAATCTCTGAGTCCTTCGCAAGAGTAAATTGTGTGAATGTGCTGGTGATGAAGTGGATCAGCAATAGGAAGAAAGAGCTGGGCAACAGGCTTAAGTGCTTTCCCCACTGCAGATTTAATTTCTACATTAAAAAGCACAAAAGACAGATATTTTAAAATCCTTTCATTTCTAGGGCAAAAATTAGTATTTCTTCAGACAGGAAAAAGAGAGACTGTATGTGGTCTTCAAGGCCTTTTGCCTCACCGAAATGTTCCCCAGCAGAAAGATTTGGAGACCTTTGTCGTGCAGAATGTATAGCAGCATGCTGGTATTTGAACAGGTTTCTTCTGTCGGCTCTACATTTTGCATCGTAATAACATTTATGTTTTTCTGTTTCCTCCTTGCTTTCCTAGCAGTGACCACGACAAATGACGTGGTCACAAATCCAAATGAGTTCAGGGGCCTAGCAGGTCAAGTAAATGAGAAAAGCCATGTCACATCACAGTTATTGGGATAAACGGCCATTCTTAGTGGGCTTTAGCATTAGGGAAACAGTAAGAGCAGTAGGGGCTGCGAACAATTGGAGACGGGGGTGGCTGGGGGTGATCAGGTCAACAGGCGGAGTTGGTGTTCAGCTACTGGATTTGTGCTGTGTAGGGATGGGGGTCTTAGATACCTAGGACTTTATACAAGCCCTCTCTAAGTTTTTACATACTGGCAACTATTAATATTAGTAACTCAGACTCTTACAGTGTGCTGGTCAAACAAAACATGCCTACAAACTCCATTCAATCCCTAGGACATCAGGTTGCAAAGGATGTTCTTCGAGGTGGTCTGATTTTGTATAGGTAGGAAACACAACCAGGTGTATTCCGTTCTTGACCTTGGAACCTGAATCTTTTACCCCATTTCTATTCTGTATTTTTGTATGTGTAGTTATTTGGCTAGTCAAAATAGAAAGTCTACACCTTTCATTTTATAATCAAACAAGCAGCACCAAACAACATTTGAAAAAGAAACAGGAATATAGCCATTTTTTCCTAGCACCAATAAAGATGGAAATGTTTTTCATTTGCTTTAAGTCAATTAATCAGCTGAAAAAGAATGGGAAGAGAATGTCATTCAGTATAGAACTTTACCTAGAACTCTCACTGAGGAAAAAAAAAAAGCTCCATGTAACTCAGTCTTAGGTTTAGATGCTTAAAAATTGTTTTGAAGGGACATTGAGTAAAAATGCAAACTTATCTATTTAAAGAATATAAAATAATATATTATTATGCTGTGAATTGATACTAGAGCTGATAAAACATTAAAGTAATTATTCCAAGTTAGTATTGACTGGAAGGACAGTATTTCCAAAGCTCTAGCTGATTTTCTGTGGTCTTTTAATTCTCTTGAAACAATGTTCTCCAAGTTGAACAGCAATATGGGGCAAACATTATTCCATTGCACAGATTACAGCATCTTATTCCGGTGTACACGCCCACAGCAAGGACTTACACACCTGAATGAAGAATTGACTGGTGTATATAGACAGCAGTAGGGACAGTCTCACCACGACAAAACCATGTTCTGCACATCTCTGGGCGGAAAGTGACAAATGAAGTCCTCCAACTTGTGTTAATGTGGTACATTTCAGTGGCAAAGCGACTTACCCTCGTGGGGATCTTTGTTCCATTTTTTATTCGTGCCAACCTTTCTTAGGTTATGAGCCCTGATAGTTGATGGCAGCAGACAGGAGACTCAGTTCTAACCTATTAAATTCAAATGGACTTTCTTCCACTGTTCATTTCATTCTTGGAAATTTAAAAACTAGGGAAAACATCTGACAGGATCCCATTATGGATCTGATATGCTTAAACAGTAAGATGGCATCTAAACATCTGAAAGCCAAGGAATACTCTAGTGCTCACATTCAATTCATTTGCACAATTTCAGCCATTATATTATATTTGCCACCCAGAACCATGCCTTTACAAAAATAAAAGTGAACAGGAAAGAGCAATGTTTCACAGGTTGTGAGACAGGAAGGAATCAAAAAGATGGAGACCGATTTTGTTATCCATATTTTGGGAATAAGAATACTGGTTTGTTTTTTATTGTCATTTCTCTTATGGATCACTTTTCTTTAGATAGATAGATAGATAGATAGATAGATAGATAGATAGATAGAATATGGAATATATTTTCTTCTATTCTTTTTTTAACATCTGAGCAGAGATTTAGATAGAAATTACTTTGTAACGTTCCTTATGGAGCATGGGGGAAACAACAGAAAAAAAAGCACAAAATCTTTTTTTCATAATGAAAAATAGAGAAGATACTGAGATTGGAAGCCTATATATGTAGTATTATGTCCCAAATAAAGGGCATTTGGGGAATTCAAGCAATGTGTTTCTTTTTTATTTTGTTTTTGTTTTTTGGTTTATTTTTTTGCAATTGTAAACTTTGTTGTCCTGATTCTGAGATGCCCACCTGCCCCACAGGAGTTGCAGTACTGGCCCACCACAGTGCCTGGAATGTAGTCAGCATTCAGGAAACACATGCAGAATTGTCAAACTGAATTCCATGCCCCACTTGTGAATGCAAACACAATTCAAATTTCCCTGAAAATTTATTCAGCATCTCCTATATGCCAAGCACATTGCTAAAGGCTTATCTTCTAAGTATATGCAGACGTACCCTAGTCACACAAATAGCTTATCATAAGAGATGGGAAATTGCAGGTGATTTGAAGGAAATTGTCAGAACCAAGTTTAAGGAAAAAATAAAAATAAAAACCTCTCTTTGGTCTTTTTTTTTTTTTTTTTTTTTTGAGACAGAGTCTCACTTTGTTGCCCAGGCTAGAGTGAGTGCCGTGGCGTCAGCCTAGCTCACAGCAACCTCAAACTCCTGGGCTCAAGCGATCCTCCTGCCTCAGCCTCCCGAGTAGCTGGGACTACAGGCATGTGCCACCATGCCCGGCCAATTTTTTGTATATATATTTTTAGTTGTCCAATTAATTTTTTTCTGCTTTTAGTAGAGACGGGGTCTCACTCGGGCTGGTTTTGAACTCCTGACCTCGAGCAATCCGCCCGCCTCGGCCTCCCAGAGTGCTAGGATTACAGGCGTGAGCCACCGCGCCCGGCCCTCTTTGGTCTTTTGATTTGGGAAGAAACAAAAACCCAGAACAACAAAATAGGATTTATTTGAGAATGCTCTTCCAAAAGGAATGATGACATCAATTTATATGAAACACCAATAGATTTATTTAGAATACAAGTTGAAACTTTAAAAACCCCAAATGGACTCTCTTGGAGCAAATAGGAGCTTCTATATATGTGCAGTGTGAGGAATCATTGCATAGTCCTGCTCCACCGGTGATATGATTGGTAATAGCACTGAACTGTGGCAAAATTGCACATTAAAGAACATAATGTTGCAATGATGATGTTATATTGGATCTTATTCATGAATAAATGGAAAGTAATTCTTGTAATTCATCAACTGTGATCTATGATTAAAGGCCTCATTATCACTTAGAAAATGAACTTAATGGAAAAATCGTAATGAGCAGTGACAATATTCCTATGAAGTATCCCTCTGGGAATCAAGAGACATATTGCCTGCCAAGGCCAGATTTCAGTTTTTAAGGTTTTCTCTCATCAAAGACACTGATGGGCACAGGGGTGACACTAGAATTAGGATGGTACCAGAGTCATCTATCTACATTAGACAGAGTTTATCTGCTATGTGAACATGGGTCCAGGAAAGTCAGAAAAATGCGAAGTAGGCCTCTGCAGGTTGTCACTGAACATTTGTAAAAGATTGGGTGCACTTCCAGGAAAGTCCTTAACAAACAAGAATTGCTTCATTGAAAGAACTTCTTGTTTTTACCTTGAACAAGTGGGGCGGGGGCGTGTGCAGTGGGAGACCTGAACTGAAGGGTGCATACAAGTCAAACTTAAACATTATGAATCCCTAATTGTTTCCTTAAATAGCCCCTCCACCTCACCCATTTTTCTCGAAAATGTTGGAAGTCATATTTGAGATGAATTCACATTTATTCTGGTTTGTTTGCAAGCAGAAGTGGATTGACACTGGCTTCACTAAGTGCACTTGGACACAGCCTAAGTTGGCACCTCCTGAGCCAGAGGAGCAGGGAGTGGAGAGTGGGCACAACCATTCAGTGGCCCCTGGGGAGACCTCGACACCCCAGGGGTAAATGCTGGCTGTCTCAGGACGGAGTCAGTGCCAACTGGAGACCCATCTCTCAGCTTTGGTCGACTTCAGCCATGGTTCCTGAACCTCACCCACGTATTCCTCATGGGTGCTGACTTCTGAACGTGCAGAAGCATTTCTCAGTCAGTTTATGGCACAAGGCAACTCATTTAAAATATACTCCATTAAAACCCAAAAGCTATGGAATGGCTTTTAGATTGCCCTGGAGGCACATCCTTGTATATAGTCTTTGCTTCTCTGTCGTGATCTGTCTTGGGGTACGGATGTGTATACACTACTTTCCTTGTCTTTGAGTGGGTACATGTGTGAAGATACAGAAATACAGTCACATATCTATATACGTAGATTTATAGTCAAAACCTACAGCCATAGGTATTGTCTAGTAAATGATTCTAGAGATAGAACTATATACATTTTGCTTTATTCTTGCTTTGATGATATTTTTATACAATTTTATATGCTGTAAAAATTTTTTAATATATTTGCTATTTTCATTTGTAGAGCCTGGTTAGGTTTTTATCAGCTCTTATGCCCACTGTACAACCAGATTCTCCCCCATCTGATATAAGCGTCCTGCCTTTCTCATACCCTTTCTTTTTCCTTTTCCTTCTTTTCTTCTCCCATTTTTCTACATTTCACAAATTCCTTCTTTTGCCTCTGTCCAGGTAACCCATTTCGCTTGCATCATTTTATTCCATAGAAACACAAACTAATGGGAAAAATAAAAGCACCTTGTTCCAGTGTAGTTCATGTGAGAAAGTGTTGGGTATCAAAGGTGGGGCAGGGGCAGGTAGGGAGGAGATAGATTGGGAAAAAGACACAGGGAAAGGAAATGCTTACGAGAGGTCAGTTGCCCAAGGCTCCCAGGGTAATAATATAATGTTGCTATCATCTTCCTTAGGGGGAGAGCACAGTTTTTGCTCTCACAGGGTTTTTCTCCCTAGAATGCTCTGCTCTCACTGTGGGTCTATAGACTTTCTCCTACTAAGGGCTTGGCCATATGTGAATGGAAAACTCAGCTCATCTCAGCCTTAGGTGTTGCTGCTGTTCAGCAGGATTTGTGGGAAATGTCTGGATTATATCAAGGACATTAGCAAGACTCAAAAGGAGGCGAGCAGAACCAAAACCGCAAACCTTATCCCAGATTATAGTAGTTCTTTGGAAGCATAAGGAAGAGATTTTTGGATATATTCTGGAAATGCTCTTCCTAAAGGAAAGATGGTAAAATGGGCTTATTTTTATTTCATGGTGGTGATAGAATGTACTTCCATGATGTCAAATATGCTTCTGGCAGATAAAATGCAGGTTGTAATCCACATTTGTACATCAGAGGGCAAGAGGTTAGCCATCCATTCTAAGGAAGAGTGTTCTGTTCCCTACGATGCTGCTTTGTACTAAAACAACCTGTTCAAACACCATAGCGTCATATCCCCCAATGCAAAATTAAATCATATGGATGTCATGTAGAACAGAGTATACTAAGCTGCTCTCAAAAAAATTAAAGATGTGTTTATTGTAAATCTTTACTGCTCAGATGAGCCTGACAGTCTTTCAATGTATAATTTTCCTCCAGCATCTAGTAATGCCTAAGTACTTGTATGTTCTTCTGATTACCAAATAAAAACATTGAGTTAACCTCTTAATTGGAACTTGAAAAATGAGAAGGCTGTTTTTTCTTTCCTTTAATTGTTTTCATTGTTGTCCATGTTCTGTCCCAGATACAGGGCTGCCCAAACTCACTCAACCATCTGTCTCTTTTGTATTACCCCAAATGCCACATAGTACCCTGGTAACAAGTGCCTTTGCCTACACATGGGAAGATATACACAGAGTATGACTGTGTTGTGTTTCATATAGTATTTTTTGACTATAAGAGATGAGGTGGATGGGAGAAAATTGTCAAAGGCATAAGAAATCTCAGTATTCATGGAATTAGGCTGGTTTCCATATATTTAATTTTCTTCAAGGTACGATGATATTATGCTTTTACAGCCCTGCAATGCTAGCTTTCAAATTCTAAACTTTTCTCTTTCTCTCGAAAGGGCTATACTTGGCAATATTTTCCTCCTCTCTAGCCATGAACACAAGGAATCTGACTAGGGAATACAGATGCTTCTTGACTTACAATGGGGTTACATCCTGATAAACCCATGATAAGTTGAAAATATAGTAGGCTGAAATTGCATTTAATATACCTAACCTACCAAACATCATGGCTTAACCTAGCCTGCCTTAAACGTGCTCAGAACACTTACACTAGCCTACAATTGGGCAACGTCATCTAACACAAAGCCTATTTTATAATAAAATGTTGAATATCTCATGTAATTTATTGAATGCTATACTGAAAGTGAAAAACAGAATAGTTGTATGCAGTTTCTACTGAGTGCATATCGTTTTTGCACCATCATAAAGTCAAAAAATTGTAAATCAAGCCAATGTAAGGGGAGCATCTGTAGTCCTTACCCTCGTTGGTGGGGATACAAGTGGCTTCCATCTTGTATGGCACCCAACCTGACTCTTTCAAACAGGCCCCCCTAAGAAGGAGCCCCCTGCTGGTGGTGATGCATATCACACAAATGCCACCCTGTCGTCTGGGCCTCCTCCAACTCCACTGGATTATTACTCTGGTAAATGGTGCTGTGAAACATTCATTGAAATATTTATTTAATTTTTTTTTCTTAAAGCAAAAACAGAACTTACTCAATTTGGAAAATATAGAGAAATATAGTAAGAAACTTAAAATCATTTGTAATACTCCCTCCAATAATTAATCACTGTCAATGCATTACTGCATTTTCTTATGGTCTTTTGCTATGTGTTTTTACACAGTTAAAGCCATACAGCCTATTTAATTTTGCATTATGGTTCACATAACATTGGACTGTAAGCATTTACCTGTTTTTGAAAAACTTTTCATTAATATAACTTTAATACCAACATAATATTAATATTTCATTCTGTGGCTCTGGCACAATTTACTTAACCACCTTTCTGGCTGTTGGGCAATTAAGTTATATGCTTTTATTTTTTGCAGATGTAAATAATATAACCATGGAGCTCTTTGCGTATAAGGCTTTGTCACATTTCTGAATATCTCCATTGGATGTATTTCTAGATGTACAATTACTGGGTCAAAAGTTGTGGGCATTTTGGGGGGCTTCTCATTCATAGGCCTAATTCAAATTCAAAGCATATTCAAATATTTAAAAAGTCATATTTAAATAGCATATAGTGTTGCATATCTGAAGAGCTCTTGTATTTCTGATCACTGTTCTTTGTGATGAAAAGACATAATCAAGGCACACAAGAGCAAGCATAGTATATTGATGGGGCTGTATCGTGGAGAAAAAATACTGTTAAACACTCTGAATTTGCAGCTCTAATTTATGTACTATTGGAAGACTACTCAGGGTGGTGCGGGTGGGTTTGAAGCCCTCTAAACACAATCTAAGCAAAACTTGGACTTCTCTTGATACTCTTTCTTGAAGGGCATGAAGGGGCAATGATGATTTGTTCTGAGGCCTCAGACAATGTGCCCAAATGGAGCACAAAGCAGATGTTGCCAGACAGGCTTAGCAATAATGATCAGAGGCTTGTGGATATCAGAAAGGTAGTCATTTGCAATATGCTAAAAGGAGGAGATTGAAAATGCCCAGTACGTTGACAGAAACTTTCCTACCTCAGTCTCTCAGCATCCACCTCTGCCCTGTGGGACTGGTTGTGTTATAATAACATTGCTGTCATCAGGCCATTAATAATGATGACGTTTGGTCTCAAGGGCTCTTAAATCACCCTTTCCCCAGCAGGCTTGAGCTTGGCCAGGCTAACCCTGGCCCATTTTGCAGAAGGGAAATTATTTGAGGTTAAGCCACAAATCACTGGGGTTTAGCACTAACTTCATGACGTCCCACATCTTAGGTGTGTGTTCACCCTGAGGCGGATAGCCTTGGTTGTCACTTCCATCACCGTCTTCTTCTCCAGACCCTTGATGAATTGGATTCATTGCCCTTTAGCTGAACCAACCAAGGACATTAATTTGAAATATCTGAAAGCTATTCGTTTGTCAAAAGATACCTCAAGTTACACAAGCTGTGGTGATGACATTTCTGCCCCAAGCTGACTGATTGGGTTGTTTACTCTTTAAACAGCTGCATGCCTCGGGTCAAGGACAATGTAATTCCTGACCTTAAAGTGCTTATTTCCCAAAGATGACATATTAGCTACTTTACACACACACACACACACACACACACAGGGACCCCTATCTTTTTTCTTTTTGAATATAAACTAATAACAAATACTATATTGCACTTCACAGTTTTTGCTAAGGACTTTCACACTTGTACTCCCACTTGATCCTCACAATTATGTCCTGAAACTGATATCTTCTAAATTTTGTAGATGAGGCAAATGAAACTTAGCGATGGCACCACTGATGTAGTTCATTTGTTTTTATTTTAAGTGCCTCATTTGTAACATATTTAAGAATTCTAAAATCACATAAATTTAATACATTGTATTTTAAAAAAAATTTTGCAGAATAAAAACCAGTTGCATAAAGTAGAGCTAGTATAGATAGAGCCAACCAGAGCAGTTGTTACTTAGTGTGCAGACAATGCAGGCTAAATAGGCCTCTGCAGTTCCCAGCATCGAGTCACAAACTGGGTCTGAGCATCGTGGAAGCCTAAGTAAAAATGGAAAGAAACCATTTGTAAGGTTCACATAACCCATGAGGATCAAGCATACCAGTTGTTCAGAAGAAAGAAGGCTACCCCTGACAGCCGGAGGAAGCATCTTCTCTGAGTACTCCCTGAAGGCAGCCCCTCTCCCTCGTGGCTGCAGATCAGGGAACTTTAAACAGTGTCCCTGCCCAGGCCCCAACCGCAGACCACTGGGTAGCATCTTGCGGTGAAGGGCCCGGGCGGGTGTCAGCATATATATATTTTTAAACTCCCCCAGATGATCCTAATATGTAGCCAGGATTGCAAACCTCTGACTGTAGATATCTACAAAAAAATGCAAGAGCCACTAACGTGTTAGTCTGTCCCAAGGCCTTCTGCACACACGGCACCATAGGGCACAGTTTAGTGGAGAAGCTCAATCTGGACCTGGATTTTCCAACTCTGTTTCTGATGGTTTTTTCCCCCTGGAAATGGGAGGGAGTGAGAGAGGTACGGTCCCGTGAGTGGAACTTTGAGTAACGTGAGAGGTAATTTGGTAGCTGCAGAGGGGAAAACGATTGCAGGGATACAACCTCAGTGAACTGGGAGGGAGTCTGTGGGAGGCTGACTCAGAACCTGACCACCCCCAGTGGTCCGTGGTGCTGCCTGAAGGTCAGCAGAAATCACGAACAGGCTTATTTTATACATCCCTGCCTGCTACCTGGGTATGACTCATGACTGTGAGAGAAGGGGTGGTTTCATCCCTTTCCTGATATACCAAGTATTTCATCAAGCATGCAGAGAAAATAGCACTTCCAGAAGGCCTCGCAGTTCTGCTCTTTCACTTCCCCAAGGCTCCCAGAGGTCCCCATCTCACTCGGTGTCTGCAAAGAAGATACCAAGGGGGTGAAAAGCTGCTTCTAGGAAAAGCCATCAAGCTGCAGGCTTTTGGAAGATGGCAGTAGGTTATTGAAAAACACACACACACAATTGCACCAAGCATTCCTATGAAATAAACTGGCAGTAGTGAATGTTTCTATAGGCAATACACTTGAAAGCTTGTAGTTGTTGAGTACTTTGCAGATTTTCAAGTACTCGTGTAGGCAACATTAAATGTGGTCTCTCAACTTCGCAAGAGCATCCCTGAGAAGCAGAGTGCCGTATTTCCCACTAGTTAGACAAGAAGAAGGAAATTTCTGTCCCACAAGGTTTTCCCAGCTTGCCTGACAATCGGTCACCTGGGGCACTTGTGAAATATCCAGGTCCCCAGGAGTCCCCTCCGGAAATGCTGTCTCTTAGGGCTTGGTCAGGCCTGGGAATCTGGTTTTGTTTTTCCTTTTTTGTTAAAATAATTGTCTCAGGTTTTTCTTATCCTTAGGCAAATTTGGGAGACTGTACTTGGAGGAAACCTAGGTAATGGCTTGGCCAAGAAGCAGGAAAAATTGTGGGGAAGAGTTTCTGTAGGTTTGAACTTTGAAGGATCTTGGCTTAAATTTTGCCCCGCCACACACACTCAGTAGCTTTGTGCAAATTATTAATACTTAAATTCCCTCTGTCTCTAAATCCTGTAAAATGGGAGTAATTTTACTGGCAGAGTGTTAGGACACTGTAGGCACATTTCATGCTTCTGAGCTCACACAGTGCCAGGGCCATAGTCACTGCGTGATACGAGGGAGTGACTGTAACTAATGGCCAAGCAGCCCAACTGCGACTCGCAGCTCTGAATTAAACATCGAAGTCCTGTCTCCGTCCTAAAACAGTGGTTCTCAGCTGAGGGCGCATTTGTCCCCAGAGGGCATGTGTCACTGTCTGGAGGACACTCTGATTGTCACGACTAGGGAGGTGTTACTGACGTGTAACGGGTAGAGTCCAAGGATGCTGCTGAACATTCTCCAGCACACAGGGCGGCCCCCACCACACAGAACTGTGCGGCTTAAGTGCCACAGTGCCGCTGTGGAGAGACCCTGTCCCAAAGGCTCAATGAGGCAAGTAAAAAGTTTTGTGAGTGGAGGGATAAATGCATGAGTCATTGGTGTCCCCACAGCAGGGGCGGGTCCGGTGGGATGCAGAGACGTTTCTGATGGAGCAGGAGCAATGTGGGAAGAAGGCAAGGCCAGAGGCACGAGTGCGCATCCTGGTAGCGCCCCCAGTCGGGGCGATTTCCTGCACGCTCAGGGTGCACCATACTTCTTGTAGGATGCAACTGCAACGTGAGTGGCATCCACTGGGGTTGTGCAGCGAGGCAGCTCTGGCCCTAACCCTTAGTATCACTGTGGGTAAATCTTTCACCCTAGGAGTGTCCAACGCCTCATTAGACCCACGATCATTAGACCCACCGGTGAACTTTTAAAGTGAAAATTTCTGGCTCTGTTCCCCGGAGGTTCTGCTTTAGGATCCAGGCACGGACCACGGAAGCCACATTTATGGAAATCAATTCAGAGGATTCTGAAGTGCAGTTCCAGCCACGTGTGAGCCCTCTGTGTTTTCCGCCAACTCCGACATCCAGGGCATCTGTAAATCCTGGAATATAGAGAAATAAAGTCCTGCCAGATACAGCTTCTGTCACCTCCTGAAAATTAGCAGTTTTTGTCCATCTGCGGAGTTTGCATTGATTTTCTATTTTTATTACTATTAACACTGCTACAACTGCCAGAAATCATAATAATTAACAGTAACACAGAACATCAGGGTTGGTCCCCTGTTCTGTAAGATTAAAATGCAACGATGTCAAACAACATCCAGGGTGTATGTGTCCACTTCTCACCAGGTGTTCGGGGGTAGGGACAACAGGCCACCCATCGCCCCCTCCGGCCCCCGCTTCTGCTTCCTGGATGCCGGCTGGTCCATGGCTCACCTCGTCATCCTCACCAGTGGCCGTGTCGACAGACGGGGTTTTCTCAGTCAGCACAACTTCCACTCACACTCACACCAGGCCTCTGCGTACAAAGTAGACTTTACTAGAAGTAGGGGAAGCTGTGGGGACTCTCAACAGGAGTAACTTAACATCAACTCACGCATGTCCTCTGCCTGAGTCCTCCCTGCACCTTGCCAGCTCAGGCTGCAGCCACCTCCCTCACTGCCGGAGTCTGGCTTCCAGGCCTTTCTTCCCACTCTAGATGGCAAAATGAATGAATGAATGAATAGTGTTTATGCTCACATGTAAAATATGTGTGTATATGTGTGTTTGTATGTAGATATATGTAAATGTGTGTGCACATATACACAACCACATATGTATATACATTCGTACATATATAAATTATAATTTTTTTGCGGAACAACTCAGCCCTTCTTTTTTTTTTTTCCATCCAAATACCTTGTTTAATAATTGAATCAAGGTCACAGAGGAAATTAACTCCATTCCAGTCTTTCTTAGCAGCAGACCCGACAGGGTTGCGCTCAGCCCTTCTTTTGTTCTGCTCTCTTCTTACTGATCGCATCCTGGGGTTCGACTTTTCATTTCCTCGTGGTGACCCATTAAACTGTTTATATGAACTAAGATACTCCCCTTCCTAACGGGAATTGTCGCCGGCTGCTGGGGAGCGCAGAGACCCCCTACCCTAGCACTTGGGCAGTCTCCTGCCATGCCCGACACTCTCACATCTTGTCCCTCCCATCCTCACCAGAACACCTGGGTGGGATGGTCGTTATTCTCATCTTGCAGATGAAGACCTGAGCTTCAGGGAGACCCAGTTACTTGCTTGAGCTCCAGGAGCGGATATAGGGCCAAAACAGGGCCAAAATTCCTGCTTCCTTAAGTCTAAATCTAGAACTTTCCCTTCCCCAGCTGGTAGTGCTCTGCCCTGGATGCACATTAGAGTAATCTGGGGGGCTTGAAAAATACCCATGCCAGACCTCCACCCTGGTACTCTGGGAGTGGCGCCCAGGCAGCTGCATGTTTAGGAAGCGTCCCTGGTGACCCTACGGTGCAGCCCTGCTCAGGGGTGCATTGGTCCCCAACATACCAACCTGCCGACCAGAGGAACCAGCAGAGTTGCTCCCGCCAAGGTAAAGGCCACTCTCGCTCCTGGTTGTTCTGGACCATAGAGTATGCGCCACCCCACAACCTCACCCAACCTTCTTCTGTATGTTGTTTTCAGACCAAAATCTGATAGCATTCCAGGTGAACAGTTACCTGTCCAGCACGTCTGTCCACCATCCTGCTTTTACTTATCCTCTTTTTCTTCTTTACAGGCACAAAGCGACGTTCTCACGGCTCACCTGCCCCAAGCACTAGCTCCACGAGTCGCCTTACCTTACCAGGTGGGTAAATCTGGCGTTGCACCATTATCTTAGTGACCGGCGACAATGGGAAGGACTGGCTTCTCAGGAGTTGAGTTTAGCAGTTGACAAACTGAGAGGCTGGCTCTGTGTGTGTCCACTCTATCCACATTTGTGAGGTTCTTCCAGGAACAGACATAATATTTTCATGGTTGCTTCACAATCTCTTCTACTCACTGAAGGAAATAATAGAATCTTGCTCCTCCTTGTTGTTCATCTGGACATACTATGGAAGTATCTGCCTTTGAGATGCAGATGGTACAGGGGAAGGAGTGTGAGTCCCTGGTGAGGTAGGGGCGTAGGTTCAAATCCCAACTTTGCCATGTTCAAGTTGTGTGACCTCACATATACTTCCTCAGCTTCTTGAAACTTCTAATGTGTCTGAGTGATGAGCTTATAAGTTTAGCATAGTATTGACACATAGTGGGTGCTTATAATTATTAATATCTATACTATTGAGAAATATGGAAGTTGTGTGTGACCTGAATTGTATCCTATCTAACAGGTACTAGAAAATCTTCAGTATTCATGATGATCACGTGTAATTACTATTCCATATAAAGGGCACCCACTGGGCATTCTGTCTTCATGCATAGGCTTGCATTCTGTTCTACAATTTAATTTTTATAAGTAAAACTTGGGAAAAACACATCTGTTTTGGGAGAAGGAAAGGGTGTAAAAGGTAAACAAAGTCATTGTAAAAAAATTGAAAAATAATAAAAATGATAAGGAGAAAAAGTGTTGCCAATAATGCTACCACCCAGAGTTAACCAAGATTACCTCTCCATCTAGTCTTTATGAAACACTTTTTCCCTAGATTTGAATTATGCTCTAAGTGGAGTTTTGTTTCCTCCCTTTTAAAATTTATCATGACGCCATGAAATTGTCTCCATGTTATTAAATAATTGGTCAAATATTTCAATGATTGACTAACATTTCCATGATGATGCCACAATTTATTTATATATTTATTGATAATTTGGCATTTATGTAACTTGCATTTTTATTATTATAAGTAACCTTTCATGCCTGTGCATAAATAATCTTCTGAGTTTGTAAGTATGGATGCAGTACACATTCCTGCAGACAGGATTACTAGCTCAAAGAATACGTACATACACCGTGTTTCTCCGAAAATAAGACCTACCCATAAGAGAAGCCGTAGCAGATTTCTAGGCATTTGTGCAATATAAGCCCTACCCTGAAAATAAGACCTAGCGATGGGCGTGGCTACGCAGCGCATCTGCACAACCCATGCATTTCGTCTAGGAGCAGTAAAGAAGAGGAGCAGCCCTTCTCATCTGCCCCAGAGTGACAGCTACTATCCCATAGGTGACTGGAAAGGTGTGGGCAGCCCCACCAACAAGGTCAGCTCCCCCTGTCATATTCTGGCCATCCTGTGCGTGCTGCAAGCTGAGGCTTTGAGGGGAAAGTCTCCTCAGTGAAGGGAGGAGCGGGACGCTCCGCTTTAGGTATCGTGTGTCCCCAGGGGGAAGAAGGAAAGCTGTGGCTGCCATTTTACTATGATAATGTGCCAGAAGAAGACGACTTAACTATATTTGAATAAATGTAGATTGTTGTACCATTCTTTAAAAAAATAACACATCCCCTGAAAATAAGCCCCAGGGTGTCTAAATATAAGACCCTGTCTTATTTTCGGGGAAACACGGTATTTAGGTTCTTAATGCATTGTTGTGAAGGTGACTTTCAGAAAGGGAGTATTAATTTATACTTTCACTGTGAGTTTGCATATTTCACTATCCCCTTGCTAATGCTGAGCATTATTTTCAATACTTTACCAATTTGATAAGAAAAAATGATATCCATATTCAGTTTGAATTTATCTTTTTTTAAAAACCTGTTTTCTAATGTTAATTTATCATTTACATTTCTTCCTTTTGTAATTATCATATTTCATCCATTGTAAGAGGCACGTTGCCTTGCATTTCAACCTCTCTGAAACTGAGATGTTTTGCAATCAATGGTGTGTGATAATTTAATTAGCAACATTTTTTTTCTTGGTAGCACATGGAATAATAGTTCACTTTATAATTAGTGGCATCTTCGAGTAAATGAAATATAATCTATGTCTACCTGCTTTTCTAACTTCCAATTCTGTAGCTCCCCTACCCCAGTTCAGTAACTGGACTGAGTGTCCACTGAGTACCCTTGAACTTTTCTTGCTTCTGTGGCTGTCTGGGACCCTCCTTACCCTTTTCTTCCCTTGGCTCATCTCTCTCTATGCATCTTCTCCAAATCATTCATGTAGAATTAACATCACATTACAATGATTTGCTTATAAGTTCCTATACCTGTGGACAAGTGGATTTTGCCATGATAGGGACTGTTGTGTTCCAGTGCTGCCAAGGTGATGGGCACATGTCTGGTACTCACGAATGTTTCTTAGCTGTGCGTGCAGACAGGTGTGTGAGCAAGCTCCCATTTAATTTATGACTGTATGGACAGGAACCATCCTCAGCAAAAAGGCTCTTTTTAAAGTTTGGACTTGCTTCAACGATACTAACTTGATTTTTAGTACTTGAGTAGACCTTGCTCTGTAGTCTCCGGAAGCCCTGTGCATCTCGTCTCTGCTCATTGGTTGTTGTGCTCTTAGGACTATAGAGCATTAGGAGGAAAACAGCTTTAAATCAGGCAGCTCTGGTGGGAGGTGATGATGTGTGCTCCTCACAAGGTCGTAACATTGCTGCCTCAGGTGGGACCTCTGAGGTCATCTGGTCATCATCTACAAGAATGTGCAGTCTACAGAAATGACCTGGGTCCCACTTGCTCTGCTGGGGCTGGCCAGCCGGGTCCCAAGGCCTCTGACTCAGCATCATAGTCACCTTGTCTTTGGCCTTAGATGGGCAGTCTAAACTGGTCCCAAATTGGGTGTCTTAGGTTCAGAGTTCTGACCTTTTCCAAAGCCTGTGGGGAGGAATGGGTAGTTCTCAAAACACAGACACAGTTAACCATGCTTTGACTAGCAGACCCACTCACCTCACTCATAACAATGCCCAGCTCTCTAATCTCCCTTCAGACCACAGGAATATCTCAGAGAACCTACCTCTGACTCAAATGCCTCAAGGGCCTGTCTCTAAGCCCAGCTAGTTCCCACTCACAGCTCCACCCAGGATATCACATTGCAGCTTTTAAAAACCTTTGATTATACAGCCAGTGAATGCACATAGTTGGGAATTTAGGGTTTATGCATTATTTTCTTCAACACCATCTAAATGGCCAGATCTGATATAATCAAATCAATCAGCTGCAGACTAATCCAATTCAGTCATTAAGAGATGAAAACATTTGATGAGAATTCCAGGTGAGATGGCCTAGTAAGTTCATTTTTTGGACACACACTCCTTTGCTCTAAACATATGCAAATAAAATAAATTTTCCTTCCTTCCTTCCTTCCTTCCTTCCTTCCTTCCTTCCTTCCTTCCTTCCTTCCTTCCTTCCTCCCTCCCTCCCTCCCTCCCTCCCTCCCTCCCTCCCTCCCTCCCTTCCTTCCTTCCTTCCTTCCTTCCTTCCTTCCTTCCTTCCTCTCTTTCTCCCTTTCTCTCTTTCTCTCTTTCTTGAAGGCCAATGCCAGAGACAAACAGCTCTGGAAACCAGAAACAAAAGGGAACTACTACATAGTCTGCAGATTGACACCACAGGACAGGAACCATGGGACAGCTTCACATCTTGGGCAGGGAGTGTCAGGAAGGACTTTGAAAGTGCTCAGGGAATACTGAGAACCAGAGCCAGGAACATAGCCTGCATACAGGGCATAGGGTAGCAAGGCTTAAAAAACTGTTGCTGACCTGTTTCCTTGAAGCTACAGCTTAATAATACTAATAATAGAGGAAAATGTTGGAAACACTCTCCTAGACATCGGCCTAGGCAAAGAGTTTATGAAGAAGTCCCCAAAGGCAGTCAAAGCAGCAACAAAAATAAATAAATGGGACATGATCAAACTACAAAGCGTCTGCACAGCCAAAGAAACAGTCATGAAAGTAAACAGACAACCTACAGAGTGGGAGAAAATTTTTGCATTGTACATATCCGATAAAGGGCTGATAACTAGAATATACTTAGAACTCACGAAAATCAGCAAGAAAAAAATCAAATAACCCTATTAAAAAGTGGGCAAACGACTTGAACAGAAACTCTTCTAAAGAAGACAGAAGAATGGCCAACAAACATATGAAAAAATGCTCATCATCTCTAATCAACAGGGAAATGCAAATCAAAACCACAATGAGATATCACTTAACTCCAGTGAGAATGGCCTTTATCAAAAAGTCTCCAAATAACAAATGCTGGCATGGATGCGGAGAGAGAGGAACACTCCTACACTGCTGGTGGGACTGCAAACTAGTTCAACCTCTGTGGAAAGCAATATGGAGATACCTTAAAGTGATACAAGTGAATCTACCATTTGATCCAGCAATCCCATTACTAGGCATCTACCCAAAAGATCCAATGACACTCTACAAAAAAGACACCTGCACTCAAATGTTTATAGCAGCACAATTCATAATTGCAAGGCTGTGGAAACAGCCCAAGTGCCCATCAATCCAAGAATGGATTAATAAAATGTGGTATATGTATACCATGGAGTACTTACTATTCAGCTCTAAGAAACAATGGTGACATAGCACATCTTATATTTTCCTGGTTAGAGCTAGAACCCATACTACTAAGTGAAGTATCCCAAGAATGGAAAAACAAGCACCACATATATTCACCAGCAAACTGGTATTAACTGAGTAGCACCTAAGTGGACACATAGGTACTACAGTAATAGGGTATTGAGCAGGGGGGAGGGGGTGGGTATATATATACATAATGAGTGAGATGTGCACCATCTGGGGGATGGTCATGCTGGAAACTCAGATTTGTGGGGGAGGGGGGAAAGGGCATTTATTGAAACCTTAAAATCTGTACCCCCATAATATGCCGAAAGAAAAAAAAAAGAAAAAAAATAATACCAATAATAAGCTGTTGGCCTAGAGATGGAAGGACATTGAGACAGATTTTTTGCCAGACTAAGGTAGCTTCAGAGTTGGATCTACAATATCCCACTATGACTGTGGGGCATTAGCCATAAAATGTCATTATTAGTCCTGGCTCTGATGTGGAGATTTAAGGACCAGGTGGAAGTAACCACAAAAGGTAGAAGGGAAGAGAGAGAAAGAGAAAGAGAAAGAGAAAGAGAAAGAGAAAGAGAAAGAGAAAGAGAAAGAGAAAGAGAAAGAGAGAATACAAAGCCAAAATATCTTCTACTTAAAATTAACCAAAATTCCACAGGCAACAAAAGAAGCAGTATATAAATTGGACTTCATCAAAATGAAAAACTTTTATACATCAAAGGACACTATCAACAGAGTGAAAAGGCAGCCCACAGAATAGGAGAAAATGTTTGCAAATCATGTATCTGATAATAAGTTAATGTCCAGAATATATAAAGAACTCTGTCAACTCAAAAGCAACAATCACCCAAAACCCCAATTCAAAAATGGCCAAAGGACTATAATAGACATTATTTCAGAGAATATTTACAAATGGCCGATAAGCACATGAAAAGATGCTGGGCATCACTATCATTAGGGAAATGCACATCAAAACCACAGTGAGATACCACTTCACACCTATTAGGATAGCTACTATAAAACAAAATGAAAATAAAAACAGAAAATAACAAGTGTTGGTTAGGATGTGGAGAAATTGGGACCCTGGTATATTGCTGGTGGGAATGTAAAATGACATAGCCTCTGTGAAAAATGATTTAGCCAAAGACAAAGTCAAGAAGGAAGGAAGTGTGGCTTGCCATGGGAAGAGCACTGTAGGTTACAAAGCAAGGGGCAGGGGTACAGGGTGGGAGAAGAATTGGTGCCTGTAGCATAGTCTACCACTGAAATCAACAACTGGAACATGAATTTCTTCTGGATGGAGTTAATTTTTGGTGCAGGCTGTCAAACACTTTGGTATATTATTGGGATACTCATAGAGCCAAATGGAGGAATAATAATCATGAAAAAACAATAATGTAAAATTGCACAGAAACAAATCAGAATAGAGATATGTAAAAGAAATGATTCACAAAATGAAATTTAAAAAAGAAAATAAACATACAGTCATTCAAATTAAAAAAAAGAAAAAAACTCCGTTGATGGGATAAATTCAAGGTAGAACACACCGGAGAAGAGAATTAATGGTGGAAAATAGTCCTGAGGACTTTACACCAAATACAACATAGAGAGGGAACCATATTTAAAAATGAACCATAACACTCTTAGAAGAAAACACAGGGATAAGCCTTCATGATGTTGGATCTGGCAGTGGTTTCTTAGATGGAACACTTAAAGTGCAAACAACCAAAGAAAAAACAGATAATTGGACTTCATTAAAATTAAAACATTATGTGCTTCAAAGATACTTACAAGAAAATGGAAAGACAGTCCACAGAATGGGAGAAAATATTTGCAAATTATATATCTGATGAGGGTATAGTATCTAGAATATGTAAAGAATTCTTACAATGCAACAATAAAAAGATAAATAACCCAATAAAAAGTGGCAAACGATTTGAAAAAAAAATTCTCCAAAGAAGATATACAGATGGCACATAGCACATGCAAAGATTCTCAACATCATTAGGGAAATGCAAATCAAACCCACAATGATATACCACTTCATAGGCACTGTGATGACTAGAATAAAGAAAAGTGGTCATTCACAAGTGTTGGTGATGATAACAAAGATGTGATGAAATGAGAACACTGCTTGTGGGAGTGTAAAATGGTATAGCCACTTTGAAACATAGTTTTGTGGCTTCTCAAAAAGTTAATCAGAGTGACTTGAATGAAGTACTAGCATATACTACAACATGGATGGACCTTGAAAACATTTGCTAAGTGAAAGCCAGACACAAAAGATCATATATTGTATTATTCCACTTATATAAAATATCCAGAATAGGATATTTTAATCCATAGAGACAGAAAGTAGATTAGTGGTTGTCAGAGGGTGGGGAGAGGAGAATGGTGAGTGAATTCTCATGGGTATCAAGTTTCTTTTAGGGGTGAAGAAAATATTCTGGGATAAGACAGTGGTGAAGCTTACAAAACACCATAAATATAGTAAAAACCACTGAACCATTTATGCCTCAAAAGGGTGAATTTTATGGTTTGTGAAATGCATCTTAATAAAAAAATTAAAGACCATGGAAGAGAGATAAATAGCTCTAAAATACATCTCTTGGGAATTCTGGTAGGGTATGGAGAGAGTGGTGGGAAAAGAATATTTCAACAAATAGATGGTAATTTCCCAGAAGTAAAGAAAGGCTCAAATTCTTAGATGGGAAAGGCATCTATCTCCATTGCCAAACTAAGCAAAAACAAATGTATACCTTCAGACATTGTGTGAGGTTGCCCAAATTACACCAAGGGCGAGAAAATCTTAAAGCTATGAGAAGCTGATATGTTCAGGGAAGATGCAAGTAATCAATTTTCAATCAACTGACAGCAAAATTTGCATTGGCAACAGTAGACACCAGAAGAAAATGAAGATATATCTTCCATGTATGGAGGGGAAATAAAATATTAATAATATGTAATAGTTGAAATATCTAAATTATTAGTTATGAGTGAAGGCAAAGTAAAAATATCTTCAGATATGCAATGACATAATGTACCACTCACAGACCTTCACCAAAAGAATTATTAAGGAAAATACTTCAAAAGAAGAAAAGTGAACCCAAAAGGAAGGTGTGAGACACAAAAAGTAGTAGTAAGCACATAAGTAAATAAAACATGTTGGTACATTCGAGTAACTACTGACCATAAAATAATATCCATTTTTTTTGTTTTAAATAGTATAGAGAAGGTATAGATGGAAGGAGGCATTTTTCTATATGGAGTTAAGAAGTGCTAAGATCTATCTCGTCTTTGGGCAGAACTTAGTAATTTTATAACTTTTTAACACAAAAGGTCAACAGCAAGATAAGTGAAATGGAACCTATAGCATTGCTATGAACTGAATGTTTATATCTCCCCCAAATTCATATGTTAAAATGTAACCCCCAATGTGATGGTGCTTGGAGGCGGAGCCTTTGGGAGGTAATCAGGTCATGAGAGTAGAGACCTCAGGAATGGAATTAGTGACTCTATGAAGAGACCCCAGAAAGTTAGCTCACTCTCTTTTCACCGTGAGGCTACAAAAAGTCAGCATTCTGCAACCTGGCAGAGGAAGAGAGTTCTCGCCAGAAACCAACAATGTTGGCACCCTGATCTTGAACTTCCAGCCTCTAAACTGTAAGAAATAAATTTCTGTTGTTTGTAAGTTCACCCGGCCATGGTATTTTGTTATAGCAGCCCAAGCTGACCAACACTAGCATCTAAATTGGTAAAGGAACAGCAACAAAGAGAGTATAGAAAATGCAACACCTTAATAGAAGGCAGAAACGAAGACCAAGAAGCAAAGAATAAAGAATGACACAGAATAAAATTAAATAGAAATAAATCCAAAAATATGAGGTATAACAGTAATTACAAGTGGCTTGCTTTTAAAATACAGAGATGATCAGATTAGATAAACCAAACAAAATCCCACTCTATCCTGCTTTTACAGTACATACTTTAAAAAAGACTTTTGCCATACATTAGGTTTGCTTTCCTATATGCTTAAAACATTTTATATTAAGGAAGTTTTAAGTGAAAAATCTGTGGCTGTTTTGCAAAACAATTTTGTTTGGTTTCATTCACGTAGACATGATCTTACATATATTTCCAAGAAATGTAACGCCTTTTCTTTCTAACCTACTGGATGAGATGATGTTGGGATATGAGGATTCAGGTATTAAAGAGGCTGATGCTCTACCAACTGAGCTAGCCAGGGAGGCGCTGGATTCAGGTATTTAGAAAGTTCTACAAGTAGCATGTCTCAGTCCAGAAACCACCACCAAGCACTTCATTAAAGAACTGCTTGTGTGGTTTCTGAAATTATCTAAGGGGACATCCTGGAGCTCCAGCACCAGAAAACTGCTCTGGGAACTTCGCCTGGATTCCTTGCACATCTACAGCAAAATGACTCTTGCATGGTAAAGTCATAGCCACCTGCAGCCATTTTTTTCTAGAGCCACCTTCACCTATTGCTCCATGGGATTTGTGAACGCAGTCAAGCTCCATGGGTGGGGCCATCGGTGATGGAGAACTAGGGAAATGTTGGCTCTCGCGAAGGAGTGTGTGACCCAGAGCTTCACCGCCACTAACAGTCACAACTGCTGATGATTATGACTAATCAGTGACTTACTTCTGAGCAGATTCCCCAGGGCGCCTTGGTCAGATCACTTTCCTGAAGTGATCCCTGAATGGAAAGGTACGGTACCGTAGTCACTTGTGGATGCCGATAGCTGACAGCCCCTCCCAGCGTGCAGCTGCTGGCTTGCACTGTAGTCTTGGCAGTAGATGCTGCTCTGCTTCTAAACTCCACTGCCTGCTGTAGAAAGAGTTTGTGTGTTTAGATGCCAGCTGGCTCGCAATGACATTATTGTGTGTCCTGTTTCAGGGGACTACGGATAAAACGTCCATCCAGAAGACTCCTCAGAAGAAACCTGACCAGCTCTGAGGTCTGAAGACGTTTTAGGAAGCTTACATTTCTTTTACCAAAACAAAATATTATACGTTGAATAATTAATTTCAAAAAAATGATGATTGCTGATAGCCCTAATACAGGTTTTTAACAACAGATATTTTGATATGTATTGTACACCTACACATATCAGGGACTGTGCTAGGCTCTTAATAATATGTATTATTTCTCTGAATCCTCACAACAACCCTCTAAGGAAGGTACTATTATCTCTATTTCACAGATTAGGAAACTGAGGCACAAACAGATTAAGCAGCTTGCCCAAAGTTATCAGGTGGCAAGCCTGTGGTCTTTTCTCTGAGATTCATTTCAGGGGGTAAAGACCGAAGCTAAATACTCCACACTATAACCACTTTTCTTTCACACTTGTATTCTGTTCTACCTGGGGATTAGATCCATTCCCCACATAGCAATTTCGAGCACGTTGTTGGGGCATGGGGGACCCTGCACTATTTTTTATGTGAAGACTTGAGTATGTGTTCTCTCTGCAACTGTCTTCTACCTTGAGTTCAGTCTGAAGGATGACAGTTGTCACTTACTATGGTCTGATCAAGGCTTATAGTTATGCCTTGATTTAGCACTTCAGAGCCTTATCATCCTGAAGAAATTTATCCTTCCACGCTTTTTTGAAATCGGTCCCTGTTAGTGTGAACAGAGGACACAGAGCTACTGATTAGCCTTACGTTTCCAGTCTTCACAAGCACTCGTGGAAAATGCACATGTTAATGAGAAAAATCAAGCATCAGACTTAGCCTGTGTGATCCTCAGACTGCATTCCTCCAGTGGAAACAACATGAGTATGCACTGTGTGTGCCGGGGCAAACAAAATGAAAACAAAGAACTAAATTAAAGACGGTCATCTTTTTTGAGGGAGGTCTTTTTTACTCTATTTTTATATCCTCAGCATTAAATCATGAGGTCACAGGGCACTTGATAGGCAGCCATTGTTTGAATGAGAAAAGAGCTGATTTTCCAGCTTTAGTTAATGGTTTCTGATTCCTTCCCTTTCACTACTTGTTAAGGGAAAGGGGGGCTTGAAACTATGCCTCCATGCCTCCTCGTAGTGTCCTGAGGCCTGCCGAAAGGAGCTGAGGATTTAGCATTTGTTTAGCAAAGATTTGCTCAGGACTCAAACTTGAAACTCAGAGGAAAGGAACTTGCTGACATTCCTCTTAAGCAAACCTGAGCAGCAAATCTAGGTATCAGGATACTGCTGAAGCGAGGGAGAAATATGAAGCTCTGTAGAGCCCAGGCGGCTTTGCCAGCTGGCCTATATTCTAAGTGATTCATTTTTTCTAAAGTAAATGGGAGATGTGTGAAGGTTACTGAGTGTTAGGTAGTTTATTCGCTCATTAATTATTTCTCAGCACCAACTGTTATCAGTAGATTAAGTTCTGGGGATGCAAGTGTGGGACGCACTCTGTCCCCGTCCCCGGAAGGTGAAAGGCGGGACTGAATTATCTACAGAATAAAGCACAAAGAAGTATCTCAAAGTCCAGGGAATCAGTGGCTCAGGAATGGCTTTCAGTGACAGTGACTCAAATAATAATTATGGCTCAGCGTAATGAATGCAAAGAGTCTTAAGGATCAGAAGTGCCCTTGACATTTTCCTAATTACATCAAGATTAGAAGTCAGGGACCGGAACTCCTTCAACCCCTGTTGGTTGTCCAAGCCACACTTCCCGTCCTGACTCCCAGCACTCTTTATGCTGTAGTTAGGCATTATGCAAAGTGACTGAATGAAGCCCCATATTTTTACATTGCATAAGCCGTTTACAATGTGGGCTAGGCGTTTCTGATTTGCATAAAAGGTGCTTGGTTTCAGCGAAGGGGTTCCTTCAGGCACCTGAATGGAAAGATCTATATTTTTTTTCACAAATGTACATTTTGGATAATTGGCCATTTGTGAATCAACGTGGTGTGTTCTCTGCCAAACAGTCACAAATAAATTAATTAATCTCTTCATTGTGTGGTGAGATCTTTCATGCAGTAAAATCTAGTACTGTGGAGAATTACGTGACTTTTCTGTACTGGAATGAGAAAGCCCACCAGGGAGGGCACCCTCACAAGGCGCCAGTGTGACCCTCCATCTGCCGGGAATAATGCTGGCATATAGCCGAGTGGCAGCGATGGCCCAGACTGGCATTGCGCAAGACAATGCGCTACATTTTCTCACTTGTATCCCCTTTCAAATCCTCATGACAACCATGCAAGGCAGTTACTATTTTTCCCATTTAGAGAAGGAAGAAAAGAAACAAAACCCTGAGTGCTAGAACAGATTAATTATTTCCTTAGGATCTCACAAAGAGTAGTAGCTTAGCCCACTGATGTGCCCCAAGCCCATGCTTCTCTCATAAGACCACCTACCACTCCCAAAAGTAGACCTTGATGGGGTCATTTTCCTGTCACGGATCTTAGCATGTGGCCAAGATCCTTGGGCTCCACTGCCAAATAATTGATTATTTCAGGGATACTTGTGGGTAGGGTGTGGGGACCAGTACTTTTCAAAGCTCCCAAAGCAATCTGATGTGCATCCAGGATTGAGAACCAAAAGTAGGAGAAAACAGCCTCGGGGTAGCCACACCATGTAGTTTGTCTGTACCCTGTGGACATATGTTCCTCTGGGGACCTGGAAATGCCAGTCAGGCCGTCTTCCATGACAGATTTGTGGTGGTTTGGTTCGTGCAGTTATCAACTCAGCTCCTTCTAGACAGTTGCTCAGACATCGGCTTCCTATCCCCTGTGCTCTTTGCTTGGTGAGACGAAAAAACAGAAGCTGTAGATAATCTAACATTCTCGTTTTCTTGAGGTAAAGTCCTTGGAGAGCCAGAGTGTTTAAAAATGTAGATAATGGTTTAATCATTCAAGTTTTTAATATAAAATACACCTTGAAGAATTTGAGAAGATTATTGCCTTAGACAACACTACATCTGGTGCACATGGTTTAAGAGCAATTTTTCAGTTGGGTTAAGGTTGTTCAATTGTATTTTTATGAAAGGAAGGGACTCTTGTCAATGTGGCCTCACTCTAATGCTTTTGTGCCTTGGGGAGGCAAATGAGTCCCCTAGTTGGGAAGGGATACTGCTATGGAATTTTCCTGGAAATCGCCAGCCCTCTAGATGATTCCTAAAACATAAGACTTCATCTGAGGAAAGAGATGGAAATTGATACTGAGTGAGACCTGCTATGTGTTAGCCCTGTGCTGGCTGCTCTCACGTGTGTGATTTCTTTTCATTCTCACCATTGCCCTCTAAAGTGTGTATTATTATCTCCATTTTTTTTTTTTTTTTTTTTACTGTGAAACTGAAATCAAGTGTCCTATAAGTCACATGGGGCAGAGCCCGAACTGAATCTGGCCACATTCCAAGGACGGTGGGGAGCTGCAAATGAGGTCATGGATGCAAAGAGCAGGAAGGAGGAGATGGGAAAGATTTAGACAGTAGTTCTCAAACTCTGGCACAGTGGAATTATCTGAAAAGCTTTAAAAAACTTGTGAGGCCTCAGTTCCATCCCCATAGACTCTGCTTTTAATGAGTGTTCCGGGGTACAAATTGAGCACTAGGACTTTCAAAAGCTCTCCATGTGCTTCTCATAAGCAGCCAGAGTTGCCGAACTACCAAGTTAAAGGTTTCACCTAAGGTCCTGGAGCTCACCTTGCTTGTTTCCACCAGCCTAGACTTTCAGAATACCTGTTAGCACTCCAGGCTGGCACAGGTGAAGGAAGAGCAGTTATTTAAGAGACCCTTTTAAGGCCAGGCGCAGTGGCTCACGCCTGTAATCCTAGCACTCTAGGAGGCCAAGGTGGGAGGATTGTTTGAGCTCAGGGGTTCGAAACCAGCCTGGGCACCAGTGAGACCCCATCTCTATTAACAATAGAAAGAAATTAATTGGCCAACTAAAAATATATAGAAAAAAATTATCCGGGCATGGTGGTGCATGTCTGTAGTCCCAACTACTCGGGAGGCTGAGGCAGAAGGATCGCTTGAGCCCAGGAGTTTGAGGTTGCTGTGAGCCAGGCTGATGCCATGGCACTCTAGCCCAGGCAACAGAGTGAGACTCTGTCTCAAAAAAGAAAAGAAAAAAAAGAAACCTTTAAATCAGAACCTTTATGTAGTTACTTCCTGAGCCATAACCACAAACGGTATTGGCGGGGGCTATGATTTACTTTTGTTTTGGGGGAAGCATGATTACAGCTTCAAGAATCCAGTATATGACACAGGTATATTCTCAAATATTGATAGTATCAATGATGTAAAGTTTTGACTTGACTTTTTTTTACTTCTTATGGCAGTTATTAAAACTTACTCTGAATTTTAGTGCAAGATTATTTTAAATGTGGGAAGATGGGTCTAAAATCTGACTGCTTGGATGTGAAGCCAGAATGCGACTTCTTTCTCGTGCTGGCTGTGTGAACTTTGGCAAGTTACTCAAGCTCTTTAAGCCTCAGTTTCCTTACTCAAAAGGGGGGTGATAGTGCTTGCCTGCAGGATTGTAGTGAAGATTAAAGGCTAACTGATGTTAAATTCTTAGTACTGTGCCTGGTACACAGTTAGAACAGTAACTGTCATTATTATAATATGACATACGAATATGTCAGCTATTGTAATTATTTTACCATGGTGGTTCCAGTCTCAGTTCTAACATTGTTTCATCCTCAGTGGGGCTCACATTAGCATTGCAATCCCTTGCAATTCAAGACTTTTGGATCATTTTTGTGCATTTTGATAAGAGCTTTCCACCACGAATGGATACTGATTTCAGAAATGGAACATGTGGAAGTAGGGTTTTCTTTTCTTTCATGTAAAACAACATTTAAATGACAATAAATGATTATTTTTATCTTGTTAGTGTCCATTTGTGTGTGTGTGTGTGTGTGTGTATAAATGCAGTTAGAAAATGTCCATAGATGGAAATGCATTTTTTCAAAGGTCCTGTCATGACATTAGCCTTGAAAGAGAAGAAAACAAATGTCCAACACTTCTTTTTTTAAAAGCTGCTAATATCAGAATTAATCAGAAGCTAAGAGTAGACCAAGTTGTTGCCATTTGAGGCGATGCTCTGTAACACAGACTCAGGAATTCGCCACATGAGGATGCTGTCACACTGCAGTGTGATGGTTCCAAAAGATCACGCTGAAGTCACCATGGATTGAAAGAGCCAAGACCAGTGCTACTGGAAATCATGTTTAACTCAACAGAATTAGGCCAGACCCAAGTGTGGATAAGGACTAGTGAGTGTTCTCCCTGGCTCGCTCTTACTTAGTGCAAAACAACAGAGTGTCCCAAATTAATGACTTACGATATGAGATAATAATGATAATGAATTAATACAGTTTTTCTGAGACTATTTTCTGCTGAACACTCTATAAGACGTTCCTGCTAAAAAAACAGGCTCCTTAGCCAAATAAAATTGAAAAAAACTATATGTTATTGGCTGTTCTCAGGGATTCATAATTCATGTTGCCATTTATTTACAAAGCTGGTAAGTTTTGGCAAGAAGATGCTAGCTCAACTTGAACTTGGTTAGAGTTGACCGAGGAAGCCCCCCCCCCCCCCCCGCCTCCATCCACACCTGTTACGTTCACAGCTATATTGAAGGGTGCTTTGGGAAACAGTAGACTAATATAAAAATCTTAAAGAAGGAGATTTAAAAACTCTCATATCTTATTATCGGAATCCAATTAATAGCTGTGTTAATTGATATATGAATAAGTCTGAATTGGTTTTCTGAAGAAAAATCATTTGGTATAGGTGTTTTTTGTGCAAAAAAAAAACAAAAAAACAAACCAAAACAGTAGCCACCAAGCAAAATTGTCTGAGAGAGACAGAGAATAAAAGATAGGTTGATGGTGCCAGTGGAAGGGGAGAAAGTCATGGACATCTTTGGGAGGACTTGTGGTGTTTATGAAAAAGATGAGAGTTAAACAAATGAGAGTTAGAACCCGTAAAAGAATATCCACTTTATGAAAAGCAAACATTGCTTGGAATTGTAAATAAAAGATGGTGATGTGTCAATTTTTGTCTTGAATGTTTCTTTTTCTGAGCACATTTTAAAGTAATATAGATAATGACTTTCCCAAGTTCAAGCTGTGTGCATAGGTATGTACCTTTGTCAAAATCTTCATTAACTAGTGAGATCGTTTTCTCCAGGCAAATTGCTCTAAGAGATGAGAGCAGACCTTCTGAATGTGTCCCTAAGGGGAAGGGGTCCATACTGATGGGTGAGAGTGGGGCTCTGTTCCCAATTCCTTCTTCTTGACCAGGGGAAGGAGCTTGTATTACTGGTTGGGGTCAGCTGTGGGAAGTACCCAGTCATTGAAAGGAGGAGGGTCAGACCCCTTCCAATGCCTCAGGAATAGCCAGAGAACACACGAAAGCACCTTCAGGAGGCCACACCAGCACCCAAAAGAAAGCCACATTAAATTCAAGATGGTGCCCTCATGCCTGGCACTACTGTTGTGCCCTGTGCTCAAATCACGTTCCACTGCAGAGGAAAAAGACAATGCATGCACACAAAACAGCGCTGTATGAAATTTTCCTTTTCCCCATATTTTGAGTGAGGGAGACAGCAGGCATATAAGTATTTCCACAATCTCAGTGGGGAGCCGATCTCTGTCAGCGGGCTCAACTCTATTTGCAGTGACTCCAGTGGCAAGGAGAGTTTTTGTTCTGATAATCAGAATTCCAGCAATCGGTGAATGTTTCTTCACGCTGAGAAGTGGGAAATTCAATAATACTTTGGCCGAGTTCATGCTGAGCAGCGAAAATAGAATGAATGTGGAGAGGGACTGTGGTTTGAAGAGCAGTGAATCAGCCAACCCAGACGTTCTCAACAGTCAGCTTTTAATCTGAAGCCCTCTCCTGTCTTCACTCCATTCTCCAGGGTAACAGCACTGTTTTTATATTTGTTCCTAGAGTGTTTGGTGCCGTAATCCCTTGTTCACCCTAAGAAATGGAATTAAGCACTCTGAGATCTTAAGAAAAAAAAAACCTATTTTCTTCTATATTATTATAGAATATATATTATTATGTCACAGCAGGGCCATTTGCTGAAAGTCTTCACTTTATGCTACGATAACTCAGAAGGCAAAAGTTGGCTTGGATATCAAAAAGCTTGTAATAATAGTCATCACTTACACCTGAACACTTTTTTCTTCTGTAATCTGTTGGCTGAGAAAAGTATATTCAGCTATGGGCCCTCTGAGATGTCTAGTACAAAAGCCCAAAGAGAACTCTGTTTGACTTGAAACTTGGTCATTGTAGAAAAATCAGAAAGTGTAAACAACCAAAAAGAGATAAAATGGCCATGTTTATACTACTCAGAGATAAACATTCTATGACTGAAATGTATATTCTTCCAGATTTTCCTATGCACATATTTATATATTTTATGGTAATGAGATTAGATGACATGGACTGTTTTGCTTTTCTTCATTTAACAGTATTACACGAATCTCTATTTTTGCTCATAGCCATCTATATCATCTTTCCATAGTGTTACAGTAGAATATTTTAAGGATGTCCCAGGATTTAACCAATTTCTTGACTGTCCATTTAAGATGTTTCTAATCTTTGGCTTGATGATGAGCACCACGCATTTCCTGTTACTGGAACAGATTTGCAGAGCTGGTTTTTTGCAAGGGCAGCCTCAGTGATTTGGCAGAGGTGTCCCCTACCTCTGGTTCTTCCAGCTGACCCAGAGTGGAGTGGCCTCCCATGACAGCAAGTGAGCACCCTCTGCCTCTCCATACACTTTACCTAATTATCATATCTCACCTGCTTTGGATCATCATTTAACTAGTTTTCACCTTTATTCATGTTCACCTTATCTCACTGTCCACTTTCCAGCAGAACCAAGCAGGGGTGATGTGGAGTGGAGGGAGGAAGAATCATTCAATCAGGACTGCATAGGTTTGCAGATCAGATGATATACTTCATTATCATCTGAAGTCCATACTTTATCCAGATTTTCCTAGTTGTTACCCAGTGTCGTTTTTGTGTTCCAGGATCCCATCCAGGACAACACATTGCAATTAGTCATCATCTCCCCTTAGGCTGTGACAGTTTCTCAGACTTGCCTTGTTTGGGGGGACCTGGACAGTTTTGAGGAATATTGGTCAGTAATTTTGTAGAATATCCCTCAACTGGGATTCATTTGATATATTTTTTTCATTATCAGAATAGGGTTATATATGTTGGAGAGGAAGACCACAGAGGTAAACTTCTATTTTCATTACAAAATATTAATTTTCATCACATAATATCAAGGGTACCTATTATAGACACAACTTATTGCTATTGATGTCACCCTTGATCTCATTCATGAGGTCATGTTTATTACATTTCTCCATTATAAAGTTAGTCTTTTGTCCCCTTTCTAGACTGTACTTTCTGGAAGGATGTCACTGTCCAGCCCACACTAAGGGCTCCTCCTCCTTGAGGGAGGGATATCTACATAAATTATTTGTAATTCTTCTGCATAAGATTATCTGTCTATTTTCCTACAATGATTGATTTATTCAGTCATTTATTTATATCAATGTGGGCTAATGGATATTTATTTTACACTTTGGTTTATAATCCAACATGTCCTTACTTATTTTGTTGCTCAAATTGTTTCAATTTTGGACATTTGGTAGATCTTTCATTCAGGAATCCTTTGTCTATCATTGTATTTGTTTGTTTGTTTTTGAACACTTTTTCATTTTCATTTGAGCACATATCCTAGGTGCATCTTATATATTTTGTTCCCTAGTCTTAAAAACAGTCATTTCTATAAGGAGCCCTGGTTTTTTGTTGGAGAATGCTATTAGAAACCAAGGTCTGGGCACTAAAATGTGTTTATTGCCACTGAAGCTTCTAGGTCTGTAGCTAATTCATTGCTTCTAAACCCTTTCAGCTGATAGAGCAAGGAAATATACATCTTTATGCTAACTCAGGCATATGAGCATATCTATAAATATTTTTATATATAATCTATACCTGTATTAAGCTAAATATGAATTCATATTGATGTCTCCAATGTTAACCCATTACCACGTGGATCATCTTACCCTACTCCTTTTGCTTATCTGAAAACTCCCATACCAATAGTTCTTATCACCCACTCTTCACTTACATAATTTTTCAATTCCAGTATAAATGTAAAGTGGTATTAGAATTGCTAACCTGTACCTTCATGGGAAATAACTGTGTCGACTAGAACACAGTGCTTGTATACAGTTTTTTTGGCCTTTAGTCTTACAGATTCTACTCATATGAAAAGTTATTTAAGTGAGCTTCTAGTTCTCTACCCTCTTCAATGAGGTTGTTTCCTACATTTGCAGTGCATTTAGATTGGTCTTGTTAATAGTTTGCATTCCATTCTGGGATTCCTCCAACCTCTTAAATAGTTTTTTTTTTTTTTAATTTGCATACATTAAGTTTCACTTCTTGTGCTATAAAGTTCTATGAGTGTTGATAAATGAGTGGTGTCATATATCTACTACTACAGTATCCAGTGTGGCATGGAATAGTTTCAATTCCCTACAATTCCTCTGTGCTTCATCTGTTTGGCCCTCACTTCTCCCTCCAACCCCTGGAAATTGCTGATCTTTTTATCATCTCTATAGTTTTGTCCTTTTATGAATGTCATTTACTGTAATCATATGGTATGTAGACTTTACAGACAGACTTCTTTCACTTAGCAATGTGTTTACCATTCATCCATGTCTTTGTGTGCCTTGGTAGTTCATTTCTTTTTTTTTTATCACAATGAATAATATTCCATTGTATAGACATACTACAATTTGTTTTTCCATTCAACCATGGAAGGAGATCTTGGTTGCTTCTGGTTTTTGGCACTTACAAATAAAGCTTCTATAAAAATTCATGTGCAGGTTTTTATGTGGACATAATTTTTTAATCACTTGGGTAAATATCTAGGAGCACCGTTGCTGCATTGTATGGTAAGACTATGTCTAGCTTCATAAGAATCTGTCAAACTGTCTTCCAAAGTGGCTGTACCATTTTTCATTCCCAGCAAGAATGAGGATTCCTGTGGCTCTGCATCCTCACCAGCAATTGGTATTGTCATTTTTTTTGGGGGGGAGGGGATTTTAGCATTATATACGTATGTAGTAGTATATCATTGTTGTTTTAATTTGCAATTGCCTAATGACAAAAATTGTTGAGCATATTTTGCTATGCTCATTTGACATATGTATCTTCTTTGGTGAGAAGTCTGTTAAGATCTTTTGCCCATTTTTAAATCGGATTGTTTGTTTCCTTTTAAGAATTCCTTTTATATTTGGATAGAAGACCTTTACATGTGTTTGGCAAATATTTTCTCACTGTTGTGCTTTTTTTTTAGCACGTCAGGATCGAGCATCACTTTCCAACATGAAAAGCTTACATATAATGCTACTCCCGTTAATGATGTGGCTCTGTTTACACTGTTTGCTTTGCTGTTCCCAAGCGTGACCCCTATGTTCCCTCTTACTTTCTTAACCCCATCCACTCATTGTCAAAAAACCATAACATACTGGGGTCTTTATTTATTTTAAGTGAATGACCAAGGTGATGATTTGCTTATTCATCTATCTCCCATGAAGTTCCGGGTAAGAATGCTACCTTGTGTGTTTTCTTGTTTTGAAGGAAACAAACAGGGCAAGGGGAAGTTGCTCGCAATATTTAGGTTGTGCCATGTCACTGGTGAGGCTAACAGTTGTCTGTCTTCCTTTCCATGGCCTCCAGTCATCAAGCCTCCTTTACGTCATTTCAAACGTCCTGCGTACGCATCTAGCTCCTACGCACCTTCAGTTCCAAAGAAAACTGATGATCACCCCGCAAGGTACAAGATGCTGGATCAGAGGATCAAAATGAAAAAGATCCAGAACATCTCACATAACTGGAACAGAAAATAAATCAAGGCAAAGAAGAGGAGAGAAGGAGGCCCACCTGGGTGCCTCCCAGCACTCATTGGCCACAGCAGGATGCGGGCAGGTACCATCGTGGTTGGCTCCACTTAAGGCAAAATGAAAGCCTTGGTGATTTTCCCCTTTGTCGTTCTTTTATAGACTCATCAGTCTTCGGATTTGAGGTCGATCCAGACTCCAGCAACAAACTAGTAAGAGGGTTGTTTCAAGTGGCTTTTATGGTATAGATCTTTAGAAGTCTAAATTGGACCAAAATTAAAATGGTACAAACTATTCACAAAAAATAAAATACTTCCCAGTGCTACTTTTTTCATCCTTAAAAGTTGAAGTGCCCCAATAATAACACTGGATTTAATAATCACCATATTTAAGAAATGCACTTCTAAAAACATCTGTTTCAATTTTAAATGTACCTATTTAAATTTTAAATAGGTGTATTTAAAATTCAAGTAAAGGTAACATTTGAAGTGAATGCATTCAAAACAAAAGTTTTGCTTCTGACTGTAACAATCTTAACAGGAAGAGAAGACTGATGAATTCCGTTCATGGATATTTCAGAATTCAGGCTTTACAAAGTAGATCCAAGCTAAAAAAAAAAAAAGAGAGAGAGAGACTTTTTTGGTTTTTAATCACATGGTTTGTACCCAATAGCCTCAGTGTACCTTTAAGAATTTGAGACTTTTTAGGAAATGCATTTGTCAGCTTTCCTCTAATCCCTTACTTCCACCCACAGTAGAAGATGCTAAAAATCATACCTTAAAGACTCTGGATTTGAGATTCACCAAGGAGAGGTCAGTTGGGTTTTGTGGTCCTGGGACAAGTGGGTATAAAATGCAGAACCTAGTTTTAATTCCTTATTTCCAGATTTTTCTACATTACTTTAGAGATGCCTTTAAGTTAAATTTTAGATCATCTCAGCAGACCACATATCTAATGCCTTTGGGGATCCCAATTGCACCTGTCTTCACGGTGGTGTCTTTAACCCTTCTGTCTCTTTCCCCACAGTTTTTACTTTGAGACTAAAATCACAGAAATGGGAAGGAAATAGCTTTCAATGCCTTTAGAAATAGCCTGAGACAGCGAAGAAGCTAGGATTGTTGTCATGCAGTTCTGATCTTCATCCTGTTCTGTCTAAAACTAATTGTAGGTTGTTGGCCTGATTGTATAGTTATTTAAAGCCTTGGTTTGCCTAACCAGAAAGTGGAATTGATAATACCCACTGTGCATTTGGCATGAAGATTAGTGATAATGTAGGTTTAGATTGCTATTGCTGCATCTGGACAGTAGCAGGTACATGACAGTAGCTAAGAGCATTTCACATTCAGGACAAACTCTCCAGGGCAGCTCCACAAAGAAGGAGCTACTTGTTCCTTGATGGCCACAACCTTCAAGGCTTGATTGTAAAAGGTTTCCCATTCTCTCCTCTAATTTCTCACAGTTCGCTTCCAATTACTGCAGTTATTCAAGTTGAGCAAGCTCCAGAGTTTAGTGCCCATCATGCTATTGAGCAGTTTATTTATAATGTGCTTTTTGAGGTTATTTCAGGGAAATTTAATTGCTTTACAAAAAGAAAAATCACTGTGACTTTTTGTTAGGGGAGGCAATTGTAATTCTTAGCTCCCTGCCTGGTGTCTGGACAAGAAGACCCTTCTGCAAGCTGAGTGTCTTTTCCATCTGCATTAGGTCAACGCAACAGGCAATTCCTACCTGTTTGCTTACAGATGCTTTAGTGCGTGTGGCATGGAGCCATTTGGCTCCACGGCTAGGAGGCCTGTGGGTAGTGGCCTCCTCAAGTGATACTCCTCATCAATCTCTTGATACGTTCAGCCTTAGATATTGAGACTTCAGTGTGGCTGTGCTTTCTTGGCTGTGCTTCATGATATTGGAAGCCATGTTCCTGGGGGAGAAAGTTGGCACCTTCTGTATTCCTTTCTCCTGAGATGTGATTTTTCAATCTTTGCTAATGGTGTAACTGAGCAAATGTACAGATGTTGAGATTCTGCACTGCTTGTGAAATGCCTACCATGTGTTTGGCATGATGGATTTGTATAGAAATGCAGATTATATTCTTATAGTAAATAAAAAGATGCTTTTAACAGACTTTCTTGTGTGTGAGTCATCTTTTTCGTCTCCGGAATTCTGGGTTTCATCTGAAAAAAGTTAGAATTCATCTCAGTTTGATGCTGTTCCTCTCTGAATATCTTGTCAAAGTGAACAGTATAACTTACCCTTTTCAATTTGCTTCCTTATTGGGTAGGTGATTGCTTTTTTAAAAAAAAAGATTTTCTTTAAAAAAGCTTTTTTTTAAAAAAAAAGGATCTGTAGCAATCCTCCTCCCTACAGAGTCAATAAATTAATTTGTTAATATGAATAAGCCACAATAGGGGTTAGTCAGAAGGTGAACACCTATGTCATTAACTCAGTTTATATCATTCCAGGCCAAGCTGTCTAGCTAAGAGTTAAGAATCGGGACTTTAGAGTTAGAAAAATATATAATTAAATCCTGGCTCTACCTTTTGTTTGCTCTGGAAACTTTACCGAGTTACATAATCTCTCTAAACTTTAGTTTCTTCAGCTATAAAATGAGGATAATAATACTACCTGATGCATTCTAGCACAAAGCTGGCCATATAGCGAGGAATCAATAAATATTAGCTATATTTCTTGGAAAGAGAGTGGAGTGTAGTTAAAAGAAGTTAGGCTTCTGAGTTCAAGAGCAATGTCCCTTACTATTCTATGATATCAGGTAGATAATCTTCTTCAACTTCAGTTGAAAAGAGTTAATCATCTAACTGTGTATCATCCATCTGGCTGTTCCCACAGGTGCGGGTTTCTGCATCACCCTGCGCTTTTCATCTTTAACATGTTTTCCTACAGCTGGTGGGAACCTGACAGCCCCATCCCCAGGGATCCCGTCCTCTGTGTCCCCAGCGCCTTGGCATTTTGGGGCCTCCAGCCATGGTGGCCGCCTCTTGCTCTCATGTCCTGCTTCCTCTGACTCTGTCACCACCTCCCTGCGTCTCACCTCCTACAACAGCTGCCTTCCCTCTATTCCTGTAATATTTACCCTATTTCATTCTCCACACTCAATTGCTATGTTCTTCCAAAGTTCCACCAACACAAGTCCGCTGTATAGAATAGACTTTTCCTGAAGGTTTAGGGTGACGGCACAGCAGAACCCACAACAAAAGTAAACTATCGGCTAGTCTCCCTTTGTGGAGGGTTTCTCACAGGCTGTGGCTTCCTTAAGCACAGGTGTGCCTCTATCTTCTTGGACTTCTCCTTCTCCCAAGGCCCTTCTCCTCCCCTTTTGAATGTCAGATTCCTGGGAATGTGCAGTGCAGTCCATTTCCCACCCCCTGCACCGCTCACGTTCTGGGCATTTTCAGGGCACATGAACTCACTCTGCCAAAGAGTGGGCATTTACTCTGTGTCTCACTCCTGTAAGCACATAGAACCCACAGAAGATTCCAAATGGCAGGTTTTCTCTTTAACATAATCCAATGCTTAAGCTGGACCAACCCCTGTAAGAGAAGAACAGTATCAATAAATATGTCTCTCCTTCTTTTACTCCACCTGACCCTTCCTGAGATTTCTGGTTGTTTATTTCTCCCTACCTAGCTATAATGCCAACCTTTCAAGGATAGGGCAGTGAATGAGTGTCACTTATGAGATGCTCAGAGAAGGCTACGATTTCCATCCAAATCCCTGTTCCTGAGGCAGATGGAAGGCCATTTATACAGTTGCAAGCTTTCGATTTGTTTTCCCATTGGCTGCAACTTTACTTGATCGATTATATTCCCTTTGATCCATTTCCAATGAAAGAAGTACTATTGGGCCAACATTTTAAGGTATTAGGTGTTTGTCAAATTAGGTTAGAAGTGAGGATGCCATAGGACTGTGGGTTAGGAGTGAGTGAAAGATTAATGACTTGGCTTCCAGGCTTGACCCTGGACACAGCTCCAGCTGCCCTGAGCAAGGCCAGGGGAGGCAAGAGAAGCCCCTGCAGTATCACAGGTGGAGGAAGTGGGCCTTTGCCCGGTGGTTTTATTTTTAAGACTGATCTAAGAGAGTTATGAGTATTCATTATAATTTTGTTACATTCAAAGAACATGAAAAGCTGCTTTTGGGGAATAACAAGTGATAACAACTATGGAATATTCTCCTCATCTGCATATTTTAACTTCATATATATTTTAACTGCATCTTTAACTCATAATGTTCAACCTGGACTCACCGTGGATTTTCAATGGCATGCTTTGTTTTGTAGACCCAAATGAGATTCAGCTAGTCTGAGCTTACAGAAACACCTCATCTGAAAATCTGCCATCATGGGAAGAATTCATTTATGGTCATTGCCCTTTTAGCAGCATCTCTTCTGACTTTTGGATAAAGGAAGATTCCAAATTTTAAGACACAAGTGTAACAGCATACTAAATAACTATAACAGCAGAGACAAATTTGTCCAATCAAAGCAGCCAAAAATTTGAAATGATAGTATACTGCTCTAGCATAATAGATTTTAAAATTCAGTTAATATTTTTTTTAGAATACATCAGGTTCCAGGCACTTTCATATATACCCAATATATTTAACTCTCATAATAAACCTGTGTGGGAAGACTTATTGTCCTTATTGCTGATTAGTAAATGGAGATTCAAATGGGTTAGATTTTTTGCAAAAATTTTGCAGAGCTAGTAAGAAAAGGTAGAAAAGAGATTTAAGTTAAGAAGTCCTTTGATTGCACTCCTACATATTTTTTCCATACACCGTGTTATTCTTCCAGACTATTTTGGGGTACCATCCTCACCAATCGTCCATAGTTAAGCCACGCTCATGTCATCCAACATAGAATTCAGGACCAACAACAATAGCAAGATTGTTTTCGACACACTGGACTGTTAATTTCCCTCTCCTTCTTAGGCCAGGATTGTGCCCTGTGCTGACACTGTGTCATGAAGCATTGCTAGGAGAAGCCCTATGATTGAGTGGACATAGCCACAAGCATGCTGGACCTCAGGCTTCCGTGGCCCATTGCTCATTGAGGGGCATCCTCCTCACCTCTCATCGGTTGATCCAAATGGATGACTCTTTCTTCATCCTCCTAATTCCTTTTTCCTGTCCTCTCAACTAAGGTGTGAAAAAAACATGGTCCATGTGGGGAAAAATATTTCCTAATCATTCTGCTACCCACCTCTGTGCGTATCTGACTCTATACCATGATGTCTTCCCTGATGTCTCAGCAGAGTATATTTCTTCTCCTGTTTAAAACCTGTTTCCACTATTGAACCATATTCTATTTCTACTGAAAAAATACACTTAGATTTGATTTTCATGGAAAATAAATTATGAAATCCAACCATTAGATGGATAGACATCCAAACTGCCAAAGCACGATGGTGTTTCCACAGGCCCATTCCTCTTGAACTTTGCGAAGCCTTTCACGGTGCTGACCACATCTTTTTATTTAGAAACTCTCCACCCTTTGCCTGTGTGCAGTGCATTTTCCTGTTTTGTCTTTTACCTCGTATTTCTCTGCTTTGCTAGTGTCTACCATTTCTCCTACTCATAGTACTTTCCCCAAGATTATGGGAATTTTAACCACCAATGTCATCGGCTTGACTTCTAAATCTATAAATCTGTCCCTGTCACTCTCTCAGTCCTATACCTGCATTCCCAGTCACCTGATGGATTTCTTCATTTGAGTGTCTTGGAAATAAGCCTCACTCCCAAATTCTTCTGCAGCTCTCATACTGTCCTCTTCCTGATATATGTGTTTCTGTTATCACTACGATTTTCCTAGGCGCCCATTCTCAAAGTCATTATCCTTTATATTCCTCCAAAGGCATCTTCACTTTTGTCGATGATTATTCTCTGGGATTTTGCAACTGCCTCCAGGTTCCTTCCTTAGGAATTATGGCCTTCTAGTGCGGGAGATGGTATTTCCTTCTATGTCAGCCTCTTCCTAGAAGCAGAAAATCCACTTCCAGTGACCTCTGGTGGAAGCTTCATCAAGAGAAACATGAAGAACACGTCGGCCAATGTGTGCATTCTCCTCTGTTGGAGAAGCTTGTCCACCGCTGTCTTGTCCAGGGCACCTCTCACAGACGAAGACACGGCACCTGTCAACGAGCACTGGGCAGCTTGCAGAGACATCTGGGCACTCCTAACATGCTGCATAAAATCTCCCTTGTCCCCTACTCCTCCGCCATACTCAGCTTAAAGAGATCAACTAAATGCCAAAACATTTGAATTCATGAATTCTAAGACATAAAAGCATGCAAACATCACTGGGCAGTTCTGTTTAATGAACACATATATAGGGAATACATTAATTGTGTCTTTTCCAGAGGACAAAGTTCCTCATGAAGTGACCTCTATTATTGTCAGCACAATTTTGTACCACCACCCTTCACATGTAGCTGTTTCTTGACTGAGCCAGGTCTATTCTTATTTTTGTTCATGACTCCGTTTTTATGAAATTACTTCTACATGCTTTTTACCTGTGGAAATCTTAGCTATTTTGCAAGGCTTAGCAGAAAGTTTCATCTTCTCTGGGACTCAGTCCCTGATCTCCCTAAGTAAAAGTGGTCCTTTGCTGTGGCTAATCCTCATAATGCTCTATTTTCACTTCTTGGTGACACTTAAGTTCTTCTACCTCAAATTACATAGGTCTTAATTTTTCCCCACTATATTCTCATTTCCTGGATAGCAGGGACCATTCTGTTTCTCTTTCATATTTGTATCCCCTGTAGTAATTAATATTGTGCTTTATATAGGACAAATCAAAATGTAATGAGCAGACATGGTGCCTATTGGGAGTGAGATAAAGATAGAAAATGTGTGAATTCGTGGAAAATGTATTATTACCATTCTTCTTCCCCCATTCATGGCCATCACTAATTTTTCTCACCAAGCCCAGAAATAGCCTCAGAAGTCTTAACCACACAGAGCTCCGGGCAATTGGTTCCAACCCATTGGAATTTTCATTCTGTTAAAATCAATTAGCCTCTACAGATGAAGAGAGGACATAATTTTGCCTTTATTCTTAATGCTCTGTTGTGCTGATTAAACAGCTTTTCATGTGTCAAAATCTCACTCGATTCAGAAAAATAGATACATGTTTAAAGATTGAAATGTCACTCTATTTTTCTAAAAAACAGAGCAACTTTTCTCCTCACATGTCTCTGCTGCATTTTTAGGACTCAAAATTCCTAGAGAAGAAAGGAATATGGGTCTTAGAACCTCACCTTTAAAGGTAGGTAATTTGTCTAGGCCATTCTGTCCCTCAAACATCCTACTGGTGGAAGACCCATAGTTTCCAGAATTTTGGAAACAAATATCAGAGTGTGATCTCATTATTTCCTAAAATAGGGTAAAAATAGCTTGGGTTATGTTGTGTTAGACAACACAGTTGTGTTTTCAGTAAACAGCGTCTCATCTGAAAATAGTTTGAATGTTAATAAGCCAAACAAAATGGTGTCACAGAAAGGGCATCATACCTTGCTCATTCTGGAAATGAGGCTGAAGCCATGACGATTGAGTGGCTCAAGGGCTTGGGAAAGACACACACTTCAAGAATTACACCGGTTGAGTTAATTCGGTGGAATCCAGTTGCAGAGCCAACCTGGCGAGATCACAGTCACTTCTTAGGTTGCACTGCCACCTGGTGTCTCTTAGTGGCATGAATTTCAAAGGCTCGTTAATGGTGACAGTTTTTATCTGGATGAATGTTGAATCTTAGAATTCAAAAGGGTGGGCTGGCTTTCAAGAATATCATTCTCGTTCTGAAAACAGTGTCACTACATTTCTGTATAGGTTTGTTTCTCTATCAAACGCACAGCTCAGGTTCTTGAATAGTTCTAGTGTGTGTGTGTGTGTGTGTGTGCACTAAGAAACCTTAACTTGTGAAAAAACAGTTGAGGGAAATAGTGGGAGACAGACTGGAGAAATTTCAGCAGGTATAATAAAGACAGAAATCTAAATAAAAGACAATGTCTTTGCTTCCCTGAAGTTTCAGTGAGATGCCTGCACATTAACTTTATTTTTGCAGAACAGAATTGGGGTGAGTGTGTGTGTGTATTCACATGTGTGTGTTCACATGTGTGTGTGTGTGCACACACACACCACATCCTCCAGGGAACTGCTCAATGCCGATGTGATTTTATAACTCCAGTTGTTGACAACATGTTTCTAGTGTCCTTGAAAGCTGACGCTGTCATTTCCTCTCACACTCTGTTGACTGTCCTCATCTTAATTGCAGCAGGACTGCAGCCTCGGGCATCTGAAGGATAAATAAGCACATTCCAAGCAGGGGAAAGAGCGGGAGCAAGGCACAGACACCTGATGCCACAGGTGCACCGTGGACAATCGGGAGGCTGACGCGAGGGAGCCAGTTAGGGTGAGCAAGGGCCGAATCATGCAGCGCCTTAGCGGCATATTAGGTATTATGGACTTGATGCTAAATGTCATGGAAAGATTTTTTATAAAAATTAGCAAGGTTCCAGCAGGATAAAATTCACATTTAGAAAGAACATTGTGGCTTGCAAATGCAGAATGGGTTGGAAGAGGTAAAAAGAGAAAACTGAGAAGCCCATAAAGAGAGATAGGGAGGGACTTAAGCCGGACTAGGAGGTGGCATTGGAAACGGAGAGGTAGGTGGATGTGATGTGAACTTGGGACGCAGACTCAGCAGAACTTGCACAGGGGGTCGAGGGAGAGTCAGCGATAACTCAGTTTTTGCGTGAGTGAGGGGAGACGGAGGCCCTGGCTGCTGAGAGGGGGCTCAGGGGGCAGCTTGGGGAGGGCACAGAGGGAACATACTGGGGACAGGGTGGAAGTCAGTTTTGCACTTACAGGGTTTATAAGGCACAATTAGCAATTTTATTTGCTGGTCAGGAGCTCAGAAAAAGGTTCAAACTGGAGCTAGAAATTTCAAGAAGACAACACTGCACAATTTCCACATGTCCATGGTCTCTCTGTCCTTCCCCCAACTCTACTTAGCATTACTTTGGTGGTCTCGGTGGCTTCTGCGAAATTCTGCCTTGAGAATGTAGAGAGAAAGCAAAGATCTCAGAGGGGACCTCACAGCATTGCAGCATTTCGGTGAAGGAAGGTTGGGAAGTGCCGTTTGAATTCAGTTAAAATGTAGTCCTGGGACCCTAATTCATAAGAAGCTTGTAAGTTATAAGAAGAAACAGAAACTGCAGTGCCTAGACAGCCATCAGAAAATGACGTTAGGAAGGTGTTGGCTTCTTGGTTTACGTGACAAACTGGGTGGTTCCAGCAGAGCACGGGCCTTAGGGTCTCTGTGAGTGAGCAGACGTTCTGTGGGGTCTTTGTTCCTTACTGTCTTCTTAGTTGATGCACGGGACGTGTGTGCCCATAACCCACGAATATACAACACAATGTACCATTTTCATTTTCCTTCTTCATGCCTCTTGTTCCTAGTCTTGAGCATCCTTCTTCCTTCGATTCAGTAAGAGCTGAACCCTTCCACTGTGACAGGCGCTGGGAATACAACGGCGACCGAGACAGAGTTGTAGGTCTCTGGAGCTCTCGCTCAGGGCCTTAGGAATAAGTAACCCAAGTGACTCAAGAAAGGTTAGGGCCGGAGCTGCAGGAACAGAAGGACATGTGAATTCTGGGGGTGCTGCAGGAAGAGAATTGGGGCGTGTGTGATTTGGCTCTGCCTCCCTTTCCAATGTCTTCTGCAGCCAGGTTCCACCCTAGACCCCTTTCACTCCACTTATACCAAATTTCTTGCCATTCCTACCTATGCTTATTTCCTCCTCGCTCTCAGGATGAGCCACATACCAGGGGAGCATGTCTGTAACTGCCTAAAAGGAGAGTAAATCATTCTGGGTATCGGCAGGTAAATTGCAGGCTGGCGTAGACCCCAGCCACCAGACCCTGGTTAGAAGAATTCTAAAAAAGATGAAAATGGGTAAAAATAACTGAAATACACTTGATGCTAAAAGTTAAAAATAAGATATGAAGCAGTTAAAAACACACTAGAATAAAATTTAGAGAAAAGTGAAATTATGTAAGAACTTGAGAGATTTTATTAATAAATGAGAAAACTGATAATAGTGAAAATAATTGAATGGATGGATTTATTTTAGAACAAGAAGATTTAAAACTTAAAGATTAAAAAAATGAAGTTAAAATATGGTAAGGGACTGAAAACAGATGAAGTAAGATTATATATTATGAAACTTGAAAGATCTGAAATTAAGATAAAACCAGCTAATCTAGTTACCATTGCCTCATGTAAACTCTCCAAATTTCTCATGAATAGCAAAGGAAAAGGATAGATAAGACATAAAGAAAGATTAAAAAAAGATGAAAAATCACAGCACCACAAAATCTCAGACTAAATGATATTTAATCACATAATCTAGTAGAGACTATCTTCAGTTATAAATAGTGTGTAGAATTATGGTTGGAGAAAAATAACAAAATTGTATTATAAATTGTGACAAAGTATTAAACATAAAATATATAATTTCGATGGAAATGTACTTCTTAATGAGAGAGTAAGGTGTTTTTCCTCAGTTAGTTCACGGATTCATGGCAGGATATTATTTACTGCTAGAATGATATGATGTTTCATTTTTAGCATCTAGGAAACTAGTTCACATAAATAAAGATATGGAAATGGATGAAGTTTTAGTATAGTAATGTTCCTTCAATCTTTGAACTCTTTTTGAGTAATGTGCCAAAATAAGCACACGGTAATCTCGCATTCTGACAGCTTCAATAGATCTAATTTCAATTTTATTGTAAGAGAAGAGTTGGAAACTATTTCAGTTGGAGAAGGATTTATAACCCAGGCATTTGAGTCAATCACTTTCTCAATTTTTTTTAAGTATACTAAAAGTTTTACCTAGACTCATCAAATGATTATAAATTACATATGTGTGTGTGTATGCATGGCATATAAATATGTTAGTCATTCACCACTTGAGAAAAAAGAAACATTAATTATGATACACCTCTATCAATACATTTCTTTTTTCTTTTGTCATATTAGAGGGTAAGGCAGTGTGGGTGGCTTTGCTGCCTGCATTCCCCAAACACCAGCAAAGAGCCCATTGCCACCCGAGAGGGGCTCAAATGCTGCATTTTAACCTTCTGTAGCAAAAAGTTCAAGACGGAGGAAGACAAGCATTAGAGAGGCTTATGGCGCTTTGAGTAATCATTACGTGAGGTTTCACGAGCAGTATTTTGTGACATGCCTTCCTCTTGTAGAGTGGGAGAGGGTCAAATAGGAAATGAAAACCTGCATGGACATGTAGACCGGTTCTCAGGCAGACGAGTTTTAGGAGAGAGAAAGTCAAAAATCAGAAAACTAAATTCTTTAAAGTGTCCTATGTCAGTGTGCCTTTTGGAAAGTTCGTGATGTACACGCAGTGGGCAGACCCCGCTGGAAGATGCTGTTTGAGACTACCAGTGCCTGCGTGGTCTTTCTTGGATGAGGATACTAATTTTAAGGTTTCACATTTTTATTTTTAGTTGAGGGGATAGGGATGACATTGACTGGGTGTCCACCAAACTGGTTCCCGTTCCTGCTGGCCACACACGTAGACTTCCTTTCTCAGACCCTTTTGCAACTAGGTCAGCCACATGACCGAGCTCTGGCCAAAGGATGTGGGGAAAGTGATGTATGTGTTGTCCTTCAGCTCTGGCCCCAAACCTCCTGTACGATTCTCAACCAGTTTGTGGCCTCATGAGCCGCTGGATGCAGAGGTTGCAGTGGGGGCCTCTGAGGCCCCAGGGGTTGGGAGAACCATGAGACGCGGAAGGTCCCTGAATGGCTTGAGTACAGGAAGGCATCTCCTATCCCCAACCCAACCCACGCTGGACTGCGGCATCATGGGAAACAATCCTTTCACGTCATAAACCACTGAGATTTGGGGCTATTTAAATGTTTCAGAAGTTATTCCACCCTGATAAATACTGTTTTCTTCCAAATTTCTGCAAACCGTGTAACCCAAACTATACAAAGGACACGACTTTGACTTGACTTTATATCTTAAGGGCTTGAGCTGGTGTTGAATTGACCTATGTGCATTATCACTGTCTTTGTGCTTTAGGTTGTATGTTTTGTGGGGAGGGACAGGGCATGCCCGATGGTATTCAGATTGCTAAATCTGCTTATTTCTAAAATACTTCTAGAGTTATTTTTATAATTTTCTAATATTTTGTTTCACCTCTCATCATTAACTAGAAACAATTTTATTTATATGCTAAGACCAAAGACTCTGCAATAGGAATGCGTATCACTTATGCACATATGCGTGTGTGTATTTATATAAAGATAAATACTTTCCCCCCCCAAATCTTTGTGGATGTTGTTGTAAGTAATAAAATACAACTGTACTATTATTGAATTCATAATGGCTTTTTCTTGTTATGTGTTTTTTTTTTCAAGCACTATTTTGCAAAAGTCTAATTGTTTTCATATGGGGTGGGTCATTTTTAATACTAATATAGAAAACCATTGATTTAGATAATGTCTAATGTGTGTTTCCATTTCTAAATTTCTGCTATTTCTTGGTAATTCTGTTCTTTTACTTAAAGGTGAACTTATTACCGAGTATTCTAATAAGAACCCAGACTGGGAACCCGCAGTGCTTACCAAACAAGAGAATATTTTCTTTCATTTTCTAAGATCAATGTCATTTGTAATTTATTACAAATTTTGTTAGACACTTAGAAATGCCCACTGGATTATGGACTAAACTTACAGATTGACTGGACTGATGAATGCAAAGTCATAGGCACTAAAACTACCAGGGTGACGTTTTTAATTCCACATTTGATCAAGTCACTTCGCCTGTGTACAAACTCCAGTGGCTCCCCCCTGCTTTCAGAACACAGTCTGAGTGCCCAGGACAGTGAGATGCCCCCTGAGATCTGCCCCTGCCGGCCTCTCGCCTTCATTCCTTGCCCTGCTCCTACATGTTGCATGAGTTCCTGCTGTTGCAAATGCCAACCGTCCTAGGAGTCACTGCCTTTGTGTACCCTGTTTCCTCCACGTCTCCTGGGCCAGCTGGTGAGCCAGGCCTGGCGCTGGGGAGGGGTAGGAACCCAGCAGGCAGGGTCAGTGGCTGGGGCACGGGTGAGAAGACTGGCCTTGTTTTAAGAAGGCCCCTGAAAATAGTCGTGGTCCCCGTGGAAACATAGCTAGTTCATTGAGCCCTGACCGAGTGCCAGGCACTGTGTTGTGAGCCCGCTTGCCCCTACCCTTTCCGCAACTTTTTCCTGGACTGGCGATGACTGAGTGAAACTTTATCCCCCTTGTTTAACAATGTGATCACCAATAAAAATTTGCTCTGAAAAGCTAGGGTGTGTGTGTGTGTGTGTGTGTGTGCATATGTGTGTGTATCTGAAAGTTGCTGGTGGTGCTAGTTGCTACTGTCGTCATGAGCAGGAAATCCACAAGAGTCCCTCGAGAAGTTCTCAATAGGCAATGGCACAGCAGGAGCAGAAAGTTGTCCCTGGGTGTGCAGGATGGAAACAGGAGGAGTGTGGGATGAGGTACATGCCTGTGTTTGCGATGTGGGGCAGGGGCAGGGGCAGGGAAGGGGAGTGAGACCACCCTGGTGTGCTCCAAAGAGAACAAACACATTCCGGGCATTTCCTGTAAGGAGGTCTCCACCGACAGGCTTTGTTTCACGTGCCAGTTCGTGTATTCTTGCTACGTCCTGAGGCAGAAGTTACCGTCCATGGTCTACCCCAGAGAAGACACAGGCTAAGAGCATTCTGTGTCCTGCACACGTGGCAACTGTGGGTGCTTCTGTTTGACTCCAGGTCTGCTAGAGCAAGCCCCAAGCCTTGCTTCTTCCTTGCCCACTCACCACCGCCCTGAGGAACGTGTGGGTCTGCTGCCCTCCTGGTCCTCTGTGGCCTCTTTTTGAAATACTTAGTGCTGCAGGAATGTCTCCCCTGGCATCACTTCACAGAACAACCTCTCCTGGCTGTGTGTCTTTTCAGGCAGCACCTGTCTCCTTGAGGCTGGGCTCACCCTCCTTTCCCTGAGCCCTCTCTTCCCGGTCTCCCTCTGGGCTGCTCAGCTGCTGCTGGGGGGACGTGTGACGTGAAAACCCTCTCGGGTGGGCCCCAGCACGGGGCAGCAGGTAGGGTTAGGGCATGATGGTGGGGAGAAGGTGGCACAGATAAGAAGAGGGGCTCCAGCCCAGCGGGACAGGAATCAGATCACTACTGAGCATCTGCTGCATTTCTAGAGCTTTCTATGATCTCACTTAACCTATATAACAGTCCTTCGAGACGAGTAAGGCTTAAATCTCTGGTTCATCCCTCTCTTTGCTAATGATGGTCAAAATCAGAGTATTTTGGAATGGTTATTGCAGAAGTAGTATATACTGGTTTAGATTTTAGACTTTTCTATACTACAATATCTTGGAGTGGAGATGATGTTTTATATCTGAGAGGGTGAATTCAGACTATTATTTTGGGAGGTCAGTCTGAACTACTAAAAAGATAAATTATTGATTCAAGGTTTCAAAAGGAACAGTTTTATCATATGTGAAGAGAAAGAGTTCAAATTACGTTAATGGTATTCATTTATTATTTTTTTTTCCTGCAGCTATGTTACAATGACCAACTAGTTTGCAATTAGAACAACAACTGCATTAAGTGGCAACTCTTTAGATTCCTGAAGGAGGCTTGGTGTGGCCTTGCAGTCTCATTTCATTCTGCTGTCACCCTTTGCTGGGTTCTAGTTCTCCACAGAACTTCTCTCCACACAATGGACTCTCATAATTTAGAATGTCACCTTGGTGACATTTTTCTTGTCTGTGTACACTCATATATTAACTCTATAACGTTTTTTTCTGTGAGAAAAAAATATTTTCACGGCAAAAAATAAACTTCAACCTTGTCTAAAGGCTCACAATACCCTGAATATATGGATTCTACATCGGTGTTGGCCAAGTATTAATCAACGGCACTAGCATTAGCCAGCAACTGCAATGTGACGATTTCTCCAGCAGGTGGCGGTAGTGTGTAGGGAGAGAAGCCACACTCTGAGACAAAGGTCTCCAGGATGGAGAAGAATGGAGGCTGGCGTGGGACACTCCACTTAAGCCAGCAAACATCATCCAGCCCTTCCAGTCGCCAGCTACTGCTTTGGGCATGTGATGGGTCCAAAAGGAGCGAGGCAGGGTCTCCCAGCTTGGGAACCCACAGTCCTGGAGGACAATGTATCCTTGTCTTAAGAGCAGGATCATTCCCGTTGCTCTTGGGAAATAACTTAAAACCAATCCCACAGCCAGTTTCTCTCTGCCTGTGGGCCTTCAGTGTTTGCCTTTGGTGTAGAGGGACAAAGAAAGCTTCAGGGCAAGCTTCCGCACATTTCTAGGAAGGGCCCCATCATGCAAGACCTGGAAAGAGAGTGGGTGTCTGCATGTGCTTGGCTCTTGGAGTAGGTGTTCATCTCTCTAATAATCGCAGTCAGCTCTCCAGATCTGTGGGTCCAACCAGCTGTGGATCAAAAATTTTTAGGGGGAAAAATTCACAAAGTTCCAAAAAGCAAAATTTGAATTTGCTACACATCAAGTACTATGTTGACAAGAATGAAGGGAGGTATGGGCATTGTGTTAGGTATTGCAAGTAGTCTAGGGATGACTCAAAGCACATGGGAGAATGTGCACAGGTTATATTCTGTGCCAATTTATATCAGGGACTTGAGCATCCTCAGATTTTGGTATCCACAGGGGGTCCTGGAACCAATCTCCCATGGATATGGAGGGTTGACTCTGTATAAAATTTCATTTCTTCTGCAATTGTGACCTATCAAAGGTGCGGAAAAAGAAGACAAACAACTTGTTCTAGAGCCACAGACCCAAGAATGAAAAAGAAACTATTGTTTATCCACCATCTACTATAGGGCAGGCATTCTGCTTTGTAAGCATTTTCTCATTTAATCTTTATTACCATCCCCAGGAGACAGGAACAGCCATTTTTTTTCACTTGACAGGCAAGGAAACTGAGGCTCATGGTTCACAGTATCACTCAAGATCCATAGCTAGTAAGCGTTCTAGGCAGGATCTGAAGTCTGACCCCAACGTACACCCTCTTCGTGGTACGGCCAAGCAATGGCAGGCCTGCAACCTTTGCTTGCACTGCCCGTACCGTACTTAAATGTAGCATTTTTGCAAACATTAATCAAGTGTGTCCCAATCACCTAGGGCGCTTGTAAAAATGAAATTCTGATTTGGGTGAGGCAGAGGATCCTGCATTTCTATTGAGCTTGCAGGTGGCCTCAGAAGTGCTGGTTGGGGGAACGCACTGAGTAGCAAGGCTTCAATCTGCAGAAGTCCCTAAACTTTTCATTGCCTCAGCAATTGTTTCCCCAGTATTCTAGTCCAAAAGATAAGTCTTATTCTATTTTTTTTAAGTTGTTAGTTCCAAATAACTAACAAGTATTTATGTTCTAACAACTTGGCAGCCATTTGAAAATATATAAATATAGATAGATAGAAAACAATAATATTTTTATTTTTCTCAAATGACTAAATTACTTACTATGGGATATACACGTTCTTGGGCCTTGACCAACTACTTCAACCTTGGAATCAGACTGGACACCAGTGCCCTCATTTCCTGTTCCACATTGATTTTTTGTGATACTTGCTATTGGGTATGGCAATCGCTGAAAACCCAGCTTTGTAAAGATATCACCTCATATAAAGGAATTTTGAGCATGAAATGGGGAACTAACGGGAACTAGCAGCAGTTCACGTGGAGTCTGACAGATATCCCTCAGGAACCCCTGCTGTATTTCTCTTAGAAATTTAAAATATCTGGTGGCATCCCAGGGTTCCTAGGGGCACAGTTTGGGAACGGTGGCTTTAACATCCATTGACTCATATTCAAGAACAGCAGGGAGGACAAGTGGACAGAGCTTTGGACCAGGAGCCCAGAGACTTTTTCACTAAAATTCTGTGTGACCTCACAGGTTGCCAACATGTGGGGGTCATTTTCCAGGAGAGAGGGGGCCACATTAACTCATCTTCAAGACCATTCGTATATAAAATCTGTGATTCTAATGTTCTATAAACATGTCTCAGCTCCCCCATGAGATTAAGCTCCTCGAGGTCAGGGGCTGTGTCTTATTGGGCATCCTACCCCATGCTGTCTTCCCCATAGTAGTTGCCCAGTAAAGAGATATGCAATAAATACCTTTTGAAAACATCTTAGTCAAGTTTTGGCAGCAGGGTTGTTTTTATTACTTCTTTAATATTCAAAGCATTTTTGTGTGTGAAAGAAGCATTTTAATGGCCAGTGTTTTAGTTATAAAACTTTAAAAAAATAAATAAGGGTACCTAGTGGAGACATTTGTAATGTTGAATCCCAGAAAGGCAAGAATCTACATGGCAAAGGATGAGGATTCACAGGCACAGGCTTGGATTCCACTCGCAGGATAACTGCTACTGCTTCAGAGAACTTGTGCAAGTCACTTGCTTCTCAGAACCTCGGTCTCTTTGTCTGCTAAATGGAAGCAAAGTAGCTGCTCACTGCCTATGGGGTAAATGGGAGACATTTGTAACGTTGAATATGAAAATGCTTTGTGAGTTAGGAATCCCCGTCACCACCAGCCTGTTCTTCTCACCGTCTCCTCCACACAGAGTTGATGCACTGTGTGTTCAGCAAGTGACATCAACCTCCAAAAGCCACCCCCAGTGATTGGACATTCCTGCTTGATGCCACCACTTTAATTATGGGGCTCAGATGTTATCCAGGTAATTGGAAAGGAGCCATTAGGAGAAGATAAGGAGATACTCAATCCCAATCCATTTGAGAGGTAAAAAAATTAGGTATCATAAGTCAATTTATCTCATAAATATTTATGTGTCCTTTGGGGCAGAACCTTTCACCTTGATTTGTAGAACAAAAGAAAATGGACTTTGGTCGAAAGCCCAACACCCCTATAGGACAACCCTATGAGATGACTTTCTCTTAAGAATGCAAATTATGAGCTCAGAGTCTGACATTTTACCCTAACATGATAAGAACACCTTCCAATCCCACTTTAATATAAGGACGAATCACTTTTCCCACTCATGTATCTTAGCAATCCTTTCTTCCTTGAGCTGATGAAACTCAGAGTTCTCCCAGCCCTGTCTTTTGAAGAATTAGATCCAAGAATGTCTGTCAATGAGTCCCCAAGGTCCCCCTTGGGTTACAGTTTACCATTATTGATTTTAGCCCTATTAGCTGTTAAGTATAAAATAGACCAAACACAAGTCGTGGGGATTAAGATTTAAGTGTGTCAGTGTATTAAGGTTCTTCAGGGAAACAGAATCGATAATATACACACGAGAGAGAGAGAAAGAGAGAGAGAGAGAGAGAGAGAGAGAGAGAGAGAGAGAGAGAGAGAGAGAGAGAGAGATTGATTTATTCTTTTACAATATTTTAAGGAGTTGGCTCATATGATTCTGGGACCCGGCGAGTTTGAAATCCCAGGGGCAGGTAGGGTAGGCTGGAAACTCAGGCGTGGTTTCTGTGCTGCAGTCTGAAGGCCAGATTTCTTCTTCAGGAAACCTCAGTCTTTGTTCTAAAGGCCTCCCAGTGACTGGATGAGGCCCACCCACATGACGCTTGACTCGGAGTCTATAAATATTTCTCACTTCTAAAAAAATACCTTCGTGGCAACATCTAGACTTGACCGAACAACTGGGCACCATGCCCCAGCCACGCTGAATTACGTAAAAATTACCATCACAGTGTCCAAAAATGACAGAAGCCCTCAAAAACGGCCTAAAATGAATTATTATCACAATACCACCACAGTGCCACCATAACACGAGTAAAAACTGCGTGGCAGAAAGGATTTGGGAAGGAGGACCTTCCCCAGGCAAGTGTCTAACGAAAATGAAATACTGAAGTTCCTCCCCCAGCGCCTTGTGTCCTGGCTGCCCGGCCCCACACGACGAGTGGGGACATCTGAGTGGGTGTGGGCACATCTGCAGGCAGGGACTCACCAGGAGGCAATCCATCTTTGGGGGGACGTACCCCGTTCATCAGCCGTTCCACCTCCTCCGGCGCGAGTCCCTTCTGAGTAACACACGACTTTGTCAGATGCAGAGTTGGAGGAGGTGACGGGGCTCTGGGAAAATAAACAACGCGGAAGTAGTCCTTGGGGAAAGGAATGTCTTCCCTCCTCAGCTCCCCTCTCCCTTTGCCACAATATGGGCCAGGTGGGCCCGGCGGCAAGAGATTAACTTGGAGGAAGGTTCCCACCAGACCTGGACGCTTGGGGAAAAGGTGTGTGTTCCACCTGCTGATTGATTGCAGAGTGCCCATCCTCCGCCCTCCCCACAAGTTGAACTTGCTGGTGTTAGGGGGTGATGTCCCGCCAGTGGTTGGGTGGGGCTCCCGAGAAGAGCTAAACGACCAGCTAATTGGTCCCCAGTGCCCTGTTCCCATCTGCGTGGGTCCTGCTGCATCCTGTGAGCTCCGGGTTTGTGGTTCCTGATTTCCCTGCCTGCCTCCCTCAGGCTTTGATCCCCAAATACCCTCCTGCCCCCTGTGAGCTTCTGAACACAGATCACGCAGTAATACCGCCAGGGCTTCCCCCTGATTAGGTGAGGAAGGTGGATCCTCCGTGGTTTGCCCGCCTGTGCTTGTCTATAATAGTGTGACTCCTCCTACTCTTCTTGCATTTTCTGATCTAGTAGGTTGGTTTTCTGACCTGCCAGGCTGTTGTAGGTCTCTGTCATTTGTTGGTTCCTTTCCTCTTTTGTCCACTCTTCAAATCTTTCTGTCAGGTGTCATCTCATCTTTAAGTTATTCTGGCCCACTTGCTTCCTTCCAAGCAGAGTAGGCCTGACCATCTGGTGTGGGATCTCTTTTCCTCAGGTGCATGTCCAATATTGCATTTATAGCAGGGGCTCGCACTCATTCATTCACATAAACGTCTTCCCCGGCTCGCTGAGGACAGAAATGATGCAGCCTCTATACCTGAAGTACCTAATAAGGCACTTGGCACAGAGTAGGTGCTCACTCTCCAGTTGGAAACACTTTAAAGGAGTATTTAAAATTTAAAAAGTAAATACTTAACTGAGTTGAGCTGGAAGCCCAGCTTTTCTTTCCCACACTGCACGGAGCAATTCTGACATGAATGCAATCGCAGACTGAAACAAACCCTTTGGTTGGTTCAGTTTGCAGCTTGGAGGTCAGGGAGGCTGAGGTGTGATGGAAGGGTGGCTGGAATGACACTGGGGAGGCGGGGAATGAGGGGCCCTGAGGTGTCCCCTGGAAGCCTGGCACAGCAGGTGAGGCAGAGCAAGAGGGAAGGGAGCAGGACCTGAACCCAAGAACTGAGATGGAGGCCGGCATTCCTGAAATACTTCTGTAGAGCTGAAAGGCTGACATTGTGTGTGTGTGTGTGTGTGTGTGTGTGTGTGTGTGTGTGCTAGGTGCATGCACATGCATGTGGGTTTGTGCAGCACGGTGTCTATTGGTGAAACACCTGATTAGTATAAACAAGGCCACAGCCACCAAGAAGAACGTGGTGGGGAAGGAAGGCAAACTATAATTGAATTAATGTCTAGAGGAACAGAGGCTTTAAATGCATGATGCCACTTACTTGTTACATCAACCAGGTGAGGAAGGTGTATCAAATGACATATATAAATGAAGTTACAGAAGCTAAGAGAGGTGAAGTGACTTGCCACAGAAGGCATAGCTCGTGGATGATGGCTGGGCTGTTATTCATACTCCATGGGTCTCGTCTCAAAGCTGCCCATTGTACCACAGTCCTCCCTAGATGTACATTTGAGCCTTCAAATTATGCCTTCCAGGATCCTGAGGACAGTTTAAAATGTTTAGCTTCCCAAAATGGACTCAATCAGGAAAATGTGTCCCATGTAGCCATAGCTCCTAGATTAAAGGGAGATCTCTCAAGATCCCTTACCAACCCCAAGCGCCCTTCCCTTCCTTGATCTTGTTTTCCTTACTGGACTGAACTTACAATTTGGACCCAGCCCCCAGTTGACCTCCTGGGCAGGAAGCAGGTGGGTTGTGGCCCTGCCTTTCCCCAGGACAGTTCATGTGAGCAGCTATTCCTTGAAGTGAAACAGGTGAGTACTTTAGGTACTGGATACTTTAGATTCGGAATCAGTAGGTAACACCAAAGTTAAATTTACTGCTGTTGTTAAATTTAAAAAGGTAAAATGCAATGCAATAGGCAAAAATGGTTAAAAATGCAAAACATTTTACTTTTTTTTCTCACTGGGTCCTCACTAAGTGCTTATTCTGTGCAGGCTTATGGTGTATTAGGAGTTGGGTTTTTATGGAATTTGTGATACTGCCATAGCAAAGCCTTTGATAAGGAATGAATGGAATCCATTCAACCTAAGGTAACCTCAGACCAGGCCATCACTGTGGTTCTCTGGGCAGGGGCAGCATTTCCTAGGAAGGCCCAAGTGGAAGATGACCTTTGTCTAATGGAATGTAGAAAGAAAATTAACTTTTACTGAAAAGCTTCTATTGTTTAATTTGTGCCTTTTAATGCTAAGTCCAGTGCTAGAAACTTACTCATATGTTTCTACATTTCATCTTCACAATGGCCTAGCAAAATCACTAGTTATCATTTATTTATATTTTTTTCTGATTTATTTTTCTTTTTTTAGTTTCAGAATATTACAGGGGTACAAACGTTTTGGTCCCTAAAATTGTTTTTGTACCATTTGAGTCAAAGTTATAAGTGTTCCCATCACCCAGACAATGTGCATTGTACCTGTTAGGTGTGAATTTACCTACCCCCTCCTCCCACCTGCTGATTTCCGATGAGTATTATTTCCATATGTGTACATAAGTGTTGATTGATTAGTTTCAATTTGATGGTCAGTGCATGTGGTGATTGTTTTTCCATTCTTGTGATACTTCACTTAGAAGAATGGTCTCCAATTCCCTCTAGATTAATACGAGAGGTATTAGTCTACCATTTTTTTACGGCTGAGTAGGACTCTGTGGTATACATATACCACATTTTATTAATCCACTCATGTTCTTCTGATAAAGAGGCAAGACTTCAAAGCGGTAAAGACACATGCCTAAGGTCAAATCTCATCAGTGGGATGGAGCCTGAAGTTGAACCAGAGCTACCTGATTACAAAGTACAAAATCCAAGCTCTAGTCTGGAAAGATGTATCACCATAGGATGCAGAATATATTCTTTTGCTTCCACCTCTCTCTGCTCTTACTCAGCTATCCTTTGCTCTGAAGCGTTCTCTCTCCTTTCCCTTTTCTCTTTTTCTGCCAAGTGATTGAAACCAGGTTCCAATCTCACCTACTCTGTGAATTCTTCTAAGACCTTCCTGGCAGCATTTAACTCCACCCACCCTTCTGGGCTGCAGAACTGATGAGTACTTAGCTTTGGACACAGTGGGCCATGAGTGTCTGGGTGGTGGCCTCCTCCAGGGTGGTGTGAGCTCAGGGAAGGCTGGGCTTGTGTCCCATTTTATCTCTGAGTCTTCGGTGCTTAGAAAACCATCCATAAATACCCGAGGAAGGAGGGAATAGATACATGAATGAATTAATATAAATTCTAGAACTTAAGAATAGAAAACAGACTATGAGGATTATGAAATAGCTTCCAAAATAACATAGTCGAAAACAGAGCTGGGTAAGACCAATGCTGCATTTCTCATACTCCGGGGATTTGTTTATCCTGGAATGACCCTCATTAGCCAATGGGAGAAACAGGCTAGTGAATCCCTGGGACTGATGGGTTGTGCCTCAGAGGGCCTGGTTGTCTTCACCCCAGAGAGAAGAGCTGGTTTGTTTTCTTTCCCAGAGGATAGATGGCAGCCCCAGGCTCCCCTGAGCCCACAGGCCCTACGATTGGTACCTAATGGGCCTCTACACCTAAAGCACTTAGAAAAGATCCTTATCTGTGGTGACCTGAGAGACTCAAGTGCCCGATGGTTCCAGAGAGGCTCAGCACAACTGAGGACTGCTCATGGGCTTCACTGTTCCACTGGGTCCCTACAATCTCATAGATTCAAGCATAAATGGATACACAAATGAAATTTTCTATTTATTAATTTATATGCACATATTTCCAATTGTAGTCTCGAAATAAATAAATAAATAAATAAATAAATAAATAAATAAATAAATAAATAAAAGAAACCTGCCCTTAGACTCAGGAAACTTGCATCTTGAATCTGTTATTAGATAGTTATTGATTTTGGACCAGTCATTTTCTATCCTTGTCCCTCAATTTCCTCCTCTGTGAAATGAAGAAATGGACAACGTGCATCAAGGGCCTTAAAAATATCCAGGCTATTTGTCTCAGGAATTCTACTTCTATTGATCTTACCTGAGGAAACAAGCAGAAATATTTATGTAAGAATGTACACATCAGCCAGGCGTGGTGGCTCACGCCTGTAATCCTAGCACTCTGGGAGGCCGAGGAGGGCGGATTGCTTGAGGTCAGGAGTTCGAAACCAGCCTGAGCAAGAGCAAGACCCCGTCTCTACCTTAAATAGTAAGAAATTAATTGGCCAACTGATATATATAGAAAAAATTAGCTGGACATGGTGGTGCATGCCTGTAGTCCCAGCTACTTGAAAGGCTGAGGCAGGAGGATCGCTTGAGCCCAGGAATTTGAGGTTGCTGTGAGCTAGGCTGACGCCATGGCACTCACTCTAGCCTGGGCAACAAAGTGAGACTCTGTCTCAAAAAAAAAAAAAAAAAGAATGTACACATCACAGTATTATTTACATAATGGAGAACTTGAAAAGTGACCAAGGCTCTATTATTAAAGTCAACTATGATACGTTCATTGAATGGAATATAATGCAACTACACTTTCATTTTGAAACCACTGTGGATTCACATGCAGTTGTAAGAAGTAATATGGAGAGATCCCATATACCTTTTACTCAGTTTCCCCGGATAGTTATGCAAGATACCTCTTGCATAACTAGAGCAACTTATCACACCAGGAAACTGGCATTGATATAATCTATCCCTTTTTGATTTGAAGATTGTTGACGAGTGTTCCTTCCCTCCTGGTGGACGGTCCTTAGCACCAAGTGGACAAAGTGATTTGTTAGCATAATATGATAGGAGAGCATCACCAGCCCAGGATCTGTGTTTGGGGTGAGCTCAGGAAGTTCTCAGTTGTGGCTCTCTTTTTAGTAAGGCACATTTCATTTAGCTGCCACAAGCTTCCCATGCCAAAAATATGAGTTGGGTCTGTCTCATCATTTTGGATGGACCCTCACCAGAAGTTGCAATAAATCATGGTGTGAAAGCTCATCCTAGAGCCAAGACCACTGTCGTTTGCCTGTGTGGTGGCTGATGAAAGCAGCAGTGTGTGGGAGCTCCCTTTGCAGCTACCAAAGTCTCTTGATGGCCAGGAGATAGGGCCATCATTGCTCAGGGGACAAAGAGACTCCTCTGGCCCTGAAGAGATGGACAGTGCACAATACAAGTGGGAAATGTGGCAAGACTAGTCTGTGCTAGATCCTGGGAGGACCCAAAGTAAGGAAGGGAATCTTTAAATGACAAAAAACCAGTTTTGCAACCCTTAGCCCATGTTAGAGGTATATCAAAGGGGAAAGTTGAGGAGGCCAAGGGAGGTGTCTTTGGAGAGAGCTGCTGGGGAAAATGGAAAGGTTTTGATGCTGCTCTTGTGCTCTCTGGATGTTTACAGCTGCCGTTTCCTAGCATTAGAGACCTCAGCACGTTTCTCAGAGGCTTTCCTACTAGGGACTTGTGATTGTAGTTCCCTCAAAGAGTCAGAACCTAGGCCATGCTGCGCTGGGGCTAAGGAGCGAATGAGCAAGAAGTCAGAGAGGACTGCCCATGACCTCCCCCTGCAGGGTTGGCAGCAGATGGGAGATGTTTTGGATGCCTGTAGGGTTGGAATTTTGGCTGATATTGGAATAAACATTTTAATACCTGAAAGTGAGTCTTAATGACCACATTGAGACTTTTCTTGTAAGTAGAAGGGCCTGGAGAGCTACAGCATCTTTCCAAGTTGTCCTCAAGAGGTGTGGGGACATAGATCAGGCAGAGCACAGTTGAAAGCAGACATAGGGTAAATATAAGTTTCTGTCTGTACCCACTGGGTTTGGCCAGTTTGCTAAGCCAGTTCCATATGAAGGAGGAAACAGCAGTAAGATGTTGATTCCATGTGGGATTTGGCTCCTTCTCCTGAGCCTGAACCTGAAGATACCATAGGAGTAAGGAGGCAGTGGAAGGAGCTAAGAAAATAGTGCAAGTCCAGTGAGACACACTCAGAGAGACTGAAGGTGGTGGGCACCTGGTTAGTGAGTGGGTTTGTGTGCACACATTTGGGGCTTGGCCGTGGAGAGAGCGCCAGAGAGGCTGGGATGCTGTAGGTGAGAATAAACTAAAGAAAAGCTTCTTAATTGTGCCCCTTTTCTCCCACCCCCAGTATCCTACAAAAATAAGTGCTTACTCTATGACCACTTTGCAGCAGAATAGAATCAGCATTTGCTGACATGGTGGGGAAACACAAAGTCTGCACTCAGGTCTGGTTGGAGCGGGGCACAAACGACAATGAGCGTGGACTGACCTGCCTGCCCCGAGCAGCCCTCCTCTCCCAGCTGTGTCTGCCCCTCCTGAGCGTGGCTGGCTACAGATGGGGCAGAGGGAACCGCTGCCGGAGATGAAGGGAGTTTTCCTGAGGCACAGGGTCGCTATGGGAGGCCAGCATGGAAGTCAACACACCCAGAGTCGACACTGGAGGACCAGGTGGGCCCTGCCCACTCCCTGAATCAGCAGAAGGGGACCAGGCTAGACCCAGGTTGCAGTCATTCCCTAGGTACAAAGTCTTAGCTGAGGTGGCTGCTATACCCCAGGGACTATGAGCTCACACATGGGGAAAGAGGAAGGTACCAGAGGAGGGCAAACCAACCAACCAACCAACTAATGAACAAAATGGCTCCAGGCTAGAAAACTCGCCCAGGTGAAACAAATCGAGTGGACCAGGCAGAACGCAGTTTTAAAATAAGCATTGTAAGTATCCTTAAAAAGGAAAGTAGCATGAAGCAGGAATAAGAAGTTACTATAATGATTGGCTGAGAAAAATAGAAGAGTTGGCATAAAGAACTCAGGAGACGAGTTGAGGAGTAGAATGGATGAAGGTGAGGTGCTAATTACTGAACTAAAAGATCAGGCAGAGGAAATCTCCCAGGATGTTCAAGAGCAGGATGAAGACATGAGCAAGCAAATTGCACATTAAGAGACATACAGGAGAGAAGAAGAACTACCAATATTTCTGTATTAGGAGTCTTAGAAAGAGTGAAAAATAAATGGAAGGAAAAACAGGGAAGACGGAGATATTCCTGGTTTAAAGGATTCTCCACCTCCTCTCACACCATCCCCTGGCCTCCTGCATGCCGGTCATACTGGCTCACTCTAAGTTCCTCTGGGAAGCCTGGAGCATTCCAGGGGTTTGACATCTCTCCTTGCCGCCACCTGGAGCTGCTCTCCTCCACTCCTGCTGCTTCTCCACCTGGTTCACCCACACGAGTTCTTCACATCTCAGCTGGAGCCTCATTCCTTGGAGGCAGATTTTCCTACCTGCCCCATAGACGCCACAGACAGGTCAGGCTGCCTTGTTAGAAGCTCCCTTAGCCCAGTATAGCCAACAGAATTGTATTTAATGCATAATTGAATTCTTTCCCATTTGACACCTATCCAATGGCAGGCTGCGAACTCTCTGTGGGCCAGGTCCTTGTCTGTCTACGCTTTTACCCCATCGTCTGTCCTGTGTCTAGTCCAGTGTTCCATAAGTATTTGTTGAATGAATGTGGCGACTAAATTTTATATCAGAAGAAGAACACAGAACTTTGAGGTGAAGACCATAAAAGCAGTCAGGTTGACAAGGCCTTAGTTTCAGAACGAATGCGTTGAGTGTGAAGTGGGAGGAAGGTGCCAACAGGAGCAACTGCGGGCAGGGCCTGGAGCTTGCGGGAGGGGTGGAGGGAAACGGGGAGGGGTTAGTTAAGCTCACCAGGGGTCCGGGGGAGTACGTAACGAGGGGATGAGAAATCCTAGGGAGAGAAGATAACCAAAGTGCAGACATGGCCCACAGGAGAAAGCCTGTATCAGAAAAGAGACACGGCATGTTCTGAGGGGTTTCGGTGCCATTATGACCAGTGGTTGAACCAACCCCAAGGGTTATACTTGTTCTCTGTGTAAGCCTTGGGCATTTACTACTTTTAGGAGACTTTTTCTCTTTCCTACTATCTGGGAGTGGGATTGTTGTGAGGATAAAATGAGAGTCCACTGGTGAAAGTACTTGGTATGGGTAGATATTCAGGGGACATCATTTCCCATCATCCCCTTTTGGTTTAAGCCTCCTTTGTGCAACCATGGAAGAGGCTGGGCATTTAGCCTGGCTCCCTCGAGAACAAAAGCATCTCAGCAGGTGTCCATATACGGGTGGGAGCTTCCTGCTAAGAGCTTTTCCAAGCATTTCCATTACTCTTATCAAATTCCATCATTGTGATTATTTAACCTCTACCATTTAACATGAAGTTCCTAAACCCCACTGTCTCTGCTACATGAGGATGCAAAGGTGTCTTCCAAGTTAAAATCTCTTTTTTCTACATACTCAATCAGATTGACTGCCTGGATGGTTGATTCTAAATCCAACCACAGTCTCCCAAATTAGGTGCCTTAACATTTCAAATATGCCCCGCCCAGAGTAGCCAGGTACCCGCTTGTGGCTATTTAAATTATTAAAATTAATTAAAATCAATAAAATTAAACCTTGAGTTCCTCTGATCTCATCAGCCACATTTCAAGTGCCCAAGTAGACACCTGGTGGCTAATGTCTACCATATTGGCACAGATCTAGAACATTCCTATTATCACAGGGAATTCTACTGGTCAGTGCCATTCCAAATAATTGGATGTCATTTGCTAATTTAAGCACCTAGCTTACAGCAGCTCTGTTGCTGAGAGCCAGCATCTCTGGTGAACATAATCTCTGCTCTAGAATTATCTTCCTGTTGACCTCTGTCCTTACCTCTCTCGATCAGGGTTGTGCTTGAGATGACATGGACCCCAGAATGTTCTCCCTTTTGCCAAGCACTGTGTGCTTCACTTTGATTGGAAAGAACATTCCGGACTGAGTTTTATATGCATATGCTCATACACACATACAATCATGCAATTGAGGATTTGGTGATGGAGCCTACGTCCCTAAACCTCCTATTGTAAATCAAGCATACCCTTTTTTTCCTCTAAAATTATATCTGTGGCTAATCGGAGTTCTATTTCAGAGGCAGGGTTTGGTAAAATCAGGCAGATTCTTTGTAACTCCACTGCATCTGAGGTAATGAGTTAAGGCACTAAAAAGTATAAATATTTGTACTGTTGGCAAGTGTACATCGCTCCTTCACCAAATACCCAAATGGAGGAGGGAAAAAAAATAAAAGCTTCCTCTCTGTTTCGAGTAGTTAGAGCAAAGCTCTAGGAGGGGATTTATAACTATACAGTTACGAATTATGAATGTGCATTTGTTCAAGAACTATACCCTGTTGATCTGCTATTTAGTTTTTTTATTGCTGGCTTTTTGCTTTGCTCTGTAGGACACCGGCTGCAGACTTGGCTGCCGCTCAGAGTGAGGAGTCGCCAGGGACGTTGTTCCTATTCAGAAATGCACAGGGTGTATCAAAGACAGAGGCTGCAAACTTGTATATTAAAACCCATACATTACCCACACAATGCAAACCCTCAACCCGCCCACACAGGGGGCTGGGGCTGAGCGTGAACAGAGGCGCTCACGGTGGAGGCAGCCGAAGGAAAGCTGGGAGCTGCCTTGTTGCCTAGCGTGGTGCTTTCTGACTCTGATCTGAAGAGTTCTGGGGTTTTCCTAAAAGGCCCCCAGATGAAGTGGGGAGAGGAGACAAGATGGTAGGGGCAGGGTTGGGGCCACCTGCCCTGTCCAGCTTGGCGACTCAGCTTTTGTGTGTTCTACACATTGGACTTCTAAGTGGGATTTCCTGTGAACAAAGGATCCCCCAAACATTTGACAATGGAAACGAGAAGCTCTCCCATAGGACAGAAGGTGGAGTAGAGTCAGCCATGGTGCTGATTTTCCGAGTAGAAGAAGCATGAGAGCAATGGGCATTGCAGCACGCCTGAAACCCTTCCTATGCCTGGTGGCTCATTTCAATTGTGTGGAATCTACTTTTGTTTCAACTACTGTCTGTCAGACGGAACGCGAGCCACGTGGTCATGCAATGGGTGGGGAGGGAGGGCCTCCTGTGGCTGGGGAGAGCAAGGAGGGGCCGTGTCAAGGAAAGATCTGTGTTTGATAGAACATGCAAGAACATGCAGGGAGAAATTGTAATAGCATCAACCAAGGCAGTGAACCGTGTATGCAGTTGCTTAGTATTGAAGGACAATACTAAGTCTGCACCGAAAAAAACTGTGCAGACTGTGACTTCTTATTTTAAATTTCTTAAAACAAGCACTCTTGCTTTATTGATGTTCACCTTTTAATTCCATGGATCTTGCTGCTAAAAAAATCTGGCTAGTGAAGCATGTGGAGAACATAGGATATTTGAGAACCACTGCAGGAAAAGGTGAAGACAGCCGGTGTCCAGACTTGCCCAGGCTCTTAGCCCCCTTGCCCTCACAGGACGGGCAGCCATCTGTCTCTTCCGCCCACCTAGGGGCAGATCTACCTGGAGGTTAGTGAAGCTTAAGCCTGAGGGCCCCTCGCTTGCATGGGCCCACTTGAGTGCTGGGAATGGCTGTGAGCCACAGAGTGTTCAGGGAAGAGGAAATCCAGGCTGCCATCGGGAAGCATTTCCATCTTGCCGTCCACATCCCCTGGTCAGTGGATTGATACAGGTCCACGGCCTGTTAGGGACCCGGCTGCAAAGCTCTGCAACCCCTTCCCTGCCCCGCCCCAGTGGAAAATTTGTCATCTGTGAAATTTCGGAAGGTGGTGGGTGGAGGTGAGGGGCTGGGGCGGGAGGTGGCACACAGCAGGAGGTGAGCTGCCCTTGTGAGCTTCACCTGTGTTTACACGAGATGCCCTTCCCATCAGTGGCATCACCGCCTGAGCTCCGCCCTGTCCCTCCTGCCGCCCCCCTACCCCACCATGGAAGAACTTGTCTTCTATGAAACCTGTCCTTGGTGCCAAAGAGGCTGGGGACCACTATTTCCATCCAAGCATTTATGGCAAGTTGCTGCAGAAATATTGGCAGAAAGTGACCCCAATATTCAAGATTCCAGGACCCGGATCTACCACTGGGTACAACCTCTCCCTCATCTCACATCCTACCTGTTCCACCTCCACACACTTCTTTTAAACGTCCTTTCTCTGTCCGTCAGCCTACTTTTGTCTGCATCGCTGCTGCAGTTTGGCAGTCCCCTGTTGGTTACCGAGGGTCTGCTTGGTACTAAGACCCTGTTTCCAGAACTTCAGGAGGATCCACAGCCGTGACTCTACTTACTCTGGAGGGTGTTTGAGACACGTTCCCCTTAAGGCCAGCCTGGGATCTGTGAGAAGCACACGGGAGCTACCCCGGGTGCCTGGCAGCAGCAGGTGGCTGCAGCGGGTCGCACCTAGCTGTAATCCGCTCGTAGCTGGCTGCCAGGTCTGAACCCTGGATCCCCATCCTCCCGCTCCCAGTTCATACTGAAAGGGGAGCAGGGGACAGAGTGTCTTCATCTTCCTTTCGCAGTACCTGCTTGTGACACGGTCCTATGAGTAGGGCCTCTGGTGCCCAGCTGACAATGTGCATGCCCCAGAGAGGGGCCATCACCTCCTGCAGAATCTGCCGCCCTTCCCTTTGGGTGTGCTTGGCCCATCATTACTCCAAACGCCAGGAAGACAGTGGTGGGGGCCTTCCTGGTTTTTCACTTGTCTGAGAGTCGCAGAATTGATTCTCACATGTGCTGAGAGGGCCAGCGTTTTTCTATACAAGGTGATTTCAGCCCCTGTCTACAGACCTGTCTGCAGCAGAGGAGAGCCCAGGGTTCACAGTCTGCCGGCCTTGCATGCCAAGGTCCTCAGTTTCTCCATTGAGCTCCTGGTGGGCCCATTTTCCGTCCCCATCGACTAAGCCCTCCTCCCGGTCTCAGTCCTGTGCCATCCGTCTGCCTGTTGCCATTGGTCCCAGGTAAAGATGTAGCTGTGGAGCAGGGTTCCCAGGTAGTGTGTGGGGAAGTGCTGCTTTGGCCCCACCACTGTCCCCACCGTGCAGCCCACCTGGTGCCCTGGGACCAGGCCCCCACCAACTGAGAGTGCCCGCTGCGCTCAAGGCTGTTTTGCTGTCTCCACGAGTCAGGTTCACATGCTTAAGAAGCACGTGGCACCTACTCACATCCTTGCATTAAATCCTCATTTTTGAAAGCAATTTGCTTGTGACTTTTCCTCCTTTTCCTTCTCCATTTGCTCTATCCACTGTAGACACCAGCCAGTCTTGAAGACTCTGACGTCCATTTCAAGTTTCCGGCCCACTGGCCCAGGGCAGAGGCCTCTCTCTGCTTTGAAACGATTTAAAACAGTAGCAATAGGCTCCTGAAAATGCCTAGATCTTTTAAGGTACTGTCTCTGCACCATCCATTACTGTTAATAAAAGTAAAGCCTCCACTCTGGGAGGCCGAGGCGGGCGGATCGCTCGAGATCAGGAGCTCGAAACCAGCCTGAGCCTGAGCGAGACCCCGTCTCTACTAAAAATAGAAAAAATTAGCCGGGCATGGTGACGCATGCCTGTAGTACCAGCTGCTACGGAGGCTGAGACAGGAGCCCAGGAGTTTGAGGTTGCTGTGAGCTAGGCTGATGCCTTGGTACTTTAGCCTGGGCAACAGAGTGAGACTCCGTCTCAAAAAAACAACAAAAAAAGAAAAGCCATAGGCACATTTAGCTCCACATCTGGGATGTCTAATGCATTAAGAACCTGCTTGATGTTTGTCTTCTTGTTATTAATATTTATTTGTTTTCTGTTTTGTTTGTTTTTCTACCTTATCCTCTAGCCTGATTAGTTAACTCCATGGCTTATGATTCCAGACCTAATTCTTTGGATTCTAATTAATATTTCTACCTGCTTTCTGGAATCTCTATGAACTGATAATATGCAATCGCTCCTACCTTGCCTTCTGCCCCCTCCACCTTAAGCAGCACACACTCACACACTTTGGCTTGGTCCCAGGATCTAAAGACAGGCAATCTTTGCTTTGCATGGTAGTTTGGGACCTTAAATATTATGACTGTGAAAGCCGAAACTGTGCAAAACAATTTTAATAATCCATGTGAAAAATAACCATTGTTCTGTGACCGTTAAAATTTTTGTGAAAGCATTAAAAACTCTCTTAGAGGAAAAAAATAGTAAAATTAATATTTATTTAGAACACGGTAATTTAAAACATTAGAGATATTGAGAATTAAAGTGTTTTATTTGTTTGCAAAGAACATATCAAGAGTAATGTGAACAGCACTTGCCTTATTCTTGTCATATAACTTACGATGCAGAGTGACTGTCTTCCCTGTGCCTTGGCAAATTGTCAGGTTTCCAAGCTTGAATCAACTTCCAGCATCTTATCCTTTGTGTTTTCAGCATCGTGAAATAGCTCCAAGAGGTTTTTTTTTAATGTGAGATTTTTGTTGGCTTTACTTTGTCTGGGACACATTCATTCTTTTCATTATAATTGCTTTCCTCATTTGTGTCAATAAGTTGGTCCTCACTAAGTTCCTCTGGCCGCATGCCTGGAGTCCCTCCTGGGGCAGCAGTGTCAACGTGCCCACGGGTGACCGTGTCTTCTATAGCTGCATTACCTTCAGCTTTGATTTTACTTCCAGTATTATCACTTTTCCTGCACTTTCACCTTGGTGGCCAATTCCCTCTTTCAGTGATTGATTTTGTAAAATGCCACCTGGGTTTATCACTAGGAGACAAGAGAGTGACACAACTATATGCTTTGCTGTCTGTGGAGGAACTAAATAACAGAGGATAGTGACCACTCACCCTCGGACTTTAGAAGAAGTGATGTGATTGGTCACTGATTATGGTACACGTCTGTTATTTGCACAGTAATGTATGGACTGATGAGCTATCAGTGAGATTTGTATTTTATGCAGTTATACTTACTGGCATTTCAGTACTAGATACTATAGTATCTGAGATTTAAACCATATTATTGTGGGACTGGTGGTAATTGAAATTTGTACATAAGAGAATTGCCTGTACTCTCTTCCTGGAGAGCCCAGCTTGAGCAGTATCTGGTCCTGTAGGTAATGGGTTGGATAACTGAGTGAAAAGAAGGGAGGGGGAGGTGAGGGACAGGAAGATACTAAAAATCCAGGAGAGGGGAGGATGTGAGTCAGACAGGGATGGCACTTGGGTGTTGCTGAGAGCAAGCACCTCCTTCCATTTTGCACATGGACACCTCACTTGCCTCACCTTAACTCGCCCTGGATCCAGGCCCAAAGTCTGCAAAGAACAAAGTAATGTCGCCAGGATAACAGCACCAAGGTGGGCAGTTAGTTCTTGGCTGTACAGCTAAACCATTAAAGGATCAGAAATTCTTGTAATACGAGGTCCCAGCAAAACTCATAGCAAATGTACATTCTTCCAAGACCCGTGCACAGGTGGGCATGGACTCAGAGGGTCCTTGATACCACATTACAATCGGACTCACGTAGAAGGCACCTGGAACAGCAGGGATGATTTGGGTCCTGGTAAGTCTCAGTCAGAACTGTTCCCATTTACCTCAGCTGGTTAAGGCATTCAGTGCACAAGGGGACTCTTACTCTCAGAACTCTATGATGCACAGGACTTTGAGCTACAGCCAGTGGGATGGACCAAAATTCTGCAGAACCAAGGTCAAGGTGAATGGAAGGTAAGTCTACCAGCTCAAGGCTTCCCAGCCTGGGCTGTGAGCAGCTGGGCTATAATGTCAACACACTGGGACATGGAATCAAAATACAGAGAGGTTCCTTCCATGATTAGAAAAGAGATGGAAGCTCTGACTCGAGGGGGCAGGGGAGGCATGGGCAATATACGTAACCTTAACATTTGTACCCCTATAATATGTTGAAATAGAAAAAAAAAGAAAAGAGATGGAACAAAGATAACTTCACCCATAATTAATAAGAAACCTAATTGCTATTGCAATAACAATAATAATGCATATAAATAATAAATAGTTCCCACAAATGATTATAATTATTGTAATATTTTTACAAGTTCAAAACCACATTTTGGGTGCTCTCTTGTCATTTTGTTAGTTCTCAAATATCAGTGATGGCTGGCCTTTTCTCCTCATGCTACGCAACCCGGCGAGTGAGCACACATGGTGATAATCCGGCACTTTACAATGCAGACGCTGCAGATGCTGGAGCACAGCGGCCCCTCCCCTACCTCTTATACTGAAACTCCCCAACCCCGGCATCTGTGAGGTCCTCATCCTTGCCGCCATGGCATTCTTAAGCTATGACACCAGACCCCTCAGGTTGGTAGGGAGCTGCCCTTCCTTGTCTCTGCCTCCACCATTGATCCCTGAGAGTGGGAGGATTTGATTGACATGAGACATGGGGTCCGGGAAGCAGAGCAGTGTGCTGCGGCGGACGTTTGCGTTCAGCTCTGTAGTGACTATCTAGTCTCTTGCAGGAGTTAGGAACCTTGTGTTCCTGCAATCAGGCAGATGGGAGGGCAACCTTAGGCTATCAAGCTTGGCTTCTTACAAACTTTGTTCATTCATTCATTCATTCTCTTACTCACTGATATTTCTTGAACATGTACATCATGGTAAACCCTATTCCCAGGTATAGGGAGCAAGTGGTGCAAACCCAGATGCAGTCCCTGTGTTCATGGTGCTTACACGACAGTGAGGAAATAGATGTTAACCAGTTATACAAACGGATGACCACAAAAAGAGGTGAGGACTGTGGAGAAAAAGAACATGGTTGGTGGGGCGTGGTGGCTCACACCTGTAATCCTAGCACTCAGGGAGGCCAAGGTGGGAGGATCGCTCAAGGTCAGGTGTTCAAGACCAGCCTGAGCAAGAGTGAGACCCTGTCTCTACTTAAAAAAAAAAAAAAAAGAACATGGTGGCTCAGGGACACGCAAATAATACAGAAACCTGGTCAAAAAGCTGAGACGAGCTTTCCCAGAGGTGGTGGCCATCGGCTGAGCTCTGAAGGACAAACCCGACTTCACTGGGTGTCAAGGGCCAGGGGTGGGGAATGGGTGGGGGGAGAGAGAGAAGAGGGCCCAGCTAGTGGCAGAGGCCAATGTCACTGGAGCCCAGAGGAGGGTGTGGGGGGCAGGGCCCAGGGCCCAGGTAAGATCTCTCGGCCTTTATTCTGAGCAAGGAGAGAATGTCAAGGAGGGGACCCACACAGTCAGATTTGTGTTTGAAAAGGGTCACTCCAGCTGCAAAGTAGGGAATGGATAACCATGGAGTCTGAAGGGAGTGAGAAGACAAATATAACCTCACCACCTCCCTAAAACATAGGGTCTCCTAGCAATGATCACCTTTGGGCCATTAGTTCAACATGTTTATTAATATACTTATTCAAAATTTGAGACAGAGAGGGTGGAGAAAACTGTCAGAAATCACATATATAATTGATTCCTTTCTGGGTCACTGAAAGGCCTCCCTCTCTAACTCATCTGTATTCTGCACCCTGCTTTATGGAGGATTTTCAGAAGAGTTCTATATAAACAGCATTGGGCTGGGGGGTCAGAGACCTGAGTTCCTGTCCTAGCTTCCTCTCCAACTCGGTTTCCCTGGGTACTGAGCCTTCTTATGCTTGCCTGTAGGATCAAATGAGATAAAATAGGAAAAAGACTGAATAGACACAAGGACTCAGAGACACTGGTTTCTTCCTGAAGGGTATTATTTAAGTAGTGATTAAGTAATACATTTTAAATACAATTTATATATGAGTTGATTGATGAATATTAATGTGTGGATTGTTTTTCTCTGGCTCTAACACATGAAGACCTAAGGATCTGCAGTTTACTGTTTTTGTTCAACCCTCAAAGTACATAATTGGCATCAGATGAGAGGGCCACCTTGGCTAAGATGAGCAAAATTGTCTTCCATTCCCTGTTGTTCGCTCTGAGGAAGTCTCCCGCAATTTCCTTTGAGGAATCTCATCTAGCTGGAAGCACCTGCTACTATAGGTTAGGAAATACCCATTTGTTTTCTTCTTGAGAAAGGTAAGCTGAAATCTTGAATTTTCCAGGGCAAAGCTGATTTCAAATAGTGCATTGTTTTCCCCATAAGTACACTTACCTGTGGAGAATCTTCTGCCCTGATTTTGGGGTCAAGAATGATGATCATTATAAGTGTGTTCAAACTCTGCAGAGATTATAAATTCAAGCCAGTTCAAAGGCAATCCCATGTCCAGGAGAACTGGAGGAAGATATTCTCGGTTCATCCACTTCCTAGGCATTCATTCACTGCTGGGGAGTTTTCGGAGTAAGATTTTCACACTTACAAATTACAAGTGGTGAGGGAGGCTCAGTTACACAGGATGACAGAGATTCTACAAAATCCATCATGTAACTGGCCTCTTATTCTCAGCGAGCAAAAATAATTGCTTTATTAACTTACTTTCACAACTGCATGCTATGTCAGTCTTTTCTTGTTTTAAAGAAAACAACCTGCACAACACAGAGAAAATTCACTTGATTGCATTTAAAAGGAAACACTGCTTGAGTCCTTTATGGTACTACCTCCACCCTTCAGCACCAGCCTCTGCCTCTCCAAGTGCTAATTAGGCATTAGAAGTTGGCTGTGTGATCTCAGCCAACAGCTTTTACAGGGTGTCTGGATTTAAAGAAAGGCCCTGTGTGACGCTTTTGTAAAACAGCTCAATCTCTCAGGTCTAGTGCCTCCTCCTCTCAGGTAGCCTGGGTTCTAGGTAGATGCTTTCAGAATGAACAATGGCCATCTGCTTTGCCCGTTCTTTGGATGCCTTTAATTTGAGCCTTCTCTTTAAATGGACGACCACACAATGCATTTAATTTCTTAATATGACTATTATTTGTTTGGAGGAAAGTTGTTTACAATATGCTGAGAACTGTTTTATTGGAGTGTAATTCTTTTCATTAAACCTCTACTTTACTTGGCCAGAAAAGGGCCACACGTGGAAGGGACGTGGGGAAGGTTTGGCTTCAACCCAAATCGTCCCAGTGACAGCCAGGGTTTGTTATGTTTTGGCTGGTTTTGCCGCTCACCATTCTGTGTGTGCTCTTTTGGGACCAGTTCTCTATTACAAAGCCCATCTTCCCAGGAAGAGAGGGCTAGTCTTTCTTCCTTTCTTCGGTTGAGGCTGTGCAGGTGATGGGATCTCCTTACCTAAAGTATTTCTTCAGAAGCTGTGAGTTGATTTCACATAACTGCTACCCATTCAGCACCCAGGCAATGGGGATATGGCAATGGAAGAGGTACAGTCCATGCTCTGACGGTGTCTTAAAATTATCCTAAGTTACAGTTGGATGGGGCTTACAAAGCCTTATTTTAGCTTACAAAGACTTTTGCCATACATTACCTCACTTAATTCTCAAATTACGAAAAAGGCAAAGTAAGAATTATCATTCTCATTTTCAAGATAAAGAACCAGACTCAGAGAGTTCCAGAGACTTGCTCAGTGTCACACACTAGAGGCTAAGAACCCAAGGCCTTTGTTTCTACAACAGCCAGTCTACTTTTCATCCCACCCCAGGAAATCGGAAAAGATGAGGGCTTTTCTGAGTAGCCTTGGAGTTTATTGAGCAGTCTACAGCCATGGCTGCAAATGTACATCATGTTTATATAGCGAATCTGCTAGGATGAGAGTGCATCTGTGTTTTCTGAGTGAGGATCCCTTGGTAAAGATTGCTATTGGTGGTGATATTATCCAACCATCCACATACTTGTAATTGCTTTTGGCTTTTGAAAGACTTCATGGAGGCCTGTTTTACCACTTATGCCTCAACTAGCAGTCTGGCCACAAGTTTACTCTCCTCCCCACAAAGCTATGATTGGAGCCTTCAGAAGTGGGAGTGGAGCACTGGCATCAGAAAGGCCAAAGATCACCAGGAAGACAACCTGGGTCTTCACTGGGGGGCTCCAACTCAAGTCAATGGATGACATATCATGCAGCCAACCTGGGAACGCAACCTTCTTCTAAAATGGCCACCAAGTACTCAGTTCACACTGACAGTTGCCATGTTTCTATTCAGGCCCCAAAGTTGCCAGGTCTTGAGATGTTTCTCCAAGAGAATGTGGAAATCTGGAATTTTATGTACATTCTCTTGTTTGGACTGGTTAAATATTAATATCTAATCCAAACATTATTAAACTTCTGCAGGACAAACAAAAACAAAAGCAAAATAAAACCAAACTAAAACCAGTGAGTCTCTTTGTAATTGTAAGTAAGGAATTAGGGTCTTTTTAGGACAGATGCAGCAGGGCATTGAGAAGTGGGTAGAATATCTTTATTTCCAGCAGGGTTCTACATCTTTTTCATCTTTGTGAGGAGGACAGAAAGGCAGGAGGGATTAATAAGCTGTTGGAGCCAGAGTATATATAGACCTTCCAAATTATCCCTCTTTGATATGATGATTTGAATTTCTACTTTTCCTCCTGTTAATACTAGTTCTCACCTTTCTCCCTGTCTATCGCCTGTGCGTGAGACCCATGTACAAAGCCTTCCCATGGGGGCCCACAGATTGTGGGCTGGGGCAGGGGCTATATACAGACCCCTACTCACTAGCAAACAAAGCACACTCTTCCCTCCCATCCAAGAAAGCATATTGCAGTCTAAATAAGTCTAAAAATATCAGAATGGTCTTCAATTGACCTTAATTTTTAAAAAAGTAAATTCATCTCAAACATTGATATTTTGCCTATCATCAGTAATGGCTTACTTTTGACCCAACTCACAAACGTCAGCACAGCATTGTTAAGAACTGCTGTTTTTAAAAGCAAAAACTAATTATGGGGACATATTGCTAAGCTTCCCAGACAGACTGGCACTCTCTGTCTCTGGTATTTTCAGCCAAGGCATGGTGAGCTGGGCTGACTCCCCCAGCTCATAAATTCACCTTTGAGAGTGTCCGTTACAAGGATCTTAGAGATGTCATCAGAGACAGTTGAATTCTTAAGATGGGACAGTAGAAATAAAAGACCATGTTTTCCAAAGCAGGCAGTAAGTTAGAACCCAAACATTCCTGCCTCTCTAACTGATAGCAGGGAGCCCCCACTTGGACTAGTGTTTGGATGAAACTAAGTCAGACCCTGCCCAGCAGCGTAAACCAAGAAGTAAACGTCTCCATGTTATCCGTGTTCTTTGCTCCATGAATTGAACCAGAAAATAAAGAAACTGAACACCACAGCTTTCCCTGTTACCCCCTGATTTAAGATAATCTTTTTCTTTTCCATTGCATTGGAAAATGAAAATTCAAAACATGGGAATAGAAAGCAGACTCGGAGAAGAAGAGAGACAAAGAAGTTACCAGCAATTTGATGTCATATGTCTTTGGGGGAGAAAAGTGTCTGGATCTTAAAGTCAGACTATGACAAAAATGAGAACAGAAACAAGTCTATTTTTTTCTCTAGGTCACCGTAGGGAACTGATCTAACCTATTTACAAGGGGTCTCAAGGGAACTATCTCTAAATAGCTATCTTGTCACCATCCTTTTCGTCATCTTCCGTGATCACTTTGGGTCTTTCATCCCTGAGCAGTGTCACACCTGCAAAACAAAGCATAGACCTGCAATTAAGTGCCTCTAATTAAAATACTAGACAAACTTGCAGCATAGACACAGTGCACAGCAGCGTGGCAACCCAGAAACCTCCTAGTGCCTGCGAGGCTAACTGCTAGAGGTGCCAACTGAGAGAGAGGGAGATGGGTGGTCTTATTTGGCCTTCCCAGAGGTGGTGAGTGAGGACACCACTCTGGTTACAAGGGGATGTACAGCCTGGGGCGGGGGGTGAGCAACCTTTGCCCTCCTCTGAGTTCTGCTCCTGAGCTTGCAGCACCATGGGATGGAAAGCATCCATCTGCTTTGAACTTATGTTTCTGCCACTCCTGGAGTCTGTGGCAGGTCCAGTTAGCACATTCATACCTAAATTTTCTCATATGTAAGGTGAGGACACTAATAATTATCTTAAAAGGTTGTGACAATTAGGTAAGATGTATGCAACAATGCTTAGCATGGAGCCACATGTTGAGCAGCTAAATGTCAAATTTTCCTTTCCCTTCACAATTTGCTAGCTTATTTTCCTTTTGAAAAAGAACTGGTAAGCCTCATGGAGTCACATTTAAAAGTATTTTAATAACATCTGGGAGAAATATTGAGCTGAGGGTCTGGACATGCTATTTCCAAATGTCAATACTGTACCAGTAGATGACAAAGTTCACATGGTTCAGAGAGAAATGAGAATATAAGGAAAGTGTCGTTGAGTTTTTTATATGGCTGTATGGCTACAATTTAAAAAGCTATTCTTTATTTTGAGGTTATTCTTTTCCTTCTTTTGGGGATACCCCTTCTTTTAGGAGATTTTAGAAATGTTAGATGGTTTTCTAAAGCATCCTTACTAGGCAAAATAAAAAGTTGCTATTCCTATGTTGGGCTCCACAGTATATATTTTTAAAAGTTTACTGGTCTGGGAAATTCAGAAGTCTGAGCCCAATTTTCTAGACTGATCAGCTCAGAAAAGGCCAGCCAAGGAGGTCTGGGTGGTTCTGCTCATTCTGTGAAGTGTAGAGGAGAGTCATTTTGATAAAAGGACAAAGGAAGCTGTGATTTAAGGGCAGTCCTCATGGTTCCTGTCATCCCACTCCAGCCATACGGAGTCTTTTCCCCACCACTGCCTAGCACGGCTTCCCTCCCTGTTCTCCCAGTTAGAGACTTTTCAGTCCATGAAGCATTTCAGAAAGATCTAAACTTGAGAGAGAGAAGCTGTGCACCACACGAAGACTTTCTATAACGCTGGACTCCATTCAACAGCAGCAAATTAATGAACTACGTGCTGATCCTAATGACTATTCGTTTGATTCAGTTTCTAGTTTGTTCGTATGGGTTCTTTACCAATTAGCTGATATTTATTGGAGGAGAAAAACAATTTCAAGAGTCTGGCTGAAACTAAGGCTTTTGCATAAATCGCTTATGAAACACAGTAAACACAGGTAAAATAAAGGAGACCTTTATAGTTTATATTGATTGCCCAGGATCACAAAGTTAGTGGGGAGCAAAACCAGAGACAAAACCTAGACCTTTCTGATTCCAAAGCCCATGTTCAGTTTTGTCTACTAGGATGACTCCTTACACATAAATACTTTTTGTCCCTCTACCAAGTCTTCTTTATAAAGTCTTCAATGAAAATAGATACAAGAATGGGCAGAAAATAATTAGTCTCCATCAGATACTGCAAAACTGTGATTGCCAAATAGAATATTTGGAAGAATTGCTTGAGACCAGGAGTTCGGAACCAGCCTGAGCAATATAGCAAGAGCCCACCTCTACAAAAAATTAAAAAAAGTATCTGGGCATGGTGGGGCATGCCTGTAGTCCTAGCTAAATGGGAGGCTGAGACAGGAGGATTTCTTGAGCACAGCAGTTCAAGGCTACAGTGAGCTATGATTGTGCCACTGTAACACTCCAGCCTGAACAACAGAGTGAGATCCTGTCTTAAAAAAAAAGAATGATGACAGTTTGAGGATTAGACTCCTGTATCTCCTAAGCAGAGAGAGACAGATAGAGAGAAAGTGAGAAAGGGTTATCACTTGCCTGACCAGGTGGGTTGCATACCTACCCTTAATCTTGGTATACTGGCAAGTGGTGAAGACAAAGGGATGGATAGAGGCAAGAGGAGGTGGGAAGAGAGGAAGAAAGACAGAGTGCAGAGAACACAAACCCCATGGAACTTAGAACCACATCCTCTAACATGGCTGGGGACAAGCCTCTGACCATTTTGTCATGATGTCTTCTTCTGAGCTGTTTTTGATTTTTTTCTTTATTACAATAAATAATGGGGAAACATAGTTTTATAGAAACAACCAAACTTCATCTTCTCTCAAAAGTGTTCCTTCTGGATTCCTATAATGCTAATGTCCAAACCACACCATAGCGGAAAAACTGACAAAGGTGGGACAGACCTGAATTTGAGCCCTGGCTCTGCCACGTAACAGTGTTTGATATTGATCACAATGGATCCATTCATTTATCCATCTAATCATCTCATCATTGAGCCAACCACTCTGCCAGTCAGACAACTATCTATCAGTTTCGTCCATGTACGATTCTAAAGTGGCCGAATACGTTAATATTTCTTCCTCAGTTTCTTTATCTGTCAAAAGAGGTAATAGCTATTCTATTAGTCAATTTATTTTTAGAAATCCCTGAAACATGCCAAACTTAGTACCTAACATTTAGTATGATCTCTATAAATATTCGTACATTTTCCCCTCTGTTACTGTCTTGCCACAACTATCTGCATAAAGCATATCGTACACACACACACAGTCTCACACTCTAGTCATGAATGTACATGTCTTATTCTCCTTGCACATAAAATTTTCAGGGACAAGGACTACATCTCACAGAGTAGATTCCTTACAGCCTGGAGTTATGCACATAGATCAGTAAGACTTCTGGGTTGAATTTGACACATATTGAGATATAATAGCTCTCATTATTTCTGCATCTCTCTTTCTCTCTCCCCTTTTGAGGATTTGGCCAATTAGTCCAGGTGTTTTGGGAGCATCAGCCAGCAGCCTTAGGATGCATGACGCATGGGGGACTGGGGAGGAGGGCACTCCAGCTCCTCTCAAGGATCCACTGACATTTCTATTCCGTTGGCTCAGTGATTCTGACCAGCTCTGCTGAAGCATGAGTAATGCTCCGACCCTCCCCGGCTCCAGATCAGCCCCTGGGGACCTGCCAGTGAAGATGAACCCGAAAGGCAGCAGTGAGTCCGGCTCATCCCCAGAGCACTTGAGCACAGCACAGCTTGTCGGGCCAGGACAAAGGCCATGCTCCTGGCACCTCCAGATGGTAAGGCTGTGACCTGTCCCCTCGCCCCTTGCAAATGCCCTGCACCAGCTCTTTTACCTGCTGCAAAGGGGGACACGTGCAGGGCAGGTGTGTCTTTTCTCCTTGGCTTTTTCTGTTCCAGGTCAGTGTTATGAAGAGCTGGGCTCATTTTGCCCTTTGGTTGTCTCTCTTGCACATCGTATCTTTTAATGACGTGTTCTGAAAGCACACCTGCGTGGTTAAGGGAACAGAGAGAGAAACAGAGTCAAGTACACATACATAAATGTGCACCTATTAGGACCGTGCACATTTACACACCTGGTGAAGTAGTCAATATAGCTTTCCAAACTTATTTTAATAAAGGAAGTTTCTTTATAATAAGACTTAGTATTTATTTAGGCTATACTAGGAACAACCTCTATACAAAGGATGCCTGGTATCATTGTAGCCTCACAAAACCCTGAGGAATTTAAGATTATGGCCACCATCACCTATCTGAGGAAAGTGAGGCAAAGATCTGTGCCCAAGTTATTACAGCTCACAGGTGGCAGACAGGTGTGTAGCCCAGGCTCTGCCCCCAAAGTCCACCCTCTTCAGCCAGAGCGGAGAGCTTGCTCTTCTGCAAGCTGTGTGCTGCCCACTTCCGGCCCAATACCTTAATTATCGCTCCACCTCCACCCTCCTGCCTTCTCACCTCTAGTCTACAGGTGAAACTTTTCTCCATCATTTAATAACTCTCTTCTATAAAACGTTCTACAGCTCGCTACCCAGACCGAACTCCCACGGTCCTTTTAAGGGCCTCATTATGACATCACTTCTTACTGCACATTTCAGCTATTTATGTGCTACTATTATTTTTCAGAAAACCGAAAGTTCCTTCCCAGCAAGATGAGGGTTTTATTTGTTTGGTATCACTCAACTGGAGTGAGAATAGAGAAGATGGTAAATAAATGAGCGAGGGGGAAGGAGAAGAGGAAGCAAAACAAAACAAAAACTTTAGAGAATAAGAGAGTGTCCCGCATCCCATCCAGGGTGTTGTAGAGACATGCTCGCTGTTCACCAAACTGTTTTGCATTTCTCCTGGGCCTAGAATTCAGACAAATTTCCTGGCCTCCCTTGCTGTCAGGCGAGGCCTCTGATTGGTGGAAGCTTGGGTCACACAGATGTCTCTTGTCAATCCTCCTCTCTGTCTACCCCCATGCCTGCCGGATAGTGATACTCATGGTGACTTGGGAAGCTCCTGGTCACTTTGCTCATCGTGTATTGAAGATGTGAAAACCCATCAGCCTGGGTCCCTGAATGACTGTCTGGAGCAGAGCTTGGCTCCCCCAGCCCCGATTTCCACTATTGCTGAGTAAAAAATAAACCCGTACGGTATGAAGCCACTAATATTTTAAAATTTATCTGTTAGAGCAGCTTGCCATATTGTAGCTAATGTACCCATTATTAAAAACATACCCAGGCACTTAAGGAAAGATTTGCAAGCCTGATGTGACCTGGTGGCAAGGGACCCCCCTCTGCAGCTGTGCAAACTGACCTCGTTGTCCATTACCTGGTATGAAAGGTGGGATGTGCAGTGCCGGTGTATCTTTCCTCCTTGGTTTTTTTTGGTCTGACTCAACATTCAGGGTGGCCTGTGCATTTTTCCCCTTCCTTGGCTTCTTTTTGAGCTCACAGTCCTTAATGAACTGGTCTGAAAGATCATCTGGTTTTGGTAGGGTACAAAGAGAAAAGAATAAAACAGGAGTAAGGGGCCAGTCACAACCTGGTTGGCTTCCAATTACACCTGGGGATAGAGGCAGAGGGCATTTGGTCTGAAAAAGAAAAGTGTTTATTCATGTTGGCCTCCTCCACAGGGGACTTTAGTGGCCTTGCATGAATTCATATAATAAAATGGAAAATTGGAATTCTGCAAAACTCTAAATTAAGAGAACTCAAATGGATGAATCATCAAGGCCAAGAAGAACTTAAAAACGTCTTCAGGACAGAGAGTGGATTGGAATTAAATTTCTTACAGGAGAAGAGATTCTCTGTGCTAAGTGCTCCTCAGTTTCCTTTGCTCAAGGCATGTTCTCGTTGGACACCCCAAGGGCCAGGATGGAAGCGTAATCTCCCTTAGTCTTGGCAAGTTTCCTCAAGGTTCTCAGTAAATGCCTCACTT